>NC_057413.1:7335799-7940525 GCF_019320065.1 Cervus canadensis
TTCCTGCCTACAGTCTAATATGGACCCCGTAATATGGGTCTAAGGTGGGCCCAAGAGAGGTTCATTTGTAACTGGGAAGAATATTTTTCAACCCATCTTTTCTTTCCCTTAATGTGAGGTTTACCCACACTGCTGAGCAAGGCAGCTGTGACTGAACTGGGTGCAGATAGAGCTCTTGGCCTCTTCCTTTTGGTTTGGTGATATAAGGGCACTGGAAGTTCACGATGTCAGGAAGTCTGCAGAGGAAAATTCAGGCAGTGCCAACGCAATTTATTTCACAGTAAAAAGAATTTTATTTAACCCCATGGTTTTAAAAATTGGCAAAGTTGCATTAATGCATGTACATAAAATGTCCAATGAGTGCATTTTAGAATTTAGTAGAAAACTTTTCAAATGGAATAAAACATGCCTAGATTGAGAGTTCTCAGAATCCTGTACCAGATTCCTGGCAAGGTAGAAGTCGTATAGTATTTATTTTCCTAACTCTGCGTCATCTAACTTCATCATTTGAATCTTAATAAAATTAAGTGTTGAGTGAAAACAAATCCCCAAAGTGTAACCAAATATATTGGCTCAGGCCAAACTTAAGCCTCAGCGGAAGGTTTTGTAAGCTCTTGCAGTGGAAGTGTTTTTTCTCTTCTTCCTGTCAGCATCTCAGAGGAGCTGAGCCTGGCAGAGCAGCTGCTAACAGACTGAACTGGAAAAACAAGGCTTGGTTCTGTATCCCCAGGGGTGCAGCAAGATAAAAGGCTGCACACCCAAACCCTAATGCAATGACGGCCACCACGTTCCTGTCCTCAGGCCACGGCGTGCACGAGGCCAGGCCCATACACACGGTGTCCCTGGCGGCTCAGATGGTGAAGAATCTGCCTGCAGTGCGGACGACCTGGATTCAGTCCCTGGGTTGGGAAGATCTCCTGGAGAAGGGAATGGCTACCCACTCCAGTAATCGTGCCTGGAGAATCCCATGGACGGAGGAGCCTGGCAGGCTACAGTCCGTGGAGTCGCAAAGAGCCGGACACGACTGAGTGACGAACACCTTCACTTTCATACACATAGTAGGCACTTTATACTTACTTGCTCAGTGAGTGAATGAATCCCACAATATGATGGAGTACAGAGTTGTCCAACTTATTGGTTGCAACCCTATTGCTATTGTATTAAGAAATCAATTGAATTATCACAAAATCTTTCAAATAATAGAAAATAATAGGATAGAAAATAAGTTGGTCTATCATACATATTAGATGTGTGTTTTGTGTGTGTGTGTGTGTTTCGACTGGGTCATGCTGTAAAATGCATTTCTGAAGGCATCAGCATTGCTTCAGGACCCAGTGGGATCCCTTTTTGTCCTTGCTGTCTCCTCTCTTCTTAAGAAAGTTAGTGACTTCTCTCCCCAGTCATAAAGCAAGTTTAAATTCTTGTAGTGCAGCCAGTTGGTCAAGACTGGAATCATCAAGTGTGGTGGGTCACAGCCGTGCTTCCTCAAAGGGATGCAGAGTTCTTCTGACCCATCAGTGGCTGAGATCACTGTCTATTCTATTTGGGGGTACTCCAACTATAGATTAGCGCTCGGAAGGAGGGGTGAGCATCACGGCACACATAGCTAGTCATTTCTTGGCAGCCACGTGGTAGAACATTGTGGACTAGTAAGGTTTGTCCTCTGAGTCTGTAGCTGACTCTTTCTGTACCGCTCCTTTTCTTACAATATCCCCATTTTTATTCTTCCAAGCATGCCTCTTGCCATATTAAAACTTACTTTTAAATCATCAAATACCCTTCATTAATACTTGGACATGGATGAGTGTAAGTCAATAGGTTACCTCTCTCTTAAGAAGTGAAAGTGTTAGTTGCTCAGTTGTATCTGACTCTTTGTGACCCCATGGCCTGTAGCCTGCCAGGCTCCTGTGTCCATGGAATTTTCCAGGTAAGAATACTGGAATGGGTTGCCATTTCCTTCTCCAGGGGATCTTCCTGACCCAGGGATCGAACATGGGTCTTCTGCATTGCAGGCAGATTCCTTACCATCTGAGCCACCAGGGAAGGCCTCATAAGTGTTTAAGTTCAATATGTCTCTCCATGTAAAATGAAAAGTTTTAGTTTCTAGTGAAGGAGGTTTTTTGTCAATTGGCAAGATATTTGGGGTGGCAGAGTCCCCTTTCCAAGGTCCCTGAAGACTCATACCACAGAGTGACTGAAAAAGTCTTAGTTATGATGAAGTAAGAGTTAAACTAGAGCAAGCCTCAATGACAGCAGGTATCATCTGTAAGGAAGAGGTGGGCAGGCACCTAAAGGAAAATAAATTCAGAGCTAAACATGATTTATTTTTGATGCCCTCCCTCCCACCTTTTAAAGGTCAATCTCCCTGACTTGAATCCTACTGCCCTGTGGGCTCTCCTTGAGTTAATCAGTGTCATTCTGATAGCCCAATCTGGAGAGTCACCTGTATGCAATGTTTATTCTTTAGGCCTTCCCTCATCTTTCGTTTTGTTTCTTTATAAAAATTTACTCATCCTAAGTCCCATTCTATCCATATGCCTTCCACCGCTGTATCATGTGAAAATTTGATCATCATTGTCAGGAGGATTCTGGGACTTAAGATGGAGAAAGTATCTTCAGTGAAACAGTGAAACCCGTGCTGGGACTCTCAGCTTCTGGAAAGGAGGAAGCTATTTGGTGATTAGGCCTGTAAAATTTGGAAGTTGTAAGTAATCCTCAAGTGAGTCTGCATGTATTTTCAGTACTTTCTCGTGGTATAGAGTTAGGCATTACGGAGGAGACAGACAACTACCTGGGCTCCAGGAGTTTGCAGTTAAGCGAGGTGGAATGGGGAGAGAACCTTGGATGCCAAACGCTTGCATGCATCACTTTAAGTCATTTTATTTGATCGGGATTATCACATGATTTTAAGGAACCAAGACTCAGAAAAGTAAACTGTTTTCCCCAGGTTCTATATAAATACTGAGTGGTGGAGTCAGGATTTAAATTCAGGTCTGACCGGGTTCTGATGCTTATGTTATTTTCAGCATTCCATATTGTTATGGAAACAGAATCCAAGAGGGAGCGGTGAGAAGGAGAGCAGTAGAAGGCGGGGTGGGGCCTGCGGTGGGAGCTTAGAGGAAGAGCCCACTGCCCTGGACCAGCAAGAGAATACTTTTTAGAACTAAGTGACACTCAGACAGAGTCGGAAGCCACGAAGGACAACTTATTTGATAGAAGCAGGAAGAAGGGAGGTCTTTCCAGGTTTGTTGCTGTCCAGTCACTCAGCCATGCCCGACTCTTTGCGACCCCATGGACTGCAGCACGCCAGGCTTCCCTGTCCTTCACCGTTCCCCAGAGTTTGCTCAAACGCATGTCCATTGAGTCGACGATGCCATCCAACCTATCCAGGTAGGATGACCAAGAAAGGAAAGGCTTGCGAGTGGAAATAAAAGTGTGCTGAAGGACAAAATCCTGGAGATCTGATTAAGGGAGTGAAAATTATCCCTGTGGTCTGCCTTCTCTTTTACTGCATCTTGATTCAGTTGAGGGTGGAGGAATCCTCTCCAGAGACGCCTTCCCTCTAAGGACAGGAGCTCGGGAAGCTCAGCCTTCCACTCAGTCTTCCCTGGAGCCACTGCCTCTGAGAAGGCGGCTCAGGATCTCCAGGAGAGGGCCTTTCTCAAGAGTCCCTGGTGACGCAAGTGGGGAGCTTCCGGGGAGCCGGGCCGAGGGAGCCAGGTACTTCTTCCTTCCTTTTCTGGAATCCAGGCCAGTTTCAGTTTACATAACACAGCTTAATCCACAGAAACAGGAGCTGGAGGCAAGTTCTTTCCCTTTTTCTTTTTTTCTCTCGACACAGAAACCTTTATTTTCTCCCTACACCACAAACCGGTGCTGTTAAATAATATTGGATAATTGCACCTGTCGTCCTCCCCATATTGTGCTGGAGAAAAATAATTGCTGGTTTTCTGCTTGGCAGTTTAGCTGTGACTCCGTCATTTGACTCGGAGCATGTCATTTTCTCCCGTTTTAGACTGTGTACAGTCAAACTGTGTGAAAGGACTCTCAGATAGCGGCCCTGCGTGTGTGAGTGGGCGCCGGCCTCATTCAGCAATGATGTCTAATTTATACAGCATTGAAAATCCACGGCTATAAATAAACAGTTCTGGCTGGCTTTGCTGCCTACTCAAACGCTCTTATTAAAAAAAAAAAAAAAAAAAGGAGCCATCAGCTACATGAGAATGGAAAATAAAGTCTGGATATGGATTCAGGTTTCTGACACCTGTGCCCTTGGGGTGGGGGCACCCAGACTTGGGATGGGCTCAGTGCTCAGCCAGGCAGCCTTCTGGGAGACTGGCCTCCTCACTCTTTCCTCAAACCCCCTTCCCCCACACCCCACACTCTCCACATGCCGGCCCCACGTGTTTGGGGATTACAGTATATGAAACTGACTTCCTGTAATGACAAGTATTGCAAGCAAGTAGGTGCAGAGGAGCCAAAAATAGCTTGAGAAACGAATGACCCACTCGCAGGGAGGAAGGGGCTACTGTATTGTTTAGGCAAACAAGGTAAGTCTTCTCCCCAGACTCAGAACTGGTGTCACATGTGAGATACCAACTCCAGAATGTAAGCACGGGTACGGACCAGTCCATGAGCCTGAGCCAACTCTGGGAGATGGTGAGGGACAGGGAAGCCTCGTGTGCTGCAGTCCATGGTCGCCAACAGTTGGACACGACCGAACGACTGAACACCAACCAAGATAAAATGAGGTCTTGGAGGTGAGAGTGGCTTTGAATTGATGACACTGTACAAATATTATTGCCAGTTTTCTCATTGTTATCATTTCGTTTGTATTGTTCTCTAACCACTAAGGGTCCAACATAGCTTTATGTAGGCGATTGATACTATCTCCCTTTTAATGAACATTTAATCAGTGTTCATGACGGGTGTTCTGAAGCTTCTCCTTTCTTAAGCTAGAGCAGCACCAAGGAAGTATTGTGTGATTACGTCTGTGCTCAGTGGGGAATGCTTCTGAGGTATTTCTAGGGCTGGAATAGCTACTGCACGGTGGCCAGGCATGCAGCTAGCAGAGTTTAATTTGGTCCTGGGGACAGTGAAGTCACAAATAGAAATCTGCAGGCTCATCCCAGCCAGGAGCTTACTATGACTCTGAGAAATATGCAGCCCCAGTCATTCGGGGGGTGTGAAAAGTTTGGGTGATCTCCTGTGGGCTTCACCTTTGGAGAATTTCCACGGTGACAACTGCTTCTGGGCTCCCGCTGAGGCCAGGTATGTGCAGCAGTCAAGAAGCAGCTGGTATGGGAAAGGAGGTGGTGTTCCCAGCTTCAGAAGGGAAGACTCGAGGCTCGTGTTTGTGTAACTGAAGAGGAGTGGAGATCCGGCGGGTCTCTCGGTGCCTCTCCTCGTCGTCCCATGGACTCCCTGCCCTATCGGAACATTCCGCTCTCTCCCCTAAGTCTATCAGACCGCCCTTGGTGTTCACTTTAACCGTATTTCTCCTGCATCATGTTAGATTGGAAAACCCAAGTACAATTCACCCAACCCACATGGGTCTGATGGCGTTATCGATGGACTCAAAAATGTTTACCTGCCACTAATCCTGTGTGTTCTTTATAAAAATGTGTCTGAAAATAAAGACCCAGAAAAATTCTCTAGGAAAATTAAAGCAGGTTTATGAACATGTTCGTTAATCAGCTGACAATCAGCTTTTTAAAACCATAACCTAACTCCTCCACGAGATGAGTCAGATGGCATCCCTGACTCAATGGACACGGGTCTGAGCAAACTCCTAGAGATGGTGAAAGACAGGGAGGCCTGACGTGCTGCAGTCCGTGGGGTCACAAAGAGTCAGACACGGCTAAGCGACTGAGCACCAGTAACAACTCGGCAAAGTGCTTCGAGCCGAAGCAGTCTCAGCAGTCCCCACAGTTACGGCACTTCCCATCCAGATTATTTCCCAAGTAAAATGTACGTTTATTTGATGAATCATTCAGTATTCCCATTTAGGAGATTCTAACCACGTCCCTGTGTTCCGTGTTCACTTGCCCCAAATGCTTGCTCACAAAGGGACAGATTTCCCAATATTTTTATAACTTATTTTCTCATTGCCCCAGTTAATTTTTCTAGCAGCAGCCATCTTCCTACATTTCCATTTACAGGAAAAAAAAAAAAAAAAGATGAGAAATCCATGAAAATAGCTTATGACAGTGCTTCTTTTGAGGAAAATTGGGATTATTCAGAAATGGGCCAGGACTGGGAGTTGGCAGGTAGGTCTGGGAGATAAAAGTGGTTGTCTTGGTTCTGACACTAAAGCTTTGGCCGCATGAGGTAACTTCCCGTCTAGGTCCTCAGGCTCCTTCTCTGTGAAGAGTGTGGATGACCCTAAGTTCCTTTCTCCTTAAACCTTCTCTGACAGTGCATTTCTCTAAACATTCTCTGACACCGCATTTACACGGGTTTCTTTGGCCTTTGGCAAGACGTAGACCACAGACCATCCTCCCCAGAGGTCAGACAGAGGTAACAAATTCTGAGAGAGCAGGAATTGTTTTTGGGGTAAACATTTCAGAAAGCCAAAAGTCCTCAAATTAATCGCCTACCTTCATTACCCTCTTTTAAAATTTATATATCATTCCCTACCCTTTCTACTTTCCTACGTTGCTCTACCACCTTCCCCTACCAGGAAAAAAAAAAAAGATGGGAAAAAATTCTCATGTTTTCTTCCTTCTTAGTTCTTGGAAAACAGTGTCTGATCACTTCCTCTTCTTCCTCGGTTGCATTGTGTCACCTGCGCAAATGAGAACAGAAAGAGATCTTAGCCTTCAGGGCTTCCCTAATGGGTATTCTCATGTGGGTAGACATCCGCCCTGACCTGGGACAGTGGAGAGTTGAGGAAACTTTTCCACAGGCAAGATGCTGTACTTGAGGAGCTCTGAAACCCACCAGCACTGCTGCAAGGACAGGAGGGGACATTTCTGCTGCTCTGCTTGGGGCTTGGCTCACAGCTGGCCAGCTGACCAAAGGGGCAGTTTGCCTCCGGTGGCTCTGAACATTTCCTGTGGACCACTGATGGCTGTGGCTTTTGGCACGTGTTTGTAGGCTGCACACAGTCCATCAACAAATTTTGAGACTTTGCAGATGAAGATGAAGAGACCACATCAATCAAATGAGAGAGGAAACAGTAGCGTGGCTATTCACCTAACCAGGGGCCATTCTGTGACCTTTCACCAAATCCGTTTATTGGCATGGGTAGAAAAGTACTGGCATGTTGATTAGTGTTTAGTAAGCTTATTAGAGGGGTTTATTCTACTGAAACTGTAGCATTAGATTTCTAGAATGACTTCCATTTAGCCAACAATTGGTACCCCGGTCTTTAATGATCACAAATCTTTGCATAAACTTTGAAACTTCAGAAGCTTCATTAACTCATTGTCCTTCCCATCTGTTGCCAAATGCAGTCTTTTTTTTTTTTTTTTTCTTCTCAGACCTTCTAGAGCCCAGTTACTCCTGGCTCGTATTACCACAACAGTCTCAGCTTGCAATTCCAGGCTTTATTCTTCAAACTCTGCCCCCTCCATCAGTTAAACCCTTAACAGTCAACTTTAAATAGCTTATCATTGCATTTTGCTGGAACTCCCCTTCTCAGAGGCTTTAGAGACAGATGACATGAGATTTTCCTGTAGGCCCCTCATCACACTGATTTTCTAGGATGGCTAGCTCCTAATCACCCAGCTCCACAGCCACCTTTGAATTCATGTCTCTCAACATTTTTAAGCACAGTCTCCTTTCTTCAATTCCTCGTCAATCTATACTACATCCAATAACTTAAGTGAAGCCTTGCTGATTTATCTAGCTTTACATGTTTCACCTTCTTTTCATTGATGCTTCCACTTGTTTTGGATTTTTTATGTGAATTCTCTTTTCCCCAGTTAGGTCTTCTCTACATTAGGTCTGTAGACATAAGCACAGTATCTTCTCTTCTCTGAAGTATACACTTAGGGCCTTTAATGAATCTGTTTTCAGGTAAACAACACGTTATTTCTCTTGTGTTCAAGAGCTTGCTCATTGTAAACTTCTCAAAGTTGTTCCTTCCAGGGTCTCTCTGAGGCAATCTAAAACTGTTTATCCATGCTGTTACCAACCCTCAGCACTTCAAGTCTAGCTGTAATCAAAAGCTCACTGCTTCAACCCCAGGTGCCAAGGATTGGAGATTCCTTCTCGAGTCAAGAGATAACAACAGAACACGACGGCTTGGAGAGAAACAGCGGGACCAGGAGCGGAGGTGGTGGTGGGAAGTTCCTCAGGGGAAGGAAGGCAGATGGCTCCTTCCACTGGATCAGAGTCTCCATGTCCAACACCACGAAGCTCTGGGGGGACTCACACCCTGTGAATATCACAGCAATCATATTTTTCTGTTGGGTTCTAGAAGGTAAGGATGGGTTCTTAGTCCCAAATTCTCATGGGGCTCAGCAGTCTCTAGATTTCTTTGAGTCTTCAGAATTTATCTCTGACCATGTTTTCACAATGCATGGCTGGTTTTTGTATATACATTGTAGTTTTTTCACTTGTGGTTACTGTGGAGTTCATACATGTTGATCTAGAACTATATCCATTTATTTTAAACTGGTAGTCATTTAAGTTCAAACACATTCCAAACTTCAACTCAGTTCAGTTGCTCAGTCATGTCCGACTCTTTGCGACCCTGTGGACTGCAGCACACCAGGCTTCCCTGCCCATCAGCAACTCCCGGAGCTTACTCAAACTCATGTCCATCGAGTTGGTGATGCCATCCAACCATCTCATCCTCTGGCATCCCCTTCTCCTCCTACCTTCAATCTTTCCTAGCATCAGAGTTTTTTCTAATGTGTCAGTTCTTCACATTGGGTGGCCAAAGTATTGGAACTTCAGCTTCAGCGTCAGTCTTTCCAATGAATATTCACATTCTAAAGGGTCTACATTTTCCCCCTCATCTCAATGTTTTGTGTTTTTGATGTCACATTTTATATCTTCATGTCCGTCCCTTCCCTGTTTATTGTAGTTACAGTTTATTTTACATTTTTATCTTTTAAGCTTCATGCTCTCTTATGTCAGTGGTTGATCCACAGTCTTTACTATATATTTACCTGTGCTAGTAGGATTTTCCCCTTCCTATAATTCTATGTTTTGTTATAGCCTTTTCTTTTTTATTTAAAGACCATCCTTTAACAGTTCTTGTAAGATCAATTTCTCTCTCTCTGTGCACTCTGTCGTGTCTGACTCTGTGACCCCATGGACTGTAGCCTGCCAGGCTCCTCTGTCCACGGGATTTTCCAGGCAAGAACATGGGTGGGTTGCCCTGTCCTCCTCCAGGGAATTTTCCCTACCAAAGGATCAAAACCACGTCTCCGGCATCTCATATGTTGGCAGGTGGATTCTTTACCACTGAACAACCTGAGAAGACTAGTTTAGCACTGTGATGAGCTCTTGATTTTTTCTTGTCTGAGAAGCTCTTTACCTCTCCCCCTCAATTTTGAATGATAACCTTCCTGGGAGGAGTATCCTAGGTTGTAATTTTCTCCTTTAAGCACTTTACCTACATCATGCCACTCTCCTCTGAACTGCAAACGTTCTGCTAAAAATCAGCTGATAGCCTTAGGCAGGTTCCCTTGTATGTGATGCTCCGTTTTTCTCTTGCTGCCTTTAGACTTCTCTTTTTGTCTTTAACCTTGTCCATTTTAATCATGATATGTCTTGGTTTAAGTCCTTTTGAATTCAACTTGTTTGGAATTCTCTGTGCTTCTGTACCTGGGCATCCATTTCCTTCTTCAGGTTTGGGAAGTTTTCAACCATGATTTTATCAAATACATTTTATACCCTTTTTTCTCTCTTCTGGGAAACCCTATGACGCAAATGTTAGTATGATTGATAAAGTACCACAGGTCTCTTGGACTATTCTCATTTTTTTCTTTTTAAGTTTGTTTTCCTTTTTGATGTTCTGCTTGGGTGATATCCCTCATTCTATCTTCCGGATTGCTTATGCATTGCTCTATGTAATCTCCTGTTCAAGCGTTCTAGTGTATTTTTCATTTCAGTCATTGCATTTTTCAACTCTGATTCTTTCCTGTATTTTCTGATTCTTTGTTGAAATTCTTCTTGTGTCCATCCATTCTTTTCTCCAGTTTAGCATTCGTATGACTATGTCTTTGAATTCTTTGTCAGATGAATTATCTATCTCTGTTTCATTAGCACTTTTTGTTGTCTGTTGTTTCACTTGAAACCTAGTCCTCTTGTCTTCTCATTTTGTTTACCTTTCTTCGTCTGTGTGAAGTCAGGTGAAACAGATGCTCGTCTCTGTCTTGATGTCAAGCCCTGTGTTGGAGCATTCCCTTGTCGTCCGCGTGAGCCCATCAGCTCTGGTGGGAGAGCCCCGTTGGCTCTGGCGGAGAGCCGGCTTTGAAGTGAGCATGTCTCCATCCAGGGTGTGCGGGTGGTCACGGCCTTGGTGGGCGGAAGGGCTGGGGTGGAGGGGCGAGAGCCAGAAGCAGGTGCAGGCAGGGCTGCTTCTGCGCTCAGCGACTGTCTCTGCTCTGCTGGAGGCGGGGCGGCTGGGGGCGAGGGGCTGGAGCAAGGACCCCAGAGGGCATGGCTTCCCTCGGGTGTGATGGCAGTCTCCGTCTTGGATCGGCACAAGGGCAGAGCCTAGGGCCTTGGGGCCGCATTTCGCTGCCGGCTTTACTTTCTCCCCTGTGTGCCCTCCGAGGCTGGTGCCATGCGACCGAGCTGACCACCGCCCCCCGCCCCCCAGAGGGATCTGTCCTGCTGCGGTGGCACTCACCCTCCAGAGTGTGGGCAGGGGTTCATGCGCTGGTAGTGGTTGCCTCCACCCCGGTCAGAGCAGGGCCAGGGTCCAGGCTGGCTCCATGCCCTCGCGTGTGCACGCTCTCGCTGGCAACAGTGGCCTCTGCCTTAGTGGAGACCAGTGCCGGCAGAGCAAGAGGCGCTGGAGCCGGAGCCTGGTGCGGGCCGGGGGGGCACCCCGAGGCGGCCCCCAGGCATTTTGCAACCAGTCGCCTCTGTGCTGTTGGGAGTAAGCAGACCTGTGCGTGCGCTCCTTAAGAGTGGAGTCTCAGTCTCTTAGAGCCCTTAGGAAACCCCACTGGTGCTCAAGCCAGCCAGGCGGGCTCATCTTCCCCATGTCAGACCCAAGGGCTGGAGGTGCCTGACACATGGTTCAAAGTTCTTGTTCCCCAGGGAGGATCCCTTCGCCGGTGATATCTCCCCTCCTCTGTGACCCCCAGCAGTGAGGGGCGGTCCTGAGCAGATTGCTTCTCCTCCCTCCCTCCCTCCTCAGCTCTGCGTGGATCTTTCTTTACAGCCTGGCTTGGAGAAGAGCTGCTCTGCTGGTCCCCAGGTTGATTTCAGCGAGAGTCGCTCTATATGTAGCTGTGGTTCTGATGTGAGGGAAGGGGAGCGCAGCGTCCTCCTACTACCCCATTTTGATCTGCTCCCCTCCTGAATTATTTCAGGCCTCTCTTTATCCGCTGGTAGTACCAAGGAGTAGAGATATTTTAAGCCAAACATTTAATGTTCGTCTCATGCAAGATTCAAATTTTTTTTTGCGGGCATGGTAAAGGAAACCAGTCCTTTAGTCAACATGACTATGGACACGTACGTCATTGTATACCCTGTTATTCGTATAGTTGGAACACAGGATAAGTAAAATCATACTATTTCAAAAAATTGACACCTATGTATCCACAATCATAAAAGCTACTGACAGACTTAGAGCTGAAAATCTGAAGAACATTTGTTGAGTTTCAGAGGCTTGGCTTGGAAAAGGGTGAGAAGGCAGATTGTTGGGGGGATATGAGGTGTTAGAAGAATGAGATTCGAACATAGATGAGTACAAGTCACAGTGCAGAAAGCAGTGGGAGGAGATGGAATTGAGTGCTGGCTGGAGAAATCCTCGAGGGAAAAGAGGCTGAGGAAGAGGGAGAAGTAATAATCCTGAGTGGACTCTCTTAGAGCTTAGAGAGATGAAGTTAGGACAAGAAATGCAAAAAGGAGCTAAAGTCTTCTTTTTGACTAAATGGTGCCCAGTGGGGTTAGGCTTTATACATACATGTGGAGTCAACTCATGATAGGATTCTTTTTTGTGAAATGATCAGGGATAGTATGCAAGATAGACAGACCTTATAACGAATCTCTTCATGGATAAAACTGAGGGGATATACTAGATGGCCTCTAAGTAGCTTATAATAAAATCTCCTATACATAAATCTGATCTACAGGAAATAATATTAAAGGAAGATTTTAATATCATTCTTTCCAAGGCACCATCACAAGATTACTTGGCCAGATTGGAATTTTCAGCTTATAAACTATCCTGGCGGGGAAAGAATCTGTGGTCTTGGGCCTTAACAAAGGATACGCCTTGCACATAGCCCTCATGTGAATGTAAGGACAGGGACCAAGGGCCACAGGTAAGCTGACTGCCTCTCCAGCCGCACCTACATATAAGAGGCTCTCCATTTTGACCTGGAGGCACTTGGCCCCCTTCATGCCTGATCTATCCTGTGGGTTGTTGGGTTTTTCTTCCTGATGGATTGTGTCCTGGCGTCAGCATCTTTATGTCTTATCAAGAAGGGGGAGAAACAAAAAGCAAAGTTAAATACTTAAATGGCAGAGAAGGGGGCCTGTGTTGGGATCCCATGACAGCCCCTGTCTCTGAGCATTCAGAGTGGAAGTAATCAGTCTAGAGCCTCTCTAGGTGCTCAGACACGGTGAGCCAAGCTTTCAGTGATCTACCAGAGACTGCTTCCCCTGTTGGCTTCCATCAGTGATGGAAATCCGTGTCCCACCTCACTCTGCCTGCAACGTAGAAAATGACTCTTACCCAGTGGGTTTCTGGCCCCAATAACTGGCTCAGTGCTTGTCCACCCCTCTGCTTCATGATACAGAAAAGCTAGTACAGGTCTGGGAATGAGATGGTAACAACTCAAGCAGGTTGGTCCTCTGGAACCTCTAGAGAGCTTTCTGAGCCACAGCAGCATCTTTTTTGAAGGCCAGCGGCACCTTCCTGCGGGCCCGATGGCAGTGGTCTCCCTGGTGCACAGGGCTTGCTCTCTGCATTTGTATGCCCCTGCAGAATGTCACACACTTCCAAGGTTACATTTGATTCCTGGTGTCACTCATGATTATTGCCCTTCTAAAGCTTCTCCTCATTTTCACCCACTGACAGGACACATGAGGAGGCAGAAAGTGGGTAGACATGACCATCATTACCAACACGCTTCTCATCCAAGCAGCTGACTTGGGAGAACACCGCATTGCACAAAGAAGCTAGTAGATACACTTGTCTCAGCTGGGAGGAGTCCAGCGTCCTGTGGCACATCAAGCCTTGCTCTCAGACCAGCCGTGTCAGTCTCTCTGGGGCACACGCTGGAAGGACAGAATTCCAAGCTTTTCTTCAGACCTACTGAAGGAGCGTCTACATCTTAACAAGAGCCTAATTTTAACAAGATTTGCAGGCGCATGCAAGTTTGAGAGGCACTGTCCTGTGACAGTGGTTCTTGACCCTGACTATAAATTAAAATAACTGAGAAGTTTTGAAAAATACCCACGCTAAGTCCCAATCTCCATGGATAGATTTAATTGGTCTGGGGTCAGCTTGGGAATTAGTATTCTTAAAATTCCGCTAGTGATTTTGTAAATCTATAGTCACATTTGAGCCCTACTACTAGAGAGACACCTGCACATGACCTGGGTCTTAACTGATACTTCTCGATCACCTGGTAGTTGGCTGGTGACTCCCAACCAGGTAGTTCAGGATTTCAGCAGCAGAGATTCTAATTCATTTTAGCCTCAATTAGCCTGACCTCCCATTTCACTCTGTAAGTTCTTTTAGGAACTACACTACCTCTGTCAATTTGCATTCTGTTAGGTGGTTGCTACTTTTAATCACCTTCAGCTGGGGAAAATTGATAATGTGTGCATGACATTAAAGGAGATGATTGGAATATCCACACAGAAAAGAAGGTTACTGATTTTTCCTTGGTGAGAATGAAATTATTATAGCAATGATGAAATTATTACGGCAGTAGTGACTATCCCTGTGTGCCAGACCCTGTTCTTGGCAGTTGACACTTCCCAAGCCATTTCTGATCCTCCAGAATCCCATGAGCAGGGTACTAAAATTGTCTCCATGATGCATAAGAGAAAACCAGAATGCGAGGACACGGAGTGCCTTGCCCAGGGTCACAGGTCTGTAAGTGGTAAGCCCAAGGGAGGAACCCAGGCAATCAGGCACAGAAGTTTTCTCCTAACCACTGCCTCCCACCACATCATCAAAGCACCCTTCTGAATTTCTGTTCTCATCCAAGGAAGCTCAGGCTGTGGGAAAGACCAAAAAGTAGAGTTAGCCCTCAATTTGGACAGAGTAGGTGGCTACTTATATGTTTCTATAGATCCAGAACAGAGGGTTCGGAGAGGGACTCAGAGATAGAAGGATGTGTTGTTCAAGCCTGGTCAGGGTAAAGTTCTGTTCCCATGGGCGCAGCAGGCATTAACCAGGACTCTCCTGGGAAAACTGAGATGTGCAATTGCCCTTTTTACAGGTCATTTTATCACTGAGGACCTGAATGCATTAACACAGATAGGTGAGCAAGGGTCAAGGCAGGGCCTGGCTCACAGAGACCCTTGTGAGCCTTCTGAAGACTCAGATTTTCATCTGTCAATTGAGGAAGTCTTACAGAGCTTTCAGGCTTCTCTGATAGCTCCGTTGGTAAAGAACCTGCCTGCAATCCTGGAGACCCCAGTTCCATTCTGGGGTCAGGAAGATCTGCTGCAGAAGGGATAGGCTACCCACTCCAGTATTCTTGGGCTTTCCTGGTAGCTCAGCTGGTGAAGAATCTGCCTGCAATGTGGGAGACCTGGGTTTGGTCCCTGGGTTGGGAAGATCCTCTGGAGAAGAGAAAGGCTACCCATTCCAGTATTCTGGCCTGGAGAATTCCATGGACTGTGTAGTCCATGGGGTTGCAAAGAGGCTTGACCAGTGACTTTCACTTTCACTTTCTTTACAGGGCTTTCAGCAGAATAGGAAATGAGAAATGTTTTCACATATTTAGCTCTGTTTAGTTGTAGGTGATTTAAGTGTTCACTGGGGACATGGCTAGCTTCCCAGGTGGCTTAGGGGTAAAGAATCTGCCTACTAATGCAGGAGACTCAGGAAATGCAGTTTTGATCCTGGAAAATCCCATGGACAGAGGAGCCTGAGTCCATAGGGTCACAAACAGTTGGACATGACAGAGTGAATGAACATGCAAGCCAGTGTTCACTGCCATTGGAATTTTATGTGATCTAACTTCTCTTTTAATTTCTTATTTAACCATTTATAATTAAGATCAGTTCAGAATATAACACATCCTATTCCAATGCTACATAGAATTCATATATAATACTCATTCTATTCTTAAGGAGTTAAAAATCTAGAGAGAAGAGAGACACATAGCCACTGATAGTAGTGTCTGTCGCTAACATGAACGTTCACATATGCATGATGCAAATGAGCGACCACATGTTGACGCTAGCTCGTTTGCTCACTGGGGCTTTTGTGGAAAACTGGATATAGTACTTAAACAATGAGGCTTATTAAAAGGGCTTTGTGTTGAAAACAGCAATTTCAATAATATGAATACAGTGAAAATATTGTTTTTTTAATTCAATAAAATGTTTAAAAGTCACTGTAGACTGTCAATTTTAAAATTAATCCTATTGAACTCAATACAATTGATTTTAAAAAGTTATTGTTCTCTAAGCTCTGAGTAATCACTTTTTTCTCTGCACATTTTCTGCCAAGTTTTAAATGGATTAGTTTCTTCCTTTCTTTCTTTTTTTTTTTAATATAGATTTTGGGAAGGCATCAAAAATCTACCCAGAACTTCAGGAAGCCAAAACTAGTTAGAATCAGAAGTCAGCACATCTGAAATGTCAACACTTTTTTTTTTTTCCTGGATAATTTCCTGTGATTTGAAATCCTGATTTCTTGAGTAATGTTTAGTATTCCATTTTTTTCTTTTAAAGTGTTTGCTTTCAAGGAGAGTGTTGCTTTTGAGCCTTTCTTAACCAAATTCTCCAAGAGTCAAAAATATGTGAAAAAGCCAAGTTGTATGCTTATTTCTCCAGGGTCTCAGTCTCCTCCCAGAAATACATACTCTTGTACTGAACCTTCTGAAACTGTTGGTTTTTCTTTTTAATTTTTTTGCATACACAGGCTTATGTTTTCACACCAGTTCATAGATTGGGCGGAAGATGCCACTTCTATTTTAATAGAACAGAATGGCTCGTGGGTGTGTGGTGGGGGACTGTGTGTGACTCTTGTCTTCCTTATGTACGAAATCAGAGTGGTGTTGCCGCACTTCTCCTGGGGTAGGTAACAAATCACAGATATTTCACAACCTGACTTTTCCGTGGTTACTTTTCCAAATGAAAATATTCTGGGGGTGGGCACAGTAGGGGAAGCAGAGAGGAGAATGAAATCTTCCACTTTAAAACCAACTAAATTAAGATTATTTTTTGCTATGAAGAAGCAACGTGGTTCTGCCTACCTATAATTAGAAAACTCAGCTCTCTGAGATACTCACATTGCCTAAAACCTCCAACGAGAATTCTGATCTCAAGTACAGGGTGTGGTTTTACCTGATGAACACTTTACTAAAGGCTGAGAAGCAACCTGGGGGAGAGGGGTGGTAACTCTTCAGGGAAGACACAGCTGAGGGTGGGAGGAGCTCAGAAGGTCATCTGGATCCATTTCAGTCGAAGAAGAAATCTTGACATTGAAGAGCTTGTGAATCTCAAGTCCCCACTCAAGGGAAGGAGGTTCTGAGTCCATTTTTTCATGGAGGGGATGGTGACACCGTGCTCTTTGGATCCGAAGCTCTCTAAACAAGATGGCGTTTAGCTGTAAAGTTAAATGAGGTGCTGTTTGGAGGAGCAGTGGGGGAGATAATTTGATGGGGTCTTTTGACAAAGTGTGACCTTCCCCCAGGCTTTTCCTTTCCTACTTTGGACAAAGGCAATAAACATTACTGCCTTCTGCTTTACTAGTTTCTCCTTCTGTTCTCAGGAGGAGTAAAGACACGTAACAAAGAAATGTTTCTGTAGGTAAAAGAGAAATGAACTGACCCCATTTCCAGTGGTTCAGCTTCTCTCCAAATAGGTAGATGCCGATGGTAAAGATGTAGCTGAGAGAGAAGAAGGCTGCTAGACCCACTGGGCTGAGTTTGGCAAATACAGGATACACCCATGTACCTGTCTCAGAGTAGATCCATAGGACCCTGCAAAAAATGACAAATAACTATGGTTAGGACAGCAGCGGGGAGAAAGTTGTAGCTCCTTCAAGACCAATGAGATCCTGGAATCCAGGCAGAGGAAAAGATGCCCCAGGGGACTTTTTTTTTTTTAACAGCTGAGGTGTTTTCTGAAGCTACAGAAGTGAGTATTTCCTGGATAACTAGACTGTTTCATTGAGACCTTCTGTTTTATGCGCTGGGCTGGGCTCTTTTACCCAATCCATTAAAATTCAACGATTGTAAACGAATATGGGAAAACACTGTACACATCATTAGCTAAACAAAATGTGTAAGAACATGGATTATTTCTTCCCCTGAGAGATACGACCTGCTGAGACATTGAACTTGCTAAGATGGTGCCCAATATGCTCACTTTCAGCCAGGCAAGCGGCGTTTGCTTTTCTGTACCTAAGAGTTAAATATGGTTTTCCATTAGCTCCCCCAAGCCCGTTGGGGTAGGAGGGGCAGAGACCGAGCACCCCTACTCTGACACAGTAGGCCTGAGGTTTCATTGTTGGCCTAGATTGCAGCTCGGGGAAATAGCCACGGGTAGAGTATTAAGCAGGAATGGATGGATCTCCAGGAGGCTCAGATTTTGCTCTTGTGAGGATAGACTATAAGACATTTCTGTCAGCCAAGAGAAGTAAAAGAAATGCTAGGAGAGGAGCCATGATGTCTAAGTGAAGCCTGAAAATATAGTTTGCTGGAAACAAGCGGCAACAGAAGATGCCAGAGTCTGAAATAACTCTTTAAATACGGGGAAGATGATATATCAGCTACAGTTTATAGTTGGTTGAGAGTACAGAATGTGGAATCAGGCTTCTGATTCAGATCCTAGTTCTGCCTCTTACTGGCTATGCTGCCTTCACTAACTTATTAAGCTTTCCTCTCCCTCTAAGCTCTGTATAAAGTGGGGGTGCTCAGAGCATACACCTTATAAGGCCATTGTAAAGATTAAGGGTGTTAATTTAGCACATGCAAATTGCACACAACAGTGTCTGGCATATCGTAATCATTCTGTAAGAGTTTAAAAGCTTCTCTCCTCCGAGGGCTGGCACAGTGGGCATGCCTCAGCAATCTCTTTATGGCTTTTCATCCCTTGTAAAACTCAGCACAGCCTAGGTTATGCTTCAGAAACAATGTTCAGATTTGCACATCCCAGGTTGTCAGAGGAGTTCAGATGAAGGAATGAGAATTATGCACTTAATTCAACTTTTAGAATGCAAGCGTTCTTGGTTGTTTCAAATACTTTGTCAAATGCTTTGTTGGAAGAGAGAAGGGCTAATATCAGGGCCAGGACTAGGGTGAGGTGAGGGAGGTGAACCTAAGTTCACCACCTCTATGCATCAAAGGACATAACCAACAGAATATAAAAGGCAACTTACAGAAAGGGGAAAATATTTACAAATCATGCATTTGATACAAGATTGTTATCCAGAATATCTAAATATATAAAGAATTCCTAGAACTCAACAGGAAATTTAAAAATCCAATTAAAAATGGAAAAAGGACTTGAATAGATCTTTCTATAAAGGGGATATACACATGGCCAACAAACACAGGAAAAGATACTCGTGTCACTAATCATTAGGGGAACATGAATTAAAGCAGCAGTCAGATACTACCTTCATACTCATTAGACTATCTTCTATTAAGAAAAGAAAGAAAGAAAAAACATCAAGTGCTGAAGAGAACGTGCAGAAATTGGAACCCCTGTGTTGTGTTGGTGGGAATGTATAATGGTGTAATTGCTATCAGTATGGCAGTTCCTCAAAAAATTAAACCTAGAATTACCATATGATCCAGCAATTCCACTTCTGGGCACAGACTCAAAAGAATTGAAAGCAAGGACTCAGAGAGATATCTGTACTCCTATGTTCATAGCAGCGTTACTCACAGTAATTAAAATATGGGAGCAACCCAAGTGTCCATTTAAGGATGAACAGATAAAATGTGGTACAGGTATACACACACAATGAAATATTATGCAACCCTTGCATGCGTGCGTGCTAAGTCGCTTCAGTCGAGTCTGACTCTTTGCAACCCTATGGACCATAGCCCACTGGCTCCTCTGTCCATGGGATTCTCCAGGCAAGAATACTGGAGTGGGTTGCCATGCCCTTCTCCAGGGGATCTTCCCAACCTAGGGATCAAACCCACATCTCTTAAGTCTCCTGCGTTGCAGGCAGATTCTTTACCGCTGAGCCACCGGGGAAGCCGTATACAACCATCAAAAGGAAGGAAATCCTGATATATGCTACAACATGAATGGAACTTGAGGATACTAGGTAAGATAAGCCAGTCACAGAGAGAGAAATACTGTGTGATCCCACTTACATGAAGCACTCAGGGTCATCAAACGCATGGAGACCAAGCCGAATGGGGCTGAGGGGTGGAGAGGATGGGGAGTTTCTGTGTGAGGGGTACAAAACTTCAGTTTGGGAAGAAAAGCATTCTGGAAAAGGATAGTGGTGACGGTTGCACAACAATGAGAATGTCTTTAATGCCACTAAACTGTGTATTTAAAATGGTAAATTTCCTGTTGTGTCTGTCCCTCGTTCTGACCCTGCTGGTGTCACTCTGCTGCCCTGGATTTCTTTAGATGCTGCTTTCATGTCCTCAAAAGCAGACTGGATTGAAAACAATGATAGTTACTAGTGTTATGACTAACGCTGGAATTCTGTGACACGTGTATCCCGTGGATGCATTATAGAAGGACACCCATGGCACTTCTTTCCTGCCTGACTGTATCACATGACAGGACAGAGAAAGGGACAGAAAGGAACATTTTAGGGACAGAAAGTAAATACCCTCAAGTACCTAGGGCCAGGCGTTTGGGGTCGGTGAGGAGCTCCAAATAGATTCCAAACGGGTTGCATTAATTAGTTTGCTTTGTTTACTTCCTAGAGTTGAAGTTAAGGCTTCCTAGTTTCCATACACATTTGTATAAGATAGTCGACAAGTAAGGACATTCCCCTAGAGGCCTGGCAAGTTTCTGTTTATTAACTTTTTGTTTCCTCCAGAGTAAGGTTTGTAAAGGAAAGTTCCAGAGGTAAGTTAATGAAGTCTGTGCTTTCCCAGAGAAGGTGCAGAGAAAGTTATAAGTGTGATAACCGACGGCGGGGAAAGTAATGTAAATACAAATAGAGTGTCAGGGGAGATGGCAGTCAATTTAATGCAGGGCGGTCTGCAGAGAGGCTTGAGTGCGGAGATAGTCATGCTCAGGTGCTATTACCTCTTTATGGCTTGCCAGAATATATGTAAAAAGGGGAGAGAGAGAGGGAGGGAGAGAAGGAAGGACAGGGCGGAAGATGGGAGGCGTGGGGGAGGGAGGGAAAGGCACTCAGCCTGTGTGCAGCTGAATCCTCTCGGTCCTCCCCCTCCGCGTCGGTCCTCCCTGGTGGTGGTGGTGGTGATGGTTTAGTCGCTCAGTCGTGTCCGACTATTGCGACCCCATGGGCTGTAGCCTGCCAGGCTCCTCTGTCCGTGGGACTTTCCAGGCAAGAATACTCCAGTGGGTTGCCATTTCCTTCTCCAGAGGATCTTCCCGACCCAGGAATCGAACCCGGGTCTCCTGCACTGCAGGCAGATTCTTTACCGACCGAGCTATGAGGGAAGCCCCAGGTCCTCCCTAGCTGCCAATATGACCCCACAGAATCCTATTTAGGTATTTCTGCAGTGCACTCATTTCATGATTTCAATCCAGGATCCTCCGTTTCGTCCACTTTCCACACCGCAGCAACTCAATAATGTCTCTAAAAGAAAACTATCTGTTCCCGGCGCTCCCCCTCCTCCCAGGGGATCCACGTTGCTTTAGGAAAAGGCCCCGCTTCTCCCCCAGCCTATCTGGCCCTTCCCTGCCCACCGGTCCACCCATCCGCGCTCAGATCCGCAGCCTCACCATTACGGGCTGAATGAACCAAGCTCTGCAGCTTCCGCACCCTGCTATTGTCTCTGGAACACCTCTGAGCTTCACCCTTCCTAGGATGTACTCCTTACTCTGTCCCTAGCTGAATCTTCCTCACGTTTGAATTTCAGCTTAAAAGTTCATTTCTCCAGAAAAGGTTTCCTGCCCATTCTTCTCACAGTTCCCACAACCCCCATCCGATTAGGTTGTCACGCCATGGGCTTCCCCGACCATGAATTTATCCTGGTCGCATGTTTGCCTGTCTTTTTTGAGGGCTTCTGGGAGCTCTGTGAGGACGGGGATTTTATCTGATATGTGTAGCTGTTTCCCAAGTTCCTTATTTTTAGATAAATGGCTGTTGAGGTGGCAAGACGTTTCCTTTTAACTGCGGTTCACTGTGGCTTCTACGGGCAGGCCTTGGCTGCTGCTGCGTCAGGAACACCGCAGAAGTGTAAGCAGCAGCCTTCCAAGTAGCAGTTAATTGGTTGCTCACTTTATTAATACTTTGAAGAGGCCAATGCTTCTGACCCTCAGTTCAGCAATGAATCTTGTATGTGGAGCTGTCTGCCGCGTGAATCTATGTGAGTCAGGCTAGGAGGGCATAAAGTGGTAGCCAAACATTAATCTGTTTATAATCTCCTCATCCTAAATCTTGTAGCATCAAATGATTATCATGAAATTTGTATTTTCTGTGTCTTATCAGTAGTGGAAGTCTGTTGGGTTAGAGGTTAGCAGATAACTAGGGGTTTGGTCGGCTTCAGGCACATATTCTTTTTTTTTTTTTTTAAGGCACATAATTCTTAACGTTTTAATTCTCATGTCATATCTTTTGAGACCAGCAGAATAAACAGAATAAAAGGATCCTCTGGTTCCATGTCTTCATAAATAACCCCGTGAGAGGGTCACAGTTACATCTGACGCCAGAAAGCAAGCACAGTCCACATTTACATTTTGCGAATAAATTCGACACGTTTGTAGAAGACTTCCTGCACCGAAAATGCCCCTGAGTACTTATTACCTGGTGACTCCTTAGTGTGGGGGTGGAACTGGTACTGACTTTGAAACTCCTGCCTCAGTTCACTTATCTGTCCAGGGTTTCTGTTCCTAATGACATATGGAGGATGATATTCCCGGTAAAGAATCCGTCTGCCATGCAGGAGACCTGGGTTTGATCCCTGGGTCAGGAATATCCCCTGGAGAAGGAAATGGCAACCCATTCCAATATTCTTGCCTAGAGAATTCCATGGACAGAGGAGTCTGGCAGGCTACAGTCCATGGGGTCGCAAAGAGTCAGACATGACTGAGCTACTAACACTTCCACTTTCCTAGCTTTAATAACTACAAGAGCTAAATATTTTTTTAAATATTAAGTTGTGAAGTTCTACTGTTGCCCTAAAAATAAATTTCCTGCATGATTTACTTTCAAATAAATCTTAGGTGGGAAGCAAAAAAACAAACAAATAAATAAATACTTTTTTTTTTAAAGGAGTGAAAAGAAACTGTGAAGCTGGAGTGTTAGATAAATAGTTTACCTGGGTGGGTGTTTAAAATATCAGCATTAATGAGAGTTGTTGGGGGTGGCAGCCCCTTTATAGCATTTAAAACTGCTGTCCACCCTCGCTGGAAGGCTCCCTTCTGGCTCAAAGATTCCTCCTCCCTCAGGGCCACAGAGTTCTTTCATGTTCTTGGTTTTCTACCATCTGGTCATTCTTGGCTACTTTGTGGCCTCTCCTGCCCCTTAGAGGAGGGCGTTTCCTCAGCCTTTGCTGCCCACTTCTCTCCTCTTCCCTCTGTCTTCTCTTGAGAAACCTCATCCCACCACGGGGCTCCACTTCCTTCGTCTCCACAGTCCCACCTCCTTGGAGACCGCAGGGTCTGCATTTCCAATTGCAAGTTCCTCTAGACAAGTGGCTCGTCTTTGACTGAAGATTTAGAGTTGTCTTTGGGGCATTAGTCACTCAGCCATGTCCGACTCTTTGTGACCCCGTGGACTGTATGTAGCCTGCCAGGCTCCTCTGTCCCTGGAATTCTCCGGGCAAGAATACTAGAGTGGGTAGCCATTCCCTTCTCCAGGGGCTCTTCCCGACCCAGCGATCAAACCTGGGTCTTCTGCATTGCAGGCAGATTCTTTACTGTCTGAGCCACCAGGCTGAGTCCAGAGTTGCCTTGGGGGTTCTAAAAATTCTGATGCCCAGGACATATCCTGAACCAATTAAACCAGAGTCTTCTGGAATGGGACACAGATATGGGCTTTTAAACTGACTTTTTAACATTATACCTCAAAACTATTTGTTTTTTAACTTCTTCATATCTTTTAATGGAATCACCATCTTCCCAGTTCACCAGCTGAAAATCCTGAGAATTCTCCTTGATTTTTTCTTTTCATTAGCCTACTACACACCAATCAATCCATAAAACCCTATTCTGTTCCACCAACAATGTGTTTCAGGTATGTCCCTCATTCCTAATTTACAGCTATATCCCTTTTCAGGCTCTTCTTATCTCTCACTTTTGTAACAGGCAGTTTGGGTGAACAGGAACTGAGATTTGCACAGGAAGAGTGAAAAGTGTAGACAATCATTTCCACGCCTAGCCCTCCATTTCCATTCCTCTTCAATTTGCATGTAGGCTGGCCTGGACCCCAGATGTTGATAACAGGGGAAGCTGTGTGGCATCTTCATATTTATTTTCCTATATTAATTTACATGAGGGCTAAGGAGTTCTTCTGTGGAAAATGAGGCTAGGATTCGGACCCCAACTTTGTAGGCTGTAAAATAATGGTGCCATTTCGATGGTCCCGGACTAAGGTCACATTTCAGGAAAGGGTCACGGTGGCTCTGGGAGGGAATTCACACGGTGCACTAGTGGGAGGGGGAGAGGATTGTTGGTGCGTGTATAACAAGGAGGCTGATCCTGGAACTCAGCTTAGTTCGCCCTTCTGGCAATTTCTAATGTCTTCTCTGGGCAAGATGTCTGTGTGTGTAACTGCATGTGTAAATGGGTGCAGAAACTTAGAGGGTTATTACGCTTGGAGTGAGCAGACAGCTTGGCTCTGGGTCCTCACCCGAGTGAGCACAGAACCGAAGAAAGGAATCATGTCTCTTTCCCCCTGAGAACTGCAGTTGAGCAGGGACTTTAGAGCTCTCTCTCCCCAGGCTGGGTCGTAGCTGCATATCTGTGTGACATTTGCACCTGGCATGGAATACCTTACACACTGGCAGAGACACCGACCGCATCAGCGATTTCTGGTCTATCAAGAGCAAGGCGTTGGTGCACCGCAGGCCAGCTGGGGCTGCTGCAGTAGCCCTTGGCGTCGTTCTACTTCTGCCGACAGAGGAGACTGATGGGCTGGGGCAGTGTGGGCCGTGACAGTGATGGGGCGGTAACTGGCCTTAAGGCAGGTCCCGGGGGCGGTGTTGGATCCCGGAGGTTGGGATCTTCACTGTGACTTTACAGTCTGTGAGGGAGAGTGATGCTCAGGACAGTGTCCACAGGGCCATGTGTGAACACTCACTGAGTTATTAAGATCCCTTAGAGATGGAGGTCTTGGAGGACTAGACACCTTTGCAGAAGGATGTTCCAAGCGTCCAGACATGGGGTGATGCTGGCATTGTGAAATATCCTTGGATGAAGAATAAACCATCGTGACTGAACTAGATGACTTCAGAGTATTCTGGATAACTTTTTATTCGGATATTGCTTGATTCTATTTTGCTTTCCACGTCTTGCCGCTTCAATTCATTATAGGTACTGTGGTCAAGATAGTCTTTTTTAAAGCATAACTCTCTGGCCAAGTTATAATTCTCACTCCTAACGCCATGGCAAACAAACATCAACGACAGCCACGTTTCACATAGTCTATACCGTGTCCAACCCCCTCCAGCTTGCCATCTGCAAGACTGTGAGCGGGCAGTTTCAGGGGCATTTCCTGTTAGTTTCTTACACTAGTAGGTCTGGCTAAAGTGAAACCATTGCTTTAAGATGATCTGTGTCCTCTTGGCTTTGCGATTGTGCTGCGTTGTTCAGCTTCTCCTATTTTTTTTTTTTTTTTTTTTTTTTGGTGCTTCAACCCAGCCAGTCCTTGAGGGCCCAGATCCAACGACACCTTTGATGAAGTCCTTCCCACACGGCCCAGCCAGACGTAACCGCTTCCTCCTTGTGTTCTTATTGGCTCCTTGTTCTTGTTATGACATTTTATCACTTCCCATCTTGTGTTCTTATAATTTGTATGCATGGCTCATCTCCACTTATTAAGTACAAACCCTCTCCAGGCTGGGGCTTGGCTTTATATAACTTTGCTTTTCCCAGCAGGACCAGTCCTGTGTTAGGGGAAATATTTGTTCAATAAAAGAGTGAATGAAAGCCAGCAGTAGGAACATTTCTGTTTTCCTGCTCTTTAGCATGGCCTCAGAGAGAGCTAGGTGATGTGTTCCGGGGTGAGAGAGAAGGGAGGAGTGAGTGAGCTACCATATTTATAGATGACTAATGCTTTCCAAAGGAAATGAAAGATTTACAGTTATTACTACTTTGCGAAGCTTTATTTTCCCTCTTCGGGGCCAGCCCTCCAATTTTGCAATCTGAAAAATAACAAAAAAGCAAGTGCCACATAGGAGGCCGTCCCCATGGTCTCGGGGGCTATTTTTAAGTCATTGTAACATGGTTTCAGCAGAGAAATGCTTCCCTGGGTCAGGGGTGTTGCCATTTTTTCAACTCATGTTGGTTTCCCACACTCTCTCTGGCTGGGGACCATATTCTTTACCTCATTCCTGCTATGCAGTTTCCCTATTTGAGCATCCAAACACACACGCCTGACAGATGACCCTAAAATATCTCCATGGATATCCACAGTCTGTGGGACTTGTTGATGGCCATCTGTGGCCGCAAAGGCCCATGTGCCCCCAGAGTGTTACGTAAGGGTGGAGGCAGCTGGCAGCAATGAGTCTGAGCTCCCCTGACGAGGGAACAGCCAGAGTGGGGGCGCTGTCAAACAAGAGGGCAGCGTAGAAAGCCTACACACAGGTATCTTTGCTCCATTCCAGCAAAAATGAGGCCTCCTGTCCAGAATGCTGATTTTGTACTTCCTTAATGATTTGTTGTTGTTGTTTCATCACTAAATTGTGTCCGACTCTTTCATGACCTCATGGACTGTAGCCCACCAGGCTCCTCTGTCCATGGGATTTCCCCAGCAAGAATACTGGAGCAGGTTGCCATTTCCTTCTCCAGGGGATCTTCCTGACCTAGGGGTTGAACCCGCCTGTCCTGCATTGGCAGGCAGATTGCTTACCAGTGAGCCACCTGGGAAGCCCCTCATTAATGATAAGGAAAACCAAATCCCAAATCACTTCAGCTCCCTGTCAGGGTCCACCCGCCTACATTCCTGCTGGTAATAGGGCCCCGTCCCTTCCCATCATTTGCTCCATTATTTCGCTGTAATGGACAGGTTGAGCACAGACCTGAGAGCGACTTCATGCAAGCTTTTAGATGCTAGAGATGATGATAAGATTGTTTGCATTCTCAACCTTCCAGCATTTAGTAGTGTATGTTTTACACAAACAGTGTTAGTCCAGGCTCCTCTGTCCATGAGATTCTCCAGGCAAGAATTCTGGAGTGGGTTGCCATTCCCTTCTCCAGGGGATCTTCAAGACTCAGGGATCGAACCTTGGTGTCGATTGAATGTTGCAGGCAAATTCTTTATCTGAACCACCAGGGAAGCCCCAAACAGGGAGTGAACAAATACCTGGCCATCTGAATACACTGAAAAGAGACCTGGATCTGAAAGTCCTTGATTTAAGTCTCGGCTTTGATTTTTCCTAGCCACGTGACCTTGGCCACGTCATTTAACCCACTGAGCCTTCTACCACCCACCGTCTCCGATTCTGTTTGCAGATTGATTGATATTGCCATCTGTAAGCCAATATCAACTCTCCTGAGTTACTGCAAATGCCACAAACTGGCTTCCCTGTCTTGTTCCTCTTTAATTTCCACACTTTTCAGCCAGAATCATCTTTCTAGTCATCTTTCTTCCACAGGCCACGCCATTTCACCTGTCTGCGGAAACTTCACAGAGAAAACCCCCTCAGTTTAGAAGTCTGATCTCACCGATGTGAATTCTTGCTCTAATTCCTCCCTGTCTTCCAGTTCAGCCATGCCCTCAGCTCCTCCAGCCTTTCAGATATGCCATTCCTTCTGCCTGAAGCTCCTTTCCACATCTCTGTTGACTTAACTTCTGCTTATTCTTTGAGCCTCAGCTTAGACACCGCCTCCCTTGAGAAGCCAGTCCTTGCCGTTCCCCAGCACCCTGTGTTTATCCCTATTAGGGTCTCATCACCCCGTCTGACCATCGTCTCTTTTCTTTCCTCTGTCTCAGGCAGTCCCTGAAGGCAGCCTTGTACCTTGTACACCTCTGTGTCCTCATACCTTTGCTCAATGCCTGGCACTGAGGGATAAGTGCCTTCTTGTTACACGTCCTTTGTCCAACACCCATGTTCCCTGCATTGTCAGAGTACATGCCCGGGCAGCTACGAGCCAAACCCTCTTGACCACTGTGTTTCATCTTTACGGGCATCATAGTTTTCTCCAAATAGGCTTAGGTGCTCTTTTATCTCCTTGATTTCTGAGGAGAAAGAGTGAGGGTAGATGTGAGGATTGATGATCAACTCCCAAGTCCTTAGGCAGAAAAAAATTAATAGACCAAAAATGCTATCTTATATACAAAGTCTAAAAGTTACCCTTGGTAAGAAAGAATAAAATCAGCTAAAGTCCACCAAAAAAAAAAAAAAACCACGATGGAAATTCATGTGCATAATCAACCAGCTACCATCCTGCTTCTTCTCAACACACACAAGAGAAAAAAAAAATGTATCTTTTATGCATATGCTTACCTGACCCCAGGTCCTAGATATTCTGTAGTTAGGGATTACTTTCTTTTTTTTTTCCATTTATTTTTATTAGTTGGAGGCTAATTACTTTACGATATTGTGGTTTTTGCCATACATTGACATGAATCAGCCATGGATTTACATGTGTTCCCCATCCCGATCCTCCCTCCCACCTCCCCCCCAATCCCATCCCTCTGGGTCTTCCCAGTGCACCAGCCCTGAGCACTTGTCTCATGTATCCAACCTGGACTGGCGATTTGTTTCACACTTGATAATATACATGTTTCGATGCTATCCTCTCAGATCATCCCACCCTCACCTTCTCCCACAGAGTCCAAAAGTCTGTTCTATACATCTGTCTCTTTCTGTCCTGCATATGGTTATCGTTACCATCTTTTTAAATTCCATATATATACGTTAGTATACTGTATTGGTGTTTATCTTTCTGGCTTACTTCACTCTGTACAATGGGCTCCAGTTTCATCCATCTCATTAGAACTGATTCAAATGCATTCTTTTTAATGGCTGAGTAATATTCCATTGTGTATATGTACCATGGCTTTCTTTCTTTAGTTAAGCCAGACTTGGAAAATACATAGCACATGTCCCACCACTCTCCAGTCACATACTATTGGCAGATATTGCTAGATGATAGCACAAGTGGGTTGCCATTCCCTTCTCCAGGGGATCTTTCACACTCAGGGATTGAACCTGGGTCTGCATCTATGGATCCAGTTAGGGTCCCAGAATCCTCCTTGACACTGTGCTCCAGATCTCAGCTACCAGCAGGTCCCAAATTTATGCCGTATCCTCTCAAACTGTCCTTTGTGAAAAGGCAGAGGCCTGGGTTGGTGAACAGTGTCGGTCAATGGAGAGCTGGGGTAGATTTATTGAGCGAGTGATTTCTTAGGGACAAGAGAAAGCTGAAGGACTTTACCTTCAGGGAATGAAGGCTGCAGAAGTATGGGAGGAAGCTGTCTTGCAAAAGGGAAGGGAAGGCTAGTGAGGAAGCAGCACCTGCGTTCTGGGCACTACGACGAAGGCTGGGGAAGCAGGTGCTGCTGGAGACCAAGTCCTGTGGGCTGTGTCCTCTTCCAGGCTTTTGCATCTACTGGAGCACTGCCCTGGGTGAAGCTTTCCCCCAGTGGGGGTCGGGGAGTTAGCCAGATTGGCAGATGTGAGAAGCTCAGGTGAGACGAGGCTACAGTAGGAACCCCAAGATTTACATCCAGTCTGCAGGTATTTTGCTTGGCACGCCCCTCCCAGTAGAGCCAGAGCTTGACCGTGGATGAGAAGGCTGTGCAATGGAAAGGGGGGTCCCCAGGTACCGGGTGCATGGCCAAGCACCTTCCCTTGATTACAGACATTGGGCAAAACCTCTGGGAATTAGTGTCGCCAGGTGTTGAATGATGAAATCTAGGCCAGCTACTTAAATCATCTCCCAGGCCTCCAGCTAGGCTGTTCTGCAAGCCCCTGGGCAGTTGCCCAAATGCCCTCTTGGTGCTCAAGTGCCAGACGTTGATGCCAGTAAGCCCACGGTGACCCAGGCAAGAGGGATGAACCACACCTTGGCTGCTCAACCTGTCAAATGACTTCTTAGATGGAATGTGTTTAGATGCCCTAGATCATTCAGCCATTCAAACACTTTAATTACAGATGGAACCAAAGATCAATGTTTTCCTAGGGAAAGTAACATGCATAGCTTTACAATGATGAATTCTCCGTGAGGGGGTGGGAGAGATCGAGACCTGCCGTGTGTGCATGCACGCATACCTGCATGTTCTTGGGCGTGTGATGCTTCCCCGAGCAGCAAAAGCAAGCAATAAGATTCATTTCTTTTTTTCCTGCAAATTAAAAGATGGTGAAATCCCTGCTGTCCCAAGATAAAGGCACGCTTATAGAACAGTGTGCTGCTTCTGGAATATTCCTCAGAGTCTGGAATGACCAGTCCAAGTTGATTTTTCTCTCTGCCAGTCTTACCTGCTGACATAGGCGAGGCAAGCAGCAGCCAGCAGGGTGAGTCCTCTCTTCCTCAGCGGGTAGCAGTGTGGTCTGAGGACGACCTCGACTAGCGAGAACGGCAGGATGAACGTGTGCTGCAGGAGAAAGGATGAGCGCTTGTCAAGTGAGGGCACCCCGGCTGCCCCCAGTGCCCCCAGTTCTCTCTTCCCCTCCAGCCTCCCCTCCTACACAGACACCAGACGAAACTTTCCAGAACTTGGCTCGGCTCTGCTCCTTAGAGGCCAAGGGCTTACAGTGGGTCTCTACTGCCCACCACATTGATCCGGACTCCTCTGTCTGGCTACCAAGGCTCTTTGTAACATGCGACCACCCTTCTGGTCCTGCGTATCGCCTGCTGCTCCGCTATCCTAACACACACACACACACACACACACACACGCACACACACGCACACACACACACGCGTGCATATGCAACACTCCGTCACCGACCCAGGCTGTTTCCTTCCCTCTTTGCACTCAGCGTGTCTGCTCCCCCTTCACACTCCTGTTCATGCCTTGACGGTCTGTGTGGGGCGTCCCCCCCCCAACCCCCGCCGCTGGGTTCATCTCGTCCACGCTGTTCACAGCCAGCGCCGTCTTCCACGCCGCTGTCTCTGAATTTCCCTCTTGCTGGTTTCTCTCCCTGCTGCATTGACACCCCGAGCCGTGGAGTCCAGCACTCTCGGCGCGTGTTCGTCGGCTCTGTTGGGGAGAGGCCGAGAGGCCATCAGCCCGTCTCTGCCCGCCGCGGGGCGCCGGGCTCCGTGGGACGGTCCTGCTGATGGTGACGGGTGCTGGGCCGGGGGCGGGGAGAGGCTCCTCTGAAAACTCTGTCCTCTCCCCGCACCTTCCCTGCTTCACCTCCTTCTTTATAACCATCTGTTTTCTCACATCTTTCAAACTCTTGAACACTAGGTTTTACTAAACGACATAATCGAGGATGAGTGGTGTTTTCTGGCACAAAGACTGCGGTGTCCCACTCCGCTCTGGCTTCTGGGAACTGACCTGGGAAAGGTGACTGGAGTCTATTGGCAACGTCCTTTCATGTATTAAACGCGTTTCTTCAGTTCCTCTGTGGTACTCCGTGCTTATTGGCAAACATCTTGCAGTGTTAAGTGTTTTACACTTTTTACGTTTAGAGCGATCACCCCTCTTCCATACCTGCTCCCCAGTTTCCTCAGCTCTTGGAAGCCTCTTGCATCAATAGATGCATCTGCCAGCTCTATCTGAGCCCGATTGCTGAGCCCCGAGACGGCCGTGTCAGCACCTCAATCACAGCAGTGGCCGGGGCTTAGGAATGTCACAGAGCTGCATCACATGCTCCGGTGCCCGGCTGTGCTATTGTCCCCGTGATTGTCATCCCCCTGTCAATGGTGACCCAGTGTGGAGTGGGGTGAGTTCAAGGTTCTGGGATGTCCACAGTGCCAGATGTCCGATGGCAACCTTGCCTGTGGCTGGCGATCGGCTGGAGTGTGGTTGCGTCTCCACGGGTCCCTCCCCGACCCGTAGCTGGTGCCCACGCGCCCAGCGATGGCCACCTCAGAGCCCTCGCAATACTCTGTGACCGACACTGATGCCCCTTTCACCCTCCAGCAGGCCAGAGATGGGGCTGCCTGCCTCTCTGTCCCGCCTTCACTCCGTCAGGAAGGTCCGACTTCTATTAGGAACCATTAGCAGTCCCATTATGCTGGCCACTGATCTGACAGTTTATTATCCCTGCCCACAGTCAGAAGCTTCTGTTCTCTATGTTAATGATCTCTTGGAACAGAATTCCTGTGCCGCAGTGTAGCGCGTTTGCATCGGGAGCAAATGAGTTCACAGTGATTAATGCTTTTGCGACAAATAACTCAGGAATGCATGAGTGGTTGCCTCTTCTAGGAGCCTGCCCTTTGCAGCTGACATTCAGTTGGATTTCCAAATGAATTCTCTCTGATGGCTTCTGGGAAGTTCGCTTCAGTGATGTCATTAGTGATGGGCCATATACTGTGGCTTAATACCAACTGAAAGGTCTTTAAAAGAATCACACTGTTTGGTCAGGGCTGGGGGGTAGGAATGAGGAAAAGAGGAAGATTGTGTTCTGTGAGCTTTCTAAATATTGAGCTACTGTGAAGAGTCAGGCGTGACGCCATAAACCTCCCGGTATTCCAGAGGTACTGGCATTTCACCTCACGTTGACATAAATTACATAACCTTTGTCAGACAGCACATATTTTTGAAAAACAGGAGAATTTAGTAAGAGAAAAATCAAATATGCTTTCTGCTTCCAAAAAATCTAATAATTAGGCTGGATTGACACAAATTAGAATGCTGCCAAAAATTACTGAAAACAGTGACTCATTCTGTGTTTCAATTAACAGTTTCTCAGTTTCCCTCATAAACAGTGAAGCTGACAAAAATTAATCATCTCAGAGGGGGTAAAATATTTCCTTCCAAAGTAAACAAAACATCATGGGCTGAAACAATAGTATGCGTAAACAGAGGGGATGGGAGGAAGCTATCTTTCTTCGTCAACTGAGCCATCATTTTGGTCGATTTTTCTTTAAATACCTCATTCCAAGAGCATTGGTTAAAAGGCAAGTGCTGTTCTTTTTTTTCATCTTTTTCTACTAAGTTACACCTTTCCTCCTATCCTTTGTGTGGTACCTACTTCCATCTGAACATCTTGGAGACAGAACTATAAGCATGAAAGACTGATTTAATTATTTATATAATAACTGCACTTCAGATTCCGTGGTTGCAAAGTAGCCTTGCAGATAAGCGCTAAAATTTGCCAGCCTATAGAGATTTTATATATATATATATATATATACAAAATTATATATATATATATATATTCATATGACCTATAAGGTTATATGAATGGCAACATGGAAAGTAATGAGCACTTATTTTTACTAACTTCATAGCAGTAGACAAGTAGCTGCTCTAAATAGCTTCTCTGTGTCTGAGGCTCAAATTAAAACAGGATGCATTTGCCTGACTATTGAGAAAGACACAGTCTCGATCACTCAGATAACCCAGATAACAGAGGCGACAAATCTCCCTCCTTTGGAAGGCTAGGATAGCCACACTCTTATCTCCAAGATTCTTGGAGGTCCAAGAGCACTTAATTGTTTTTCAGCGAAAGAAACTTAGAGAGCCGAGACTTCTTAAAAATCAGACAGTACCGTTTTAAAGTAAGTTCTCTGCCTCTTTCCTCTATTTCATTTCCTTATGACATCAGCTCTTAGGTAGAGTTGACCAATATAAACATGTCAGCCTCCACCTTCTCAGATGGTCACTGAGAGGCTCTTTCCTCCATGTGCTGTTTCTAGTCCTGGGCTGATGCAACGTGGCCCAGTTCACGTCTGCTTCAGTCTTCCCCCTCCTTCCTCTCTGTTCGGCAACACCTGGATCTGAGAATTAGTTCCTTCTACTGGCTCTCCCCAATCTGAGGTTCTTTCTCTCGAGTCTTTAAGCTCACGTCTTTGGTTTGTTTATCATACTAATGGATAGGTGTTTAATATGAAGTTTTAGTGCACCAGTAAGATTTTACCTCTGGGTACACACACAAGAATATTTTTGCTTACTGTATATTAAATATATTATTTTAAAAATGTGTTTCAAAATGGAAGCCTTCACAAAATCTCCTCAGGGCAAACACATGGTCAAAACATCAATTAAAACTTAAACATAAATAAAACAATAGACATGAAAATGGAGGCAAAACAAATCTTAATAGAACACCATTGTACCCAGGCTTGTTGTTACAATGGCAGATCATGTTCCTTAAGCTTGAAAACTACACACAGTGAAAAACACACAGTCAATGGTTGCTTTGTGAATCTTAGTAAGGCAACCTCTGGTTTTGATAACATCCATTTGCCAGCTAAAAAACTTGACCTCACTCCTCACCAGCTTCCCTCACTTCAGTTTCTGCCTCTAGATCCCACAGTTTGGGACAGGGGTGATGGTCTTCCTGGGAATATTTTGTATCTAAACGCAGAGACCACATGTATTCTCTGTGGCCCGTATGTTACTAAAGGTGCAGTTTTGCTGCAAGAATGGCAATCTAGGTATGTAGACACAGGTTATATTATTTATCTTAGGGACTTTTTTTCAGTCTTCCACCAGGAATCTTTTCCATCTCAAATACGAGAGTTTATAGAAGATAATTGGATTTGTAAAAATTCCCTTTTATACTTTCTAGGAATTCAAGTGCACAGATAAGGCACTACTGTAATTAAAGAGTCAATGCTTGGGTATGAGGGACTGGGAAGATAAGCCACCCACGGAAAGAGTTAAATGCTTCTCTTTGATCTTAAGTCTACCTAGGTGGACTGACACAGCCCAGTCAGGTTAAAATTCAGAGAACAGAAGTTAAAAAACAATAGTTTTATTTATTGCAGAAGAGTAGTAATGTTTGCAATTTACTCTGACTGGGGACGACAGAGGATGAGACGGTTGGATGGCATCACCGACTCAATGAACATGGATTTGGGTGGACTCCGGGAGTTGGCGATGGACAGGGAGGCCTGGCGTGCTGCGGTTCATGGGGTCGCAAAGAGTCGGACACGACTGAGCAGCTGAACTGAACTGAACTGCACCAAAAATAAGATGAGTTGATGGATAGATAGATACATAGATTTATCACAAAGCAAATACAGTAAACTAACCAGTCCATCCTAAAGGAGATCAGTCCTAGGTGTAAATTGGAAGGACTGATGCTGAAGTTGAAACTCCAATACTTAGGCCACCTCATGCGAAGAGTTGACTCATTGGAAAACACCTTGATGCTGGGAGGGATTGGGGATAGGAGGAGACAGGGACGACAGAGGATGAGATGGTTGGATGGCGTCACTAACTCAATGGACATGGGTTTGGGTGGTCTCCGGGAGTTGGTGATGGACAGGGAGGCCTGGCATGCTGCGGTTCATGGGGTCGAGAAGAGTCAGACAGGACAGAGCGACTGAACTGAACTGATTAATAGCAGGACCTAACAGGCAGGTTACAGGTGTTCTCTATAAAATTTTTTCAGCTGTGCTTTATGTTTAAAAATATTCCTAATAAAATGTTGGGAGAGATGTGAATAGTCTTACTGACCTGGAAAGAGAAATGAATGCTCCATTGGGGTGAGGAAGAAAAAGCATGCCATTATTTATAAACTTGTATGTGATATGAGCAGGTGGTTAAATGATAACTTTCTGAATCTTTTATGGTTAAAAGATAACTTTCTGAATCTTCTGAACTTTCTAAGTGATTTTTTACTTACTACGCTATTGTCCTTTGGGTTAAAAAGTAGTTTAGCCAACATTTCAAAGCAGCATTCTTCTATTAATAGGAAGCTAGTTGGCTCTGATGGTGTCCAGCCGGGTGAAGAAGTGCCCATTTAGATTCTATCCAGTTAAGGGTGAGACAAAAGAAAGATCTGGTCTCCTAGGACCCTGCGGTCAGGAATATACCTGCCTCTTCCTGTTCTCCTCCCCTCTGTCCCTGCCTCTCCAAAGCACCCAAACCCCTTCCTCTAAGCTGACTCTTTCCAGCAATAATAACACCCCAGATACCAGCTGTAGTCAGTGACTCATTTCTTTTCCTTCTCAATCCAAACTTGATTCACTTTCCCCCTCAGATGCTTCCCATGGCCGCCTATTCTTTTTATCTTCCCCAGCATCACCTCGCTCACTTCTATTTTGGCACATACTCAACGTTGCAATTAGACCAACCCTCTTAAGGCAAGTTTCACGTTACTTCTGTGGCTCCCTGTTGCCTCAGCCCACTGTCCACTGCTCTGGTCTCATCTGTCTCTCACATTTCCCACAGTATCTCAACAGGCTTCCACTCAACCCAGCTCCTCTTTATTTTGTTCCATTCTGTTTCCTTCTCTAGAACTCCTCCTTCTTCTCATCTACCTAACTCTTTTCTCAATTCTTCCCTCAATCAGACCCACACACCTTTGAGATCCTCCCAACCAAAAGCACACACATTAACACGAGAAGATGTGAAAGGTCACGAGGACCCAGGAGGAGACTGAAACAGGAACTCGCTGGCCAGAGGTTTGCTGGACAGCTGCATCAAGATTCAAACTTAGCAGTTCCATTCCAGAGCCAGAATGAAAAGAGAGAGAACGTACACAGTTCCTTTTCTAGGGGAAATTAAGCTTTTCCACTAGTAATTAGGCCTTGAAGAACTTTTCTCTGTTGCATTTTATTGCAAAGAGGAGCTAAAGAGCCTCTTGATGAAGGTGAAAGAGGAGAGTGCAAAAGTTGGTTTAAAGTTCAACATTCAGAAAACTAAGATCATGGCATCTTCATGGCATCACTTCATGGGAAATAGATGGGGAAACAATGGAAACAGTGACAGACTTTATTTTCTTGGGCTCCAAAATCACTGCAGATGGTGACTGCAGCCATGAAATTAAAAGACGCTTGCTCCTTGGAAGAAAAACTATGAGAAACCTAGACAGCATATTAAAAAGCAATGACATTACTTTGCCGATAAAGGTCTGTCTAGTCAAGGCTATGATTTCCCAGTAGTCATATATGGATGTGAGAGTTGGACTATGAAGAAAGCTGAGTGCTGAAGAATTGATGCTTTTGAACTGTGGTGTTGAAGAAGACTCTTGAGAGTCCTTTGGCCTGCAAGGAGATCCAACCAGTCCATCCTAAAGGAAATCAGTCCTGAATATTCACTGGAAGGACTAATGTTGAAGCTGAAGCTCCAATACTTTGGTCACCTGATGCGAAGAACTGACTCATTAGAAGAGACCCTGACGCTGGGAAAGATTGAAGGCAGAAGGAGAAGGGGACTACAGAGGATGAGATGGTTAGATGACATCACTGACTTGAAGGATATGAGTTTGAGTAAACTCCGGGAGTTGGTGATGGACAGGGAAGGCCTGGCGTTCTGCAGTCCATGGGGTCGCAAAGAGTCGGACACGACTGAACGACTGAACTGAGTGTAGTAACAGGGCACTGGTCTCCCCAGTGTCCCCAGAGCAGAACATTTCAGAGGCCCTAGGTACATCTCATTTTAAGTACCCTAAAATGATACAATCTGGAAGCAAAATAATAAAACATGCTTTGAAGGGGCTTCTGCCAGTAAGGGGATAACACTGTACCCGGGCTTCTGAGGATCAGGGCAATAGCGGGACTCCAGAAATAACATCTCTGCCACGAGTGCCTTTGCTTTCCCTCTGTGAGTCAGACAACAGCCAGTGTTTCATTCTCTGTTTAGACCCTAGAGTGTAGGTATTATACACTGTTGATGACGCAGAGACCTAAAGGCTTGCAGGAATTCAAAGTCAGTGGTGGTGCTGACATTCTTTTATTGCAAATAAGCAGCCTCACCACAGAAACCATCCTGCCTCTCCGAGCTGAGAGCCCAGCTTTTTCTGCCACCTCTGGGGCCCACGTCACAGACGTGTCACACCCCTGACACATCCTGCTTCTGCATGAGATGCGGACTCTCCCCTGCCCTTTCTGCAGCTCTTTTGGTTTACATTAGGCTCTTCTGTGCTAAATTATATTCAGTTTTCAGTTTTCACACTGTGAATTTCATGTATTTTTCTTCTAATCTCAGTTAGATTATAAACAATTTAAAGTCAAAGCTCTCACCTCCTATTTATTTTCAGGACTCCCTTTCACCCTCTGATCAATACATACTTTTTGACTGGTTTTCCTCATTGGAACCTGTGTGTTACAAAGAAGAATTAAACCCTAATATGGCCTGCAAAGCTCCCCATGATCCGGTTGCCTGCCCCATCTGGCTCCCTACCCTGCGCCCCTGTCCTACGACCTTCACCCGGCCCTCACCCCCCGACTACACTGCCCTCCACCCACGGTCCCTGTTCTCACCCCTGGTACATTACACACACTTATGTCTCTCCTTCCTCAGCCCCCTCCGCCTTCTCCCCTTGTAGGGCTCGGGATAGAGATCACGGCCTCCAGGGCAAAACCGAACCTCTGGCAGGCGACCTTCCTTGGCAAGGCTGGATCACCCCCGTGCTCACCTACATCACAGCATCGCACTCTCTTTCACCCAGTTCTAGCCAGACCTTCCAGAGATGGAAACAGCTCAAGGCCGAGGGCTGTCTCCAGGTGATCTCCAGTGTCTAACACGGGGCTTAACCTCTCTGGCCCCTGAATACCTGTGGCATTAGTGCTTGAATCAGTGAAACAGCAGAGTGGGACAGAAGAGAAAGAAGGGTTCTTCTGCATAGCCTGGGAAAACAGTGCTCTGGAGTGAGAGGACAGCAGCTACAGGCCAGACTCAGCCGGCCTTGGCAGCCACAGATTGGCTGTGCCCATGGTGAGTGGGGCCACAGAAGCAACCCCTCTTCAGGCTGGTCACCTTTACCCTCTGTCATGGCTATAGTGCGTGCACGTGTGCTGAGTTGCCTTAGTCACGTCTGACTCCTTGCGACCCGATGGACTATACTCCGCCAGGCTCCTCTGTCCCTGGGATTCTCCAGGCAAGAACACTGGAGTGGGTTGCCATGCCTTCATCCAAGGGATCTGCCCCACCCAGGGATCGAACATGCGTCTCCTGTAGCTACTGCATTGCAGGCAGATTCTCTACCACTGAGCCACCAGGGAAGCTGCAGATGGCACCCCAAATCCTGAAAACGGGTATGTGGTGGGTCACAGGAGCACCTGTAAGAAAATGTGACTCCTGGGAACAACCTCTGGGTGCCCACACGATGGCAACTAAATCAGAGACTCAACAAAGACGGGTGACCCTCCCCGCAGCCCCGCAGGACGTCAGGAGGTGTTGAGCCAGCAGGCTCTTTTTTCTGGGACCCGCTGGCTGGGGCCCTCTGTTCTGAGACTGGGCCAGCTGGAAACTCACCAGGTTTTGTCCGCTGTCCTCCTTGCACCCCTCCTCTCTGTCCGTCTGTAATCCATGCTTCCTCCATGCCTCTGTGCCGGGCTCCATGCAGCACACATGGAGACTTGTTTTTAAGACATAGACAGATGGGCAGCTCTCTAGAAAGCTGCTCCAAGTTGGAGGAAGGAGACTGTTCTTTTCAAGAAAGAGAGTTTGGGAGGTGCAAGAATCTGCCCTTGCCTTACAGCCCCCGTCTCTCAGGACGCTGTCCTGTCCCCTGGATGACTCTCTCCTCTCCATGTGGCTAAAGGTGTCCATGTGGAGGCAGCTGGCTTCCCTGGGAGACTGCAGTGAACCCGCAAAGCACCCAGTAAGCGCAGGCACTGGGGGCCCAGTTCCAAACTCTTCAGGTGATGGATCCCGCGGTGGACCATTCCACACTGTCTCCTTCCTGCCCCCGGCTCTCCTTGCTGACCCATTGGGGTATTCCTAAAGGGACTCACCCGCTGTTTGGCAAGAATGGGAGCTGCTCACTGAGGATTTTCCCAGATGTATGTAAGTGGTTGATTGAGGGTTAGCCTGTAAGTTAGTCTGTATGAGAGGGGGTACCTGGGCTCACTGTGGGGGGTCTCCCCTATATAGGAAAGAGATGGATTGGAGTGGGATCTGGAAGCAAAAGAAAAGTTTGCTTGGGAAATACCCTCATTTGATATCCTTCAACCACCTCATGAGCAGCAGAGATGTTTCAGCATTCCAGACCATTAAAAGGTCCAGAAGATATGGTCTTGAAACTCACAAAGATACTGATGAATTTCAACTTACACTGACTCTAAGACTACAGGTTGCACAGAGACCTGGACAGGTTCTCTGTCGTGGAGGCTTTGACAGCATTAAGCAGCAGCAGGCGGCACTGGGTTGAGCCCTTGAAGTTCACAACCAAAGAGAACAGGTTGTCATTCACGGCAAAGACCACCTGCTTCTCCTTCACACACTAGGTAAGAATTCATCACACCTAAGAGACTCAAGGGTTTCTCCCCAACAGCTTTTGAGGCATCCCAGAAAAGGAGTGTGAAGACAATCTGTGTCTTAACATCTCATAGACGGTCACTAAACTGTGTTTTGTTCTCTCAAAATAGAAGCCAATCTTCATTCTCTTTTATTAAAAGCAGATAACTATAATCACAGACTACTTTTTCAGTTATGAACAATTATTTTTCTTGCTGAGCATCAAAAAGCCCAACAGTGAAAACAAAAGGGACCTTTACAGGAGAGCAAATGGAAGAAGCCCAGTAGGATAGTAGATACACAAGTTTGGTGCTCAAAAGAGAAAGCTAGCTGGAGATAGAGCTATGCGAGCCATCATAGGACAATTTTGTAGTGGTAGTTGATGAGATAAACCAAAGAAAGTGTGAGAGTGAGAATAATAATAAGGAATCTAGAAGTAAACACTGTGAAAGCCATCGTCTCTCAATCTCTGAACCATTGATGTTGAAGAAGAGAAAATACCTGGTCATGGAGGGCTGCCTCTGCCTTGTAGGAGGCTTCAACTCACTAGAAGCCAGGAGCCCCATCCCCACCCCCAGCCCTAGTCGTGACAATCACAACTGTCTCCACATATCGCCATGTGTTCCCTGGAGAGCAAAAGCAATCCCAGTTGAAAATCCCTGAATGAAGTGATGGACAAAAGAAGTCCATCTTGCAAAGGTAGTTGGAAGGGAGCGTCAGACAACCTGGTGGTTAGGTAAAGGCAGAGAGTATTTTGAGAAAAAGATGTGGCCCAATGCCAAGGAAAGGTGTAGCGCCCCTGCTTTTAGGGCTGAGAACATGTGGTGAGCAGACAGGAGCTTGCCACCATGTCCCCGGTTGCTCCTTCCTCCTTCTAGGCTGACTCCCATGTTTCTGGTCCAGTTTTCTGCATCTTCGGGTTTCAACCTCCTCTTCATAGTATTGGTAGACTTGGACCTTGGAGCCCCTGGGTCTGGGGGAAGGTTAACATAAGGATGCCTCATGGCTGCCATGACCTTCTGTTCTACAGACCCCAGGAGTGGGCGGAAATCTAGACAAGTTTGTAAGTGTAATATTTGGGAGCCTACATGTGGAACAAGCTGATGACAAGTCCGCTTGTTCAGAGCCCTCTCCACTCCCAGGAATGCAAGCCTGGGGGACTGAAATAGCATCCCATTGCCAAGAAATGTGGCTGACTTCCTTATTGTGGTGTTCTTAGGAAAAACAAAACGAAGTTTCTCAAAAGGTCACAAAATTCCCTCTTACCACGGAATAGTAAAATGTGGCTTTTATGAGTTCCTAGATGCGTTTGGAGAGAGATGCTCAAAACACATGAGCTTTTATTCCCAACCAGTTTGTGCTAGCAGAGCTCTCCAGGATGCCCCTCTGAAATGATTTTGCATTTTCTGGTTTCCAAACTCAGGGGGAAAATAGCACAAAGGTTTTTGTTTTGTTTCAGTTTAGTTTTTATAGCTTTCAGATCTGAATTTTCACTGGTAAACTCTGTTCTCAGTAAGGGAAGTGAAATGTGAAAATCTCCCCTGCCTTTAGGAGGCCTTCCTTTTTTTTTTTTTTTTTCACTTTCTGTTCTGCCCTCAACGTAATGCTCTTCATTATGATGGCATGCTTAAAACATTAGCTTCCATGCAGCCACCTACGTTGTTGTTCTTTATCTATTAGTGGAATTCCACATTACTGGGCTTACTTTTCACATATACTAATGCACCCCATTACTAGCTTCTGCCCATTAACAGGAACCCTTGGTTGGATCTTATCAAGAATCTGCCTCAGAGCCAGGGCTAGCCCAGCCAGAAAGAGGAAGGGGAAACTGACCTTTCACACACTTTCATAGAGTTACAAAAATAAATAAATAAATAGAGAGGCTATTTTTGCAACTGGTTCTCCTCCTCTTCCCTTTGACCGCTTTCCTTTCATCTGGTTACCACCGTGGTCATTCCTTCATCCCTCTTCTTAAGTTCAGCCTTTGCCAGCCTTCCTCGTTGATTTAATGGCATCTTGAACTCTCTTTGGCTACGTGAATATTCAGTTACCTAGCTAACAGCTGAGAATGGTGATAGCAGAGGAAAGTGTAAGCCTGGAAATGGTTTCTCCAGAACCGTTTTTGAGCCACAGTCTGGTCCAAATTAGAACAAATATCAACTCTTTTAATAAAATATATGTCATTACTATGACTCTGTACAACTCTTTGAGCATAAATCAGTCCTAAATCTCAGATATAACAACTAAAAGCACCAGAGATATTTCAAGGTACCAATAATCTCTCTAGAACTTTCGTCACTTATAACTTTCTGTACAAAAGAACACCTCAAAGTTTTAATCATACAATATCAGCCACAGACTCTGAAGGCAGGGCTGCTAAAGGCTTTTTCTCCGCCTTCAATGCCCTTTGGCCCCACACACCTCCCTCTGTACCTGAGGAGGAACTCTGGGGTCAGTCAAGGGCACACAGAAGCCACCAGGGCAAGAGGGAAAGACTTCATTCATTCTTTCGTGCAGCCGAATTCATGACATGTCTACCCCAGGCCAAGTGCTGCACGAGGTGCTAGGATTAAGCGTAGACAAATATGAGCCCTGCCCTTTTAGACTTAACAGTTTAATCAGCAAGATTTTCCATAAACAACTAAACAACCACATAGATTCCAGTCATGATAAGTGCTCTAAAGGAACAAACAGGAATCTACGCATCAGAAGGAAAGTGGAGGGAGGTGCTTGCTTTCCATAACACAGTCCAAGAAGGTCATACCGAAGAGGTTGTTTTTAAGCTGGGATTTATATGATAAGTGCAAGGCATGGAAGAGCAGACAGAGAACATTCCAGGGACAGGGAACAGCATATGCAGAGGTCCTCGTTTGGGAAAGAGCTCTGACTGATGCAGAAAAAAGCAGAGCTGAAACCGCTGTAACACAGGGTCAGGGGAGACAGGCTCCACCAGAGTCTAGAACATTCAGCCGGGACCAGGAGAAGTTCGGGCTTCATTCTAAGTATAATGGAAAGCCGCTGCAGGCACTAGGAGAGAGACACGGTTCCCTGTTTATTGCGTTGCTCTATGGAGAAGGTTGAGGATGGAAGCAGGAAGACCAGTTTGGAGGTGTCGCGTGCTCTAGATGAGGAGTGAGGGGGGACACCAGGGCTTTGGCCTTAAAGAACACCATCGTTCAGGGCAGGCAGAGGGCACATCAGAGACTGAGGTAGGAGGAGAACTAGTCGGTCTGCTATCAGTAGAGCCAAAAAAGCAGACTTTCAGGGAAAGAGAAGTGCGGTAGGCCAAATGCTGCTGAGGTAAGTAAGATGGGGGCAGATGCAGGAGCCCTGGGTTTGGTGGCGTGGGAACACTTGGTGAGCAGAGTAAGAGGGATGAGCAGAATGTACAGCGAACACATGCGGGTCTGGGGCAGTGCTCTTGGGCGCTGCTCTGTTGGGAAAGGCATACCTGCTTCTAGTATGTGTGGCTGGAATAGTAGTATCTGCCCTGAAAGAGACTCCTAATTAGCCAACCCCACAGCCCCCAGTAAGTCTGCCTGCAATGCGGGAGACCCAGGTTCGATCCCTTGGTCAGGAGGATCCCCTGGAGAAGGAGATGGTAACCCGCTCCAGTATTCTTGCCTGGAAAATTCCATGGACAGAGGAGCCTCGTAGGCTACAGTCCATGGGGTCGCACAGAGTCGGACACGACTGAGTGACTTCACTTTCACTTTCTTTCACAATCCCCAGAGGGCTTCCCAGGTGGCACGAGTGGTTAAAGAACCCACCTGCCAATGCAGGAGACACAGGAGATGTGGGTTCCTTTCCTGGGTTGGGAAGATTTCTCTGGAGGAGGGCACGGCAACCCACCCTGGTATTCTTGCTTGGAGAATCCCAGGGACAGAGGAGCCTGGTGGGCTACGGTGTTGCAAAGAGTCGTACATGATCAACGGGATCTAGCATGCACGCATGCCTCGTTGGTAAAGTCTCCGTATGGGGGCACTGGGCAGCTTCAGGGGAGAGCTGAGATCCTGGTTTCCGGTTAGATCTCTCAGTGGGAGAAATCCCAGTTAACAAGTAGGACATGCATTTCAGCCCTCCACTCACTAGTAGGTCCAGATTGTTCTGCAGTTGTGTGTGCAGAAGTCCCCTATTCACACAGGAAGGTAAATCAGGCAATCCTGGGACTTTAAAACCCAATCCTGAAACTTTATACAAACAAATACATAGCATGTACCAGAATATTAAAAAAAAAAATTGTGCTTAATTGTTACATTGCCTAGTATGAAAGGCAGGCAATTTGATCACCTCCAGAGATCACTTTAGGATCAAGAGCCTTTTCTTAATTGCCAGAAAACTCTCAAGACCTCCTCTCCAGGGACAGTCGCCCGAAGTAGAAAGGAGAACACACCACCAAATTCACCTATAATCACAATTTAGTGTTATTAAATAGCAGCCTGTGGAATAAGCCTGAGGGAATGGGGTTCTTGTCCCTAATAAATGGATGAACAAAAAGGATGATTTAATCATTCATTCTTTCTTTGCTTTTGTCTACCCCTCTGAAAACTTCATGTTTCCCTTTCAAATATATTCTGACCTTCCCGTAATGCCACTGCACCCCTCCCCACCCCCCAGCATATCTGACTCCATTATTAACTGGAATAGCTCAGTTAGGATTTGGTTACATAATTTAGAGATCTGTGCCTTCAAGAACACTACAGTAGCAAAGCTTCCGGGGGCAAGGGGAATTTAATCCTGCAGAACAACCTTCCCTTTGAATCTACTTTACACCGGGTCCACTTCCCATGTTTGATTCCACATCGTAAAGGAGCCTCTCACTATGGATTTGAATTTTCATCAGTTTTTCTTTTCTATTCATTTCTTCCCCTTTCTACTGATGCAGAATTCATACACTCCATTTCTATGTGGCTAATCTAGACATTAGTGTAGTAAAAGTGTTAGTCACTCAGTTGTGTCCGACTCTTTGGGACCCCACGGACTGTAGCCCGCCTGGCTCCTCTGTCCCTGGGATTCTCCAGGCAAGACTACTGGAGTGGGTAGACATTCCCTATTCCCTTCTCCAAGGGACCTTCCAGACTCAGGGATCACACCTGGGTCTCCCGCGTTGCAGGCAGATTGTTTTACCTTCTGAACCTCCAGGTAAGCCCATTCTAGACATTAAAACATGCTTATTTAATGTGGTAATGGCTAATATAAATCATTATTTCTAGCCCCTCCCCACCAGAAATCGAGGAGGCTTCGCATAACTTAATTCTAATCAGCTCTCTCTCAACTTACCCTATTTTCATCCAGGATTTTAGTTCATTCTTCTTTAAATCACCATAAACTGAACATGTTACTTGTCATAACTTTTGCTATCTCATGCTTCCCTTTGGAGGCCATTTTCCATCTTCTTGAAGTATAATCTTTAGCATTTTCCATGACTGAGGGTCTGCAGGTGACAAGTAGTGTGTCTAAACATGTCTTTACTTTGTCCCTGTTTCAGAAGATACTTTCAGTGAGTAAATAGGTTGGCCATTTTTTTCCTCGATACTTTGAAGCTATGATTCCACCTCTTCTGGTTTCTTTGTTGATATTGAGAAATCAGCTACCAGTGCAGCAGTGTTCTCTTTTGGGGAGATGCATTTTATTAGTCTGGCTACTTCTAGGATCATTTTGTCTAAGGTGTCTGTGATGTCATACAAGAGATGGATGTCTGCTCTGTGTCCTGTGTGTGTGTGTGTTTTTTTTTTTTTTTTTGATGGCACTTTTTGAACCCGAGGATTAATTTCTCATAAATTCCAAGAACTAATGAGTGATTCTCTCTTCAAATATTTGCCCTCACATCACTCTTCCTTAGTTCCTCTTCTATTTTACTTTAGCTTTGGGAAATTTCCATTATTTTCTTGTAATTCAAATGTTTACTAATATTTTTTAAATTTTTTTTTTACATTTGAGGTGTCTTGTAAAGTGTGTGTGTGTGTGTGTGTGTGTGTGTGTGTGTGTGTTTCAAGCTACTCTTGCTCTCTGTAGGCAGAAATTGCCGTCACTCAGGACCTTGTTTCCTGTGAATGACTCTTGTTAAGGGTTGAGGGCATGATTTGGAAAGATGCAGGAGTTCACTCTCATTATCAGTCGGGATCCCTCAGGAACAGGGGAGCCCACTGAGGGAGTCCAAGCATGAAGGTTTTAGAGGCTTTGGCAGTTATTGGATAGGGTAAAGCAGTAAAAGTCATGGAGACTTTGCCTAGGAGAGAAGGACTGAGGGAGCTGGCCAAGAAGCTGTGGCAAATCTCAGCGGTATCTGGGCACTGCCTCCCTTGAACTTAGCTGCTGACTATAAAGCCTGCAATTCCTGGGTGCCTGTCCAGGAGCTGATGCTGACCTTGAGTCTGCACATCCGTTCCCAATGCACATTGGATAAAAATGGCTTCCTTTTTTATGTAAACATCTCCACTTTTACATCTCATGGGTGTGCCTCTCATTGGCTGACTCTTACCTGGAACCATATGGAGAAAGGGATTCTAAGAGCTGCCATGTGTTTCCAGGTTTACCCCTTGCCACACAGAGGAAGATGGAGAAGGGGTGACGATGATTCCAGGTTCACAACAGTTTGGCATAGGTTGCTACATATCACTGATAGCATTTTATGTTGCACACACATTATTTTATTTGCTCCTAATAGCATCATCTTTGTCAACAAAGCTATGGTTTCTCCAGTAATCATGTATAGATGTGAGAGTGGGACCATAAAGAAAGCTGAGAGCTGAAGAATTGATGCCTTTGAACTGTGATGTTGGAGAAGACTCTTGAGAGTCCCTTGGACAAAGAGATCAAACCAGTCAATCCTAAAGGAAATGAAACCTGAATATTCCTTGGAAGGACTGAAGCTGAAGCTCCAATACTTTGGCCACCTGATGTGAAAAGCCGACACATTGGTAACGACCCTGATGCTAGGAAAGATTGAGGGCAAGAGGAGAAGGGGGCAACAGAGGATGAGATGGTTGAATGGCATCACAGACTCAATGAACGTGAGTTTGAGCAAACTCCGGGAGATGGTGAAGGACAGGGAAACTGGTGTGCTGCAGTCCGTGGGGTCACAAAGAGTTGGACACAACTTAGCAACTGAACAACAGCACCAGGGAGAATTAAGAAGATTAAACACACCTATTTTAAGGAATTAATACTCAATGTAAGTCTATTAACTTTTCCAAACACATACTGCAAGACAATCCCGGAAATGCGGTTAGAACTGAGGTTTTCTGGTACCTAAGTAAAATCTTTACATTAAATCAAACTTTAACTTGTAGAAAACTTGTTGATCTGAGATCAACCATTTCTGCAACTGAGACACAGAGCCAAGACATTTTGTTTCCACTCATCCCCACTAAGGTTTAGGGATCAAGGTCCAGCACCTTTCTTCCTAATATTTATCCCTTCCAAATGTTTAGGCCAAGAAGAACCTTAACAGATGTGAAAGGGCTTTTGTGAAGATAGAGTTTGGTTCACCAGATGGCACATTTCCTGATGATCTGCATCTGGAGTTGTCTTAGACTGTATATACCAAGGTCTAAAAGTCACTGTCTCAAAAGATATTAAGTGTCATTCCCATTGGATATGCAGCTTAATATTCCAGTTGTCAAATATCATTCAACAAATATTTCTTAAGCACCTTTTTTGCTAAGCTTACAATGTCTGTGATCACTGTGATATTTTAATGCCACTAACTCTGACATTATTAGGTTGGCAAAGTATTTTAAAATATGTCAGAAAAAGTATGCATATTAATTAAAATGTTCCCACAGATAAGCCTCAAACTAAACTCCCTGGGTTGATTGGAGACAAAAGACTTTTATTAAATACTGTTTGATAGGTTAAGTATTTTAGTATCTCTGCCAATCACTGCTACAAAAGAATGTCAAGCACGAATTGGGTAAAAAGGGAAATATCACTATATTATTGTCTGTTAGTCACATGTCCTAAAACAATAGCAAAAACGGTATTTTCAAGCAATGGCCATGGCCTCTTGCTCCTGATCAGCAGCCTTATTTCTAACATTAAGTTTTTATTCTGTTATTAAACATTCATAATTAGATAGCTGATTCTTTGAGTGAATAGGTGGAGTGTGCACTACATGCCTATAGATTTTTATCTTAACGGAGATGCTCTTTAATGGCATCTGGGCCATTTTGGCTGCCAGACCAGTATTAAAAGACTGCATATACACTTAGCACTCAGTGTAGAATCGCTGAGTAAGAGCAGGATCTTCTCTTTGAGCAAACCTTTTGCTCATACTTTCGTCGACTCTGGCAGTCACCCCTGTCTCACATGGCTCAACACTCAAAAACTCCCTATGTCTCTAGAGAAAGAGCTCATTCTCATCTCCATGTTCTCACTCCTCTTCAGCTTTGCTCTAAATATAAACTTTTAGAGAAAATAAATGAGCCTAGTGAATACATGAAGGTGTTAGAAAAGGGATGAAGCTGGTAAGTAAGTTAGGGTGGGTTGGAAGAGCTGTTGAGATTTAGGAAGCAGCTGGCAAACAAGTACCTATATATACATGAATGTGCCCATTGAGTTGGGAGGGATGGAGGGCAGGGCTGGGAATTCAAAACTTTGAATATAAGCATATGAGAGCTAGAAAACCATGTGATGGGTGTATAATATGTGGGCAAGTGGAATCACCATCAAATAGACTAGATAATTCTCTATAGAAAACATCTTGTTGTTGTTGTGGTTTAGTTGCTAAGTCGTATGTGACATTTTGCAACCCAATGGACTGTAGCCCACCAGGCTTTTCTGTTCATGGGATTTCCCAGGCGAGAATACTGCAGTGGTTGCCCTTTCCTCCTCCAGGGGACCTTCCTGACCCAGGGATGGACTTAGCATCTCCTGCACCGGCAGGTTAGTTCTTTACCACTGAGTCACCAAGGAAGCTCACAGAAATCATCTGCTGGTTGGTAATCCAAAGACCTGGAGGTGAGAGTAAGATTAGAGGACTTGGAGAGGCTCAGTTCCCAGTTAGGCACAAGTGATTGCTCTGTAGGCAGAGACGATGAAGAGACCAGGGAAAGAGATGTGGGCGCTGGTTGAGAGTCTGTCAGCAGCTCCCTGTTTGCAGCTGTTACGAAGCAACTAGAAGCATGAAGGGGCTTTTCTGCTCTGGCTCCCTAATCAGGAAGGGGATGTCCATTCAGATCTATCAGAGAAGGCTCTCCCACCCTCCAGCAGGCTGCTCGTGGGCATTTTCACTTCTGTTCTGAGATCATGGGACTTTAACACTCCCCTACTTATTTAGGTCTATCTAGTCAAAGCTTTAGTTTTTCTAGTAGTCATGTATGGATGTGAGAGTTGGACTATAAAGAAATCTGGGTGCTGAAGAATTGATGCTTTTGAACTGGGTGTTGGAGAAGACTCTTGAGAGTCCCTTGGACAGTAAGGAGATCCAAACAGTCCATTCTAAAGAAAATCAGCCCTGAATATTTATTGGGAGGACTGATGCTGAAGCTGAAACTCCAATACTTTGGCCACCTGATGCGAAGAACTGACACGTTTGAAAAGACTTTGATGCTGGGAAAGATTGAAGACAGGAGGAAAAGGGGATGACAGAGGATGAGATGGTTAAATGGCATCACCGACTTAATGGACATGAGTTTGAGTAAGCTCTGGGAGGTGGTGATGGGCAGGGAAGCCTGGCATGCTGCAATCCATGGGGTTGCAAAGAGTTGGACACGACTGAACAACTGAACTGAACTGAACTGAACCTACTTAGATTCTATTTATTTGTCTTGGAATTTCAGAGAGGTTTAGGATCTTCTGTTGTGAGTTTCTCCATCCTGGTTATTCTCTAGCATCCTCTTGTTGGTATGGCACATGGCTGCCATGAAGTAGGGATTAATTACATCACACAGGAGGGGAGGCCTGCTAGCAAATCCTCAAGGGCACCAAATGGTTTCAGTTATTCAAATTCCCAGTAACTTCTTAGAAGACATGTATAATTTTTGATCATTAAAAATCTTTGACCTTGATTTTGAAATTGGGATGTATTTTCTTCTGGTGTCCTTCTATTTAAACAGCAGCCCCTTGATAGAGCATCACTGGATTGTAAAAGCAAGTTACTCTTTAGCACACATTGGAAGTTCTCTGAATTGGGATTAAAAAAAAAAAAGTTATACTTTCACCATTCCGGTTCCTGCTCTCAAGTGATGAAGAAAGCAGGCACTGTGATTGCTCGGTTCTAGTTATATAAACCTTTAAGTGGACTGGTAATCCTTTGGAAGTTCATTATCAGAATCTCCTCTGTTTACCTTAAGACTTCCTGAGGGGCAAGATGGCTTCATTGTCCTTACTCACTCACTCTGCCTTCTAATCCCAGCTTAGCTTCTGATTTCACTGCTGAGCTTTAAGCATTCATTTAACTTCTCAGTGTTTCTCTAGTCCCATTGGAGAGCCTAATCTACCTTAGATTAGGAGGTGAATGGAAAGAAAAAGGTATTTTAAAGCAAGAGGACAACTTATAAATAACACTGTAGTGATCAAACCTGAAAAATTACCCACGTAAATATCAAAGTGTGATGAATGATTCTAGTTTCATTTTTGCCCGGGAGCTTTAAGACAGGGCTCTGAAAAAGGATCTTTCCTGTGGTTACAGCATTGACACCTCCAGTCATTGGCTTGGCTAGAGCGGCTCTTCCCTCTCCAGAGTCACATGACAAGTTATTTCCCAACACCATCCTCTGGTCATTGTTGGCAGTCACAGCTTCTCTTTCTAACGTGGACTTGGTCTGGAGTACAAAATGTTCAGAGGAGATTTAAGAATTTAATGGTGCAAAAGATGTGAAGGAGGAGGAGACCGTGGACCAAGGAATGCCAGGCAGAACTGTAGATGGGCAAGGCATGGAAACAGACTCTGCTCTAGAGCTTCCAGGAGGAGTGCTGCTTGAGTTTATCCCATCTAAGACCCGTTTTGAATGTGTGGTTTAGTTGCTAAGTCATATCCGACTCTTGCGACCCCACGGACTGTAGCCCGCCAGGCTCCCCATCCATGGGATTCTCCAGGCAAGAGTACTGGAGTGGGTTGCCATTTCCTTCTCCAGGGGATCTTTCCAACCCAGAAATCAAACCCAGGTCTCCTGCATTGCAGGCAGATTCTTTACCAACTGAGCTGCGAGGGAAGCCCCTTGAACTTCTGACCTCTAGAACTATAAAATAATAATTTGTACTGTTTTAAGTCATTAAGTTTGTGTTCATTTGTCACAGTAGCAGCAGGAAACTAAGATACAGCAATACCAATGCTCTCCTTGGCCCCCTTCATCAAAATTCTCTTGTGCAAGTCAGCAGAGCTCACCACTGCAAATCCAGTGATCATCTTACAGTGACGTTTTTACTTGACCGCTTTTCAAGTATATGTTCAGTTATATCAGGAACTTTTAATCTGAGATCCATAAATGGAACTTTGAGGGTCTATGAGCCTTCTACAAGTCTGCATAAAATTTTGTGGTTATTTGGGCTTTCCTTGGGAAAGAGTTCATAGATTTCCTCAGATTCACAAGGGGTTCTATTTCCTAAAGGCTGAAAACCACTGAGCTATCCAGAGATACCTAGATTGTGGGTCTCCTCTGCCCAGAAAAGCTGGGGTGAGGAACCAGGGAGGCATGGGTGAGGGGCTTGTAATGTTGAGGACAAAGGGTGGCTGTTTGACACTGATATTCCCACAGGTGACCTTCTTTCTATACTCAGCAGGACTCACCTGCCTCTACCTGGCAGCCCAACAGCTTCACACCAAGCTTACAGGTGGGAGAGAAAACTCTGAAACTGAGCCTGAATTTAGTGATGGACAAGGTCTTACAAGCTGTAAATGAGGAGGAAACTGGAAGGATTGGAGTTTCACTTCCTTGACATTTTGCTTCCCCAGCAAGCTCTCAGACAGGGCTCAGAGGCTTTCCAGGTTGCCCAGTCATGACCCTCAGCCAGGCTGGGACACATGGGGCAGAGCAGCCCTCCCATCTCCCTTGTCCACTTGACGGTTATCACATACTGCTGCACAAAACCACCTATGTATTAGTATAACTGTTATCTCTATTAGCTCAGCTTTGTGCATGTATACAAGGTTCAACAGGATTTAAGGGTGCTGGAAGTCAAACTCTTGTTAGATATCTGTCATGGTGTTATCCATATGATCACTACTTCATTGTTTTTTCAGATGAATAAATGACAACATGTTAAATAACTAGGTAGCTGGATTTGGTATTTACTCCAATTTAAAGAGCCAAGATAAGGCCTATCTCATAAGAACAGATTGTTTTGAAATCTCCATTAATGTAAATGAAGGCTTTTCAGTTCTAAAGCTCTGTGATCATGGACGGAGTGTCTTACATGATAACAACTATTGATATTTATGCAGCCCTTGGTAGTTTACAAGGTGCTTATATACACATGCTCAATAATCATGTGGTATTTTCAAATGTAAAGGGCCTCTGGGAGGGGGTTTGCTGATATTTTCACTTTTCATTTGGAGAAACCTGAATGATGTAGGTTGATTTCTTGAGACATAAGTTCTCCAGATACCCCAGGTTAGGATCTAACTGTTTCCTCAGTTACTGAGTCCTCTTCCTGCTATTTAAATCTGTCTTTTCTGGTTCTATCTTTAGTAGTCATTTAGATAATACCTGAGGAGTTAATGTTTTCCTGGCAAAACCTGGTGGAATACTTTGTTGTTCTTTCCCTTCTTTCATGAAGACTGGAGAATGCTTAGCAATAAAACAGTCGGGTTGATCTACTTCAAATAAGGCAGCCTGACCATGGTGGATGTAGGCATTTCACTGATGTTGCTGTTTGGTTTGAATATACAGCAAGGATATAAAAATGTCAATTAAAGATGATGATCAGCTTCAAACAGTCTTACTGCAATGGCAAGTCTATAATGAACTAGAGGGGTTAGGCAGGAAAGAGACCAAAGACTTGAAACATAAAGGTTTCAAATGCAGTGTCAAAAGGGAGAGCAGTATTTCTTAATTTGACAAATATTACTCATAAAACCCAGGGCAGCAATGCAAATGGCAACAGGAAGAATATTCCAAAGCTAAGGAATAGCAAACATAAATGCTATTGTGAAATGAAAGACCCTTTCAGGAAAGCATAACACTGGTTTTGCACAGTAGAAATTCTTATACTGTGGAAGGAAAAAAAAAAGGAACAATACCGGCTCCTTTTAAGGCCAGGCCCAGCCCCACGTGGAGGCAACTAGACCAATGTCTGGTCTGACTACCCATCATCACTTTGGCCACCACGGTGGTGGTTTCTGGGTATTTACTCACTTGAGTTTTCATGCAAGGACACTGTTAAAATGTAGGAAGTGTTAACAAATTAACCCAGTAACAGTCATTTCTGTATTCTTTTATACCAGTATTTAGAAAATTAACAGAGAGCATTCCTTGAGGCCACGGACCAGGAGACTTTAATACTGAGGACAGAAAATGTCCAGAGTAAGGGTTACAGGCTGGGGGAGAGTGATGAGAGGCAGTCATGAGCACACTGGATGCGGGTCAGACATGAAAAAGGAAGCCTGGATGTTTGGCGATGACCCCACAGGGAGTCCCTGACGCTGGTTTTGCTGACAGCAACATTTTCACTAGAAATGGCTCTCTTGATAGATCCTCCAATTAAATTAACAGAATCACAGAAGAGTCCGTGTCTGACCCAGGGCAGGTTGCCTTTTTTGCTCTCTTTTTCACTTTCATCCCACCTTTTTTGACCCTAGCCCTTTCACTTTAAAGGATTCGGGTTACCTGACTGGCCAAAAGTCAAGAAGCAGGGTCAAAAGAAATGCCCAGTTGTGAAGGTATGCAACTATTTTACGTTCTCTGTTGTATAGCATCTGCCTTGCTAATTAAATGATAGATAGGATGTACATTATCAAGCTGTCTGCTTCCAAAAGTACCAAAAATCCATATGGCTGTTTAGCAAGCTCACAAGTGCTGGGCATCACCATCACAACTATTTGGAAGAAACCTAACTTTACTTGCAAGTGGGAAAATGGTACCCCAAAGAGGTAGGAAGCTTGAAATTGATGTAGGAAAACTACTAGCTGGGCTAAGAAAACCTTGAAAAGGTATTTATTTGATATATGTGTTTGGCTCCAGATAAAAGATACTTTCACTACTCTGCCTTTTTATTTCAGTAACGTCTAGCTCAGTCAGTTGTCTCAAATAGCTTCATTTTCTTAAGTAGTGCTTTGGCTTATTAGCAGGCAGATGGGGGTTTTGGATTTTTTTAAGTGAGAATTCTCACTTTGCTATGTTAATCAAGCAAAGTGACATCCTTTTTGATTGCCTGGTGAATTATGAAACCAGATCGAACCGAAAGTTCTGCACTTACTATAATATAAGGTGATGAAGTGTGAATCAGCTTTGGATTTAAATACTGTCCCACTTATGGGTTCAGTGGCCCCAGGTAAATCACTTTAATTTTCTGAGTATTTTTTTAATTTGGAAAAAAAGTCAGGATTGTAGTTGTTATTCAAAGAAATTTGTGTGAATTAAATAGGCTCCTATTTGAGGAAGAGGCTTACCACAGCGTGTGTGTGTGTGCACACGTTCTTAGTCATGTCCTACTCTTTTTGACCCTATGGACTGTAACCTGCCAGGCCCCTCTGTCCATGGGATTTCCCAGGCAAGAATACTGGAGAGGGTTGCCATTTCTTCCTCCAGGGGATCTTCCTGACCCAGGGGCTGAATCTACATCTCCTGTGTCTCCCAGATTGGCAGGCTGATTCTTTACCACTGAGCATCCCGGGAAGTCCATTTAACATAGTGTAAATGCCATAAAATATTCAGAATATTCCCTGTGTAAGGGTTTCAGATTAATTCTCATGGGAAGCTGGGAAGGTGAGGAGGTGATCTGACAAAAAGAAGGTTGTAGGAGGGGTCTCTGAGAGCTGGGATTTATTTAATACATAGCTTTTGGTCCTGAACTCTAAATGAAATGGGAATCATATACCTTAGTTAATAATTAGTATCTCACTGATACATATTTAAAGTGAAACATATTTAAAGTGAAAGTATGTTCTTTTTCCTAAGGGGCAGGCCACGTGGTGGAGCAGAGTTAGTGGACTGAATCGCTTTTCCAAACTGCTAATCATGTAAGTTTTGAGACAGTGGAAAAGTTGAGGGTAGAAGGAAGTTTATGAACCCGAGGAGCCTTGGCATACTTTGTTGCTGATGGTCAGTTGCTCAGTCAAGTCTGACTCCTTGTGACCCCTTGGACTGCAGCATGCCAGGGGCCTCTGTCCTCCACTATCTTCCGGAGTTTGCTCAAATTCATGTCCATTGAGTCAGTGATGCTATCTAACCATCTCCTCCTCTGCTACCCCCTTCTCCTTTCGCCTTGACACGCTCCTCCCTTGTGATTTCCCGGAGGTTTTTAAATGTCATTTGCTTCACAGACCTCTCGGACCTCCTTCTGAACTCCTGACTAATGTGGAAACACATTTTGTAAATATTGAGAAGTGGAGCAAGCACTCTGAATGATTACTTCATGCATGTGGTGCCCATGACTCAGACCTCCTCCTTCATCCTAGACCTGAGCAGTCCGCCTTCAGCTCTGCTTGTCCAGGCCACTGTCACTGGTATCCAGATACTGTGACCTGAATAACTCAGAACAAGTCCTGTTTACTCCTCAGCTCCTCAAAAATAAATGCGTGAATAAAAAAATCAAATGGGAAACAGAACTATGCAGAACATTTGTGATAAATGTTCCTGATCAGGTATCGGCTGAGAAATTACTTCTGAGCTGTGACATATGCTTTGGACATTTGGGTGGTTTGGTGGGGGAGGTGTTTAAGTATAACTGACATGAATTACATATTAGTTTCAGGAGTACAACATAATGATCTGATGTTTGTATGTATTGTAAAATGTTCACCACAGTAAGTCTAGTTAACATTCAGGATGGATTAATTTTAAAGCTTGCTTGATTCAATTCTTAGGTAGGAATCTCATTACATGTTATTAATATTTGCTGAAGTTGCTTCTCTTTCAGGACTGGAACCTCCAAGAAGTTGCCTGTCCTTATGATTTCATGTCTTTTCAATGACTTCTTAAGCAACTTGGCAAAGAATTTTGCCTGGACATCCCATCTGCTCTCAGTGACTCTGATTACAGCACCACTTTTTGTTCATTTCATATTCTCAATGCTCTTTAAATAAACAGTGACAGGATGAAGAGGGAGGAGTGAACGGGATGCTGGGGGTTGAGAAGCTTGGAAACATAAATGAGGCACTTGGAGTTCTCAGAACAGAGTCTATTGCTTTTCAGGATTCACTAAATTTGCCTTTTACTCACCATTGCATGATTCAACCACACTGGAAAGATGGTATCTAGGACCTTAGGGTAAACGAGTTCTCTGTCGTAGAGAAAGAGAATCCAGAATGACAGAAATACAAACTGCAAAATAGAACAGAAAAATAGCACCATTAGGTTTATTTTCAATCGGAGCTTCCTAAGATAGTCAAGAAAACATATCAAAATAAAAATAGATACCAGTTTTAAAGATACATTCTTATATAGAATTATTAAATGAAGGAAAAAATTATTTATCATAGAATTACAATGCCCAGTCTCTGGGGACTTCAGAGCGTTAGGAATCAGTTGTCATTGTGGCAGGCAGAGAGGATGTAGAGAAACAGGATTCGCAGACCATTAAGTCATTTCATTTTGACCAATGACTTCTCTCTTCTCTAAACTTCCCCAGGAGGCCTGAAAGCAGCCAAATGGAGTAGCTAAGCCTTATACATGGCTTGCCCACTCTCTAGGTAGGTGTGGCCAGGGAAAGCAGGAAGACTGGGCTCGAGGGTGGAGGGGTTTGGGGGGGTGGATAACTGACAAGCCTCCAGGATAATCCACTAAGCTAGTTAACTGACAGTTGGATCTCTTTCTTGCTCAGAACTCTGGATTGATCTCCATCCTCTTGTACCCCTTGGCTATCTTTTCAAAGTCTCTGTCTTCCATGCTACAAAATCAATGCAGAGATGAAAAAAAAAAAAAAACTATTAATCTTCTGATCGTCCTATCTCCTTAAATTCCAAAGGCTCAATTTCTAAGTCTTAAAAAAAAAATGAATAAACTCCATTGTTAAGCAACTTGGCCTTTAGAAGGTTTTTGAGGGTGGAGGAGGAGGTGTCCTGCAAAGTGAGATTGGAATGCCAGTACTTGCTCTGCTGTCTGAGACCTTGTTAGTGCTTGGAGAGTTTCATTCTGGATTTAAGTTTAAAGTCTCAATACTGTAGGAAGCAGGTCGATGACAGGTGGAAGGAGATAGTCATTTTTCATGACAGGCCCTGCTGGGCCGCTGGTGTGCCTGGCATCAGTTTGTTTTCATTCTAACTAATGAATGAAATTGTGATTGATGTTGTAGAAATGTGGACAGCTACAACTGTCCCTTGCATACGTCTTGCTTTTTCCCAATGTCCATTCATTCAACAAAATGCATGAGGCACCACCCACTGTGGGTCCCACCCCAGGTATTTCAGACAGACTGTCTCTCTCCTCTCAAAATGTCAGCTTTGAAAGGTTTCATACCTTTTTTAGAAAAATGGTTTCCAATTGCAAAAGTAACAAATGCTTATTGTTCAAGTGAAACCAGATGTATCAAAGGCAAGTTACTCATCTCCCTCTTTAACACCCTCCATTCCCATCATCCCAATGGAACCAAGGTTATCTTGGTTGTATTTTGGCTAAGAAAGGTCCTTTAGAATTCCCTGCCCGACAATAATAAGGATCTCGTATCAAACATTCACAAAGATACAAACGCTAATGATAAATCTTGGCAGTGATGTGTCTTATTTCCCCAAGACACTGGGCAGTGAAATGCAGTCCTATGCAGTCCTCGGGCCATTTATGCAAATACAGTTGCTATGGATTACAGTAATGGGCTCTTGCTGCCTAGGAGAAGCCTTGGTCCATATGACGTGCGCATTATATCACCTGCATGTCTTTGTAACTTACTGTGGATATCGGAAAAGCCAGTGTGGTGAAAAGCAGGTCTCTGAAGGCCGTTACGAACTTAATGTCTTTTTTCCCTTTGGTTCTTTTCAGCACATCTTCCAGGCAGGCCACCCCGAAGAAAATGGCCTGCAAGAGCTAAATTCATTACAACAAATGAGCACATTTTCATTTCCTTTAATTAATACATTCTTCACTGACGTGAAGCGCCATCCCTCTGGGAGCAGGGTTGATTTGAGAAGCAGGGGGCTGCTGGCTCTTCTGGTTGGGAGCCAACTGGAAGTCTGGTCTCTCAGCTCAGTGGGCCCTGACCTTGCTCACTAAAACGGATTGTGCAAAGTTGTTTAGGGGATAATAATGTGTACTGTAGTTAGCGTAATGGACTTGAGCGAAAATGGAAACAGAATAGAGTCAGCTTAACAGGAGAATGTAATGAGATAGATACCCTGGCTGCACAGAGGAGGGGAAAACCAAATAAACAGCACAAGGGCACAGCGGCAGACTCAGTGGTGGCTGTATTCTGGCTCCTTCCTAGGAAGAAAATCGCTTTAAATGCCTGGTGTTGCAATCTGGTTAGAGAAGCCAGAATCAGGGTCAAGAGCACCACGAAGGAGCTCTGTGCTCCCCCAGGGGAGACCCACACATCGGCCTCTTGCCTGTCTGAGGAAGAAGCCAGTGCCCCCTCCCCGCCTCATTAAGAGGGGGCTGATTCATGTGAATGTCTGGTAAAACCACTACAATATTGTAATTAGCCTCCAATTAAAATAAATAAACTAAAAAAAATTAAAAGAAAAAGAAAATTTAAAAAAAAAAAAGAGGGGTAATCTGAAGGCTTTGCAGAGACTATCTGTTTGAGGGAGTGACTTCAATCCATGGGGCTAGAGTACATGGTGGGCTCGGGTAACCTCTGAGTACCCTGAGGGCCTTGAGGGTAAGACAGAAGCAGGTTGGTACAGAGCACCAGTTTGAGGGCCCCGAGTCACAGTGAAAGTTCCCACTGGCTATCTGTTTCACACACGGCGGTGTATGTGCTTCCCTGCTGCTCTCTCTGTTCGTCTCACCCTCTCCTTCCTCCCCCCTGTCCGTCTCCAGAAGTCTGTTCTCCCCGCCTTCGAGGGGAAGGGTGGGAGGTGGGATGGAGGTTCAGGAGGGAGGGGACATATGTACACCTATGGCGAATTCAGGCTGATATCTGGCAGTGAAAGTGAAAGTGTCAGCCGCTCAGTCGTGTCTGACTCTTTGCGACCCTAGGGACTGTAGCCCACCAGGATCCTCTGCCTGCAGAACCATCCCAGCAAGAGTACTGGAGTGGGTTGCCATTCCCTTCTTCAGGGGATCTTCCCGGCCCAGGGATCAAACCTGAGTCTCCTGCACTGAAGGCAGATTCTTTTCCATTTGAGCCACCAGGGAAGCCCTCCCTGATGTATGAAAGAAATGAAACCAATATTGTAAAGCAATTATCCTTCAGTTAAAAATAAATTTTTTTTTTAAAAGAAGCAGGGCCATTTTCAAGGACATAGATCACAATGGGAGCAGACTCTGTCTGTTCTCACAATTTGCCACAAACCCACAGCTTCTAAAAAGTGTCATGACAGTACAGAATAGGAGCTGGTTTTGAGTTATTGCCTCAGAATCCATCCTGTTCCTCAAGAGCTCTGATTGGTACAGAAGGAACAGCCTGGACTCTGCTCCAAGTCTGAGTCAGGCAAGTTCTGGTACCTGGGCAGTTGGACTAATGATCAACCACGTCGGTGGCTGGAAAACAACCTCTGTGTCCGGAACCCTAGAAGACCTCTAGCCGAGCTGACCTCCTGCCACTCTTCGGGCAGACGGGGTGAGCAGGAGAGGACGCTGGGGGAAGAGGCCAGGGATGCTCCCACCTGGGTCCTCAGACCTGCAGCGCCCCCCGGTCTGTTAGAAATGCGGGTGCTCAGCCCCTCCCCCCCCCGCCCCCCCCCGCCCCCAGCCTGCAGAATCAGAGACTCTGGGTACAGGGCCCAGGAATTAGTTTTCTAATAAACTCTTCAGGTGATCTTTGTAAAGGCTTAGCTTCTAGAACCACTGGATTAGACACAAATTTATCATTTACAAATCTTACTGACTACTCAAAACTATGATAGCTGATTTGGGGAGTAATAGTTGACTTTTATTGATTTCCTGCTTTATGCCAGGCACTGGTCGAAGCTTTCAATTTCTTGTAAAAACCCTATGAGGTAAGTAGTATTATTACTCTCTGCATCCCATTTTACAGATGAGAAAACAGGCTGAACAAACGTCTCATGGTTGATAAATATCAAGGCTGGGAATCCCAAAGTTTGTTTTCCGAGCCAGACTTTACAACCAACAAACATACAAACCATGTGTCAGTTTTCTAAGAACAAAGATGAAAGCACTGTGGGAGCTCAGAACAGAGACCACTATCTCCAGGTGGGAGAATTAAAAACGACTTCAAAAAATACCAAAGTCTGATTGTCAGCCCCCAAAGATTCTAAGGTGATGAGTCTGGGGGTGCAACCTAGTCTCTTGCGTGATTCTAATCAGAGCAGCCAAAGTTGAGAATCACTTGTCTAGAGGAACTTGCTTCTGCAAATGCAGACCTGGAGGTCTCCAGGGAGGCGGGGCTGCGGAGATGCAGAAAGTGAAGCTCCACGGTGGAATGAGGTTTCTGAAGAGACGACAGAGGGCAGAGGAGAGAAGTGGGCTGCAAAGGCTGAGGAAACGCCCTCCTCTAAGGGGCAGGAGGGGCCGCAAAGCAGCCAAGAATGACCAGATGGTAGAAAAGCAGGAACATGCAAGAACCCCTATCTGACCCTGAGGAGGAAGCTTCAAGCCAGAAGGGGTCCTTCCAGCGAGGGTGGGTGGGTGTGCGACAAAGCGTGGGAAGTCACTTCAGTCACGTCTGACTCTTTGCACCGCTATGGACCCTAGCCCACCAGGCTCCTCTGTCCATGGGATTCTCCAGGCAAGAATACTGGAGTGGGTTGCCATGTCCTCCTCCAGGGGATCTTCCCCACCCAGGGATCGAATCCGTGTCTCTTTAAGTCTCCTGCATTGGCAGGAGAGTTTTTTACCACGAGCACCCCCGTGGGCAACAGTTTTAAAGGCCACAAAGAGGCTGCCGCCCCTCCGTACTTGTCATTCACTCCTGCTCTTTGGCCCCTGCAGGGCTGCAGAAGCGGGGGGCAGCCTCTGCCTGTGGAAGCTGGCCGCGGGGGCCTGTCCCTCCTTCTTCCCCAGCGGCCTTCAGCTCGCCCCCCGAGGACAGCGCAGGCAGCTGCTGGAGTCGCGGAGGGCGGGCGGGGGGCCTGGGCCCCGGTGAGGAGGCCTGCACCGTCCTGTCAGCACGGCAATTCATCACGCGCTGAGCGCTGAGCGGCTGCCAGGTCCTCCCTCCTCGGGGAGAGCGGCCTCCGCCCAGCATGTGAAGTCCATGTGACCACTTTCCGCAGCGGGACCTTCCTCGTGTCATCCCACGTCAGGCGCGTCCTGACTTTCTCTTGCCTTTTCCCAGTCGCGGAACGTGGAAACTGGGCTCTCACCGGCTCTTACTCACAGCCTCCGGGGCTTCTCCTTCTCCGACACAGCTTGAGTCCATGCCACAAACCCGCCAGCCCCTTCTCCCTCTCCCTCAGCTCGCAGGCGGATGCTGCCTTGGAGAGATGCCCACTGTGGACGTGAGGCAGCCTTGTCTCCACTGATCTCCGCCCGCAGTGATGCGCCACCGTCTGCATTAACAAGGAATCTCTAAGGGGCCCTTGCGGAGGAGCCCAGGAGGCAGGCGAGAGGGCGTTGCCAAGAGAAATAAATAAGGGAGAATGAGGGCTTGAGGGTTTCCCAGGTAGCCGTAAAGGTAAAGAAAGTGAAAGTCACTCAGTTGTGTCTGCCTCTTTGTGACCCTATGGACTACACAGTCCATAGAGTTCTTCAGGCCAGAATACTGGAGTGGGTAGCCATTCCCTTCTCCAGGGGATCTTCCCAACCCAGGGATTGAACCCAGGTCTCCTGCATTGCAGGTGGATTCTGTACCAGCTGAGCCACCAGGGAAGCCCAAGAATACTGGAGTGGGTAGCCTACCCCTTCTCCAGGGGATCTTCCCAACCCAGGAATCGAACTGGGGTCTCCTGCATTGCAGGTGGATGCTTTACCAGCTGAGCTATCAGGGAAGCCCTCAAAGGTAAAGAACCTGCCTGCTAATGCAGGACGCATGAGAGACACGCATTTGATCCCTGAGTTGGGAAGATCCCCTGGAGGAGGGCATCGCTACCCACTCCAGTATTCCAGCCAGGAGAATCCCATGGACAGGAGCTGGTGGGCTACAGTCCACAGGCTCGCAGTGTTGGACTGGACAGAAGTGACTGAGCATGCACACAGGGCCTGGAGGATGCCCACAGCAGAGCTGGGAGCGAGGAGAGGGAGGCTTCACGGAGGGCCTCGAGGCCAGGTTTGAATCAGCTCGCAAAATGGGACACTGGTCTGCTCATTCTCCAAGGACAATACACTGGAATGTTGAGTAGACACTCACAGAAAGAATAGTCAAGGGGGAACAAGGCAGCTCTTATGGACTGAACCATACCCACCCCCCACCCACATTCACCTGTTGAAGTTATAACCCTCAGTACCTCAGAAAGGGGCTGTGTTTGGACGCAGGGCCTTTAAAGAGCTGATGAAGTTAAAATGAGGACGGTAGGGTGGACCCTAACCCACTAGGACTGGTGTCCTTATGAGAAGAGGAGATAAGGATACAGAGCCACACGGAGGGCAGACCACGTGAAGAGGGGGAGACACAGCCATCTGCAAGCCAAGGAGAGAGGCTGGTAGAAGCAATCCCGCTAACACCGTGGTCGTGGACCTCTGGCCTCCAGAACTCTGAGGAAATTGCTGTTCAAGAAACCCAGCCTGTAGTGGGTTGTAATAGCAGCAGATTAATACAGTAGCATTCAGAGAAGATAGAACAACTGGCCACCTTTTATGGCTGTTACAACAAAACTACTGTTGTTTACATTCCTCAACTATTTCGGCTGCTCAGAAAAGCAGAGCTGATGGTATCTTCTCAGTCAGGGTTTACTTCAGAGTTGCTGCCCTCTGATTTATCCTTTCTTCCCTAATTCCACTGGTTTTTTGGTGCCTTCTCCCAAAATGCTGCTGATCTAAGTTTGTCTGCAGTCTTCCATTTTTGTTGCTAGCTGACAAACTTACCACCTGGGAGAGCTTAATTTACATTTTTTTTATAACTAGTGCAATTTAAGGAACCACAGCTAAAGGATATTCCGTTTTTACATTTGTACGTCTTCACAAGAGTCACAGAAATCTTGAGAGCACAGAAGCTTATTAACCTTTCTAAGCCATCAAGTTTATTTTCCTTGCTTTAAGCCAGAACCCTCTTAACCTATCCCAGGAAATGAGAATTGCTTCATTTAAAAATAATTCCACAGAGGGAGATTCCACAAGTTTCCTGAGCAAGACGTTACAGCTCTGAATGAGTCAAGTAATACAACGCCCAGCTCAGCGCTCCCTGCCTGACTCAGACCGGCCGGGACTTTTCTCAGGTCTCCCCTTCAGAATGATGCAACACTTGCAGTGGAGATTAATCCAGAATAAAGCAGCAAATGGGGACTAGTTGTGAGGAGTTTTATTAATATATAACTGTGGTGGACAGGGTGGTGGCGCTTGGGGCAAGTAGAGGAAGCCTTTGCCAGATGGATCTGAGTTGGGGCTTTCCTGGAGATCCAGTGGTGAAGACCCTGCATTCCCCTTGCTGGTGGCACAGGTTCAGTCCCTGGTCAGGAAACTAAGATCCCACATACTGTGGGATGCAGCCTATATATGTGTGTGTGTTTCTGTGTGTGTGTGTGTGTGTGTGTGTGTGTATATGTATATATATGGTGTGTATTACATGTAATATGCTATTTCAGTCATCATTTATGTGCATTTAGCTTAGGAAACAGATAAAGTAATGAGATTAAAAAAATACATGGAAAAAGAAATGATACGAACACAAGAAACAAAGAGAAGGAATTAAGAACATTGAGGGACAGGTTGGAAGATATATTTGTCAGAGTACTTGGCCGGTGTTGTGCAGCTGATCACAGCTGTCTTCCGTGCAGGGGCAGGATGGCCGTGGGGCCACTGTCTTACCAGTGGGATGGGCTTCTCTAGAAAGTTGCTCTTACCGGTGGGAGTCACGTTTTAATCATTTATTCGGGCAGCCAACGTTCACAGAATGTCTGTTAGGTGCCAGAAATTAGACATGATACAGACCAGGCAGGCTCTACGTTAATATGTCTTTATTAGGAAGAAGAAGAAAGAGGCGGCAGAGGAGGAACCTTTTCTGTACATTGACTCTTTCACATTTTGTGGGTCGGGTTCCTCGAGAAACAGAATCTGCGATGCTGAGAGCTACCTGCTGAGTGTTCAAAGAGCAGGGCTCTCGGAGCATCCGAGAGAGGGAGGGAGCCAGGAGAGCCGGAAGGGCAGTGCAGCTGCCCGCCGTCAGCTGCTCTTGCACTCCGGGAAGGAGCTCTGGAGCTCTCTCTGCCTTCAGAGTTGTCCTGGGGCCCAGCCTCTGGAGCCCAGGTCCGCCGGTCACTGGCCTTAAGCCCTGGTCCCGGCGGCTCCCTTCTGCCGAGGACGGCTGTGGGACAGGCGCTTGCCTGTGAGACATCAGCAGTCAACCCTCCTCCCAGGAGCTGGGGCCTGAGCACCTTGAGGCTGGGGAGGGCGGGAGTCCGGCACCACACCGCACAGCCGCTATGTAGGAGGCTCAGAGAAGGGAGGTGACTCACTCAGGAGCACACAGCAAGTGAGGGGTACCCAGGCCTTCCTTCAGCCACTAGTCTTCATACTGTGCAGAGTGAACCTACCAAGAGGCTGTGGTTACTCAATACATTGCAGTTCTTTTATTTGGGTGCTGGTGTGGACTCTCCCCTCCTATCAGCCCTCATTCTTTCCACTCTCTGACAGGTAAAAGCAGCGATCTCAAGCATTTTTGTGGAATAGACAGTTAACTGTATTTCTGACTCTGTTGAGCCTGAGAGTGAATATATCAGCCTGATGATGGAAATCAGAGGTTTGTCCCAAGTATGGAAGTGGGCTCTGTATACTGTAAATGAATCCTTGTCTTCTGACTGTTCATGGGCTACCTTGGACCTTGGATGATGAAATGTCCCCAAGCATCTCTCTTCCTCTGGCCCTGCTCTGCCATCCCCAAGGACCTACGCATTGAAGTTGCTGTTGTCATCCTGAGAGCTTGACAGCAAAAGTGAAAGTAGCTCAATCGTGTCTCTTTGTGACGCCATGGACTATAGCCCACCAGGTTCCTCTCTCCATGGGATTCTCCAGGCAAGAATACTGGAGTGGACTGCCATTTCCTCCGCCAGGGGTTCTTCCTGACCCAGGGATCAAACCTGGGTCTTCTGCATTGGCAGGCAGATTCTTTGCCATCTGAGCCACCAAGGAAGCCGAAGAACCAGAGAGCTTGATGATACTCGAGGCAGAGCTGCCTGACTTGGGCAATTTTATATGAAGAGCGGAGGGAAATGCCAGTGCCTCTGTTGGCGAAGTGAGGCCAGGGAAACAGGGAGGGGCTCGTCCAAAATCTCCCCTGGAGATCCCAATTATGAGGCACCGCCTCCAACCACGTTTCAGAAGGAAGTTTGTTTTTAAAAAGAGGAAAATCCAGCAAACTCTATGAATTCTGCAAACCAGTTTAAACTGTAGCTGAAAATTCCCTCTATCTCCTCTCCCCAGCTTGCATTCCCTGGGTAATCCAGGACTGCCCCTGGATGGAAGTGGAGCAGATGGAGAGGAGGGAATGTAGTATTTGTGGAAGATCCAGGCTCTGGAAGCCTCGCCAACGCAGAGCCCCGGAGGGTGTCCGACAGCACTGCCTGGTCTCCACGCCCAGCTTCTGGGAGCTTTCCCATTCGGTCAGACTCACTGCCCTCTCCTTAAGCCTTCAGACTGTCCCTTAGGGTGCCCCCCACCCCAGTCCCTTGAGCATTCACTGGGCAGCGATTATGTAGAGAAAGCAGTGACTCCACTGTGGGCCTTCGCCAGCTGGGAAGTTGGAGCACGAAGCCCGTGGAGGCAGATACTGGAGCGATGAGGCAGGTGGGTGATCCTAGCCTGAATCCATGACCGACCCCCCATGGTGCTCAGGGGAGGGACTGATGCCCCACAAAACCCCCTCCCCTCTGCACCCCCCCTGCTCTAGCTGAGATGACTGGAAACTCACCAGCACTCTCCCATCTTCTCATCCCACTGTCCACTGCTTAACGCCATTCTGGGCGCTTCCCTCATATCAGGTCCTTTGTCCCTCAGAGTCAGTCTGTGGCTAAGCACTATTTTTATTTCTGTCTGACAGATTTGGGAGTAAAAGACAAAGAAATACCCAGCCCGGGGTCAGGACTGCTAGAACTGAGGAACCACCCACAGAGCCCATGATCCTAGAGCTCATGCAGATAACCACCAGGCCACCCTGCCTTCCCACTACACGGAGAATTGGCTGCCTCTTCCCTGGGGTCGGTTTACTCCCTTGGAGACTCACGTCTCTCTCCTTCCTCTCCTCTCCTTAGGCACCAGGCAGGAATCGGTCATGGTGACCAGTTCTCTGTGGAATCCCCACAAATCACCTCACGCCCCAGGCATCAATCCTTTGAGTCCCCTGAGGTGGCCTCAGAAAGAAATGGGACACTCTTAGAATGCTGACTTGTATTAAGTTGGACTTTGTCCTCAGGGTCCATAATGGATATTCAGCCCATTAGAAATTAAGGCTGTCTAAAGGAGTGCATGCATGCTAAGTCGCTTCAGTCCTGTCTGACTCTTTGCGACCGCATGGACTGTAGCCCACAAGGCTCCTCTGTCCATGGGACTCTCCAGGCAAGAATACTGGAGTGGGTCGCTGTGCCCTCCTCCAGGGGATCTTCCTGACCCAGGGATCGAACCCGCATCTCTCATGTCTCCTGAATTGGCAGGCAGTTCTTTACCAATAACAAGCCACCTGGGAAGTCTCATTTAAAGGGGAAGGGTGTAAATTTCCTGGAAGCAGGATGGGGTACTGACTTCAGTAAATTTACGTAAAATAGATTCAAGAGTGTTATAGTAACTTATGAGACCTCCGTGACTTTATAAATGCAACCATTAGTTAATTAGTCATTTGCTAACACTAATCGTTAGGAGACACAATCCTTTAAGACCTCAAGAACTAGAAATTTTAAGGCCCAGTATTTCACGTGAAGTCACATATTTGAAGTCTGACCTTAAATTAATCCTCTAAAACATATTCAACCCATCTTTATCAATTGGAAAATGCTTCATTAAGTCACACTTTCAAGATGACACCTAACAAAAATGAAACAGCCACAGGTCAGCCCCTCTCTGCCCATTTGAAGGGCCTGAAGGTGTTCGAAGAGTCTGTACTGCTCAGGAATGCAGAAAAGTCTGAGGTCAAGTCCAGTCAATATACGAACGCACCGAGTTTTTATTACAGGGATAATCTGTGCCCATCACTATAGCAAATACAATGTAGAATCATAGAATGTTATGGCTGGTGAAGACTTCAGAGATCAAATGCCTGTTCTAGAGCTATTTACAAATTGATTGAAATGTTAAGAATCACATGTGGGTGGAGACGTGCAAACAATACATAAATAAGCAGAGACTAACAGATGCTGGAAAAACTCAGGGAAAGGAAAAAACAAATGTGGAAAAAACAAAGTGACTCAGCAGAGATTTTTAAGGAGGATCTGAGATTTCAGGTGGTCTGGGAAAGCATCATCGTGGTGGAGAAGCAGGTGGGCCTTTCGTTCAAGGATGGCGTGACTGTGGATAGAGCAGTGACTGCAGAAAGCCTGGGGACCAACACTGGAGAAGACACAGGGCTTCCTGGAGAATGGACCAGCCCTACTGGGGAGGGGAGCGCCAGAAAGAGAGCGAAGTAGGCAGGTGAGCTCCTAGATCAGGACTTTTGATTGATCCTGTGAGGTAGGAGGGAGCCACCCTAGTTTCTTGAATAGCTGACCACACTTCTCAATCAGGCTTACGATGCTGGAAGCAAAATAAAACCAAAACCATTTGTTGGGAAGATTAATCTGAAATCTGAGTGATGGATGGTTGGACTGATAGTGAGAGGACAGTGAAGAGGTGATCTGGTCATCTAGGTACCAATTAATAAGCGCCTACAGTGAGAGGGCGGAGAAGGCAATGGCATCCACTCCAGGACTCTTGCCTGGAAAATCTCATGGACGGAGGAGCCTGGTAGGCTGCAGTCCATGGGATCACGAAGAGTTGGACACGACTGAGCGCCTTCACTTTCACTTTTCACTTGCATGCATTGGAGAAGGAAATGGCAACCCATTCCAGTGTTCTTGCCTGGAGAATCCCAGGGACGGGGGAGCCTGGTGGGCTGCTGTCTATGGGGTCGCACAGAGTCGGACACGACTGAAGCGACATAGCAGCAGCAGCAGCAGCAGTGAGAGGGGCGATACGACTCGGGAAGAAGGGGAGACCCTAGCAAGAGGCACAACATAGGATTTGGTGGCTCATTACTCATACATGGCTCAAACATGAAGTCACATATTTAAAATCGGACCTTAAATTAATCCTCTAAAAACATTTTTAACCCATCTTTATCAATTGGAAAATGCTTCATGAAGTTACACTTTCAAGATGACACCTAACAAAAAGGAAACAGCCACAGGTCAGCCCCTCTCTGCCCATTTCAAAGTGCCCAAAGACGTCCAAAGAGACTATACTGTTCAAGAATGCAGAAAAGTCTTCCTTTTGTTATACTCAGGGAATTAGCACTAGGAAATATGTCTTTGACAGATGAGTGTCTTTCTCCATTCTTGGAAATGTGATGGCTCTGGGACATGTAACTGAGCTAGAGGTCAGTAACTGGTTTGAGGGAGTAGGTGATGAATCCGCTCTTAGCCACGCTTAGAGTGAAAGCTGAGTGCCGAAGAATTGATGCTTTTGAACTGTGGTGTTGGAGAAGACTCTTGAGAGTCCCTTGGACTACAAGGAGATCCAACCAGTCCATCCTAAAGGAAATCAGTCCTGAATGTTCATTGGAAGGACTGATGCTGAAGCTGAAACTCCAATACTTTGTTTGGCTACCTGATGTGAAGAACTGACTCACTTGAAAAGACCCTGATGCTGGGAAAGACTGAAGGCAGGAGGAGAAGGGGATGACGGAGGATGAGATGGTTGGATGGCATCGCCAATTCGATGGACATGAGTGTGAGCAAGCTCCGGGAGTTGGTGATGGACAGGGAAGCCTGGCGTGCTGCAGTCCATGGGGTCACAAAGAGTCGGACACGACTGAGCGACTGAACTGAACTGAGAGTGAGATAGGACAGCCAAACTAGAATTTAGATTTGATTAGATCATCAGTGCTGGCTGACCCTGCTCCCTTTACATTGACCATTCTTAATATAAAGCAAATAGATACAGAAAGCTGAGACTTTTGCTGTATTATTCTAATTCCACAAAATCATTTCTTGTTATTGTTTCCTGTTTACTTGTTTTCATAAAATTCTGTGATGGAAACAGGCAGTCACTTTGCCATTTTTCAAGCACGGCAGAGCTCTACTCAGGCTTCCCAGGTGGCAGTAGCGGTAAAGAGCCCACCTGTAATGCAGGGGACAATGGTTTGATCCCTGGGTCGGGAAGATCCCCTGGATGGGGGCATGGCAACCCACTCCAGTACTCTTGCCTGGAGAATCCCAAGGACAGAGGAGCCTGGTGGGCTATAGTCCATAAGTTTGCAAAGAGTTGGACTTGACTGAATCGGCTTAGCATGCACACAGAGCTCAAATCTCAAATTTGAGGTCTCAAAGTCAGATTACCAGTGAGGAGGAAGCTGAAATTCCAGGTCTCTGTGAACTGAGCTTTCTGAATTTCCTCTCCTTAGCATTACAGAGAGTCATTTTTTTTTTTTTCTTACCATGCATTACTTCTGCCTGGATTATGATACCAAAGAACTGGAATCAGATACTTATATTGCACCCTACATTTAGGTTAAAACATTTCAAAACTTAAATTAGCATCCCCAAAGGATACAGCATTCTTAGCTTTTAACTCTAAAAATAATTTTACGTATTCCCCAAATGTTTTTTAGAAATCTATTTTTCTCCCGTTCACTTATACGTCATCATCTCATTCATCCCATTGTGGTCAGCTGGGCTAGGAAGAGAAGAAAGGAGGAAGCGACGTGATTGGTTTGCGGATGGTTGAAAATGTGCATTTGCCATTTGGTTGGGTGATTTGTCCTTTATGATGGTGCCTGAGCCTATAAAAACATTGAAGTGGGATCTGAACGTGGCAAAATGTATTTGCTTTTCTTAGATAAATCTGTTAGTCTGGTTGTGCTGTAAAATGGCATTATTCCTCCACTGGAAATTGCACTTCCTACGCAACATACGCCACTCTGCCTTCCCTCACAGACTCCCCCAAGCAAAGTTCAAAATCTCTTCTGCATATGTTGTCAATGTCATAATGAAACCATGAAACCATGACTTTAGTTCCTCGTTTGGGCTCATCTGAAAGCACTTCAAGGTAAAATTCTTTTTTTTTTTTTTTTATTTTTCCCCCGAGAAGGAAGGATTTATTACCTGCAGCAAATAAGGAGAACACTGGGGATCTCTCCTCAAGTAGTGTCTCCCCAAATAGCAAAACTGGGGAAGTTTTAAGCTAAGGGAACATGTATATTCATGAGGGAGCTTGAGCGGAGGAGAAAAAAACATCAAATTGGGGCAAGGACTTGTGAGCACAGCGGGGAAAGGAGTGGGTGGGACGAATTGAGACAGTGGCATTGAAACATATACATTATCAGCTGTCAAACAGATAGCTAGTGGGAAGCTGCTCTATAACACAGGGAGCTCAGCCCAGAGCTCTGTGATGACCTAGAAGGGTGATACAGAGGGGAGTGGGAGGCAGGTTCAAGAGGGAGGGGATATATGTATACATATATCTGATCCCAGAGACATGGCATCCGGTCCCATCACTTCATGGCAAATAGATGGAGAAACAGTGGAAACAGTGGCAGACTATTTTTGGGGCTCCAAAATCACTGCAGATGGTGACTGCAGCCATGAAATTAAAAGACACTTACTCCTTGGAAGAAAAGTTATGACCAACATAGACAGCATATTAAAAAGCAGGGACATCACTTTGCCAACAAAGGTCCATCTAGTCAAGGCTATGGTTTTTCCAGTGGTCATGTATGGATGTGAGAGTTGGACTGTGAAGAAAGCTGAGTGCTGAAGAACTGATGCTTTTGAACTGTGGTGTTGGAGAAGACTCTTGAGAGTCCCTTGGACTGCAAGGAGATCCAACCAGTCCATCCTAAAGAAAATCAGTCCTGAATGTTTATTGGAAGGACTGATGTTGAAGCTGAAACTCCAATATTTTGGCCACCTGATGCGAAGAGCTGACTCATTTGAAAAGACCCTGATGCTTTGAAAGATTGAAGGCAGGAGGAGAAAGGGATGAAAGAAGATGAGATGGTTGGATAGCATCAAGGACTCAATGGACATGAGTCTAAGTAAGCTCCGGGAGTTGGTGATGGACAGGAAGGCCTGGCGTGCTGAAGTCCATGGGGTCACAAAGAGTGAACATGACTAAGCAACTGAGCTGACTCACTGACTGGTATCTAATTTCAGCTGTTGTATGGCAGAACCCAACACAACATTGTAAAACAATTATCCTCCAGTTAAACTTTTTAAAAAAATAACAATTTTTAATAATTTTTTACAAAAAGAGATAAGATTCTTTTAAAAAGAATTTAAAAAGCATTTCACAATTAGCCAGCACAGAGGTAGCTATGGATAACTCCCAAAGTGGGTTTCTCAGAGCAAATTGCCAAGTAAAAGAGAATGCCCAAACTCACAAACTATGAAGAAGAAAGATAATGGAATTTTCTACTGGATAAAATCAAAGGCACAGATATTAGAGATAAATAGCTTGCTTCCTGATGCGTACTTACCAGATTAAGGAATGTTAGGTACTTCCATTGTCCCCCATTTAGAAAGATTTGGGATTTCCGCGGATCCTGTCCTTCTTGTGAGATATAAAAGTTGAGGAAGATATACCAGCTCAAGACAAACAAGTGGTATACACACGTAGACATCCTTGTCATGGCTAGGTCTGAGCAGAGAGCTGTGAGCAGCTTCCTTCCAGAGTCCTTGTCACAGCTGAAGTCCTAGGGCAGGCCGGAGACGGAGCGCCGTAAAACACACCCCTCTGGGACTGACAACTCCAACACAGCTGGGTTTTGCTTCCCTCATAGGCTCCTGTCCTGATAAACATGGGGGACAGGATTATTGCTGAGTCTCAGATGCCTTCATTTAGAAAATAGCAGGGAATCTGCCGCTTTGCTTGTGAATTTCAGCATTTAGACTTTGAAGAGGGCAGGGAGCAATGCAAGAAGTGCCCTTTGCACTATTTGACTAGGGTGGGGCATGATTAAATGACCTCATCAGTAAGTCAAGTCTAGTGAAATACCCTCATGGCCGTATATTCTCTTTTCTACCCTTTCCTTTGGGACAGCATGAAGAAGTTGCCGTAATATATCAGGAGAGAACGAGAATGAGGTTGACAGACCTGGTGGAAGAGATTGCGGGTACGTTTAGCACAGAGGGGAGTAACTAGACGTGGGAAGGGTGTTGTAATCTTGCTCCGAAGGTCTCTGAGGCCCTCTGAAACCTGAAGTAACCTTTGATCCTCTATTGATCAGCCCCAGGGTTTTACCTGCCTCCCCACTGGCCCCACCCCCAAGATTTTTATCTGTATCCTAGAGAAACAAGAGTTACTGAGAGCTGTCCCACACACTTCATTTGCAAAAGCATTTCTAGTCCCTGGGAGGGAAGAAGTAGAGCAAGAGGTCTGTAGCCAGAGAACCAGGAAGAGACATGTGGCCGTGACCCCCACATACCTGGGTTCGGACACCGCTGGAAGGGAATAAGGGTCTCTGCGTCGTCTTGGAGTGGACAAAATATGCTTAGACGGGGCAGTTTTCAGAACGGGGCCCTGCCACAGGCCCGACAGAGGGGACCTCAGAGAGGTCTGGAAGCATCTACCTTGTGACCTCACCAGCTCGCTTCCCCCGGGCAACTGGCTCCGAGGGTTCTGAGCAGATCCCTAAGGGAAGTGGTTCTGCTGCGGTTAGTGAGTCTGGAGTGGGTGGTGCTCGGGGATTTAACCAGAGCTCACAGGTACTAGGGGAAAGAACAGCAGGCTGGACCTGGAGCACAGAACACAAGGAAACGGACCTCCTGGGATCACTGGATCCCAAACATGAGGTGCTAACCACGAGGGAAGAGCAAGCCTCAGCCAACAGTATAGGGTCTGCATTGGAACCATTCCCAAAGGAAAGGATAGTCTGGGAAATGCGAGATATAAAACCCCATACACAGGTTCACAGCCTAAGTTAACGCTGTGTATAACACTATCACCTAATACAGTACTTACCATGTGGGAGGTATTGTTCCAAGTGCTTTGTGCATATTAACTCATTTAACACTCTAAACACTACTATGAAGTATGTTCTATTGTAATCCTCATTTTCAGATGAGAAAAGTGAAGCCCAAGCTGAATGCATTCAACAGAAAGTAAGAGGCAGGTTGAGTTGCAGTCTGAACCCTAACCAGAGTGAGGTGAAAGTCGCTCAGTCGTGTCCAAGTCTGCGACCCCATGAACGGTAGCCCACCAGGCTCCTCTGTCCATGGGGATTCTCCAGGCCAGAATACTGGAATGAGTAGCCATTTCCTTCTCTGGGGAATCTTCCCAATTCAGGAATCGAACCCAGGCCTCCCTCATGGCAGGTGGATTCTTTACCATCTGAGCCATCCTGCCTGACCACAGAGGAACCATACTTGCTCTGTACACCCTCAGACTCCCTTTGCAATATTTCTCTATTTCCCATTAAGCCTGCTTTAATCCTCTACTTCTTCCATCAGAAAATTCTCTCAGGAAAGGATCAGATATGTCTTAAAACTTGGTGCACGTGTGGGTCCCTGTGCTGTCTCCCAGGGTAGATTCCTAGTAAGCATCATCATAGATTGAGGGACTTTTATCTCTTTATACAAAATCTCAAGCACAGGTCTGCAGATGGGTAAGGATTTGAAGAAATATTGGGAAAAGAGAGGAGACAAAGACCTCAATCTCCCTGGTGTTTCCCAGGGAGCTGGTCCAGCCCTTTGTCCGACTCACACTATGTACTGACTGTGGTGATTTTGCCACCATCTTGGTCTCTACCACTGCTTTCTAGCTTATGACCAAAATTTTCTACCTCTAGTCCCAACCCTCTACCCATCCCCATCAAGCTTCAAACATATCTTCGACTACATGTTGAATATTCCTTCAATAAGTTGGATGCACCCCAAATTCAAGATGTATAAAATGAATTCATTACCCTGCCCCAAACCTGACTATTCACTCAATCTCTATGAGTATGGACCCATTTTCTTCCTGGGAGTCCTCCTCGTTTCCTCTCTCTCAAGATGCCAAGCTCATCTTCCAAATCCAGCTTGAGTCCTCTTCTTTCCATTTCTTCTACAACTACCCTAGTTCAAGTCTTCTTCATGTCTTTCCAGGACTATGGCAACACTCTTCTAACTGGTTTTCCTAATTCTAGTCTCATCCCCCAACTGTGTTCTTCACACGGTCAGGGAGGGATTCAACCTAAAACGCCAACCTTACAACATCTCTCCCCTACTCAGGTCCCTTTACTGTGTCAGTATCATTAATAGAATAATATCCAAGTCCCATAACTTGATGAAGTGGCCCCTCTCACCTAGCTCTGATGCTCTTTCCTGCCTCACTCTTGTCTCATACTCAATGCTCCTCCTACAACACCGAATTGGCAGAGTTTCCAATCACGCCCGGCTATATCAGGTCCCGTGCCCCTACTCTTACTGTTTCTTCTCCCTGGTGGCCTCCTCCCAACATGCCTTTGACTTGGTATCCCATAACCATTTTCTAAAATGCAGATCAGCAGTTTCCTTCTCTTAGAACCCTTACCTGAGCCTCTCCTCAACCAGGCCGTGTTGAATAGCCACTTCCAGTCTTCCTCAATACCCTGTGCATCTCTGCAAATTGCATGATAATTAGTACCTTAGTGTTGTAACAAAAATACCGCAGACGGAGCGGCTTATCAACAAAGAAACTTATTATCTCAGTTTTGGAGGCTGGGAAGTAAGTCCAAGGCCAAGATGCCGGTAGATCCTGTCTGATGAGAGCTTGTTTCCCAGAAGTCACATTGCCCACGTGTGGGAAGGGGCCAGCACTTCTCTGGGGCCTCATTTGTAGCGACTCCAATCCTATCACCAGTGCTCCAGCCTCATGATGTAATCACCTTCATACCACCTCCCCATACCATCACTTTGGGGTTAAGATTTCAACTCATGAATTTTGGAGAAACACAATCTATAGCAATTAGGAATTGTTTTAATGTTCCATTATCTCTCAAACACATACAGGTGGTATGTTTTGATTCCTAGAGCTTAGCATAGTGCTAAGCACACAGTAAGAACTTAATAAATATCTGTTGAATAAATGAATATGTGCATACCAGATGTGCTTGTCTAATGAATTCTCTAGGCCAGAATACTGGAGTGGGTAGCCTTTCCCTTCTCCAGGAGATCATCCCAATCCAGGGAACGAACCCAGGTCTCCCGCACTGTAGGCAGATTTTTTACCAGCTGAGCCACAAGGAAAGCCCGTTGTCTATTGAACCTTACTATAAAGCTGTTTCATTCATTAAAAACCTACTACATTCAAAATGCTCAGCTTCTGGCTTCTGGGGAGGAGGTAAAATACTACAGTGAGGAAGACACAGGCTAATCCCTGTAGGAACTCACAGTCAAGTGGCAGAGACAGATATGTAAACAAAAAATTATAGGATGATGTGATAAGTACTGTAATAGAGGCAGCCATAGCGTCCTAATGGAGCCTAAATTAGCCTGCAAATTATTCCGTCATTCTAAGTATACAGAAGACAGAGTTAAAGATGAATGCATTGACTAAAGCAGAGGAGACTCTGGAGGTTGTGCAGGAGAAAGTAAGAATTACTGTAATCTCCCCGAACAAAGTTGTCATGGCCACCAACACAGGGAACAGTTTTGTCTGACAGAAATGATGACCCATTCCTAGGCCAGTCTCAGAATGACGAAGTGCAAAGGGCAGGGACTCACACCTGGGCTTGCATCTACTAGGTGACCTTGAGCTGGTCAGACAGTGGCTTCCACTGGGGTGTTGGTTAGTTCCCTCAAGTAAGAAATGCTGATTGTCTCGCTTCCTAAAGCCAGGATGTCTACTGGGCTAAAGGAGTAGTGGAAGAGGGCTAGCCTGTAAAGAGACTGGAGGGAAGTCCCACACCCTCACAGATGCACACCCACTCCCAGACATACCATGGCGCCAACTACAATGGAAGGGTTAGTGGAAGACCCTTCACAGTGATGGCTGCAGGTAGCACAATGGTGAGAGGGACTTAAGGGCCGTGGAGCTCAGAATTCTTCAGGTTATGGCGAAAAGGTGGAAGGATTATGGTTTCATTCTGGCACAAGGGAGGAAGCCCTCCAGCTGATGATGCTAAGCAAACTAACTGGTAAATCTCAGTCCCTTTAAGCTTCAAGACAAGTTGGTGGGACTTACCTGTATTCCACTTACCCTCTTAACATATATAGAGCCATTTTGATTTGGCTCATTCCTTTCAAAGATGATCTATACCTCCACAGCCCTTACAGGCTCTCTTCGCTTCATCCACCCTTTAGTGAACAGTCCCATTATTAAATTCCCAGCTGAGTGGGGGCTACCTCTTTCTGCAGCAATTCTGGGGGAGCCAATCAGAATATGAGCTCCTCCCGGGGTATCTGATACACCTCTGGGTTCTCAGCACTTTTTATTTGTTGTTGTTTACTCACTAAGTTGTGTCTGACTCTTTTGTGACCTCATGGACTGTAGCTTGCCAGGCTCTTCTGTCCATGGGATTTCCCAGGCAAGAATACTGGAATGGGTTGCCATTTCCTTCTCCAGGGGATCTTCCCAACCCAAGGATCAAACTCACATCTCCTGCATTGGTTGGCGGATTCTTTTCCACTGAGCCACCTGGGAAGGCAGCACTGTTTATGGTAGCAGGTAAATTCTAGATGCCAATAAACTTTGTTTGCATGGATCAGTTCTGGTATTGTGGTTTTCTTAATATCTGCCTGGGGCAGGGGAAGTTTCTCTTACCCTTGGATTTCCTGATTATTACCGCTCTCATCACCCAGAGCTGTTTGTATTTATCTAGAAGCCCTGCTGCCTCTGAACCAATATCACCCCCACAGTCTGCTAATGGCTCTTTTCCCTAATAAAAAGTAGGTGTTTCTGGAAATAATTAGATGTGTGTCACGCCCAGTTGAAGCCAGGTTCAGGGAGACTAGGATCTTTCATCTAGTGGACTTTGCATCCTTCGGGCCCCTCATCCATTTGCTGTACAAGCAGCTGAGAACTGAATTAGAATGAAGTGTTTCACCCATTGGGTTATTTCTGTCCCATCTAACAGCACTTGTTTCTCTCAGAGGTCATTGTTACTGCCCTGCTTTTTAAAAGCTAGAACATTTATTAAAGCTTCCCATCTGAAGTCTGTTTGGTGAAACCATGCGTGGGTTTACACCCACCAAACCAAGCCAACTCTGAAAGGCATCAGAACCTTTTTTTTTTTCTTTTCCAACCTATGAGAACTTTCCTGGCCTTCCATGTTGGCTGTTGTGTTGGGAAACCTGATCCAGATCTACCTTACTCTCTGATCTCCAGGTCTGCTTTCTCAGTGGAAAGCAGTGTCTGTATTAACCTTCTTGGACCCACTCAAAAGGAGCAGAATTCTCTTGATAATTTTGATGGTGCATTTTCAGTTGCCAGGCCAAAGAACTCTTCCTGTTTACAAGCATGAAATTGACTCACATTGTCTTGAAGGTTCAGAGCAGGAAAGAACCGTTTGAGGTCAGATGAGAAATTAAAGCTCAGAGAGGTAAGGGACTTGCCCCAAATCACACAGCTGTCAATGGGGGAAGCAATGACCAGAACACAAGTGTCCTAACAACCAGGCCAGTGAGTTTTCACTACTTCTTGGATTACTTTGCTTTGTACCCAAGTTCTAAAATTGTCAAGTATATTTCTCTTGCTTGAATTAGTGTATCACTTGATTATGTGAGGTCTGATGAAGTTATTAAAGAGAAACTGTGTACCTAAAAGTGACTTTTTAAATGCCATGTCAGATTTCATGTTTTGAAAAACTGTGTTAATCAGACATGTGTGAGTTTTCTCATGAATGAACTCAGATATTTCAGGTAGACTTTTACATGCTGAACTCATCCACAAAGTTAAGAAATGTATTCAATACTGACCAATCAGCAGTTCCAGTTTCAACCTTTTCAAACTCATGTGAATGCCTATTTTCCTGGGACATTCACCACAAGAAGGTTGGCAGTTAAGCTCTGGCTACCTTATTTTAGCAGTCTGTACAGTATCATGTTTGAGTCATGTATATTTGTATATAGAAACTGCTCTCTGATTTGCTGATTTTTTATCTAATAATTATGTCATTTGTTGAAGAGCAGTATTGAAGGCCCTAACAATAATTATGAATTAGGCTATCTCTCCTTTCCAGTCTCAGTTTTTCCTTTATGTATATAAGACTCTATTATTTGGTATATACAACTTCAGAATCACTTATCTTCCTGGTGAATAATCCTTTTAACATTTTGTAATGTATCACTTTGTCTCTAGTAAGTTTCTTTGCTCAGATAAAGCCTACTTTATCTAATATTAATATTATTATTCTTTCTTTTTGAAATGAATGCTTATATGGTACATATTTTTAATCTTTTTACTGTCAGCCTACCTATTTTGTTGACATTAAAGCAAGTTTCATGTAAATATCATAGACTAGTTGTGAAGTTTTTCTTAATCCACTGTGCCAGTCTCTGCCTTTCAATAGTTATATTTAGGCATTTACATTTAAGGTAGTTTTTAGTTTATTAGGACTTAAGTTTTCCATTTAGTTACTTGTTTTCTCCTTATTTCCTCTGTTTTTTTTTTTTTTTTTTTAAACCACTGTTTCTCCTTTCATGCCTGCTGTGTGTTCATTAAATACTTCTTAAGATTCTATCTTGGTTTAATTATAGTATTTTTGAGTGTATCTGTTTGTCTAGTTTTCTTAAGGATCGCTCTGGGTGTGACAATATACATATGTGACTTATTACAGCCTACTGGCGTTACAGTTTGCCTCTTGGACTTCTTATTTCCATTTTAGTCTCTTTACTTTTCCCACTTTTAAATATCATAGTCTTGGAAATCAGATTGTGTTATAACTTTTGTTCTACTCATTAAATAATTTTTAAAACTCATGAGAAGAGTTGGTCTGTTATTTATACAGCATATCTGCTCTCTACATTGTTCTTTCATCCTCTCTGATGCTTCAAGCTTCATCCTTTTGCCATTGTCTTCCAGTTAGAATTATAGACATCCCTCAAGATCCTTGGGTGATTAGTTTTAAGACCTCCTGCAGGTCCAAAATCCAAATGTGCTCAAGTCCTTTATATAAAGTGGTGTAGCATTTGCCTATAACCTAGGTACATCCTCCTGTACATGTTAAATCTATAGATTACTTATAATCCCTAATATAGAATAAATGTTATGTATAGGCAGATCTTGGAGATATTACAGGTTCAGTTTCAGGCCACCACAATAAAGCAAATAACATCATAAAGTGAGTCACTTGCAATTGTTTGGTTTCCCAGGGCATATAAAAGTTGTATTTACAACATTCTATATGCAACCCACTCCAGTGTTCTTGCCTGGAGACTCCCAGGGACGGCAGAGGCTGGTGGGCAGCTGTCTATGGGGTCGCACAGAGTCAGACACGACTGAAGTGACTTAGCAGCAGCAGCATAGTTTATTTAGTGTGCAGTAGCATTATTTCTGAAAGAATGTACATATCTTAATTAAAAAATACTTTACTAATAAAAAAGGCTAGCCATCATCTGAGCCTTGGGTGAGTCATTGCAGAAACATCAAAACTCACTGATCACAGAACACCAAACAAATGCAATAGCAATGAAAAAGGTTGAAATATTGTGAGCGTTATCAAAGTCTGCCATAGAGACACACAGTGACAGATCTGTTGGAAAACTGGTGCTGAGACTTGCTTGATGCAGGGTTACCACAGACCTTCAATTTGTTAAAAAAAAAAAAAAAAAAGCAATTATCTGTGAAGTACAATGAAGCAAAGTGCAATAAAATGAGGTATGTCTATGAATAGTTATAAATACAATAAAAATTTTACGTTAATAATTTCTGTCTGGCAAATTCAACTTTTGCTTTTTGGAACTGTCTGGAATTTTGGGGGGTGGGGAATATCTTTGACCTGCAGTTGGTTGAGTGTGTAGATGTGGAACTCATAGATATGGACATGTTCAGTCATGTCTGACTCTTTGCACACTCATGGACTGTAGCCCACCAGGCTTCTCTGTCCATGGGATTCTCTGGGCAAGAATACCGGAGTGGGTTGCCATTCCTTTCTCCAGGGATCCTCCTGACCCAGGGATCGAATCCAGGTCTCCTGCATGCAGGCAGCTTCTTTGCCATCTGAGCCACCAGGGCCTATATAGATATGGAGGGCTGACTGTAATTCCTTGAACCATGTTTTAAGGGCAAGTCTGCTAGTAACAATTCTTTTACGTTTTCCTTCATCTGAGAATGTATTTATTTCCCTTTCATTCCTAAAGAATAGTTTTCTAAGATACGGAATTCACTGTTAACAGTTTTTTTCTTTTAGCACTTGAAAACACTGTGTAACTTCCTTCTGGCCTCCACTGTTTTAGGTAAGAAATATGCTTTTATTTGAATCTGTGTTCCACTATGGTTAATGCTTCACTTCTCTCTGGTTGTTTTGAAAACTATCTTTAGTTTTCTGAAGTGTACTTACAATGTGTTGTGGTTTGCATTTCTTTGGACTTCCCATATTTGGAGATTGTGTAGTTTCTTAAGTCTGTAGATTTATACCTTTTACCAAAGTTGAGAAATTTTCAGCCATTAAAAAAAATGCTCTTTCGATCTAACTCTTTTCCTATTTTCCTTCTGGATCTCCAGTGATATGAGTTTTGGATCGTTAGTTGTTGTTCCATAGTTCCCAAAGGCTCTTGTAATTAGGTTTTGTTTTTTCCAGTCTATTTTCTCTCTGGTTTTTGACTTGAGTAAACTGGTCCAGAAATGATGTAGAACAATTCTGTAAAAAAAAAAAAAATTATGCTTCAATTACAAAATAAATAAGTAAATAAGTAAATAAATGGAGCTTCCTTTTTTTTTTTTTTAAAAAAAGGGTTAATTGATTGTATCCTCTGTTATCTCTACTTTGGTACTGAGCCTATTCAGTGAGGTTTTCTGGTTTTTTTCTATTACTGTACCTTTCAATTCTATAATTTGAATTGGGCTCTTTTTTATAGCTTCTACTTCTTTGTGGATATTTTCTATTTTTTCATCTGTTTCAAGAGAATCTTCAATTGCCCATTAAAGCATTTTTTCATGCTTCATATTAAATTAATGTAAAGCTGCTTTACACTCCTTATCAGATAATTCCAATATCTGATTCATTTCTGTGTTGGTAGAAGTCGATTGTCCCTTTGAATTCAAGCTGTGCTTTTTCTGGTTCTTGGTATGGCCAGGGTTTTCAACTGTATCCTGGAAATTTTGATTATTATCTTAAGACTCTCTGAGTCCTACTTAAGTCTTTTATTTGAGCAATCAGTCACCCTGTTTAGGGGTAGCGCACAGGTCTTGGCCTGACTGTCGTAGACCATGGTTCCAATGACAGCCTAAGTTCCTGAGCCTTTGCAATGCTACCTGGATTTACTTTGTGTATTTGGTGACACCGGGGGTCCCAATATTACAACCAAAAGTATCTCTGGACATTACCAAAACTCCATGGGGAGAAAATCACCCCTAAAGTGAAGACCATTACTCTATAGAAGCCAAAAGAATTCAACGTCCTCCATACGGAACAGGCCATGATCCTGTGGGGAGACGGGAGTCTGCTCTCCCCTGAAGCTTTACAGAAGCACCTCAGCATCTCAATCTGGGTTTACATGCACTGACTCCTCGGCTTGGGATGAGGAAAGGCTTTATTTGCCTCTTGTTCCATCTCAAATGTATACTCAGGGAGGATATTGATAATGACTCCTATAATGGACCAGAATTTGATTTCCTGTAGAACCCAGCTCAGAGATTAATCTAGCCCTTGAAAAACAAGTGGTCTTTATTAAGGAATTACAGCTATCGAGTTTCAAGGTGAAATCCTCTTAGTATTACGTCTATGGCAGGCATGTTTATATATTCTGCTTTAAGACATCTGCCAAAGATTGTTATCCGATACATCTTTTTTTTTCATGTTAGTTGGCTTTCTACTTATTTCTGCATTGCTGACATGACATCAGGTGACCTTTTGAAAGTTTTTTTTTTTTTTGCTTTTCTGCCTGGAAACATGGGGCAGTGTTTCATAAAAGCAAGGAAAAGGTTGCTGTGTTGTTTTTTTTTAAATCCCCTTAACAAAAAAGTAAACAAAAAGATCCAAAAACACACACAAACTGCCAAATTGTTTATTGCAAAGTTGACTCATTTGGTCAAAAGGAGTTGTTTTGGTTAATAATTTACTCCACTGACCCCTGAATAGAAATGCCACACTTGACCTGTATGAAAATGAAGTGAAACCTCCCAGAACACTTGTTTACAAAATGGCTGAAGTTTAAGGTCAAATCTGTAGGGCCCTTTGGCATTTTCTGTCTGCCAACCCTGTCTGAATCATTATATATCAATTATTCATCTAGAATGTTTTACATTATCTGGTTGGTGGAGGTACATTTTCCATCATTCTCCTCCAGAAGGTTCATGGTATTTTTGGGCTACTCAAAGGGATTCCAGTTTTTATTGGTGCCAAAAATAAATCACATGCCAATGCAGAAAAAACTCAGCCTCTCTCTCTTACCTTCAACAACAGTAGATTTCTCTGAAACCTGGCCTGCTCAGGATGAGAATGTTTTCCAGCTTGTGAGCTACTGTTGACAGAAGTACAGCTGCTTCTCATCTGGTCAGAGGTAAGATCTCTTCCTGACCCTCTCCTCCAGTATCAACCCTTTCTATACTCGTCTTCAAAGCTATCAAAACTTTTTCCATGATATTCTGCCTTTTCCCCTTCCCTGTCCACCTTCCAAGATTCAGAGAGAATAATGTTAAAATGATATGGAAAAGGCTTACATAGGGAGTAGATGAAGCCTAGCCACTTGTCTTCAACGTTGACCTCAAACCATGAGGCTTCTTTGCCAATGAGCTACTTGAAGTGCTGAGGAGGTGACTTTTTTTATGTTTTTGGAAACAATGATTGTTTCACGGCAGGCCTATTGACTCCCAACTGTTGTAATAACACAGAACAGCTTTTACAAAGTTTTTGGCTCTTTTGATGGTGTTAACGTGAGCATCCCTGGTTCCATGAGTCTAGTTGTAGCTTTCAAAGTGAGTAGCATCTCAGGAGCTAAGAGAGAATACACTGGGCCTAGAAGCCACTGGGCAAAATGCCACACAGGAAAACCCAGCGCTCAGTCCCAGCACTGCCATTTTTCTACCATCAGTGACATCATCATGGGGATACTGAGAGAGAGGGGATGACTGAGGAAAGGTTTGCAAGATGCTGGATGATTTGGGAGGTCCTCAGATTGCTTTCTGTCTGGTGAGGCTGCTGGTCTGCAGCTAAGTGTTGACTTCCAAAGAATCATGTTCTCCAGAGTGAAGTGAGGCAAAGCCTGGTCACCTAATGGCCAATAGTGTGGGCTCCAAAGTCAGCATGCCCTTCTTCAAATTCTAGTTTCTCGTCTTCTCACCCCTGTGATAGCAAGCAAGTGAATGAAAGTCTGAATCTCAGCTTTTTCAACTGTAAAATGGGATAAGAGTGCCCAACTCATCACAGGTTGAATGAGACAGTACATGTGAAGTGCTAAGGACAGAGCCTGTCAGGTAGTGAGTACTCAGTAAGTGTTAGGTTTTATGATGGGAATTACTCCCAGCCTGTCTGTGCTTACAGCTGCCACCTGGTCAGACTGTCCGTCTAACTGACAAGTACCCCACCACTAGAAAGTATAGGAGCAGAAAGCAGCAGGAACAACTTTCACGGTGTATCTTTGGTGAAGGGCATGTTGAGGTGCTAAATCTGTCAATAGGTTCTTCGTTGCAAGAAGGCTGAACTCTTTCCAGGAAACATTTGATGGGAACAATTTTCAAGCATATTTTAGAATTCTCTTAAGGTCAACATTAACTTTTAAACTGTAGAAGAGCTGTTACTCTTGACCTGGGGCTTTCCATTAAGTCTGTAACTCAGAATTTCCCAGTGCCCCCTGAGTAGTTTCTTAGGAATTGAAAAGAGCAACTGAAATAGACTTCAAGTCCAAGGTTTGTGGATTATCACAACTCTTTCTTTGTGTGTGTGTGTGTGTGTGTGTGTGTGTGTAATGGGGGCAGGTTCATGTGGGCAAGGGTAGGTAAGAAGAAAAGTAAATGCTCAGTGTTGACCTGGTGTCTTTGCTTTAATCAAGGGGGATTGTAAGTAATAATCATAAGTCTTCTGCTAACAGAGTGACATATGGAAAAATTCAAGTGTGTTCAACTGTTTACCAAATTCTGAAACCTCCGAAAACTGATTTTGAATTCATAGCTCAAATATTATCTAGTTAGTATTTTCTTTTGTAGAAATCAGAGAGCTGGAGTGACTGTTCCTTCACTCGGATGGGGACACATGTGTGTGGCTCTAATGGACCACACAGGGGCCCAAGGATCCTGGGAGTTCTCTGTGTTTGAGAAACAGAGAAACAGTTCTCAGGACCACAGAGATCGTAGAATGGGAAGAAAAAGGAAGAAGTTGCAAAGGTCTTCCAATCTCTCTGCCCTGCCGCTTCCAGCCCCAGCCCAGCAGGGGGACAGCGGGATGCTGAGCTATGGAACTTTCCCCAAGCCCAGAGAAGAAGGGGTCCCTGGGCCCATGCCTAGAGCTCCCGAGGAGATGCAGTGTGAGCCCTCTCAGGGAGGAGGAGGGTATTTCAGACCAGAGGGGGTTATTTCAGCTTCCCATCCTGCATGGATTCTATGGACTGAATGTTTGTGTCCTCTCAGAACTCACATGTGGAAACTCTAGTTCCCAATTGGATGGTATTTGGAGACACTTTGATGGGTAATTAGGTCACAAGGATGGAGCCCTCAAGATGGGGTTATTGCTCTTATAAGAATACACGGGAGAGTTTGCTTCCTGTCCCTGCTCTCTGCCTTGTGAAGATACAACAAGAAGACGATGATCTACAAGCCACAGGGTGGTCTCTCACCAGACACAGGGTCTGCTGGCACCTTGATCTTGGACTTTCAGCCTCCAGAACCACGTGGAATAAGTTTCTGTATTTAAGCCACCCAGTCTGCGGTGTTTTTGTTATATCCGCCTGAGCTATCTAGGACAGTGGGTAACACACTCCGTCCCCCCTCCATTTCTTTGGGTGGGCAGAGACATGTTTACAATGGGAGGCAAAGTGCTGGTGCATCCGTTTGGCCTGGTGTGGACTGAGCCTGGTTGAAGGGTAGAGTGAGCGCCTCTTCAACTGCCTGAGAAAAGGAACAGGATGAGGAAATAGAACATGTCCTTTGAAGTGCAGAAACTACGCGGTTATTGTTGTTCAGTCGTTCAGTCGTGTCTGACCCTTTGCAACTCCATGGACTGCACCACACCAGGCTTCCCTGTCCTTCACTATCTCCCGGAGTTTGCTTAAACTCATGTCCACTGAGTTGGTGATGCTAGGCAACCATCTCATCCTCTGCCGCCCCCTTCTCCTGCTCTCAATCTTTCCCAGCTGAAACCATAGCTATTAAATATTGACCATTTAAAATTATTATGACATACAAAAAAAAATAAAATTATTATGACATATTATTTTCATTAACTCATTAAAACAAAGATCTGATCCACATAAATAATAATGCACAGCTTAGTAAGCACATCAGTGGCCCAAGCACGTACAAAGCACTTTACACGAATTCTCTCATTGTTTTCCTTTCCACAGCCCCCCAAAGTAGCTTCTGTTGTTCCATTTTACAATTGAGGAAGCCACATCTGAGGATCTGAGTGGTTAAATAACTTATCCAAGGGCACAACAATAAAGAGCAGAACTGGGACTTAAAGGCATTTCTCTCTGACTCAGAAACCAATTATCATATGGGAACTCTGTGTGCTTTCTTTGAAACTACTGCGTGAATCTAAAGTCATTTCAAAATAAAGAAGGTTATTTGAAAAATAAAATCCATTGTCTAAATCGATTTACTAGGCTATTTTTTTCAAGCAATTTGTGAGAGTTTTGCTTTGCCTATTGGCTAAATTTCCTGGAAATTTTGAAAGTCTGTTACATCTTCGCCTGGGGGTCCTTCCAGCATCTACATTCCTAAAGTGTTCTTCTTTTATTTCTTCACGTAAAACACTCAGGGTAGAGCCTGCCACGTGGAAAGCTCTTGATAAATGTCAGTCATCACCGTCATCATTATCATAATCACTATTTTCACAAACAACCATTGGTTACTTAATATTTTAAAAGCCAGCGAACATATTAATCGCCCCTACTAGACAGTGAATGACTCAAGAGTAGGGCCCACAAAGGTGCTTAACCTATTATTAAAACAAATAAATACCTGTGCTCACAATTAGATCTTGCAGCAAAGACTCTTCTGATCAAGGGGTGGTTTATTCCTGTTTCTGTTTATAATTCTCCTTAGACCTGGGGAAGCAGGGGTGTTGTCAAAGTGCTGTGTGCTCCATGACTCTTGGCCACTTTGTAAGAGAAGTACCCTTGCTCCAGCCAGCTGATGGCTTGGGGTCGGGATGCAACTGACTTAAAGGCACCCATTCCTAAGACAGTTTTCCTCTTGCATGTTCTCCTTTGGCTCTAAGTCAGGTCCAGTTCCCCTCTTTGTTGTGCTGTGCATTGGGGGAAAACCCACAAATGGGAACGCAATTGGTATGCTCTCTCATCCCTCATGGACACAATTTAAAAGGAGTCAGATTGTCTTTTCTTGCTGTCATGTTCATTTCATATGCCATGTTCCCCTTTTCACTAAATGCCAACAACTGTTTATGAATCCCCAGGAGCCGGGAAGATTAGGGGCATGGTTTCAGAAGCCTGATGCATCAGGAAATGTGAACTCTGAAAAACAAAAGTTTTCATTGAGGCTTTGCTGAGCTAGCACACTCTGAGTTCACTGAGACGGCAGGCCCCATCACATGAGTTTGCTCAACCAACTGGTGATGCCTGACCAGGGTACTGTTTTCAAAGATGTTAGTTCTAGGTAATTGCTGGAAAAACCCTCTAGCTCAGCACTACCCAACAGAACTTGCTGCAATGCTGGAGAGTTTTACGTCTACCTTGGCCAATAAGGTAACTACAAGCCACATGTAGTTGAACTATAGCTAGTGCAAATGAGGAGCTGTTTTATCTGTTTTAATTTACTGAGACTTAACTTGCCTCATGTGGCTAGTGGGGAAGTCCAGGAGCCTTAGTGGTAAAGAATCCACCTGCAATGCAGGAGATGTGGGTTCAATCCTTGGGTCAGAAATATCCCCTGGAGAAGAAAATGGCAACCCACTCCAGTATTCTTGCCTGGGAAATTCCATGGACAGAGGAGTCTGGCTGAATACAGTCCGTGGGGTTGCAAAGAGTCGGACATGACTGAGCGACTAAACAACAACCATGTGACTATCATATTGGGTAGTGAAGTTCCGGGTGAACAAGACTGAGGGCTTCTGGGAATGCAGGACACTTGATATTCAAACAAGACAATCCCAGGCAAACTAAGATACTCGATCACTCTAAAGCAGATCTCTTTGTATGTCTGGCATTTTTGGAAGTGTGAATTAGACATATGCTGGCTACAGTGTAAGGTGAAAGGGAGAGAAACGCAGAGGCAAGATAAAGAACTGAGTTTTCCTTCCCGAGCAAAACACAAGTAAAATATTCCTTCAAATGAAGGGATTGATGTGATCATGGAGCTGATTCTTCAAACTGAAATAGCCTATGTAAAACTTCAATAAAAATATGAATATCAGAAACACCAACAAGACACTTGTCCTCAGACTACCTGAGGACACTACCAGTAACTTACATGAGCATATTTTGAAGCTCACTCAGGTGGGAAAATAGAAGGTAATTGGTGAATTCACTGAAAAATCATACCTGTCTTGATTTCCTCATCCCAGCCAAGGGAAGGGTTAAGAACCCTTAGAAGTTTCTTCTTAGATATGCTTTTCATGGGAAAGTCTTCTTTACCCCAAAGTCTCATCTACCTGCCAGCCAGCAAGCCTGAAACTCACCTTGAGTGGCTTCCTCTGGAGTAAGCATTGTCCTCTGTTAAAATACAGATATCTTCTAAGAAGGGTCACAGAGGACCATATATTAGTATCATTTTGTAATTCAAAAATTTATTAGATTGATCTGAACTACCAAGATTGTGAAGGAATGAAATAAAGCAGTAGCCTCCCAACACCTTTGATTATGTTTTCTTATCAAGAAAACTTTTGAACTCTGTCCCCAATATATGTATATTTATTGGTAACTACTGTTTATCCAAGAATACACAGAAGAACTGTACAAAAAAGATCTTTATGACCCAGATAAGCACAATGGTATGATCACTCACCTAGAGCCAGACTTCCCAGAATGTAAAGTCAAGTGGGCCTTAGGAAGCATCACTATGAACAAAGCTAGTGGAGGTGATGGAGTTCCAGTTGAGCTATTTCAAATCCTAAAAGATGATGCTGTGAAAGTGCTGCACTCAATATGCCAGCAAGTTTGGAAAACTCTGCAGTGGCCACAGGACTGGAAAAGGTCAGTTTTCATTCCAATCCCAAAGAAAGGCAATGCCAAAGAATGCTGAAACTACCACACAATTGCACTCATCTCACATGATAGCAAAGTAATGCCCCAAATTCTCCAAGCCAGGTTTCAACAGTACATGAACCGTGAACTTCCAGATGTTCAAGCTGGATTTAGAAAAGGCAGAGGAACCAAAGATCACATTGCCAACATCTGCTGGATCATCAAAAAAGCAAGAGAGTTCCAGAAAAACATCTACCTCTGCTTTATTGACTATGCCAAAGCCTTTGACTGTGTGGATCACCACAAACTATAGAAAATTCTTAAAAAGATGGGAATAATAGACCACCTTACCTGCCTCTTGAGAAATCTGTATGCAGGTCAGGAAGCAACAGTTAGAACTGGACATGTAACAACAGACTGGTTCCAAATAGGGAAAGGAGTACATCAAGGCTGTGTATTGTCACCCTGGTTATTTAACTTACATGCAGAGTACATCATGAGAAATGCTGGGCTGGATGAAGCACAAGTTGGAATCAAGATTGCTGGGAGAAATATCAATAACCTCAGATATGCAGATGACACCACCCTTATGGCAGAAAGTGAAGAAGAACTAAAGAGCCTCCTGATGAAAGTGAAAGAGGAGAGCGAAGAAGTTGGCTTAAAATTCAACATTCAGAAAACTAAGATCATGGCATCTTGTCCCATCACTTCATGACAAATCGATGGGGAAACAATGGAAACAGTGAGAGACTTCATTTTTTGGGGCTCCAAAGTCACTGTGGATGGTGACTGTAGTTGTTAAATTAAAAGATGCTTTCTCCTTGGAAGAAAAGCTATGACCAACCTAGACAGCATATTAAAAAGCAGAGACATTACTTTGCCAACAAAGGTCCGCTAGTCAAAGCTATGTTTTTTTCCAGTAGTCATGTATGGATGTGAGAGTTGGACCATAAAGAAGGCTGAACACTGAAGAACTGATGCTTTTGAAATGTGGTGCTGGAGAAGACTCTTGAGAGTTCCTTGGACTGCAAGGAAATCCAACCAGTCCATCCTAAAGGAAATCAGTCCTAAATAGTCATTGGAAGGACTGAAGCTGAAGCTGAAACTCCAGTCCTTTGGCCACCTGATGCGAAGAACCGACTCATTTGAAAAGACCCTGATGCTGGGAAAGATTGAAGGTGGGAGGAGAAGGGGATGGCAGAGGATGAGATGGTTGGATGGCATCATCGACTTGATGGACATGAGTTTGAGCAAGCTCTGGGAGTTGGTGATGGACAGAGAAGCCTGGCGTGCTGTGGTTCATGGGGTTGCAAAGAGTCGGACACGACTGAGGAACTGAACTGAACTGAACTGTCTATCCAGGGCTTTCCTGGTGGCTCAGATGGTAAAGAATCTGCCTGCAAAGCAGGAGACCAGGGTTCAGTCCCTGGATCTGGAAGATCTCCTGGAGAAAGGAAGGGCTACCCACTGCAGTACTCTTGCCTGAATAATTCCATGAACAGAGGAGCATGGTGGGCTACAATCTATAAAGTCACCAAGAGTTAGACAGACTAAGCAACTAAGAATTTTACTGTCTATCCATATGTTTTAATAAAGCAATTTTTAAAAATATTAGACACGTGCACCCCAATGTTCATCGCAGCACTGTTTATAATAGCCAGGACATGGAAGCAACCTAGATGCCCATCAGCAGATGAATGGATAAGGAAGCTGTGGTACATATACACTGTGGAATATTACTCAGCCATTAAAAAGAATTCATTTGAATCAGTCCTAATGAGATGGATGAAACTGGAGCCCATTATACAGAGTGAAGTAAGCCAGAAAGATAAAGAACATTACAGCATACTAACACATATATATGGAATTTAGAAAGATGGTAACGATAACCCTATATGCAAAACAGAAGAAGAGACACAGAAATACAGAACAGACTTTTGAACTCTGTGGGAGAATGTGAGGGTGGGATATTTCAAAAGAACAGCATGTATGTTATCTATGGTGAAACAGATCACCAGCCCAGGTGGGATGCATGAGACAAGTGCTCGGGCCTGGTGCACTGGGAAGACCCAGAGGAATCGGGTGGAGAGGGAGGTGGGAGGGGGGATCGGGATGGGGAATACATGTAAATCCATGGCTGATTCATGTCAATGTATGACAAAACCCACTGAAATGTTGTGAAGTAATTAGCCTCCAACTAATAAAAAAAAAGATAAAATAAAAAGAGCTAAAAAAAAAAAAAGAAAAAAAATATTTTGAAGAAAAACCCCACTTTCTATTTTGTTTTATTTTGCTTTGCTTTGCCGTTCTCGTGTCTCTAGTCATTTGCTCTAGATCGGCATCCATATTAAAATGTGTTCATAATTTCAGTCATCTTGGTTACCTGAATCACAACGGCTTTGAAAGTAATTATGTCTTTGATGTCTTGGTGTCATTAAATGAGTTAAAAATTATCCTGTTTCACATTTTAGCATGAATTACTTAGGTTTTATTTCTCTTATTTTGCTCCTTCACATTGAAACCTTTCTTGTACATTTCTTTTTCTTATCACTGGACCATTGGAGGATGGTGGTGACCTGGAGCTACAGTTGCTGAGATACATATGAGAATGAAATCAAGGCATTGGGTCTGGCTCCTTTATAGATCAATTTACTTGCAGTCTTGCTGTCAGTGGTCACTAAACTTCATTGTGCATAAGAATTAGCTAGAGATCTTTTTTACCCTCTGATTCCAACCCAAGAGATTCTGTTTCACCGGGTCTGGGGAAGAATCAGCCTTTGGAATAAGATCCCCTCCCCTCCCCTCCCATTCAGGCAGTCGGTAATTGGGCTGTACTCATATCTGGCACAGACGGTAAAGTGTCTGCCTACAATGCTGGAGACCCGGGTTCGATCCCTGGGTGGGGAAGATCCCCTGGAGAAGGAAATGGCAACCCACTCCAGTACTCTTGCCTGGAAAATCCTGTTGGAAGAGCCTGGTAGGCTACAGTCCATGGGGTCAAAAAGAGTCGGACACGACCGAGAGACTTCACTTCACTTCACATATCTCCAGAAATACTCGAGGAGACAGTGGGAATGGGTGATCACCAAAGCACCTTTAGTAGTGAGTAAAACAGTCTTGACTTTATAACATGGTGACAACTGCTCAGAAGCATGATCTTTGTCACAGAATTGCTAGAAATGGGGAAACGGAGGGGCGGAGTGTGTGGATGTGGGTGTAGACTGTACACGTGTGCAGATGCAACGTTTCTATCTCTGACACAACACTTTAGAATTGATTTTCTTTCTCCAGAAGGAAGCTTGTTTTGAATGTATCCATTTTCAATATGCTAAATCCTGTAGAAATTATACCTTTTTAGTCTTAAGCTTCCAAAGAATTATTTGCAAATTCGTGTCTCATTAACAACTGTGCCACACACACCCCCACCAGCCCCCCAAAGACAATTGCTTAAATCAGATATCTTGATTTGTGGTTTGCAGTGAGACTTAGGTCAGACACTAGGACACTAAGAGAACACACTAGAAGAACTAAAAGACGCTAAAAGAACACAAACAGCTTATGACATCCAACTGTACACTTCACTTTTTGCCACAGATGGGTAATGTAATCAGGAGGACAGAGACAGTTGAATCATTTACTTCCGAGGACCCTCTTAAGCCCAGTAAGCGTACAGACCCTAAATAGATGAGCCTAATCCCCAGATCCTGAGCGTATCCAGGCCTGTCTGTACCAGCATGAACACAGGGCATGGTTCTGAAGAGAGGATTCTACATATGCCCGCTGATTAAGAGAAGGGTAGTTATTGTTGAAATAGAAATAAAACTCCATTTCAAATTCAGGCTCTTTGTAAAGTCTTCTTGCAGTTCAACGTTCACTTTCGCCACTTTCCTTTCTTTTCTTTGTTTAGAGATGTGCATGATCTTGAAAAGTCAATGTGCGTAACTAGAATATGAACTTCTTTCTTTGCTTATAGGAATTAATTTGGCAAAAGCTGCGATGAATTGAGCAAGAGTGTTCGCAGTAACCTTATTTGTGTATCTAACCTCTGAATAAGATTGCACCCTGTGATTACTTTGAAATGCTGCCTAAAGTTTACGTGTTGAGGGCTCAAGGTTGCCGGAGGGCTTTAGGGAGACCCTCATGGTATGAGAGAGGAAGGTTTCTTGTTTCTTGATTTCCCACAGAAGTCATATCCTCAAGCAGAATTCTATGATCTGCTGCTCATTGAAAACACATCAGTCCTGAAAGAAAAGTATTCTGGGGGTCATTCTAAATCAAATCCCTGAGATTTGCTGGTTTAGTTCAATAGGAAGATCTAACAGCAGAGGTGCCACAACTCACCCCAACCAGCAAGGTGATATAGAGGGTTTACGTGAATTTATCACCTCATCCTATTGCCCTCCCTCTGGGGCCACTGTGGTCCCCCAACAGATTTCTTCCCTACTCTCTCATATGCCTTCAGGACTTTTTCAGTGTTTCTCAAGAACTTAGCAGTTTCATCCCTTGTAAGCAGAAAGGCCCAAGAGCTGTGACAGGGTGCAGTGGATCGCATCAGGCTTGATGAGTGGCACTTAGAGGCCAGTAGTGTGCGTGGGGGGGGGTGTCCTTTTCTTCCCCTCTGCTGCTCCCAGCTGGAAACTTTGCCACCAAAAGGTTTCCCTGGCTCGTTGGTGGTAACTCATCTTGTTGGGTGAAAGATAAAAGAACAAAAGACTAGGCACCACAGTGCATGTCAATACCTGGGACATCGGAAAATAAGGCAGGCTAGATCATGCTAAATTCCTCTTAGCTTTTTTCTTTCTCAGGGTATAGGGGAAACATTTTCTGATTCTGTCAGTCAAAGTGTCCGTCGCTCAGTCGTGTCTGACTCTCTGCGACCCCATAGACTGTAGCCCGCCAGGCTCCTCTGTCCATGGAATTCTCCAGGCAAGAATACTGGAGCGGGTCGCCATTTCCTTTTTCAGGGCAAGTTCCTGAGCAAGGGATCAAATCCGGATCTTTTGCACTGCAGGCAGATTCTTTACCAACTGAGGTACCAGGGAAGCCTTTTTCTGATTGTAAAGAAGAGAATACATTACAGCTTGACCCCTAGGCTTTGAAAGGAAGAATGACGAAGGAAAGGGGCATTTTCTCAACTTATATGCACTCACTGTTGCAGAGATGATTCATGGAGCGTTCAGATGCTGGGAGCCTGAGGCCCTCCCACTACTGCCTGGCTGGGGAGGTGGGTCGGGTATGGCCTAGCGTTGGTGTGGACACCAAAGCAGCAAGTGGCACGACACACCTTAGCTTGCTCTTCTCTGCCTCATTGGGTTTTTATGGTCTAGACCTTCCAGAGATGGTCACCCAGCAGCACAGGGCCTGCAATGACAGGCGTACTTGCCAGGGGCCTTCCGGGCAGCAGCAGTGCTGTATTGATAAGCTAACATAATAGTGACTTAGTGGTTTAAAGTTTAGGAAAGTTTTCACTAGATTAGAGGAGGAGGAGTAGTCCTTGAGCACATCATAGGGGAAGATGTGCAGCTGAGGAGGGCCTTTCAGGGTTTTGGAAAGCACATCTGGATGACACCCTGCTGACATTTACCCTATAGGAGTTTGATAATAGATACTCACTATCAGTGGGTATTTTAAGAACACAAGGAAACAAGATGCCCTGTGTAGTGTTCAAGTTGGAGAAAATGACATGTGGAGGAGGAAATAGCATCCTGCTCTTAGATCTCAATGTATGCAGTGGGCAGGGAGGTTCCTCATCACCCCCTCACCCCTCACCCCTCCGTCATCTTTGACCAAAGCAGTTTAAAAGGCATTAGACCGCTCCATGCGATTTCACAGGAGAACTGGAATTGAGCAGGCATCTGGCAACACTTGACTGGCACAGAAAATCAATGCTCAGAAACCCCAGCTGGAGTTCTTAGAAGCCGCACAATTCCACGTCGCTGCCCACCCACCGGAGGGCCCCTCGCCCTCTTCACAACTGCTCATCTTCACACCCTGATAAAGCTCAAATGCCAACTCCCAGGCATGGAGCCCACCTCCGGCGGCCCGAGTTTCCTAAGAGTGAAAGGCAGGGAGTCGAGACCACGCCAGCTTCCTGTGTGCCGGGGGTCTTCCAACCCAGAGCTCTGCCGGCCTGCGGCCGCCTCTTGCCCAAAGGTCAGAAACGCTGAGTGGGCTGGGCAGGGCCCTCGCCCTTACCTGGTGATGCAGCCACCTCCCCGTCCAAGCCAGTCGCCGGTCTGGTAGGATGTTCACCTGCAAACTGTTTTTCTTAAGACTTAGTCTCACCTTGTGTGGTTTCCACATGGATGGCTCTGTTCCCAGCCACGGTCATCACAGGCTAAGTTGCAAAACAGAAGAACGAGAAGGGCAGCTCTGGTCTGGGGAGTCCCTGGGGCTGGCTGCTCGTGAGAATGCCCTCAAAGGCGAGCCGGCAACATACCTGACTGGTGAATGGGGATGGTTGCGGCTCCCAGGAAGGGGGGGCACAGTTGCTGGCAAGAGCCATGGTTTTTGTTTTTGTTTTTTTTTTTGGTGAGTGGGTGTTCAGAGGCAACTCCCTGCAGAGCTGGCATTGTCCACCTGAAGGAGGAGTGTACAGAAATAGGGCGGCGGAGGGAGAGGGTATGCGTGAGTGTATGTGTGTGTGTGTGTGAATGCAACACAAAAGGTTTCTATCAATGAAGCCAAAAACTGAATTCCCTTTTTTTTTTAAGTTGCTTTATTGAAGTATCAATATACAGAAAACTGCACATATCTAGGGCTTCCCAGATTGGTCAACTTGCCTGCCAATGCAGGAGACGTGGGAGACACGAGTTTGATCCCTGGACTGGGAAGATCCCCTGGAAGAGGGCATGGCAATCCGCTCCAGTATTCTTGCCTGGGAAATCCCATGGACAGAGGAGCCTGGTAAGCTACAGACCATAGGGTCCCAGAGAGTCAGACACGACTGAAGCCTCTTAGCATGCACACACATATCTAAGTTGTACGAACTGGTGAGTTCAGATACATGCAAAGATGTATATACCATCATTATAATCAAGGTAGCAGACATTTCCGAAACCTCCCAACCTTTCCTGGTATTCCTCAGCCTTTTGTTTTTGTTTCTTGTGATCAGAACACTTAACATGAGATCTACACTCCTAACAAAATGTTAAGCACATGACTCTGTCTTGTTAACTGTAGGCATATGTTATATAGCAGATCTCTAGAACTTACTCATTTAGTGTAACTGAAACTTTATACCCATTGAACAACAGCTCCCCATTTAGAACTGATTTTCCTTTAACTAAACCTCTATTTTACAAGAAGTTGCAAGAGCTTTGGGTTCTCCTTCCATGAAACAGCATGATTCAACAGTGGTTTTCAAACATTTCTTTTTAAAACACAGGAAGCCTCTTTTTTCCCCAAAGTCCTATACCTGAGCCCCAAACTACAAAGGAGATCAAAGCCGAGGGGCTGTGGTTGGAGTGGGTGCTGGCCCCAGAGACCCAAACCCTTCAGTGATCTCCCTCTCTGTATTCAGCAAAGCCCTAGAGGCACCCACATGGAGGCCCTAAACCTCCCCAGAAAGAATTTAACAAACATGTGGATGAGTAGGAAGGAGTCTGGCAGACCTGTGTTTAGATACTGACTCTGCTGTTTGTGATCATTGAGACCTTTGGTCATTCATTAGTACCTCTGCACCTCAGTTTCCTCATCTGTAAAATCGGAGTCATAACGCGTATGTAGCTACAAGGACGGCAGAAAACGCAATTAAGGCACATGGCGCCCAGTCTGGCACATGGGCTCTTTACATGATTTGGTTTAGTTATTTCGGGGAGTGTTGGGTTGTGGCCAGGAGAGTAAAAGAGTGACAGCAGGGAGACTTTGCTTAGCTCAGAACTGTTACGATTGTTACTATCTTATTTGGCAGTCCTTTCTTAAAAGCATCTGAATGCTTGGTTTGGTATTCCCTCTTTGAAAATGGGACAGTGAGGATAGTAAATAGACAACACATCAAATGGGAGAAATATATTTGCAAATTACATATCTGATAAGGGTCTAATATTCAAAATATATAAAAACTCTTATAACTCAACAGCAACAAAATAATATCAAAATAGGTAATGACTTGAGTAATTTGTATATCTCCAAAGAAGATATACAAATGGTCATCAGGCTCTTGCAAACATGCTCAGTCACTAGGGAAATGCAAATCAAAACTATAATGAGATACCACTTCACATCCACAAAGTTGGCTATTGTAAAACAGAAAATGACCAGTGTTTGTGAGGATATGGAGAAATCGATAACTTCCTGCATTGCTGATGGGAATGTAAAATGGTGCAGTATCTGTATAAAAGTGTAGTAGTCCCTTAAAAAGTTTAATATAGACTTGTCATATGGACCTAACAGTTCCGCTTGTAGGTCTACACTCAAAGGAATTGAAAAGAAATGTTCCAACAAAAGCTTGTCAATAAATGTTCACAGCAGCATTATCCACAACATGCGAAAGGTGGAAACCACCCAAATGTTCATCCACTGATGAGTGGATAAGCCAAATGGGCCATATCTATACAATATAGTATGATATGGTATCCATATCATACCATCTCATATGGATGATAATATTACTCATCCGTACAAGGAATGAAGTACATGCCAAAACATGGATGAACCTTGAAAACATTATACAGAGTGAAAGAAGCCAGACACAAAAGGCCAGTGTGGTTCTATTTATATGAAACACAGGAAGGAGCAAATCTATAGCAATAGCGTTCAGCGGAGTGACTGCCAAGGACTGGGGGAGGTAGAAATGAGGGAGTTACTGCCAGTGGGTAGCAGTTTCCTTGCGTGGTGATGAAGAAGTTCTGAAACCAGATGGCGCTGATGGTTGAGCAGCATTATGAATGTACTTGGTACCACTGAACTGTACACGTCAAAATGATTAAAATATAAGTTTTCTGTTGTGTGTATTTTATCACAATTAAAAAAAAATAGGACAAATATTTATCTAGCCAAAATGCCAGCTTGTGCATTTTTAAAGTGATTTTGGTTTTTCTTTTTTCTTTGACCTTCTGGCATACACATAGCAAAACACAGCCCTAAAATTCCAGGACATTGGTGCTAAAGAAGACTCATTCTTTTTTCGGGGGCTCACCTCCCTCCAGAGGGCCAGGGAGAACTGAACTGGAGAATGAAAGTGAAAGTGAAGTCACTCAGTGGTGACTGACTCTCTGTGACTCCATGGACTGTATTCCTTCATCCATGGAATTTTCCAGGCAAGAGTACTGGAGTGGTTGCCATTTCCTTCTCCAGGGGATCTTCCCGACCCGGGGATCGAACCTGGGTCTCCCACACTGCAGGCAGACGCATGACCCTCTGAGCCACCAGGGAAGGTCACCTGGAGAATATGAGTGCCCATTCCACCCTCGAGAGACAGCGTGAAAGGGAAATGTTCCAGGAACTGGGCCCAGAGCCTAACTGGGTTGTGACCGAGCACCCCAGCTTGATTCCTTGGACATAGCTACTCTCAGCTTCGTGGGGGGCGAGGGGTGGCACATTCAGGCCTTGGCTTATCACGTGGCCCTGCTAAGCTCATAACACTTTCCCTGGGCTCCTCCCCTAGGAAGGGGACATGTCAGGAACTGTAGTTTCAGGCATCTTTCCTGGGATTTCAAATGAGACCCAACTCTGGGGCAGGATTTGGAATCCTGTGGGCTGTTTGGCCCACACACCTCCCCTTGGGCCACTTTTGCCGTTGCTGTTATTTTTCATTGGTGGGGCAATCACTGTACCCCTTTGCGCAGCTTTCATCTGGAGAATCTTAAAGCTCTTTACCACTATTCCATTCTATCACAGCCCTTTTTAGCAACAATCTTTTTTTTTTTTCCTTTTGCATTCCAAACTATAAAAACAAAATTCTTGGTGAGGCAAGCAGACTCCCTTCAGCCAAGTCAAGGACACTCCTTGTGTAGGGAAACTCCTGCCCATTCACTTGGGATGGCCTTAGCTCACATCTGCCCATTACACGCAAATTCTGAGCCTGGTCTGAGCCAGCGTCTTGGGTTCCAAGCTCTTCTCTTAAAGGGAGAGTTGGATTTGATCTGCTTCTTTTGTCTTTAGTTAATTCCCATTTTATCATTTAACAGCCTAAATTTAGTTCAGCACTCCATCTTCATAGTTCAGCTTTCCAACGTGCCATCAGGAACAGAAGGAACTTTGAGTGGGAGGCATTGGAGAAGGGTGGTGTGGGGCCCGGGGCCAGCAGGCAGGAGGAGGGGCTGCTGGTGTTAGCAGAGCTGGCTTCTGACACCTCCAGGTTGGCCTCAGACACATAACAGACCCAAGCAACACAGAATCCCTCTGATTCAACTGAACGGAGGTTTAGAGCTGCAGTGAAATAACTAATCAGCTCTTTCCTTCCTACATCCATTCAGCAGTATGTTGGCGTAGTGCACAGTACTTGTTAACCACTCCAAGAAAAGAACGAACCACTCACTCTGATTAGCTGTCAGAACTAATTTTCAGCCGTGTTATTATATGGTAAGGAGGAAAAAGGAAATCCAAGGAAACTGTGCTTACGGCCAGTGCCTAATCAGGTTTTTTCCCCTTCATCTGTTTCATACAAAAGCTGCCTAGAATTACTGGTGTGAGCCATTAGGTTCCTCTCTTCAAGTGTTAATTAAATGTGATATTTTAAAATACACACTCCTCTTTCCAGGTAGAACAGACCGAGCCTTTTGTAAACTGCTCCGTGCCCACTGGTCCCCCGGGCAGCTCTCCTTCACTGTCTTGTACCTTGCGTTCCCCTGTTGGGCCACAGTTCCAGCAGCAATAAGTACAAAGCAATTATTTCTGCCAGAAGTGTTCCCCCTTTCAGAGCCTGAAAGGGGGTTGCCTTATTTTGGTTGTGTGTATCTGTGTGCTTGAAAGAAAGGCATATTATAATATCAGGCCTCTTTGTTTTCCCTCTTTTAATACCCACTGGTTCTCCAAGATGTCATTGGCAAACACAACACCATTTGCTTTTGTTCCCTTTATAAATATTTTCCACTTGAGCCCTATTTCTTACTTATAACTGCTGAGCGTCTTGCTACAGAAAACAACTGTTCCAAAGTAGTAGACTGAATGAACGCAGTCTGTGTGGCTCAGATTGAGGAATATTTACTATACTTTTGAATTGAAATGCCTCAGAATCCGAAGTGGCTTATAGTCTCTTGGGTCTTTGAAAGCAACTCAAATGGTAGGTTTGTGTGTGTAAGACGGGAGCTCAGGGCAGGTGGTGAGACCTGGAAAATCCAATGAGTCTGTCCTGTCTGTTCCAGTCACGAAACCATCCATTCAGTAGCAGTTGCTGAATGTTCATGTGTTTGCTGCTCTCACACGAGTTAGGACACCCAAGGGTGGCCTTTTAGTCCAAGTAGAAAGCTTGTACTAGACACTCCATATCAAAAAGTTCAAGGAATCAGATCTCATTGTTATTATGTATCTATGAAAGGTGGAAACCCTCTTGATGGCTCAGTGGTAGACTCCGCCTGCCAGTGCAGGAAATGCAAGAGATATGGGTTCGATCCCTGGGTCGGGAAGATCCCCTAGAGAAGGAAATAGCAAGCCACTTCAGTATTCTTGTCTGGAGAATCCCATGGACCGAGGAGCCTGGGGGGCTACAGTCCATGGGGTTGCAAAGAATCAAACACAACTGAGCATGCACACACAAACCCTCTCCACGAATCTGGAGACATGGAGCATTTTCCTATCTTGGAAGAATGCTTACCATAAGACAATACATAATTAAGTACATTTTTGTATTTTTGTATTTTGCCAACAGACAGATCCTGTATAGTCTCGTACTCTGATAAAAAATGTTCAGATTACTGTACAGAGTGACTGCTCTGCTCTTGCCAGAGTTTATTGTAATAAGATGCTTGAAAATATTCTTTATGTCCAGGTTCAGATCATCCAACAAAACTTCTGATTCGACACTAGGTTGTAAGGATAAGAGGTAGGCAATTGGGAATCACGTGCCTGGATAACATCCTCAAGATTCTGCCTTCTTCCTCTGAACACCCACGTAGCCTCCGGTTTTAATTTGATCTTGCTACTATGACTCCTTCCCCCAAAATAATGGTCTGTACCTCACCCTAGATCAGGTTCTACTAACCCATTCCTTTTTGAAGCATTGTAGCAAGATGAGCCGTGATTCCTTAAATGATTTAAGTGTTTGTTAAACTCTTGATAGATTTAGGCCAACTTCCCAGACTCTCAGCAGTATGTAACTAGGTAGACTTTGGGGAGCTCCATTCTAATAGGATTCTCATTTCAAACATACATCTAAGTATGCAAGTGATAGTGGGCAAGCACTGGCTCTTTTTTTTGTATTATGACACCTTAAAGGTGGGCCCTGGGGCTTCCCCAGTGGCTCAGATGGTAAAGAATCCACCTGCAATGCAGGAGATGTGGGTTCGATCCCTGGGTCAGGAAGATCCCCTGGAGAAGGGAATGGCAACCCAATCCAATATCCTTGCCTGGAGAATTCCATGGACAGAGGAGCTTGGCGGGCTCCAGTCCACGGTGTCACAAAGAGTCGCTCATGACTGAGCAACAACCATACACTCATACAAAGGCAGGCCCTAAGTAGCCTACTCAGCTCTGTCTTGTAGGAGATGCTCAGTGGGCAAGGGAGTGAAGTCAGAGGCATCTTTCCTCCTTGATCCCCAGGACTCTTCCTCTCCCCCCAGCCCTTTCCCACTCCCTGAAGCTACCAGTTAACTTTCATTCAAACAGAAATCAACATTGTTTGTCTATAAATATCTTCAATAGCATTCAAACTAAGCAGGTTTTTTAAAAAAAATCGACATCAGCTAGGACTCCAGCATTAATAGAAGAGCCTCTTTCCATTGGGGGGCTTCAAAAGGATTCACAGGAAAATGATGCTTTCCATCCTCTCCCAACTCCCACCTCCACCCTAGAGCAGAGGCATTGAGCAGAGATGCGCCTGCCCCACAGAAGGGGAGATTCTGTTTCACTAGACTTAGAAAAGCTAGAGAGATTCAAATCTTGGAATTTGCAACAAATGAGTAACACAGCCTTAGCATGAGCTGGCCATAATGTTCCTCCTAAGGACACATCCTTCTTGTTTGGTTATTCTGCTTTTGGAGCTTCAGCTGAACTTCAGCTGAACTGTCTCCTGGTTGGAGATAGTCATGTTGTGGAGCAGTGCTTCTTACATTTTAATGTGCATGCAGACTCCCTGAGATCTAGACAGAATGTAGATTCAGCAGTTCTGGAGAAGGCCTAAGACTCTGCGTTGCTAACAAACTCCCAGGTAATGCAATTGCCGCTGGTCCCCAGAACATGCTCTGAAGAGGAAGGACATGGTGGATTTATCCCAACAGCAAAGAGCCGTGAGACATGGATTCAGTCCAAGTTCTATATGATTCTGTACACATTACTTTTAATCTCATTAAAATTCTGACTTTTTGTCTGTAAAGTGACAAGTAATAGTATCTGCCCCAAAGCATTGTTTTAAGAATTCAATGTGGTAACTAGTTAAGCACTTTGTAAGTCTTTATTAACTTATTGGTTGGTGATCTTGAGGCTTACCTGGATTCTCCACCAAGTGTGTGTTGGATAACGGTGGGCTTCTTACAGCAGAACCAAGAAGAGGATGATGGGGATTGCCCAGCTTCTCAGTGACTGTCCTTGAGTCTGAGTGGAGGGGAAGCAAAAGTTAAAACCGATTCTGTTGACACCACCAAGGGCTGGCTGAGACCCCAGTGCTTAGGAGATGCAGCAGCTAGCTGTGTCCCCATGCATTTCTGAATAAAAGAACAAGAATACATATTTCCCTTTTGATTCTTTTTCTTTTCAAAGAGAAAAATTAGGAAACAGAAAATATTTCTTTAACTGAGTATTAGAATCAATGAATTTGTTGGACAGTTGGGGCAGTTCTCTCCTAGGATTAAAAGTGATAACTCATGTCAAAGGCCTTTGAAGTCTCCAGCGCTTATACAGTTCTAAGGCTTTATTATTGTAGAATGTCATTGTTGAAAAAGACTTCCTTGACCACATGCTAATCATGTTGAACTAGTAAAAGTCTTATAATTCATCTAAATAAATGTGGTTTGCTTAAGTCCTGGCTGGTAAAGCTGAATTACTGCTAAGTTTAAGTGCCATGATTGGAGAGAAACCGCTTAGATAAAGGTCAAACAAGAATCACATTCCCTTGAGCAGTCATTAAATTTCTAGAGCAAATTCCTATCAAGCCCCTTTCGATATTTGTAAGTTTTTCTCCAAATCTTTTTTTACTTTGGTTTTCTGCCAGAAATGGGTGCAGATGCTTCAGCTACCTCGCAAGAAAAACCTGTTCTCACAAGTTTCATTGCACCGCTTGGCAGAGAAAAAGGCTTGGGTACAGGCTGAGAACTTTCACATAGATCCAGAAGGCTTGGGAATTGAGCCACTTGACTTCCCGCCCAACACCAAGAAGAAATAAACTCTGAGGCCAGGATCTAAGATTCCCCTCATCAGAAAAGGAGGAAACTCTCCAGCTTTCTTTTTGAGGCAAATTCCATAGATTGTTACTAAGATAGGCCATTTCAGAATTTTCCAGGATAGTGAGGGAGCTCGCGGTTGCCATGGCTCCCTGGCTTCCTTTCCCCCCACCCCTCTCTGCCAACCTCCATTGGTTCAGGAGACTCTAACCCCAGGAGTGCTAGAAGGGAGGAGGGGTAGGGCAGAAAGGGGAGTAGGAAGAGTGATTATTTTTGTCCAGCCATTGTGTGTATTTGGGAGTTCATGAGAGATAAAAGGATGGACTCACTTTAATTAAAGAGTAAACAGTGAAGGCAATGGGATATGCAGCTAGGAAGCTATTGAGAATGTCTTCACATTACTCACAAGTTAGTAATTTCCCCAAGAGTGGGAGTTTCTTTCAGATATTTGCAATTTATTTTTAAGTCTTTTAGAGTGTTAGAATAACACACACAGTTTCTCTTTTACTATTTTCATAGTATTAAAAGGTTTCAGACCCAGGCATTTTAGAACATTTTGGATTGACTAGAATTTGTTGTTGTCCTTCAGCCCTGTTGGACTCTTTTATGGACTGCACCACACCAAGCTTCCCTGTCCTTCATTATCCCCCGGAATTTGTTACAAAGATTAGTTAGAATTAGTTAGTTAGAAACAAATTAGTTAGAAACATCCAGGGACCTCTCAAACTCATCACAGGGCTTACCTGAAACATGTAAGCCAAAAAGTTCATTCGGGGTTTTTGTAAGATGTTATGGGAAAACCCAAATGAATGTTATGGCCAAAACAACATATGTATACTTACATCCCTCATGATCTTCTTGACGCTTATAGGTTTGAAGTGGTAACATGTTCACTGTCTATAGTCCATAGCAGTGTCCTCAGGAGATCATTATTGCTTATGCCAAGTCACTGTAATTGTTGCTGTGGAATAAGTAAGTTAAGGGCATTTTCTGAGAACCTGTTAGGTAGCTACTGTGGCAGTAGGGACTTGGAGGAAATCATACCTTCAGAAGGCCTGGCCCTTAGGATATGGTAGAAGAGGCTTCTGAACATTTTAAAGGAGAAAAGCCAGTCATGTATTTGGATCTCAAACAAATCTGCCCATGTTCCCAGGTTACTTGAAGGGAAAATAAACAATTTAATTTACTTACCATTTGTTGATTTCACAGATAATTTTATTTTAGTACTGTCAGGGCTAATGGACATGCAAAGCTGAGTGCATGGTGATTAAATGAATCTGAATCAATGAAACCCACTAAAGCATGGCACACAGTAACAGTTTAATAAATGCTATCTTATGTTATATCATCATCATCCTTATCATCGTTAGTTCTGTCAGTAAGGACCTCTGTAGAGCAAATGACATGCATATATTTATAGAAGGCACAGCATATATGGATTACTTACTATATTGTTGGTACAGGTAAAATTCTGTAGGAATCCAGGGAAAGAAAATTCAAATTGGAGATAAAGAATAAAATATATAATAATAGGGAAACACAATATCCTCCATTCCCTCAATATTATATGTCTGAGAAGGCCAGGGAGTAAGACTTTTGTGGGAAAACATGGTAATTTGGCCTTCAACACCACAACCTCAAGTATTCCTGACTTCCTTAAATAATATCCTGTGGTTCTGTGCAACAGTAATTGATTCCAATCCTTCTAAGGTTTTTTTATGTTTTTTCTTATGATCCCTAAACGAGGGATTCTCCAAGCCTGCGGTTTGCCAAGTGTCTTTGTTGTTGTTGTTCAGTCGCTTTGTCATGTCAGACTCTTCAAAACCCCATGGACTGCAGCACGCCAGGCTCCTCTGACCTCCACTCTCTCCCAGAATATGCTCAAGTTCATGGCCATTGAGTTGATGATGCCATCCAACCATCTCATCCTCTGCCATCCCCTTCTCCTTTAGCCTTCAATCTTTCCCAGCATCAGGGTCTTTTCCAATGAGTCAGTTCTTCGCATCATGTGGCCAAAGTATTGGAGCTTCAGGTTCAGCATCAGTCCTTCCAATGGTATTAATAGAATTACAGCTTTTGATAGGTAATCCTGTGGTCACTCCATTTTTATCTTTGTGATTTTGTAAACTTTGTATGTGAAAGTTAACTAGCCATACTAGCAAAGTAATGCTCAAAATTCTCCAAGCCAGGACTCAACCAAGAACTTCCAGATGTTCAAGCCGGTTTTAGAAAAGGCAGAGGAACCAGAGATCAAATTGCCAACATCTGTTGGATCATAGAAAAAGCAAGAGAGTTCCAGAAAAACATCTACTTTTGCTTTATTGACTATGTCAAAGCCTTTGACTGTGTGGATCACAATAAACTGTGGAAAATTCTGAAAGAGATGGGAATACCAGACCACCTGGCCTGTCTCCTGAGAAACCTGTATGCAGGTCAAGAAGCAACAGTTAGAAATGGACATGGAGCAATAGATTGGTTCCAACTTGGGAAAGGAGTACATCAAGGCTGTATATTGTCACCCTGGTTATTTAACTTACATGCAGAGTACATCATGAGAAACGCTGGGCTGGAAGAAGCACAAGCTGGAATCAAGATTGCTGGGAGAAATATCAATAACCTCAGATACATAAATGATACCACCCTTATGGCAGAAAGTGAACAAGAACTAAAGAACCTCTTGATGAAAGTGAAAGAGGAGAATGAAAAAGCTGGCTTAAAACTCAACACTCAAAAAACGAGACATCTCTGACTCAATGGACATGAGTTTGAGCGAGCTCTGGGAGCTGGTGATGGACAGGGAAGCCTGCTGTGCTGCAGTCCATGGGGTTGCAAAGAGTCGGACATGACTGAGCGACTGAATTGAACTGAAAGTTTGTATATGTAATTGTCGTTTTTGCAGTCTGAATAATGAATTGTAGTTTGTCAACTGATTTTCTTAAAACAATGCATCCAATTACATTACTCTTTGAAAATGCCTTCTCACAGATGTCCGTTCCTGCTGACTATTGTTCCTAAATTATGACAACAGAGTGACACGCAGAATTCCTCGGGTAGATGTGTCCTGGTTAGATTCAAGAATGTGATGCTGCTTTAATCCTATTGTTAAAAACAATGCCATGTTAGCACAAGCTAGGGTATCAGCTTCAGGCTGACAGAAAACTGTATGAGTCATTGATCATGGAACATTGTTTGTTATCTAGGTCTCCTAAAGAGACACTGTGAAGTTATAAATTGGTGATAGTTTCTTGTGAAGTTGCAGAAAAAGAAGCTGACATAATATGATTAATCTTCTCCCACACAACCTTTACATATCTGGTGCTTGGAAATGTTTTGATCAGATTATTTATTGAGCATAAGGTATGTATTCAGCATTGCGCTAGGCACTCTAGGGGTTACCAAAGAAGCATATGGTGGGTCCTCTGTCCTTCAGAAGTTTTAAATCTACCTGAAACAATATGAATCATGAGAGGAGGGCACATGACTCAATAGAATCCATGATGTTCTGCGGTATGCAGGAAGAGCTTTTAAGAGTTCAGAGTAGAGACATGAATGTCGACCAGAGTAGGTAGGTTAGGGTCACATCTGGGGGCTGGAGAAGAGCTCTTTTGGTCTGCATTATAGAGCAGAAATGGCCTCTTGTCGGAGCTCCCGGGACTCAAGAGCCTTTTAGGAATAAAAATCATAAGTGTGCTCCTTGTCTAATGAAGAATATCCTGTGAGTCTCGCATGTGTTCAAAGGAGGCAGCTGTAAGGAGCGGGGCCCAGGAGTGCTTTTATTACACTCCACATTCTCATTGAGTTGAGCCAAGTGATCAGCTGCCTTTCCCTGAGGATAACGTCTGAGTTGTCTTGTCGGGGAAGATGAGAGTTTGCTGTCATCCTTCCACTTGCTGCAAAGGACAGGGGAATATTTCTCAGTTGAAAGGGAGAAATGTGTCTAGTCATATCCTCAATGTCTCTGGACGTTAAAAACAGCAACATCTTTTCTGCCCCCTTTTTAGACGGTGCCTTGATGGAATGGCATGCAGTCACCAGTTTCACAGAGTCTTCATCTGTGTGTTTTCTGTTTTCACAAATTAGCCTGCACAACAAGGCATTTAGTCAAAACAGCAAAGCCAGGGTGACAGTGGGTTAGGCTGATGCAAAGGCTAGCATCTCAGATTTAACCCAGAGGATAATTTCCTTCCTGGTCACCAAAATACCACCCCAGGTTACTAGTACCAGCAGAGGATGGTTTTGTGGCTGAAAAGATATAACATATACACTGAGCATCCAGGAACAGTTCTCCTTTGCTTGCAGTGGCAGATACAGGGCCCTGGAACCATCTGTAACCAGAATGAACAGCCAGGGAAAGAAGCTTGGACCAAAGGCTGGTGGCCAAGCAGAAGCCTCCCTCCATTGACTCCATAAGCTCATTCATCCAACCACCAGTTGCTGAACACCTGTGACGTGCTGGCCACCTCTCTAGGAGTCAGCTATGCGAAGGTAAATTATCACTTCTGAGCTCTCTCTACACCTAGGGGGCCTGAGACATGGAAATACCTAATCAAAATGCAGTATGGGAAGACAGTTACAAACAAGGTGTCCTTCATTTCAGTAGAAGGCGTAACTCGCTCTAAATGAGGTGATGGTCAGGACGATTTCTGAGCTGCTGTGACTTGAAGGGTAAGTGGGGGTTCTGGTGGAAAAAGGGAAGAGGGCTGCAGTATAAGAAATTGCAAACAGTCCCATGTGGATGGAGTGTAGGGTCTAGAGGTTTGGGTTGCTGAGCTGGTGGTAAGTGATGGAAAGATGGGCTGAAGACAGACTCCCAAAGGGGCCTTTGATGGGTCCTCTGTCCCGTGGGTCCTCTGCCAAACTTTTTTCTTAATACTGAAAACATTTTGTATTGAAAATTGTAGGCACTCAGTTGTGTCCAGCTCTTTGTGACCCCATGGACTGTAGCTCTCCACGCTTCTCTGCCTATGGAATTCTCCGGGCAAGAATACTGGAGCGGGTAGCCTTTCCCTTCTCCAGGGGATCTTCCTGACCCAGGGATCAAACCCGGGTCTCCCTCCCTGCAGTAAGATTTTTTACAGCTTGTATATATACAAATGGTTATACCCCAATACAAAACGGGCTTCCCTGGTGGCTCAGATGGGAAAGAATCTGACTGCAGCAAGGGAGACCCAGGTGATAGTTGTAGGTGAACAGTGAAGAGACTTGGCATATTTCCATTGGCATGTTGACATATTTCCATTCTCTCCAAACCCCCCTCCCATCCAGGCTGCCATGTAACCTTGAGCAGAGTTCCACTGTGCTACACAGTGGTTCCTTGTTGGCTATCCATTTTAAATCTAGCAGTGTGTACATGGTGGTGGTTTAGTTGCTAAATCGCATCTGACTGTTGCGACCCCATGGACTGTATTCTGCTAGGCTCCCCTGTCCATGGGATTTTCCAGGCAAGAACACTGGAGTGGGTTGCCATTTCCTTCTCCAGGGGATCTTCCTGACCCAGGAATTGAACCCAGGTCTCCTGCATTGAAGGCAGATTCTTTGCCAACTGAGCTATAAATCTAGCAGTGTATACACGACCTTCCTAAAGTCCCTAACTATTATGCCAAACTTTGGAGTCAAGTGGAAGATCTCTAGCAGTTGATCATTGGGAGAATAACGTGGTAACTAGGTGTCTGTTTTGGACATTTCAATTTGCTTTTGGCTGGGGATTAGCTGGAAGTGACACTGAGGCTGGAAGGGAGTTATTAGGCTTTTGATCGTTGTGAGGGAGAGTTCCTGCTCTGGGTTTGCAGAAGGAGTCTCAGCAGCAGACCGACCACCAGCCAGTTCTCACCACCACAGAAGTAAGTTCTCTGTGGTTCTCCTCATTTATTCAGCCAGTCCCTCAGGTGCTTCCACATTTACTCGTTATATCTTTATTGAGAAATTGATATATGCCAGATGCTTGGAGGCCTTCCTTGGTGGCTCAGGTGGTAAAGAATCTGCCTGTAATGCAGGAGACCCAGGTTCAATCCCTGGGTTAGAAGACCCCTTGGAGGAGGGAATGGCAACCCGCTCCAGTATTCTTGCCTGGAGAATTCCAAGGACAGAGGAGCCTGGTGGGGTCCCAAGGAGTCAGACATGATTGAGGGACTAACATACACAGACACTTGGGGGTATGGTAGACATGTTCTACCCTACCCTCTTAGAGTTTAAATATTAGAGCAAATGACAATCAGATCAGTAGTTTTTATAACTGAGTTTGATTCACCTGGACCCAAGTTAAATATTGCATCTGAAGATTGACAGTTGAAGGCATGCTAAAATAGTGCCCTTCAAATCTCCTCTGAATTGCCTAACCTATAACCTCTAATGATGTGTTGAATGAAGGAATAAATAAATGAATGAAAGCAAAGAGATGTCAGCCTGGACTTTTCCTGTCTGTAGGGCTCCCATCTCTACACTTCAGTCCACAGGTACAGACAGTCTTCCAGAGGGGAGGTGTTCAGACACGGAAATCAGGCGAACCTACTTAGGTGCCCGGCTCTACCTCTGCTAGGTGGGGGAAGAGGAACAAGTCCCTTGACCTATCTGTGTCTCAGTTTTCTCATCTTGAGAATAGGGATGAGAAGGTCTACCTTGCCAGGATCCTATATAAATTATTAAAATAACTGAAGTCTAAAGATTAAATAAAATGATATATTTTAGGGCCAGGCACAGAAGAGCACAATTAGGCAGTGAGTGTCATGGTTCTTGCGTCCCCTTGTGACCTTTCTACATACAGAGAACTAGATAGCGCTTCAGAGTAACCCCAGCTCATGCCACTGTTCCCCCTAAGTCCTTAGAAGACTCTCTGTTGCTTTTTTTTTAATTGGTACAGCACTTAAGGCCATCTCTGACTGAGTCACAACCTGTCTCTCCAATGTCGTTTCCCTTTCCCGATCTGGGGCCCCTGCATTGCAGAGAACCCCGGGATCACAGAAAACGAGCCACATGAACCCACAGCCTTGTCTAACTCAGTGAAACTATGAGCCATGCCGTGTAGGGCCACCCAAGACGGACGGGTCATGGTGGAGAGTTCTGACAAAATATGGTCCCCTGGAAAAGGGAATGGCAAGCCACTTCAGTATTCTTGCCTTGAGAACCCCATGAACAGTATGAAAAGGCAAAAATATAAGAGACTGAAAGATGAACTCCCCAGATTGGTAGGTGCCCAATATGCTACTGGAGATCAGTGGAGAAATAACTCCAGAGAGAACGAAAGGATGGCGCCAAAGCAAAAACAACACCTAGTTGTGGATGTGACTGGTGATAGAAGCCAGGTCTGATGCTGTAAAGAGCAATATTGCATAGGAACCTGGAATGTTAGGTCCATGAATCAAGGCAAATTGGAAGTGGTCAAACAGGAGACAGCAAGAGTGAACATTGACATTTTAGGAGTCAGCGAACTAAAATGGACTGGAATGGGTGAATTTAACTCAGATGACCATTATATTTACTACTGTGGGCAAGAATCCTTTAGAAGAAATGGAGTAACCCTCACAGTAAACAAAAGAGTCCAGAATGCAGTACTTGGATGCAGTCTCAAAAATGACAGAATGATCTCTGTTCATTTCCAAGTCAAAGCATTCAATATCACAGTAATCCAAGTCTATTCCCTGACCAGTAATGCTGATGAAGCTGGAGTTGAATGGTTCTAGGAAGACCTATAAGAACTTCTAGAACTAACACCCAAAAAAGATGTCCTTTTCATCACAGGGGACTGGAATGCAAAAGTAGGAAGTCAAGAAACACCTGGAGTAACAAGCAAAAAGCAAATTTGGCCTTGGAGTACAAAATGAAGTAGGGCAAAGGCCAATAGAGTTTTGCCAGGAGAATGCACTGGTCAGAGCAAATACCCTCTTTCAACAACACAAGAGAAAATTCTGCACGTGGACATCAACAGATGGTCAACACTGAAATCAGATTGATTATATTATTTGAAGCCAAAGGTGGAGAAACTCTATACAGTCAGCAAAAACAAGACTGGGAGCTGACTGTGGCCCAGATCATGAACTCCTTATTGCTAAATTCAGACTTAAATTGAAGAAAGCAGGGAAAAGCACTAGACCATTCAGGTATGAACTAAATCAAATCCCTTATGGTTATACAGTGGAAGTGAGAAATAGATTTAAGGGACTAGATCTGATAGAGTGCCTGATGAACTATGAACGGAGGTTTGTGACATTGTACAGGAGACAGGAATCAAGACCATCCCCAAGAAAAAAAAAAGTAAAAAAGCAAAATGGCTGTCTGAGGAGGCCTTACAAACAGCTAGGAAAAGAAGAAAAGTGAAAAGCATAGGAGAAAAGGATAGCTATACCCATTTGAATGTAGAGTTCCAAAGAATAGCAAGGAGACATAAGAAAGCCTTCCTCAGTGATCAGTGCAAAGAAATAGAGGAAAACAATAGAATGGGAAAGACTGGAGATCTCTTCAAGAAAATTAGAGATACCAAGGGAACATTTCATGCAAAGATGGGCTCATAAAGGACAGAAATGGTATGGACCTAACAGAAGCAGAAGATATTAAGAAGAGGTGACAAGAATACACAGAAGAACTATATAAAAAAGCTCTTTATGATGCAGATAATCATGATAGTGTGATCACCAACCTAGAGCCAGACATCCTGGAATGTGAAGTCAAGTGGGCCTTAGAAAGCATCACTATGAACAAAGCCAGTGGAGGTGATGGAAATTGCAGTTGAGCTATTCCAAATCCTCAAAAAAGATGCTGTGAAAGTGCTGTACTCAATAAGCCAGCAAATTTGGAAAACTCAGCAGTGGCCACAGGTCAGTTTTCATTCCAATCCCAAAGAAAGGCAATGCCAAAGAATGCTCAAACTACCGCACAATTGCACTCATCTCACACGCTAGTGAAGTAATGCTCAAAATTCTCCAAGCCAGGCTTCAGCAATATGTGAACCATGAACTTCCAGATGTTCAAGCTGGTTTTAGAAAAGGCAGAGGAACCAGAGATCAAATTGCCAACATCCGCTGGATCATTGAAAAAGCGAGTTCCAGAAAAACATCTATTTCTGCTTTATTGACTATGCCAAAGCATTTGACTGTGTGGATCACAAAAAACTGTGGAAAATTCTTAAAGAGATGACCACCTGACCTGCCTCTTGAGAAATCTGCATGCAGGTCAGGAAGCAACAGCTAGAACTGGACATGGAACAACTGACTGGTTCCAAATAGGAAAAGGAGTATGTCAAGGCCGTATATTGTCACCCTGTTTATTTAACTTAAATGCAGAATACATCATGAGAAACACTGGGCTGGAGGAAGCACAAGCTGGAATCAAGATTGCTGGGAGAAATATCAATAACCTCAGATATGCAGATGATACCACCCTTATGGCAGAAAGTGAAGAAGAACTAAAGAGCCTCCTGATGAAAGTGAAAGAGAAGAGCGAAAAAGTTGGCTTAAAATTCAACATTCATAAAACTAAGATCATGGCATCTGGTCCCATCACCTCATGGGAAATAGATGGGGAAACAGTGGAAACAGTGGTAGACTTTATTTTGGGGGCTCCAAAATCACCGCAGATGGTGACTGCAGCCATGAAATTAAAAGATGCTTTCTCCTTGGAAGAAAAGTTATGACCAACCTAGACAACATGTTAAAAAGCAGAGACATTACTTTGCCAACTAGGTCCACCTAGTTAAGACTATGGTTTTTCCAGTAGTCATGTATGAATGTGAGAGCTGGACTATAAAGAAAACTGAGCACCAAAAAATTGATGTGTTTAAACCGTGGTGTTGGAGAAGACTCTTGAGATTCCCTTGGACTGCAAGAGATCCAACCAGTCCATCCTAAGGGAAATCGGTCCTGCATATTCATTGGAAGGACTGATGCTAAAGCTGAAACTCCAATCCTTTGGCCACCTGATGCAAAGAACTGACTCATTTGAAAAGATCCTGATGCTGGGCAAGATTGAAAGTGGGAAGAGGAGGGGACAACAGAGGATGAGGTGGTTGGATGGCATTACCGACTCAATGGACATGAGTTTGAGTAAACTCAGGAGTTGGTGATGGACAGGGAGGCCTGGCATGCTGCAGTCCATGGACACAGCCAGGAGTTGGACATGACTGAGTGACTGAACTGAACTGAACTGAGACATTTATTCTGTATAGCTCTAGGTTAGAATTTGCCAAGGTGAGTTATTTGTATGAGATTTGGAAGGGAGCAGGAGAGGCCATTATTTTATGGGACTGATTACATTCTGACTGGTGGTAATTTGGTTTTCGTGGTCAAATAGTCATTCTTTACCAGGAGCAAGCCAGGAACTGTTTTCCACAAGAAGAATGGTATGGATAGGCCAAAACGTTCACTTGGTTTTCCCATAGTGAATGGAAAAACCCAAATGAACTTTTTAGCCAACTCAAGAGTTAGTTTGCAGAAGAAGACATAGCGTGAGTCTCCTATCCAGGCTTTCAGATTCCTCATCCGTCATCTCAGACTTCTTTTACCATCTGATCTGCTAGATCAAAACACCCAAGTTCTAGAGCAGTTTATGCATTAATAGTTGTCTGGATGTGTAACAGACCCTTCTTTGTTTTCAACCCTTGGCTGCTGCTGCTGCTGCTAAGTCATTTCAGTCGTGTCCGACTCTGTGTGACCCCATAGATGGCAGCCCACCAGGCTCCCCCGTCCCTGGGATTCTCTAGGCAAGAACACGGGAGTGGGTTGCCATTTTCTTCTCCAATGCATGAAAGTGAAATGTGAAAGTGAAGTCGCTCAGTCGTGTCCGACTCTTAGCGACCCTATGGACCACAGCCTACCAGGCTCCTCCATCCATGGGCTTTTCCAGGCAGGAGTCCTGGAGTGGGGTGCCATTGCCTTCTCCGGCAAAACTGACTAAATCGATTAGAACAGCTCACTTACTGTGACATGTGCTACCGGCCGTAGCCAGTGATTTCTACCAGACGTTGTGCCTCTCAGTGGTGTGTGTGCGTGTGTGTGTGTGTGTGTGCAGGTGTGTGTGCCTGTGTGTGTGTTAGTCGCTCAGTCGTGTTTGACTCTTTGGTAGAAGGCATAAGATGGTGCAACTTCAGTTGCATCTCCAGGGAGCACCCCAACACCCCCTAGCCTGTCGGGCCCCTAGAAACTTCCCCATAGATATGGGTTTCTGCTCTCATCCCAGGCAGGGGGTGGTCCTCTAGCCTAGTCCCCAGAGATACCTGAAGCATCACCGAACACAGCCACAGACAAGCAGCAGATCTGTGAGCAAGACAGAACTTGTGGTTATAAACTTCTGAGACGTGGGGCTTGTTTGTTATCATAGCAAAATCTAACTGATGTACCTCTCTTATCCCAGCCAGATGTATCTCGTACCCTCTTGCAGGCCCCTTTCTCTCCCATTGCTGTTTTCTTGACGGGCAAACCAGAATGATGTCTTTCATTCTCTTGTTCCTGATTCCAATCTTCAGTTCAGAAGTCTTTTCTCTCTTAATCCCCAGATGGGAAATAAGTTCTCCAGGTTTAACACCAAAACACTTCAGTTACATTACTTTAATGGTTCGGCACTTTCTACCTTGCACTTTACGATTTGTTTACACGCCTGCTGTGGCTCTTTGGGTTGGTTTCTCAATATCTACTTGTGAAATGGTTAGTCTAAGCCAAACATTTTGGTCCCATTCTTTCATGAGTGCTAGTTTTAGCAGTGGTCCTAGAACCACACCTTGGCCAGCGGAAAAATAGGGGAAATCTCTGCTGGGTTTCTAGGAAAAGTTTCCTTGTTCCCTCTATTTTTTTTTTAAAGAGGGACTGAAGAAAGAGGCAGCCCATCCTACCAACCCCCCAGCACCGCCCCCCACAGCCTTTCTTTCTCTGCTCACAATGCGAAGATCAGCGTGTCCTGCATAGCCCCAGAGACCATCCCCAGAGACTTCTCCACGGCACCAGTGTGGGCCTCGCCCGAGTTAGACATTTGAATAATTTATTACCTGAGTAAATAAAAAGAAAGCCTTTCAGGTTGTATATGTTTGGGATATAAGATCTTTGGGTAGATCATAATTCGATAATGATAATGTGATGGCAGCCTGGGAAGCTGGTGGAGAGGCTGCTTAATCAAGATACTTATGTACATTTGCTAGAAAGCAGAAAAACCAACAAAAATATTTAAGGAAATAAGAATCACTGAAAAGGAGAAAAAAAAAATAGGGAAATAACTTTCTGGAACAAAGCTTGTATAACCTCCCTTTCTGAGGTCTTTGTAAGCCAGCTGAAAGATTGTAGAGACATTCATCTGTGCAGGAAGTCCAGGTTTAATTGCACCCATAGGATTCCAGTAAGTGTGGCCAAATTAAATAAGGGTGTGAACCAATTCGCTGGTGTCACTTACGAAAGACTACACTTTAAATCCGGTCATTTATCAATATTATGTGAATAAAACTGACAGATTTCTTTTCAGTTTTCATATATCTCTGTGTAGTAGTTTTCTCTCGTGTCTTTGTTTCTTTCTTTTTTAAAAATTAATTAATTTATTTTAACTTATTTATTTTAATCTCTCGTGTCTTTTAGAGAATACCATTTAACATCTAATCACCACAATTTAGAGTAGCCATTTTCAAACTCGCTGCAGAAGGCTGGGCATAGCAATCTGATTTCTATCAGTAAGCTGTACTTTAATGATTTCTGTATTGAACAAAATCACAGGTGATACATCTTAGGGACCTTCCTAGCATGGAGGACCTTGAGGCTCCAAAATAGGAATGGTCTTTTGAAGACCTGAGAAAATTATTTTAACTCCTCTGAATTGTTCAACTTCTAAACATGGAATAATTAAAACTAAAGGAACACTTTCAGTAAGGTAAGTGAGGCTTTTTTTTTTGTTTCATCTGGAGAAATAGATGTTGGTGTCAGTGCTACATGGATAGGGGCCGTTGAGCTTTCAATTCTTAGATAAAAAAGGAAAATTACAAAATCCATTATATAATTACTAATGTCTAAATTCCTTCACCCTTGAAAACCAGAAAAACCCAGTTTTTCTCGATCTGTAATCCTTTGCCCTCCCACCTTAAATCCTAAATGCACAGGTATATCTGGGGAGAATGACAAAAGCAGGGCCTAACGGGATTCCCGGGAAATTAAAAAAGGAAGTTCTCATTTAAGTCATTGCTTGCTTGCTTGCTTGCTCAGTTGTATTTGACTCTTTGCAACCCTCTGGACTGTAGCCTCCCAGGCTCCTCTGTCTGTGGGATTTTTCAGGCACGAATACTCGAGTGGGTTGTCATTTCCTCCTCCAGGGGATCTTTCTGACCCAGGGACTGAACCTGCATCTCCTACGTGTCCTACGCTGCAGGCAGATTCTCTACCTGCTGAGCTATCAGCAAGGAAATCCATCCTGTACCAATATTTCCCCTCTTGCAACACTGAAAAAAAATTTGCTTCATTCAAGTGAAATGGTATGTCTGATATGACGGACCTCTGAAGAATCAATACTCCATTTCAAAAGTGTGGCTGTTTGTCCTCTCGGGCACAGCGCGTGATTCTCAGGTGTTGACGTGCTCAGCCCATAGAGGCAGAGCCATCTCGGGGCAGAGAAGGAGGGTAGGGCAGGAGCAGAGAACCTAACGTGTGATTTCTGACTTGGATATCGACCGACAAAAAATGTGAAAATAAAATCATTCTTTGTCCCGTGACTCAGCTTGCTTCTTTGGAAAATGACTACATTATATTACACAATCTTAGCATACAGTGCTGAGGGAAGCAGGTCAGATGTTCTCTTGCAGACTTTCCTTTATTTGAAAAAAAAATGATTAACTTTTGATTCATCAATTCCAATCTTACAAGGAATAAGTTCTTAGTACATGGTTGTTGAATCACATCTTATAACAGCACAAAGGTGCATTTGTGGATGGAAGGTTTTGTTCAAAACATGGATTCATAACAGTGGGCTTTGTTTGACTTTCTAGGACAGATGTTGAGCAGCCATCCAAGGGGTAACCTTGACAGGAACTTCTTAGTGGGGAGAGGGCTGGAAAGCAAGAGGAGGAGGCAAGCTGGGGTCTGAGCTAATTCAAGGCTGGTAACTAACAGGGTAAGTGGGAAGCAGAAGAGAGGGCATGTTCTTTGTTTTTTCTTTTTTTTTTTTTAGATTTGTTCTTTTTCTTCCCCATTTACTTTTATTAATTGGAGGCTAATTACTTTACAATATTGTAGTGGTTTTTGCCATACATTGACATGAATCAGCCATGGAGTTACATGTATTCCCCATCCCGATCCCCCCTCCCACCTCCCTCTCCACCCGATCCCTCTGGGTCTTCCCAGTGCACCAGCCCCGAGCACTTGTCTCGTGCATCCAGCCTGGGCTGGTGATCTGTTTCACCCTTGATAATATACATGTTTCGATGCTGTTCTCTTGAAATATCCCACCCTCACCTTCTCCCACAGAGTCCAAAAGTCTGTTCTATATATCTGTGTCTCTTTTTCTGTTTTGCATATAGGGTTATCATTACCATCTTTCTAAATTCCATATATATGCGTTAGTATACTGTATTGGTCTTTATCTTTCTGGCTTACTTCACTCTGTATAATGGGCTCCAGTTTCATCCATCTCATTAGAACTGATTCAAATGAATTCTTTTTAATGGCTGAGTAAATAGTGTATATGTACCACAGCTTTTATCCCGTCTCTGCTGGGCATCTAGGTTTTCCATGTCCTGGCTGTTATAAACAGTGCTGCGATGAACTTTGGGGTGCACGTGTCTCTTTCAGATCTGGTTTCCTCAGTGTGTATGCCCAGAAGTGGGATTGCTGGGTCATATGGCATGAACCTATGGACACCTTATCTTCGACAAAGGAGGCAAGGATATACAATGGAAAAAAGACAACCTCTTTAACAAGTGGTGCTGGGAAAACTGGTCAACCACTTGTAAAGAAGGAAACTAGAACACTTTCTAACACCATACACAAAAATAAACTCAAAATGAATTAAAGATCTAAATGTAAGACCAGAAACTATAAAACTCCTAGAGGAGAACATAGGCAAAACACTCTCCGACATAAATCACAGCAGGATCCTTTATGACCCACCTCCCAGAATATTGGAAATAAAAGCAAAAATAAACAAATGGGACCTAATGAAACTTAAAAGCTTTTGCACAACAAAGGAAACTATAAGCAAGGTGAAAAGACAGCCCTCAGAATGGGAGAAAATAATAGCAAATGAAGCAATAGACAAAGGATTAATCTCAAAAATATACAAGCAATCCTGCAGCTCAATTCCAGAAAAATAAATGACCCAATCAAAAAATGGGCCAAAGAACTAAACAGACATTTCTCCAAAGAAGACATACAGATGGCTAACAAACACATGAAAAGATGCTCAACATCACTCATTATCAGAGAAATGCAAATCAAAACCACAATGAAGTACCATTACATGCCAGTCAGGATGGCTGCTATCCAAAAGTCTACAAGCAATAAATGCTGGAGGGGGTGTGGAGAAAAGGAAACCCTCTTACTCTGTTGGTGGGAATGCAAACTAGTACAGCCGCTATGGAGAACAGTGTGGAGATTTCCTAAAAAACTGTTTGTTTTTTCATTTACCTTATTGGTTAGTGTTAGTAGCTCAGTTGTATCCGACTCTTTGGGACCCATGGACTGTAACTCACCAGGCTCCTCTGTCCATGGAATTCTCCAGGCAAGAACGCTAGAGTAGGAAGTCATTTCCTTCTCCAAGTGATCTTTCCAACTCAGAGATTGAACCTGGATCTCTCATGTTGTGGGCAGATTCTTTACCATCTGAGCCACTCGTAATCCCAGTGGCTTCTATTTACCTCGTCTTCTATTAAAGATATAAAATTAGTACTTAATGAGATAGTGACAATATTTTAGACATTTATGACCAAAGATTAATCATAAACCAATTCTAAGTTGCCTAAATAGTGGTTTGTTGTCATTGCTTGACATATTTAACACAGTAACTTGTTGTGGTAGTTGACTAGAGACTCTGAAAAAGACAATTTTTTTTTCAATTTTCTTTGGAGTTTTATTGGTATTCACTCATTTTTATAAAATATTGAGTAGGAGGCTAAAAATAAACATGACATATGAAGTGGCTGTGAAAACTGCCTCTCAGGTCTTAGCTACAGGGGGCATAATTGACCCACGGCCCCATATACTACACACAGAAATGCATCACCACTTTGGCACCAAGACCTTGCTTCCCATGGGCTGCTCCCAGGGCAGTGAGTGAGTGAAGCAGGGTTATTACTCAAACTCTTTCCTGGGAGACAGGGACTCTTCAGATGGACACTTGTGGCTCGTGGGTGCGTGCATGCTAAGTCATTTCAGTCACGTCTTCCTGATCCAGGGGTTGAACCCTGAGTCTTTTGTGTCTCTTGCACTGGCAGGCAGGTTCTTTGTGGCTCGAGGAAGCCTTCGTGGCTCGAGGCCTCCCCAATAAATTTGTCAATACTTCCTTAAAACTGCACTGCAGTCTGAGATCCTTCTTCTCCATCATCCTTCCTTCTTCCTCTTCTCCAAGGTCTTGGCTCTTCCAACCTCTTCTGCTTCCTTCCCTATCCTTCTCCAGAGACATGTCCCTTTGGGAGATCTCATCTTGAGTCTCTCATTGGGGTTCAGGTCAGCACAAGGTAAAGGATGGAAACTAGTCGTTTGTTGACGGATACCTACGTACCCAGCAGCATTCATTGTTTAAACCATTCATTTGATATTTATTGGTTGTCTAACATGTGCCAAGTCCTGTGGTAGCATTTAATGACAATGGAAACAAAAATTTGAGATCTGAAGAGATATCAGAGACCTTAAAAGACCAAGTGTTGACTCCATATCCAATCTCATCACTGAGACATAGAAAAATTGTGGTTTGATTTTGGAAAGAGGCCGCGGATTACTAAAGAAGCAGCTGGACACGCAGGCAGGCCATGAGGGTTACATTTTCCTTGGCACTGTCCTCTCTAGAGTTTGATCCACAAACTCTACTTTCCAGTGCTCCAGATTTAATTAAGCTCTTTTGCACTGACTCACCCCAAGCAGACAAATATTCCGAGTCACCGGTGACCTCCACACTGCTGAATCTAGTGCTGCGACCTCAGCCCTTGTCTTACTGGACTATCCATAGCATTTGGCAGACACTCTCTCTGCTCTGGAAACTATGACATCACCTGGCTTCCAGGCACTGTCGGCTTCTGGGTTTCCTCTTACCTCCCTGGTCATTCGGCCTTTGTCTCTTTTGCTTGTTCTTCCTCATGCATTTGGCCTCTTATCATTGTTGTGCTCTGGAGCTCAACCCTTGGACTTTTTTTCTATACTTCCCCTCAGCAGTTTCATACAGCCTCTTTAAAAAAAATACTGTCTTATAATAAGATATATTATGTTTACGTAATACTGACTCTAGAATTAATGTCTCTGGTCCACACCTCTGCTGCAAATTCCATACTCATGTTCAAATGCCTACTTGACATCTCTATTTAGAAGTCTAATTAACATCTCACACTTATTATGTCCTAAACAGAATTCCTATCCTCTCACCCTAATTTGCTTTTTCCATAATCTGCCCATCTCTGGTAATGGCAGCTCCATCCTTTCAGCTACTCAGGCCAAAAGACCTGGAGTTATTCTTGAACTTCTTTGTTATGCAGCCTGTACTCAATTCAAGAGCAACTTCTTTCAGCTCAGCTTTAAAAATATTTCCCAATTGCAAACTCATATTACCACCTCAATGATACTGTCACCTTGGACTGAGACACCTCCATAGCTCTCCCCTCTTATACTCTTGGGCTTCCCAGGTAGCACAGCGGTAGAGAATCTGCTTGCAACGTAGGAGGAACAAAAGACTCAGGTTCAATCCCTGGGTCCGGAAGATCTCCTGGAGTAGTAGGAAATGGCAACCCACTCCAGTACTTTTGCCTGGAAAACCCCACGGACAGAGGAGCCTGGTGGGCTACAGTCCGTGGGACTGCAAAGACTCAGACACACCTGAGTGGCTCAGCACACACTCGCTTGCACTCTCGCATTCCCGCAGCATTATAATCTATTCTTAGCCCAGCACCCAGTGGTCATGTTAAAAATTCCAAGTGAAGTGTTATGAACTGAACTGTGTCCCCTCAAAATTCACATTTGAAGCCCTAATCCTCAGTACATCAGAAAATTCATGTGTTTGGATACAGGGTCCTTATAGAGGTAATTTGGTTAAAATGCAGTCACAAGGGTTGGCCATAATCCAGTACGACTGGTGTCCTTCAAAGAAGACAAGATTAGGACACAGGTGACACCCAGACTGAGGGATGACCACGTGAAGACACAGCAGGAAGGCCGCATCCAGGGAGAGAGGTCTCAGGAGTAGACAACCCTACTAGCAACTTGACTTTGGATGTCTGGCCTCCAAAACTAAAAGAAAATAAATTTCTGTTGTTTATTCCATCCAGTCTGTGGTATTTTTCTGTGGCAGCCCTAGAAAGCTTTTATGACATGATAAAATTCCTCTTAAAATCCTCCAATTGTTTCCCATCCTCCTGAGAGTTCTTACAGGTGTCTACAAGGTCCACAGTCTGGCCCCCAGATCCCAGGTAGGGGGTGCATGGTGGGATGCCCTTAATCACCAACCGCCTGAAGCCTCCACACCTTTCCCCAAGATCCGGTCGTTCTCTCCAAGTCAATAGCACCACTGACCTGTATCCTCTCCCCTGGACAGCAGAATAAAAGTGAGCTCCATTTTTACCTTTCTAACCTCTCATTTTGTGTTTTCATTTAGGGCATCTTCCTTTGGCTGTGTCTACATTATTGATTAGACTCGAGGGCCACGTAAACCTTGAATAAGTTATTGAAATTATGTGAGTCTTAATTTCCTCATATATAAATGGGGAATAACTTGGGAATAATAATATCTATTTTGTAGAGTCTTTTTTATTGAGTCAGAAAAAGTGTATTGAACCTGGTAGGTGGCAGGCACTGTGCTATGAAGATAAAACTATGTAAAATCTATAAAGCATGACCTTCCTAACTTGGCTTATATGAGTTGCCTAATAAGTGATACTGTTATTGGTTTATCATTATTTTTATTATTTATTGTTGCTGTTTAGTGTTCCATTATTTATTGTTGCTGTTATTACTGTTTTCTAATCCTGCTCTTTACTCTGAGAGATGGTTTGTCTTTTTAATGTGGCTTTTGCATAGATGATCTCATTCATTATTTGCTATTTTTCAAGTTTAATCCTAATAATCCTGAAACCCCACGTTTCTGCAGTTGATCATCCTGTCTCTGGTCTTCTCCTTAACATTCAAATTTCTTAAGAGAGTTAACTTGCTCCCTGTCTCTCTTCACTCATCTCCTGCTTATTTCTCAACATGCTCCAATCTACTTTTTCATCTCCCCATAACAACTGTATCATCAGTAATCTAAGACCCTTGTTGCTTGTATTAGCTGGCTAGGACTGCCATAATGAAACAGCTAAGCAGTTTAAACAGCAGAAATTTGTTTTCTTACAGTTTTGGAGGATGGAAGTCCAAGATCAAGGTGCCAGCAGGTTTGTTTTCTCACCAGGCCTCTTTCCTTGACTTGCAGATGGTCACCTTCTCCCCGTGTCCCCACACGGATTTTCCTCTGTATACATGCATCTCTGGACTCTACTTTTCGTCTTATAAGGACACCAGGTGTATTGATGAGGTCCCAACCACATGACCTCATTTAACATTAATTACCTCCTTAAAGGTCCTGTCTCCAAAAACAGTTATGGAGCAGTAGGGCTTCAATATTTGAATTTGGAGGGATAGAACTCAGTCCATAATATGCTAAATAATCTTTTTCTTTTGCTTATTTTATTTGACCTTACATAGAGTTCAGGAGTATTGTCCACACTAACCTTGAAACACTTTCTTCTCTGGGTATCTAGACCCCCCATGTGCTCCTAAATTTTCTCCTACTCCTCTGACCGTCTCTGGGAGACCCATTTTCAACCTTATCTTTCACGCTCCAACAATTAAATGTTGGAGTTCCTGGAGACCTTGACCTTGATTTCTTCCTTTCCCACTCTATCCTCTCTTTCTTCACGAGCTCAACCACCCCCATGGGATCCCACTAATACACAGAAAACTCTTCGTTTTTTCATCAATAAATGAGAAGCATTGACCTGCCTTCTCCATACATTTTGCCACTGCCTGAAATATAAGAACCCTTGAGAAAAACACAGTGTTAATGCTATTTTTGCTTTTTTTTTTTTTTTTGGTGCTATTTTTTGGTCTTGTTTAGAATGTTTGTTATATCGAAAGACGTTTACCCCCTAAAATCACCTGTCATTCCACTGTTCCACCACACCCATGGGAGGGAATTTCCAGGGTAATCTCAGATTTACTTGTGTAGGCCTTTACAGAGCTGACCCACATGTGTAGCTCCTCTTGACAGCAAGGTGGTGGGAGAAGGGGGAATTCCAAGCTGCAGCATGCACAAAAAAACCTTTTAAATGTTGACTGATAACCATCTCCGTTGTGAGCATTCTGTGACTCTGTCATTTTATGGTTAAGGACTCTGATGTTATTACCACACACGCCCAATGTGAAAGAGGGGGATTTTTTTTAGTCTGAGCTGCGTTGTTACTTTGCTGGGTACGATGACCAGTTTCAAGATACTACACCTCTCCAGATTTTAGATGTAGTTACACAGTTCTTGAGATAAGACATTACTAATTATTATTAATTATAAATGAAAGAGGTAAAATCAAGTCATTGGCAAAGAACGCATACACTGGGCATCTGTATTAGGTATCCAGCGTTGTGCTTCTAAGGGAGGGAGAAAGCAAGAGATGACGAGATGGGAAGGTCCCAAGACAAGCTCATGGACCTCACTCGTGATGTGTGTCTGTTCATTCTACTCAGAACCATCTACATTGGATCATCTGTTCAATCTACTTACACACACACATCTTAGCTGGCCACCCTCTGCGAAGACCCTGTGTATGTTTACCCAAAGGCAGCCTAACTCCACTTTCGACTTAAATATGCAGTTCCGGCTATCCAAGCTTCTTTCACCAGGAACTATTTAATTACACACAGTCCTTGTTTGTCCTGAGCCGAATTAGCTTAAGTGATAATTTGATCAAAACCTTCAACTGACTTTTGCTCAAAGGCATCTAACTTGTCAAATGTCATATAATTACCATTCTTGTATTTATATATTTATCTTCTTTCAAAGACTCTAACACAAGATAGTTCTGGTAAACGTGGACTGATATGTTTCTTGGATTTGGGGGTTTCTCTCTTTGCCTAACAAGTTTGATTGTATTTAAGAAAACATACACACACTTAAAAATCTTCCTTTCTCTGGAAGATGTAGAGTTCCTTGTGTCAATTCTGTGTACTGTGAGTGATGTAACCTCACTCAACCTTATCTAAAACTTGAGGATAAATGGGATTTACACACAAGTGCCCAAACCAGTGGAGGCAGGGGCGGGGGCACATTAGAAATAATGGAGAAACAGATACCCTAGGTTAGGGGTCCTCAACCTCTGGGATCTAATGCTTGATAATCTAAGGTGAAGATGATGAAATCAAAATAGTAATAAAATGCACAATACATGTAATGTGCTTGAATCATCCTGAAACCACCCCCCGCCCCCCGTCTCCTCGGTCCATGGAAAAAATTATCTTCCACAAAACCGGTCCCTGGTGCCAAAAAAGTTGGGGACCGCTGCTTAGGTAACTTAACTTTGAAGAAAAAAATAAAAGGAATGATTTCACCCCATTTCAAGTGGAGTTAAGTGGGTTTCAGTAAAATGGAGATTAAGTGTGCTGGAATGATTTGTTCTTCCCAGGCCTGCTCCCTTTCCCATCAACGCCTCTGAGTTTTTCCTATATATGGGGCTCTTGCTGAATTCGAAAGGAACTCAGGGAAGTGAAGGGGAAATGAGAGCAGGATGAAAAAAGACCTCTTGATTTCAGCTGAGCTTACCTAGATGGCAAAAAGGCGGGGGTGGGGGGTGGGGGGAGGGACAGTCTCAACCCTAGAAAGCAGTATGGTGGTAAGAAAAGTCAACTTGAGCTCAACTTCAATTTCCTCTTGGATGGCTAAATAAATGTTAAATTACTTTGTAAATATTTTTAAACGAGTGGTTTTGGAGTGGGAGCGGTGAAGAAAGAAAGGGGGAGAAAAGGTTAACTACCGCACATAAAACAACCAGCTCACAGAGCCGCTGGCCAAATTTTACAGCTGGATTCTTATAAACTCCTTGAAGAGTTGGGTGAGGGACGGGTTTATGATGTTACCATAGCAGTTCCACAGTTTTTTTTGACAAAATATTGTGACCCTGAAGCAGATGTACAATGGGGAGGTAGGCATAGGGGCTGGAACAAGTATGAAGGAATTTAAGACCCTCACTAAACATTTCAGTAGAGAGTGTCTCACCGAAATGTCACTGGATTTAATTAGCCGTAGAGTGAAAGGTGAAGGGTTAAGCCAAGGTCAGCGTGGGGGAAAATGAAGCCTGCGACACATGCAGCTCTGATATTTGCTGAACGCACACTCTCGGCCAATAGAATAGTCAATCAGCCCAGTGTGTGAAAGAATAGGCTCTAAGTCAGTTTGATGTGACGGTGTTCAGTTATTTCATTTCCATATGCGTTTCTCTCAGGTTCTCTCTGTCAAGGCAGTCACTTCTGAAGTGCTGAAAGTGTCTGCCTAGTGAGAAAGAAGTGTTCTCCAATTTTTAAAGTGAGGAACAATTTGATCGAACTCAATTAGAAACAATTGAATTTTGTTTAATTGTGTTTGATGTCTGTAATTTGCCTCTTTACACTACCAAAAAAAAAAAAATTGTTTCCCCTTATTCTGAGGGAAAAAAATTTTTGGAGCTGACTTTATTTTCCTTCCCACAGTATCTATAACAAACTTAGTTGAGTAGAACACACTCTGTGTCGAATAAGGCAAGATTTGTCCGGCATCTTGAGCACCTCCAGTGTTCATTAACTCATTCCGCACATATTTCTTGAACATCGAGCCAGGCACTGTGCAGGGCGCTAATCAACAGTCAGAAGTGTTCTGTCTTCATAGAGCCCCGAGGGGCTGGGGCGCAGAGCAGTGGCTTCTCTTCAGGGCAGAGCTCTCAGGCGGTGAGAGGGTAGTTTTAGTACACTAACCCAAAGAGTGATTAAATGGTTGGTCACCTTTGCAGGGCTTCTCAAATGATGCTGGTTGTAAAGAACCTGCCTGCTGATGCAGGAGATGTGAAAGCCATGGGTTCATTTCCTGGTCGGGAAGACCCCCTGGAGGAGAGCATGGCAACCCACTCCAGTCTTGTTGCCTGGAGAATCCCATGGACAGAGGAGCCTGGTGGGCTACAGTCCACGGGGTCGCACAGAGTCGGATACAACTGAGCGACTGAGCACACACACATGCACCTTTGCAAGGAAGTTACTGAGGTGCTAGCTGATTGGCCAATGCTCACCAGCTATTCTAGTATGTACCGACATACTGAATAGTTCTCTGCCTTAACCAGATGCTTAGCCAGATGCTCTTAACTAGATGCTTCATAGCATTTCTTTTTTTATTTTGATTATGCAAGTCTGACTTAATGTTTAAAATTCAATCAATATAACTAACTATATTTATAGAATAAGCAAGAAAAATTGTACAATCATCTCAAAAGGTATAGAAAGATCATTTGGTAACATTCAAGTATTTCTTATATAAATTCCTCATATATACTTTTATGTAATATTAAAGACATATTTTAACCTAAAAAAATTTTTTTTCTGGATCCACACAAATATAAATTTAATACGCAACTCAAAAGGAGTAATACAGGGAAGGCCGATGTGCTGCCTGAGTCCATGGGGTCTCAAAGAGTCGGACATGACTGAGGGACCGAACGACTGCTCTGGCTGGAGTGATGTGAAAGAAAGTTTCCCGGGTTCACCACTAGTAAAAGAGGAAAATCAACTGGCTTTTACAAAGTCGTAAAATGGTGAACTCCCAAGAGGCTACTGAAAAATGTTAAGATGAAAAGAAATCGTGAGCTGACATTTACCCATGTTATCACATTAGGCATAGACATCAATCCAATCCAATCACTGCAGTGTTAGCCAAGGAATGCTAGCTTCAGCAGAAAGGAGTGGGCAGTTCTAAGCACCCTGGATTCTGTGGAAGATTTTAGAAGGCGCTCCAATCAGGGATGGGCTTAGGGGGAATGGCCAAAGATTAAGTATAAGCCAGGGTGAAGACTGCGGGCCCCCACCAGCTGCCCTTCCAGGGCTGACCTTGGAGCTTATGGGCCTGACAGCTGTGAACTTCAGCAGTTGTGGAAATAAGATACCGGAGTTTCTTTACTCCTGCCCCAACAGCGCCAGCAAGTCATCCAGCTGAAACCTGTTTCCTGAAAGCCTCTCTGGGCAGACCCTGTACTGGGTGCTGAAGCACACTCCTGGACAAGAATACACCGTCCTTGTGCAGATCAGCTGAGTTGGTGGTGTAGGAGTGGGAGCTGGTGATTTGGATATTTCTGCAAACTGATGTTTTCATTGCACTGTGTTGAGCCCCCCTTGCTCTGGTCCTGCTGGTGATCTCTGCTGCCCGGGTACATAGAAGCACAAGGACCTTTACTCTGAGAAGCTCCTAGGTAGCTGCCATGAAGGGGAAAATCCCCTGGAGGTCTCTGCAGGTGGCAGGAGACCACAGAGGGCTGTGGTCAGGGTCACCAGCGCCTCCTCTGTACTCAGAGGCCCTGTACGACTCTCATTGCAGCTATTCCGCCCTGTGAGATTGGTGTAAACTGGCAGTTTACATTCTACCTCCTTTCATTGCTGAAAACCCAACACTCTGTGGGAACCAGCCTGTTCTACAAGGGGGCGTGTATTATTAAGAAGCCCATTAACATAAGTGTCTGTGTCTGGAAGAGACATTGGAAAAACAAAAACAGGGGATATGGTACTCCTAGTCTAATGACATAAATTTTCATGGGATTCTTAGCTGATTGCCTCATAAATGCTCAAACTAAACTGACACTAATCACTCTTACTCATCCACAGATTTTTATCTTCCACTCAAGAAGTGTGTGCATGCGTGCTGAGTCATTTAATCATGTCTGACTCTATGCGATCCTATGGACTGTAGCTCACCAAACTCCTCTGTCCATGGGATTCTCCAGGGAAGAAGACTGGAGTGGGTTGCCATGCCCTCCTCCAGGGGATCTTCCCTACCCAGGAATCAAACCCAGGTCTCTTATGTGTCTTGCATTGGCAGGTGGGTTCTTTACCACTAGTGCCACCTGAGAAACCCCTTCTCAAGGAATTTATTGTTGTTGTTCAGTCGCCCAGTCATGTCCAGCAATACCATGGACTGCAGCACGCCAGGCCTCCCTGTCCGTCAGCATCTCCTGGAGTTTGCTCAAGTTCATGTCCATTGCATTGGTGATGCCGCCCAGTCATCTCATCCTCTGACGCCCTCTTCTCCTTTTGCCCTCAATCATTCCCAGCATCAGGGACTTTTCTGAGTCATCTGTTCACATCAGATGACCAAAGTACTGGAGCTTTAGCTTTGGCATCTGTCCTTCCAGTGAATATTCAAGGTTGATCTCCCTTAAGATTGACTCTTTTTTTTTCTCCTTGCCATCCAAGAGATGTTCAGGAGCCTTCTCCAGCACCACAGTTCAAAGGCATCAATTCTTTGGCATTCTACCTTCCTTATGGTCTAGCTCTTACAGCCATGTGTGACCACTGGGAAGGCCACAGCCTTGACTACATGCAAGAGTAATGTCACTGGGAAGACCATAGCACACTGTCTGGGTTTGCCATTGCTTTCCTGCCAAGAAGCAATAGTCTTCTGATTTCATGGCTGCAGTCACCATCCACAGTGATTTTGGAGCCCAAGAAGAGGAAATCTGTCATTACTTCCACCATTTCCCCTTCTATTTGAAGGGAGAATAGATACACTTAATTAGAACTAACTGAAAGCAAAACAACATAAAAATTTCTGCCTAAAAATAATGACTGTCACTGTTAAACACTACTTAAAACCAGTTTTGGAAAGTAGTTGTTACTCCTAGAAAGAAAGGATGTAGGATCTCAGTTCAGGAGTATACACATTTCTACGATGTCAGGAGTCAATGGCACAGCTACTCTGTATCACTGATCCTCGGTTAACAAGGCGGTTATCAGAAAATTCTCCCTTGCACTTTGTTAACAGAAAGAACCCTTCCATGATCCTAACTCTCTTCTTATAAATTCAAGTAGAATGGCTGTGTGAATATGCTCAGTATCTCTTAAAGCTGTAAACGTGTGCTTAGTTTAAAAGAAAAACAATTTCAAAAAAGGCTGACCCTGAAACTCCAAGCCCATTAAGATCTTCTTGAAATCTATGGAAGAAGAAAGCCAAGGTGAGATTGAATTTGTTTTTCCTATTGGGAAATCAAATAACAAGTAAGGGTTCCCACTCAGCTCTGCTATGCTTGTTGATAACCACTTAGATTTCCTGTGAGCTAAATCCTCCATGACCACTTCAATAAACATTTATGAAGGACCTTCTTAAGGACGAGACTCTGTACCAGATTTACAGGTAATTTAAAGATGGTATGAACCTTACTGAAGATTTGGTATATGGTGATTAATTCTTAATCACGGAAGTGGGGTGTAAGTGGTATCTGAGCTTGTATATAAAGGCATTCTCTTGGTGGTTTGGTTTTCTTATCTGCAGATGTCCATGTTGGGAAAAACAATGCCAATCAAAGCCCCCAAATTGTATGCTGACACATTTTTTTTTTCTGAAAATGGTTCAACAACAAAATTTCCCAGCTCTGAGAGGTAAACAACATAGAGGGCATTACACTAAGTGAAATTAATCAGCCTGAGAGAGACAAATACTGTATGATCTCACTTATATGTGGAATCTAAAAAAAAAACAAACACCACACAAACAAAAAAATGAACTCAGATACAGAGACTAGATGGGTGGTTGACAGAGGATGAGGGGTGTGCAGTGGGATGGACAAAATGGTTGACTGTGATCAGAGGTACAATCATCCAGTTATAATGTAAGTAAGTCACGGGGATGCAATGTACAGCATGTTGACTCAGTTATTAATACTATACTGTATATTTGAAAGTTGCTAAGATAGTGGATCTTAAAAGTTCTCATCACAAGAAAAAGATTTGCAACTGTGTATAGCGGTGGATTCTCATTAGACTTGTGGTGATAGTTTTAGAATACATTTCCCTCCTCAGTTTTGAATACTTACAGATATCACATCGTTATGTTAGGTACCTGAAACTAATGTAATATGTTGATTATATCTCAAAAAAAGAGATAAACAAAAGATACTTGAGCCTTCTTCTGAAAGAACCTCATTTTGCTGACTTTTGAAAGACCCCTTAGGGCAGCAACGGAAGCTCTCACTTGAATATGCGTGTTTGTTTGTGTTGCTGTTTGAATGACAAGGCCCATTCATTCATGTCATGATTTTGGATGATGAATTTTCTTTAGCTCTGGGCAGGTGAGCCTATCTACAAATGGCCATGGCATAGAAAACACACACATACATACACACACCTAACATATGGGTGTGTAAACCCCTCCAGGTTAAGTATGCAAGACAGGGAGGCCTTTGGGGAAGGAAGGTGTTGCTGAGCGCGCCTCAGTAGTAGGAAAGCCATTGGTCGGTGGACCAAGGCTCAGATACTGATACCATCAGAAGGAGCCCACGCAGATGCAGGAGGCAGAGAGCATGACCCAGGGGGAGGCTGGGAAATTTGGTGGAGCTTCAGATATTGAGATTAGGATTTTTGAGGTTAAAATGAATGGTCATGAGGAGCTATCGGAAGATTTTTGAAATGTGAATGTGTTTAATCATTTAATGGAGGTGCTATAAAACTCGATGGTCACCAATAGCCTTGACGGTCACAGTAATTATTCTCAGGCAGCTGCTGTTCTGCTGGCCTTCCGACAGCAGAAAGTCCTTGGAAGCCAAGAGCCAGCTTGCAAGGGGCAAGAGCTGATGGGAAGAAAGTGATGGTGACCACGCGGCAGCCTCAGTCATTTTCTGGGGCTCCGGGGGAGTGGTCACCTGAGGCATCTCCAAAATCCAGGTCTCTTAGAAAGATGTGGCAAGCAGGGCTCAGTGCTGGAACAATGGGGTGCAAGTTATTTACGGCAGAGCCCCAGCTGCCGCCAGAATCCCCCTTCCTAAAATAGCCAACAGGTGGGTGACCTGGCCTTCGGAAACACTGTGTCAGAGCATGCATGGAATACATGACTGCTTGCTTTCTCTTCCTGCTTAGACAACACCACATTTTTTTTTCTACTCATAAATCCACCTCGATTAGGGAATTCAGTTAGCACAAAAACCACTAGCACAGTGCCCTTCAATAGGTATTTAAGAAACGTCTGCATACCGATTTGTTAAAAACTCCTGAAAGTGTGTTTTGGGGGCGGGGGTTGCAACAGTCTTTGTTCTATTTGGATCGATATTGATCATCCATTTATCTTCTTCGTGTTGTGGTCTATTGACGTCTTTTCTCTAATGTATGTACCACGTGTTTGCTGCTTCATCTTTCTAAGAGAAAGAAAAAACATGGCCACATTTCCTCTCTCTCAGAAAATGAGGGTGACTTTCCAGAACTCATTTTAATTAAAACCTCTGCCCCTTGTCCATGGAAAAGAAAGGTGGAACTGCCTTCATTTCCTCTCGTGGGTGGACTGTCAGGGGAGGAGGCTGGTGCTCTGGCCGCGGGCTCGGCTCCTTCCACGCCGCCTCTCAGCACGCCCTCTTCAGAGCAGGCAGACATTTGCAGGGTGGGGCCAGGCCCCAGCTCAGCCAGAGGCTTTACCACCTTGGCCCAGGGGACTGTCTCTAGCCTTCAGGCCTCCACTGATGGCTCTGACATTTGTCCCACTGGGAGATGCCTGAAAACACAGGAAATAACATATGGTGAGGAAACAATTCCCTAACTGGCTCTTCAGCGCTTTGTGTTGAGCTTGGATGCATTGGGTTGAAAGCAGGGATACTGTTAAGCCACAGGGGGGTTAGAAAAAAAAAAAAAGACAGTAAAAGAAATGGGATTTCCAGAGAGCAGGAACAGAGATCCTCCGGTGAGGGAGGCACCCACAGGGTGAGGGCTGACTGCCCTGAAGATGTGGTAGTGAAGGTGAGGATGAGGAAGGAAATCCTTCTTCCTCTCTGGAAGTGGGGAACTGGGACAGACGGCGAGAGGAACCAAGGTCACTTGGGAATGTGTACAGCTTACAGGCAAACGGTGTGATCTGTGGGAAGTAACACGGAGATGGGGACAGAGAACCCCAGAGCCTGGGAATCAGAGAATCTGAAATCGGCTCTTGGCCTGCGTCCAACCAGCTGTAGGCTCTTGGCCACAACATTTTATCCTATCTGAGCCTCCATTTCCTCGTCTCTGAAGTGTAAGCATTGCATTGAGGAACATCTAAAGTGCCTTTCATTTCTTACAGTGCTGGCCTAAGAGAAGCTGTCATTTTGATTTGTTTTTTTTTGTTTGTTTGTTTGGTTTGTTTGTTTGTTTAAAGCTGGATGACAAGGATAGTGTGCATGACAAAGTGTGCTTATCTGTTTTCAGATTATTATTTCCTTTAATGTTTCGCCTTACCCTCCTTGGCAAGGAGGGTAATGTGAAACATTAAATTTGCCACGTGCACTGGACCCAGGCATTCCAATCCTCACATGCTAAGATGCCTGGTAGGAAGAGCTAGGCTTGGTTAAGCTTTCCAGGTTGGTTATCAGCCTCTTCTTCGGCCCCTGTGGGATTGCAGCAGAGAACATGGAGTTGTCATTCACTGGCCCTTACGCCAGATCTGCAGGAAAGTTACAAGTACAGCAATGATCAGTGACTGAGAAATAAATCCACTGAAAAACCAGGCAGCCAGTGAGCTTTTCCCTTTAGAAATACTCAAGGAAAACTGCATTTTGGACTTTAGACTTGAAAGGGTTCACTCGGGTATTAGAAAAATATTGGCTTGGCCAAAGAGTTTGGGTTTTTGGTGGTGTAGTGGTAAAGAACCTGCCTGCCAATGTAGGAAACATAAGAGACGTGGGTTCGATCCCTGGGGTGGGAAGATCCCCTGGAGGAGAGCATGGCAACGCACACCAGTATTCTTGCCTGGAGAGTCCCATGGACAGAGGAGCCTGGAGGGCTACAGTCCATGGGGTCGCAAAGAGTCGGACACAACTCAAGTGACTTAGCACGCATGCACCCACCTGCTATGTTAGGGTGTCATGTGGAAAAACCCAAACGAACTTTTGGGCCAACCCAATCGTTGTTTTTGTTCAGTCGCTAGGTCGTGACTGACTCTTTGCAACCCCCATGGACTGCAGCCTGCCAGGCTTCCCTGTCCTTCACTATCTCCTGGAGTTTGCTCAAATTCATGTCCATTGAGGTGGTGATGCTACCTGATCATCTCATCCACTGCCACTTGGAGGAGGGAATGGCAAGCCACTCTGGTATTCTTGCCGTGAGAACCCTGTGAGAGGTATGAAAAGGCCAACCCAACACTTGGCTGTAAAAATATGGAACTGAAAAAGACCACAAAAGTCACCTAACCTATCCTTGTTTCTTTGTGGAGGAAGAAGCTGAGGCATATAAAAGTTGAGTGATTTCTCCAGAGACACATAATTTGTTAAGTAAAACTGGACTCCACTTAAGGCCTTTGGCTCCCAATCCAATGCTTTTGCTCCTTTCTCAATTACTTCCTTCTGAACAGAGCTGAACCTATTTATAGATGAAGACAACAGTCTCCTAGGTAGCAGGCATCAAAGCTACACATCTAGAATCTCCCAAACAGCCTGTCCCAAGACATAGAAGCTTTGGGGGAAATGGTTTCAAGTTTTATTAATGAGGACATTGACTATAATGTCCTTGCAAACCCAGCTTGCAGCCTAAATTGTCGCTCCACTATGTGTAACTGTTATTCTGGCTGCCAGGGTCCCTCCTGGAATTTCCCAGAGAAGCCGAAAAGAAGAGGAAAGCAGGGAGATCCACACAGTAATTCTTGAAAGAATTCAATTATGACAACACCACTCCTGATACCTACACAATTTATATTTTCTACCTGCGCTGAAATATTGTATCACTACAAGAAAGATAAAAAGCAAAAGAGTAATATAAGAATAATAATGATAAATTTGTTTCTGCTGTTTTGTTATACTTCTGCAAATTATATTTCTTGCTCTTTGCACTGACCTAGATATTTGTGACAGGTTTGTGGAACTGCCATTAATTTATATAAACAAGCTTGTTATTTTTAAATATTAAGTCTAATGATTGCTTCATTACCATCAACTCCCTCTTCCCTCCAAATCACTCAATAGATGAAAGATGTTATAGAACATTATAAGATGGATCATGTTGGAGACAGTTTTTCCTCGAAAACTTTTTTTTTTCTCAAGATCAAAATCAGAAACCATCCTTTTAAGGAATAGACCTGAATTTAACTCCCTTTCCTTTGTTCTTAGTTTTAATTTCTCCCCAAACTACAGTTGGTCTTCTGATGTTCTTCTTTCCCATTTAATGCCAATAATTTGCACTTCTGTCATCTCTTTCATCTGGTATATCACAAGGCCGTTTGAAACGGTCTCTGCTGGACTTCAGAGGGGTGCTCTAACTGGTAGATCCTTTGATGACCTTCTTTTCAAAATGTGTAGCAAGAGCAAACTTTGCAATCATAGAAATCACTTCTGTAGTCTAGGCTTAGGGGATGTTAAGTAGCAGCTGGACTTGAGTGACAAGGGTGGTCACGTGGGATGCAGGGAGTGTAGACACATAATGGAAGAACTTGTGAAGTCGGGTGTGCCTGAATGACACAACCCTTTTTGAAGAACAAATTGCCCTAGGGACCTCCCTGGCAGTCCAGTGGTTAGGACTTTGCTAACCCTAGTTAGCAAAGGTTTGATCCCTAGTTGGGGGGCTAACATCCCACAAGCTTTGTGGCCAAAAAACTAAAATATAAAACAGAAGCAATATTGTGACAAATTCAATAAAGACTTTCGTAAGAAAAGAAGAAAAACAAATGGCCCTAAATCCTTTGTCCTGTCTCAGTGGTTCTGACAACACAGAATCCTTGGCCTGGGAAGTAAAATCAGTTACATGCGTTCTCTGGATATCTCAAGTTGATTAGACTTGGATGAGAATTGGTTTCCCACCAAAGTCACTAACCTTGAGAGATATCTGCTACTTTATAGGTAGATGGTTGGCATCAACTAGCCAATAGATGTTTCTGTTTGTTTGCTTTTATCCATTGTCCACACCACATGGCATGTGGGATCTTACTTCCCTGATCAGGGATCAAACCCACGTCCCCTACGTTGGCAGCACAGAGTCTTAACCACTGGGCCACCGGGGAAGTCTCTGGAAGTATTTGACACTGTGATCATCTGATCTGATTACTTCTGGGGAAAGCTCAATTGCAAGGTGAACAAAGAAAGGTCTGGCCACTTGAGCTCAAGTTTATTTCCCTAGCAACCCTGAGATATTATCTTGGAAGAATCTAAAATATACTGCAGACCCCAGGATGAGGAGAACGAAAGCCCAAAGTGACAAGGGATGGAAAATTATCCTTCTACTTCTTGTTCCCATGTGTGTGCTAAACCAATTTTCACTTTACAGTTACAATTACTCTTTGCAGGAGGGTGCATTGTCCTTACAGCCTCAAAGAACTTGACTGGCAGGGCCAGTTTTATCCAGGAAAAATGAAAGAATACAATACTTTCACAGCTTCAGATAACATGGACATATCCTGGGGCAGCCTACTGGTAAACCTGAGGTGATCAATAGCTCCTTGAGTGAGTGAAGTCGCTCAGTCATGTCTGACTCTTTGCGACCCCATGGACTGTAGCATACCAGGCTCCTCCCACCATGGGATGGATTCTCCAGGCAAGAGTACTGGAGTGGGTTGCCATTTCCTTCTCCAGGGGATCTTCCTGACTCAGGGATCGAACCTGGGTCTCCTGCACTGCAGGCAGACGCTTTAACCTCTGAGCCACCAGGGAAGCAATAGCTCCTTAGAGATGAAAATAAACTTGAAGAGATAAATTTACAGTGTGTATGGTATTGTCATATCTTGTCTTTTAAAGGAACTAAATGCTATGGTGAGGTAGAAGGATGAGTAACACAAACATTCACCTCTATTCAACATTAAAAAAAGACGTGTTCACTTTAAAAAGGACCAATATTGTATTGCAACCCTTTATCAATGGGGCTTCCTTGGTGGCTCAGATGGTAAAAAATCTGCCTGCAATGAAAGAGACCTGGGCTCGATCCCTGGGTTGGGAAGATCCCCTGGAGAAAGGAGCAGTAACCCACTCCAGTATTCTTGCCTGGAGAATTCCATGGACGGAGGAGCCTGGTGGGCTACAATCCAAGGGGTCACAGAGTTGAAGGTGACTGTCTGCTTCGCAGAGGGCATATGGAAATGCCAGAGTGTTTCCTGGTTTAGCAAGTAGACTCCGATGTCCCAGAGGGAAGGAGTTCCCACAGAGGGCGATCTGTATGACCCTTGGCCTTGTCCTCTGGTGCTGGATCCTTGAGTTATTTCCTGGCCTTCTAGGGACCAAGCTCTCCAGTGGCATGGCCAACTCATAGCTCTCCTCTCAGAGTCAGCTACAGGTGGGCTTGTAGCTTCTAGATGGGGCTCTTTCTCCTCCAGAACAGTGGTTGGGAGCCACCCTTGAGTCTAGTTGGGTGTGAGAACTCATTTGGGAGTACTTATAGTGGAGAAGGAAATGGCAACCCACTCCAGTATTCCTGCCTGGAAAATTCCACGGACAGAGGAGCCTGGCGGGCTACAGTCCACGGGGTCCCAAAGAGTCAGACAGGACTGAGCAAGCGTGCACACGTTCACACCCATAGTGCAACAAAGGGCAGGCTAGAGCGTGGCGCATGGATCATCTTCTGGGTCACCCCCACCCGCTGTAGCCTCAGTGGCTTCTACGCTGAGCCTTGCCAGGCTCAGGCTCTGCGTGACCCCTCTCTTTGTTGGAGACATTTTTCTTTATTTATTTTCCTTTTTTTTTTTCTTTTTGCTAGATATAGTTGGTACCCTTGCCTCCAGGGAGCACTTGAACATGGGGACTTTCTGGAACTCCCTTGAAACAGACCTGACCACAAAGCACTCGTTCAGGTTTAGATACGAACAAGAATAAAAACTGGGGCTTGGTTAAATGTCACTTTCTTTTGGTCTACTACTGAACCAGATAAGGCAGTGCCAAGGGAAACATACATGATCGATGACGCGGTGAGTGGACCCAGCCCTCGATTCTGCCCTGGGATTTCACAGAGTTCTCTCCAGCGGTCAGTACAACCCCTGAGGAGTGTGAAAGTTGTTGGGTCAAAGAGCTGTGGGCCCCTTTGGCTGGAAAATGCAGCTGACTACATCAGTACCCAAGAATCTACGTACTACTATATAAGGACATCTTCACAGCATCGCACAATCATATACTCCTATGTTATATTCTTAGTGCGTCATTGGGCCCCTGCCATGCTGGATGTAGAATACCCTAAATTCTTTACTTAAGTCCTAGTGTCTGACTTCGTGCCAAGGGAAAAACATAATACATATTTTGGCTAAACGTCAGGAGACATATGTTCTAGCCCTGGCTATGCCCCTAACTAACCAGTTGTGCAAACGTACACAAATCACATAATCTCCCAGGACTTTGGTTTACTTAACTATAAAGTGAGCAGTAGGTGGGATCTCTAGTCCTTTCTAGACCTAAAGTTCTACAAGTCTGATCCAGTGTCTCCCTCAGGTATAAAAGTGATAGAATTGTAACCCATAGGCTTCTGGGCCTGGTGTAGGGGATGGATAATGTGCTTTTGAAATAAATCATAAAACTGACCTAAAAGCAAGAAACACAAGTGAGTGATGATGGACTTTAAGCATCAAGACAGCTCTAAATCTCATTCAGCCAAAAGGCACAGCATCTGAGAAATTCCAGATGGGCTGCTGATCGTTTCACATCCTAGGGAGTTAGGAGGAAGATAATCTAGATCTTCTTTAGATTTAGAGAAATTTGCTGGTAAAGTGAATGTGATGGGAACTTGAAGAGAAAGTGAATTCTTGGTAATCAGGGTGAAGATGGTCAAGTGAAAGAAATACTTTAAAATTTCTAGGCAAAATATTAAGCTGTATCAAGCAAATGAGATACTGAAGAGGCAAACAATTCAGGAGTTTTAGGATAGTCTAGAATATTTTCACCTGATTATACAATCATAAGAGATGCTAAGCAATGAGAAAAAAAGAGACATAGGAAATTTAGTTCTCAAAATAATTCAAATTTAATAAAATATGTGTAGTCCTGGAATGGTAACATAAAATCAATAACCTCTTCCCTTTCTTAATAAATGTCCAGCTATCCATCCAAATAATTCAGCCAGAAACTAAGGAAAGTTATCCTAGGACCTTGCGTCTCACTCTCATTCATCCAGTTGCCAAAGTCTTTCCATTCTTAAATGAATTCATGTCTCATTTTTGTCTCCACTGCCACTGTTTTAATCCAGCCTTCACTGTATGTCTCAATTTACTACAAGAGTCTCCTAGCTTGCACCCTTATAGTATCCTCTAAACTCATTCTAGAGAGATCTATTTAGCCTACAGATTTGATGATATCACTTTCCTACTCGAAACTAGTCATCAGATCTCCACTGTGTATAGAATTCCAAATGCCAAAGTATGGAATAAAATGCACTTTGGGGCTTTGTTTCTAGGCATGCTCATTCACAAACAGCCCTCTGGATAAAGGCTTCATTGCCTCAGAGAGAGTAGGTGTTTAATAAACGCAACTTGGATGGAGAAATGAATTTGTATGTGCATTTTAATATCTGAACTAAGCAAAGGGCACATATTGCTGCCGAATGAGCAAAAATGGGTGTTAGCCTAGGGAAATAATATATTCCCCAGGGGATGGAGAGAGAGCTTACTGAAGACTCATCTGAACCTGTTGTCAGTGTTATTTGGGAAATAAATTGTGGAGCACAGAAAAAGTACAAGGAAATCAGAAAAGTATCATGGTTTTTAATACAGACTGGTAAAATTAACATCACTCTCAGAAATAATTGTCATTAGGAATATCTTATGAAGATTTGGTAAAAAGTTGTTTTCTCCAGGAATCATACTAACCTCACTTCTTATGGGGCCAGTTGACTACTCTGATGAATGAGAAGAATGAGATAGATACCGCGTAACTAGATTTTAGCAATGAATTTGACAAGGTTCCCACTATACCACACTGGAGTGAGGTAGACACATAAAAGGGAGACAGTTCCTAGTGGTCTGCCTTGGAAGTTTGTCCTCATTCCTGTTCTGTCCAGTAGCTTATCCCAATGCTTGAATTACGATGTAGAGATCACACTGACTGAGTTCATGGGTTCCATCTGTGTCATCAAATATTTTGCAAAGATCCCAAAAGGACTCGGCAATTAAAAAAAAAGGGGAGGGGACCCAATATCATAAAGTGAAATTTGACAAGAATATAAGGGCATGTATCTTTTTCCACAACAGTATCTGTGTACAGGTTGGGGAGACTTGTGGCTGCCCATACAATCTGAGTTAAGCGTGTGCTGCAAGGCTTCCTGGAAGTAAAGAATGTGGGTTGAAGAAAAGGGTAGTCCCCTTTTCTGCATGCTGGTGCATCACACCTGGCCTTTTGCTTTCAGCTTAGGTTGGCATCAAGTTGGAGCAAAGGTAGACGAGAGCTAGTAGAATACTTAAGGTGTTGCAACCCAGGTTAATGGTAAAGACTCCACCTGCCAATTCAGGAGATGCAAGAGACCCAGGTTCAATCCCCGGGTCAGGAAGATCTCCTGGAGGAGGAAATGACAGCCTACTCCAGTATTGGTGCCTGGGAAATCCCATGGACAGAGGAGCCTGGTGGGCTATAGTCCATGGGGTCACATAGAGTTGGACACAACTGAGCACCTGAGCACCTGAGCACAACACGGCAGCAACCACATTCAAAGAAAAACAGTGGAAGGACCCGAGATGAGCGGCCTGTGAAAGGGAAGGCCCGCTGGCCAATCTTACACATCAGAGGGATATCATATGAGAGCAGGACCTTGCTTGGTCTGTGGTCTGGTCTCATAGTAGAGCTGAGACAAATAGATGGACGATACATGGATGCAATCACATATTTTTGGATTTATAAGGGATTTATAATCATCACAGCAATGATTGGAAACCCACATAGGATATGCTATTGATTCCATCTTTTGATGGGAGATTGGCCCGAAAGAACATCTAATGTGCCTTCTAACCTCCATTTAAAAAAATATGCCGTAGCCATATATAATAAATTGCAGGAAATGGCCCCAAAACTTTTCCCATTCCTTTGTGCGCATACTTCTGCAATATGACTTGGCATCATCTCCCATCAAGAGTTTGTTTCCAAACCTCTTGAATCTGGAGGTGGCTACAGAACTTCCTTTGATCAAAGTAGAGGCTTGAAAAGTACTTGCCTGTCAGGGCTTTCTCTGTTGCTGCCCTGAGAATCCTGAAATTGCCACAAGCCCAGGCTATCTTTTGGAGGCACTTGACCTAGTGAGCTTCTCACCAACAAGCAATATGAGAGTAGGCCATTCTAGACCAAGCTGCCCCTCCACCACCTGCCCATTGACCAAAGGAAAAAGAGCCCAGATGAGACCAGTGAAACTGCTCTTTGCTGAACCCAGTCCGTGTTGCTGTGTCAACATCGTCAGCTGATAAATTATTGCTGTTTTAAGCCCCTAAGTTTTCAGAGAATTTATTACACGTTAAAGAAACTGATAGATAGGACTTCCCTGGTGGCTCAGATGGTAAAGAAACGGATAGATAATAGGCTATACTTGACTCTTCCGCAGATGTTTGTTTGTTTCACAAAGTCTTTTCAAGAGGGAATCTGAGCATTGTTCTTTTTTCAGTTGAAGATGGAATCTACTCTTAACCTGTTGTATGGAGAAAGGGATGGATTGGGATGGAGTAGAAGTGGTGGGAAATATGGGAAGACCAGCAAGAATTCTGCTGACCTAAAAATTCTTTTTTAAGTTATTTACAGACATGAATAATCAATTATATGGTTGAATATCCTAATGACTGCATGACTAAAAACAATCACCAAAGACATGAACACACAGAAAATGTGCTGTGTCTTTGGGTGTCTTTCAGAAGCATGGCCCATGAACAATAAGAGGCAGATTTAAACTTTCATTTATCAGGTTTTTAGGTGGGTTATTTCTGATATTAATAACTCTACTTGGCAAAGCATATTCTAGTTTAAAAAGCACTTTGCATCTATTACATATTTATAGTTAGTATTTCACACCTAGAATATGAGAGGTGTGTAAAGCAGATGCATTTTAACTGGGGTTTCCAGGGACAGTCAAGGTCCTGCTCTTTCGCTGCAGCAGGGCTGAGTGGGTGTGAAGGACAAGAGTGAGCAGGGTTAAACGATGAAGGTGAATCCCCCTCCCACTTCCCCCGCCTCCCTGGGTGGGAAGTAAGGTGCTCTCCCCTTGTGGCTTGCAGAAGACAGCTTGACAGCTTCTCACATAGCCCTGGCTTGAAAGACCAGTATCAAACACTCTCTTCCTTTGTCTGCTTTCCTTGGTGTGGTAACGTCGCCAGGAAATGTTATTTATTTATTTTTAGGAACATCTCTAGATTTTCTTCACAAAGCTTCATTTGAAGCTACTATGCTATGAAAGAAGAAATATGACCTTTGCTGCTGCTTCATTTCACGTTTCCTTTTGAATTTTCTATCTTCTGAGCCAGAAGCCCTTTCCCTTTCTAACAGGTTAGGCAGGGCAGAGGCCTGAAAATGAATTCTTCAGAGTTTATCAAAGCCGTGGACTTCTCCTGTCAGGCACCCCTGACCCTTCCCTTTTGCGCTGGCTTTCTTCCTAACTGCTTCTCATCTTCTTTGTCCTGCTATTAGAAAGACGCTTTTGGTGTTTTTCCACTCTCTTTGGGGAATGTACACATTCTTTGCTTATCCCTCCTCTAATAAGAGTCTCTAAATATTCATAAATGCTGACCAAAGAAGAGACTTTGGATCCTGATTCCTGGGTTGGTGGGGTTTTTTCCCAAATAAGCTTTGGACACACATTCCTTCAGAAAGTTCAGGAGGCTTAGCCTTCTGCAGACCCACAGGCCCTTTGAAGGTGACTGGCTAATGGACGAATTGATTGATTCACTGACTTAGCAGATAGCATTGTGGAAGTGTTACTGAAATATTAATTAACAGATAAAGCAGTTTTACTCACAATCCCCTCACCCCACAAACTCAACAATGTCCATCTTCCATGGTGCTCTGTAAGGATGGTTTCCCAGGGCTAGTTATTGTGAAAGTGATCAAATACATACATACACATGCATGTGTGCTCAGGCACTTCAGTCATGTCCAACTCTGCAACTCTCTGGACTGTAGCCCACCAGGCTCCTCTGTCCATGGGATTCTCCAGGCAAGAATATTGGAGTGAGTTGCCAAGCCCTCCTCCAGGGGATCTTCCTGACCCAGGGAGTGAACCCATGTCTCTTATGCCTTCTGCATTGGCAGGTGGGTTTTTACAAAGAGCACTACCTGGGAAGCCCATACATACACATGTACATATGTATGTTCAACATGTGTATCCTTTTATGTGCATCCACTTAATTATATGTAAGGACCTCATGTGCTTAGAAAGCTTAGTGTAGAATAACACTTTGAACTTACAAATAGCCATTTTCACTTAAAGATTCCCTTTCTTTCACTAGAAACTTTTAATGTGTTATTATTTTCTCACCACCCCGACACTTCCATCTAGAAAGATAGATTGGGTCAATGTTAAAATAACAGAAAATTCTTTTTATAGGCATTGTAGGCAACATTCCATTGTCAATACAGTAAACAGAAGTAAGAAATATCAATATTATTAGGCAACAGTCAAAAATTCAAATTCTTCTCTGCAGATTGTCTATTTTAGCCTCCTGGTTAGATTGAGTAATTCCTTCATTCACTTTCCAAACATCTGGCACAAGATTATCATACAAGGCATAAGTTATGACCATTGGCAAATTTATCCAAGCAAAACTGTGCAGCAAAAGTGGTTTGACACTTTCTAAGTTCAGTGTCTCTTTTTTAAGGCAATCACTCCTCTCAACAAAAATAGAATTTAGGGAGTGCCAGTCAGAGCATCCTGCTGACTGAATCATCTTTACAAAATAGTTGTTCTATTTTCAAAGTATGAATATGTTTTTTCAAATCATGTTTAGACATTAGGAAGCATAAAGGCTTGAACAGATAGATTAACTGCCATGTTTGTGTTATTAATAACACTGGCTGAGATTGATAATCTGATCAGAAAATTATTTCTTCTGCCACACACAGAATTTTATTTTGTGTATTTCAGTATTGCTATCTGATGGTCCCAGTGGTTCACTGTATTTATATAAAGAGTCTTTGCCTCTTTTCAGAGCCTGAAATGTTTAGGTTGTAATACATACTCTTCAAAGGCTTCCGTATGAAATGTAGAATGTATTTTGGAAAGTTTTTTATATATTTTTCAGTTATTTACTAAAATACGTTGCCTTGAATCTCTATTTATGAGTGGGCCTCAATCAGAGGCAGTTTTCTCCACCTGGGGAATATTTGGCGACATCTAAAAGACATTTGTCATTCTCACAACTGGCGTCTAGTGAGTAGACGCCAGGGGTGTTGCAAAACATTGTACAATGGCCAGGACAGCCTCCCACAGAACAGAGTCACCTGGAACCAAATTTCAATGGTACCAAGGCTCTGAGACCCTGGTAGAGAATATCTTGGTTGTGCGTCATGACACCACGTTTTACTCCATCCAGTAGAGAATTCCACCCATAATAAACCAGCACAACTACCAATGGTCTTTGGATTTATGATCCTTTCACTCCAAGGACACAACACTCCCCCTTTCTGCATGTGTCTAGTCAGGGAGCTGACCACCAGCTGGAGTGGGAGACTCTAGCTTCTTTTACATGTGGCTCAGAAAGCTCAGTGTGATGGAAGGGAATTTGGTGCGTCCCCTGTTAGTCATGACAAATCTCTTGACTGCCTATGGAGAAATGAGGTAAGGAAATGTCTTCAGTTGATATGCTGGGAAAGGAATTTGATATTTTAAAAAATGCTTATTATTTATTCTACCACTGGTTTGCAACATGACCTTGGGGAACTCCCTGGCTGAGAACCATTGTGACTCATAAATTCTTGGTGTCTGTCACATGCTGAGAGCGCATGGTCTTGCCTCCATCACTTTATTCTTCTAACTCATTTTATAAAAATCTGCTATGAATTCTTTATATATATATAAAGCAAATTCTACTATTACTTTCCCCAGAAAATACCATTTCCACTATTTCTACTTACTACTTAACTTTAAGGCCCTACAAAGGAAGTGATTTTCTTGAGATATAATCAGGGAAGGGCCCCGTAGGGATATAGCTAATCAAATACTTCTCATTTTTAAAAATAGTAAATAGAACTTGCAAATATAAACATCAATTTATTAATTATTTGTTGTCATGAACACCAAAATTTCAAGGTGATAACTATTCAGGTTTCTAAATCTGAAACCTAAGTGTTTTATCCTTTGCACCAAAAGTAATCTCAAGTATGGCCTTCAGGTGTATTCTAAATCACTATAAGTTTGGCACAGTGGAGAAATAAGGAAGTGATCTGGAGCAGATTGGTTTATCTTTCTAAATCTTATTTGTAAATTGAGAGTAATAATCATACTTTACAACATTGTTGTGAGTTGAAAAAAGTTAGAAGTCTTCATATTAAAACAATCTTCGGAGAGTTAAGCAGATGGATGAACAGCAACAACCAAAAAAAAAGAAAAAACCCATCCGTGGATCCAAATTGATGTACAATGTCAGAATTCCAAAGAACTAATAGAAAAGTCTAAAAACTTCCCAAGAGAGGAAGAAAAACTGACCACAGGCCAAAGGAAGAAAATCAAATCGGTATCAGACTTTCCATTAGCAACAGTCAACTCTAAAAGGCGAGGTGACTGAAGCAGTCAAATCTGATTGAAATTATTCTGTACCCATCTAAATAATCTGTAAAGTACAGAACAAAATAAAAGCATTTCCTGTTTTGCAATGAAACAAAATATACACTACTCATACATCCCATATGGAAATATTATCTGAGGGATTACTTCAGAAATCAAGGAATTTTCAAAAGAGAATAATACACAGACTGAATAACAATGAAATGTGACCTACAAGAGGTTGAGCAAAACTGGAAGCAAGTTCAGAAAAAAATCAAATAGTTGTTAATTGAACATTCTCTTTGGAGCAGCAAAAATGAGTGGCACAGGATCATATTACTCTTTTACTGATCCCTTCATGAATAGCATTTATATAATCATAATATTTGCCCTTTTAGAATAAATATCTAATAAAGTTTATAAGAGTTAATTAAAGGCTTAAGGCTTAATCACTAATTGAATTGAAATGCTATAAGCTTTGACAATAAAAGACAACATTACTAATCAAAAAATAGTCAGGAAGCAATACATTTAAGAGGATAGTGTGCTTAAGCAAAAGTCTTAATTTTTCATAATAGAAACCAATAGAAACTGTCTAAAATAGGTTTCAAGAAATACATAATTAGAGAACTTGATACAGATCCCCTTTAACTTTTACTGTTAATATTTTACCAGAGGTATCAAACAATGTAATTTCATAAGACAAATATATTAGAGGTGTGAATTGGAAGGCAGGTGAAAGAACTATCACTACTTGTAGATTTCATGCTTATGTAATTGTAAAACCTTAGAGAATCTTCTAAAAAAATCACCAAGAATAAATTAGCTCAGTAAGTTAGTAGAAAATATCAGAAATCAATAGCCTTAATAAAGTATAAAAATGACAATACTTTAAAAAAATAACAGAAGTCAAATTACCAAGAAACCCAACTAGATTTATGTATAATCTTTACAATGAAATTTTAAAATAATTCTTGATGGATACAAAAGTGAAAATAAAGACTTAATGTATTAAGTTAGGAGATTCAATATCAAGAAGATGTCAGTTCTGCCAAAGTTAATTTACAGATATAAAATGATACAAATAAAAATACTATCTAGCCAGAAAAATTCTGAGAAGAACCATCATTGTTCATGCTAAGCTTTAAAGTGCACCATAAAAGCATCAATAATTAAAATAGTGTGGTGGTGTGGTATGAATATGAAATGACAAAATGCAAAGAACAGAGATTCATACATAGTCCAAAATGCATCCTAATATTAGTATGTAGTTTCAAATGAGTGAGTAACGAGGAACTTCTTAATGAATGTTTTAGGGACAACCAAGTAGCCATCTGAAATGAAATCGAGAACCTGTATCTTTCACTGTATTCCAGATAACTCCAAAAAGGTCTGGAAATGAAATGTTAAAAAAAAGAATCATCCATTAAAGTACTAAAAGAAAATATAGACAGTATCCTTTATAACCTTGGAACTCAGAAGCCTTCTCTAACTATGACTCAAAATTTAGGCACCAATAAAAAAGATAAATAACTCGGACTATAAAAAGTCAGTATTTTTTCAGTGTAAAACATTGTAAGCAAAGTCACAAGACACATGACAAACTGGGGCAAATATTTCTTAATCATTTCACAGATAAACAGCTAATCTCCCAAGGACATAAGGAGTTCCTAGATGATTAGAAGAAAATAGCCAGTGATTAGTAGAAAAAAATGGCCAAAGGATATCTATCAGTAGAAAGTTTGCAGAAAAATAAAAACAGTCTTTAAATGTGAAACATTGCTTAGCCTCACTAGTAATAAGAGAAATGCACATTAAACAATTGTGAGTTATCAGGTTTCACCTAGCAGATTAGCAAAATCTGAAATCCATGGTAACTATGTGAAGAGAGAGAAACCGTTTCTATTGCTAGTGAGGAGGATAAATTAAACATAGAATTACCATATGATCTGACAATTCCGTTTCTGGGTGTATACCTTAAAAAACTAAAAGCAGGAATTCAAACAGATATTTGTATACCAATGTTCACAGCAACCTTATTCACAATAGTCAAAGCGAGGAAACAGCCAAATGTCCCCTGATAGATAAACGGATAAATAAGATGTATATACTCACAGTAGACTATTATTCAGTCTTTGAAAGGAATGAAATTCTGACCCAGCTATAGCCTGAATGAACCTTGAGAATTTTATACTAAGTGAAATAAGCCAGACACAAAGGGACATGATACCATGTCCAATTTGATGAGGTTCCTGCAAGAGTCAAAAATTCATTAAGATGGAAAGGAGGATAGGGAGTGAGACAGAAAGCTGCTGGGAGCTGAGGGAGACTGGAAAATGAAGACTCGTTGTTTAATGAATACTGTTTTCAGTTTGAGGTGACGCAAGAGTTCTAGAGATGGATGGTGGTGATAGATGCAAAGCTATGTGAATGTACTTAATTCCACAGACCTGCATACTTAAAATGATAAATTTATGCTATGGGTATTTATCACAATAAAAAAAATAGCTATCTATGGAGCCAGGGTAAAAGATGCAGGGGTAAGAGTGATACTACTTTTAAACTATGTAAATATATTATCTAATTACCTAATAAGACCAATAAAAAAATTCATATGAAAGACCTGGAAATTTCCCCTTGGGTCACTTTCATAATTTGTTTTTTTTCTATATGCAAATATTACTTCATTCTATTTCAATATTATAAAAGCACCTTCATCAATAGTAGATTGATTAAAAGTCCACACACCAGAATACTAAGCAGCAATAGTTAAGAATATGGTAGATCTATATTTCCCTCATTTCAATATATAGACTCACGGGTTCTGGCCTCCAGAGAAGTGTTCTCAATTCTGGTCTTTCTGGTCAATTAAATGCTCCGCACCTGCTCTGCAGTCTCAGCCATCCACCTGGAGAAAGGAAGGGAAAGCTGACGGCTTCATTTTACGTCTGCTTCATGAGCCAAGATCACTTGTCAAAGCAACTTCGCCTGTAGCAGGATGGGGTCCTTGCTCAGCCACTAATGAATTAACCCCTCATTTTTTTCTCGTTATTTTACCTCATGTGGGTAGCTCCCCTGGCAGGGAAGCTGAGGGCCAGAGCCTCACAGTAGGGGTAGGATTCCAAATTTCACCTCTGCCCCCAACTCTATCTGCAGCTACCCAGCCCCCACCTCAACAATTCTGTGGTAGCCAGGCACCCCACTTTTGGGGTACCCATTCCACTGATCAACAGCTCCACTGACCAGAAAGGACTTCCTTATGAAGTCTGGAAATTTGCGTCAGTAATTTCCATCCATTGGTTTTGTTTTTATTTCAGAATAAATAAAGGAATTATAGATAAAGGAATAAATTATAAATTAAGGAATCAGAAATCATAAATTTCTCTTCTTTATGATATCATTAGAGATATTTAAAAACCACTAATACATCCTTTCCAACAACATGTCTCTTCTCTAGGCCTTGGGAAGGCTTCTCCATGGAACCACTTTTTTCAATGGCTAGAATTCCAGTTACTCCTGAATCCTACAAGCTCGCCCTTCTCAGCATTCACTGGGTCTATAGCCCTTTTCCATGGACATACCTTTGATTCCATTTCTACTTCTCCACTTACCTCTTACAAATCTTTTTCCTCCTTTAGCCATCAAATAGAAATGTAAGCCCAAATAAAACACACCTGTGTAAAAAGCTGGTGTGGTAGGCTTTGTTAAAATGGTTCCCAGTTGTCCTCACACCTTGTATAAACCCCTCCTCTGAAGGTACACTGGACCTAATGAGAATTGACAGTCCTAGGCTTCCACCCTAACAAATAATGACAAAATAAAGAAAGTTGTGCAAAGTGATGGTTTTTAGATGTCTGAACATTATCAACTAAAATATTAAAAAAAAATCAAAGAAAATGAAGTTCATATTATTGTGGATTTCTTGGTATAATTTAGATAGGTTGGTAATGTTTGGATGAGCAATAAAAGCATATATAGTTAAGGCATTATTATACATGCATTCTATTTTTTTACTTAATTTCAAGGAAGCCCAACAGTGTTGTTACAACAATTTTTATATAATTTGTTCTATAGTCAGGAATAAGCCAAAAGGTTAAAAATTGATTAAAATGTATCAAAAATGAAACATGTGCAATGTGTGCAAACTATCAATATATTTTATCTAAAAGCAAATTAAAATAATTATTTAAACTGAAAAATTAAATTATTTTTATATTTTTTTAAATTTTTCTTCTAAAATAGTTAAAATTAGTTGTCCGAGTTAAAATAAATTATGATTTATAAAGCCAACATGTAAAATAAAAATTATTTAAATATAAATCATGAGTAATCAATATAAATTTTTTAAATAAAAAGTATTTAAGTAAAACTGACCTCTTAAATGTATTGAGTACTTCCAACTCTTTGTGACCTCATGGATTTGTAGCCTTCCAGGCTCCTCTGTCCATGGACTTCTCCAGGCAAGAATACTGGAAGTGAAGTGAAGTGAAGTGAAGGTCGCTCAGTGTCTGACTCTTTGCGATCCCATGGACTCTGTATAGTCCATGGAATTCTCCAGGCAAGAATACTGGATTGGGTAGCCTTTCCCTTCTCCAGGGGATCTTCCCAACCCAGGGATCGAACCCAGGTCTCCCTCATTGCAAGCTGATTCTTTACCACCTGAGCCAGGAGGGAATCTGGAGTGGGTTGCCAAATCCTTCTCCAGGGGATCTTCCCAACCCAGGGATTGAACCTGGGTCTCCTGCATTGCAGGCAGATTTTTTTTTTTTTACCATTTGAGCCGCCAGCGAAGCCCATACTTCAAAAAAATGGTTAAAAAAAATCCATCTAAATTGCCAACATAATATCCAGAACCCAGGCTGACTGGTTAACAGCACTCAGATTACATCTAGACCTTTGTATAAATGTAAACCTATTTACATACAAATAAATGTGAACTCTAACAAAGCAGCGGGCCTCACAGGCTCTGCGGGCAACTGCTGCAAGGTTTTGCTGGTTCCTGAGCACCTCCAGGACCACAGACTAGAGCAGGAGAAGTAGGAAGATGGATGCCAGCCACCCCTGGGAAACAGGTTTTGCTGTGCAAGAACAGAGTTTGACAAGTTCATTAATTTGTCTTTTCTCTCCCCGAAATGAGTCCGTCACTTAGACTCTCCCTACACGCGAAGCAGTGTCTCTGACCGCAGGGACACAGCCCCCACATCACACATCGCCGTGGCACGCAGTTACATGCACGTCCTGTTTCAAGGACGTGCGACAGAGCTCTGGAGAGCCCTTCCCTGAGGCACGAGCCATGTCCGTCACGAAGAGGGGAGTTTCGGGGTTCTGTGTCAAGCTGTGGAAGATCTGAAGCGGAGAGTGACTGTACTGAGGAGCGATGTCCCCACGAGGGTCCCTGCTCCACCTGAAGCATGGCGCACGTTAGGTCAAGGTCTGAACACCGCTGCGTGGACATCTGATGGCGGTGGACCTGGCTCTCTGCCTCTAAGGCGCCCGCCTGATTCGACTCCAGCCCTGGACTGAATTAAACCTTTCCTCTTGCTTGAAGCTGAGCTTCCTGTTTTCAGCAAAGCAGAAGACACTTGCTGCCTTCAACACAGAGTTAAATAATTCATATCATGGAATGCTCCGTATTGTCCATATGATTCTTGGAGGGCACCAGACCGTGGATTGGATCCTGTGCCATTGACTGACCAAACATCCATTGCCTCTTTGGATATTTTTCTGACTTAAAGCAGCACTTTTCTTTGTTTGTAACTGACTTTCTTACTTATTCCATCTTGGACAACCAATTCCTCTCTGTTTTCTAATTTTAGCAGCAAGTGCTCTCTCTGAGGACTAATCATGTTAATGACAAGGACGGCCACAATGAGGGCTGCATTTATCAAATGCTCACTAAGTGTCAGGCATGTTTCTGAGCACTTGAAACACGTGAACGCATTTGTCCTCTCAGCAAGCCTACAAGATGGATACCGTTTTCTCCAACATGTTGGCCAGAGAAGAAATTTGGAGGCACACGATGCTGAGCGACCCGCCAAAGTAGGTCACACCGGCAGTCTGACTCCAGTTCGAGTTCTTTTCCAGTTTGCTGTGTGATACTACAGGAGATGGAGAAATGGTGCTTTTTATATGCCGTGGGCATGTTTGGCTTATTTCACAGGAAACATAGGCATTCTTGCCAATTGGTTGAAAATGATATATACAAGATAAAGCATTGTGTGTGTTCACTCATTGCTTTTACTTCTGGAGATGATGCCGTCACTGATGCCATTAATACCAGAACTACTAATATTAGGAGCTTCCCAGGTGGCTCAGGGGTACAGCATCCGCCTGCCAATGCAGGAGGCGCAGGAGAGATGCAGGTTGGATCCTTGGGTCAGGAAGATCCCCTGGAGGAAGGCATTGCAACCCACTCCAGTATTCCTGCCTGGGAAATCCCATGGACAGAGGAGCCTGGCAGGCTGCAGTCCATGGGGTCACAAAGAGTCGGACATGACTAAGCAACTGTGCAGGCATGCACACACTTCTTATCTAGCATCCATTTTCCCAGGGGACTGCATGTGCTCATAGAGACAAGTGGACAGAGGAAAGGAAGAAGAACCCCAATGGAACTCCATTCAAGCACTGACCAAAAATCTGCAAAGAACCCACAAACTTCAGGGATATGTTTACAGCACCCCCAAGCATCACAGCCCACTGGTAAGGAAACGGTTAAATCATTTCCCTGCAAGGTCACCTTGAATGTCACTGAAGGAGTTGGGCACAGGGCCCAGGTCTCTGGATCCTCTTGCTGAGCTTCAGAAAGCAAACCATACTCTGACATTTAGCTGGTGAGACATTTTGTTTGTGTTTAGCCTTCCCTTGCAATATTTGCAACCCGAACACTATAGCAAGAGTTAGTACTTGAATAACTGGGAAGAAAATTGGATCTGAAGTCAAAGTGCCAGCCCCGAATGCAGAAAGAATAAAGCTAAATCTAGCCAGGTTCAATAAAGGATGCCATAAAAAATCATCGTTAAGGTTTTCTCTGCCTAATCACCAATATTAACACAGTTCAAATAACATTAAGATAGATGCGGTCATCATAAGAGGTTTCTTGAACTTCAGTCCTCTTATTTCAAGCAATATTTGATGCAATCAAATTTTAGGACTCTGAGAATTTGCTGCAGTGGGATTTGGGCTATACTCTGTCAGGGTACCCCATACATCTTAAAGATCTTAAAGAGTTGAAGGTGTGTAATAAAAAGAGGACCTGCTATTATTAGGAGGGAAAACTACCTGGTCTATTTTCCACAAGTCTGATTGCTGGACCAAGTATAAAGCAAGAAAATTGTCATGAAGAATTGGTTTTATGGGACTTCCCTGGTGGCTCAGATGGTAAAGCATCTGCCTACAATGCAGGAGACCTGGGTTTGATCCCTGGGTCGGGAAGATTCCCCGGGAGAAGGGAATGGCAACCTACTCTAGTCTTCTTGACTGGAGAATTCCATGGACAGGAGCTGGGAGGGCTGCAGTCCATGGGTAGCAAAGAGTCAGCCACGACTGAGGGACTAACACATACGCATCGGTATTATAGGCCTAGAGCTACATCTGGTTCAGCTTCTCTACGACTATGGAAAGAACTGCATCTGACCTGGGTTGAAAACAGACTGAAAAAAGTTTGCAAATTAAGAAGCAGCTTAATTTCCCCCTTGTTTCCATAGTTCCCTCATCTTTACCCTGAAAGCTGATCCCAGCAATACTGTGCTCAGAAGAGCGTCTTCCAGACACTCTCAGTTCACTGGCCATGTGGGCCTCTTTGCCTTCAGAGCATGGGTCCATCACGCCCTCTCAAGACCATGGGAAGATTCCTGGGGATTCTGGGAGCCTTCGGTTCTGGCTCGCAGTGGGGTCTTGTGGTTGCTCCCCTTTACCCTCACACAGACCGCCTGCCAGGTTCCTGACTTTTCCTGAGTCCACCATCACTGCCATACTGGTCTTTGGACCCCAGGGTATGCTCCCTTGGTCTCTGAAAGCTACCTGTATCAACCCGACACCTGAAAGAGTCCGGAGGACTTACTCATTTCCTTTTGAGTGATCACACCCTGTGTACGTGGAGGGCCAGACTGAGTCACACCCGCTTTATCCCATCCGATCATTTGACACAAAACAGTAATGTAAACAACTTATTGACCCAGAGACTTACGAATCCGTCTTTTGTTACCCAAACATTACTGATGGAGTATTTCAATATTCACTTACATAGCAAATCGCTGGCCATAGGCATTTGCTTCTGCAAAAATCCCCCAGTCAAGAAGAGTCAAGTAAGAGCCAGCCCAGCAAAGGCGTAGCTGAAAACCCTGCGATGGGCTCGCCAAACCCCTTTTCAGCGGGCGACGCCCGTCTTGTGCTAGATGTGTTTGACGCCACGGTGATCACCAGCTTGCTGTCCCATTAAACTGAAGTCATGCTCTAGGCTGTTTCTCCGGAACTCTTTTATCATCCTCTTAGTGTTTCATTGGCCTTCTTTGGTTCATTCTGATTTGATTCTCTGTGCACCCTCTGCTTAAGGTACAGGTCAATCTATGAGTCTCCAGAAGAACGCAGTGTGGGTTTTCTACAAATGATGCAGCCTGGAAAATGTGCTGCTCAAAAGAAGCAGAGCAAGGCAATGGCTTTCTGTTTTGTATTAGCCATATGACTCATCTTTTATTAAACAAGACACCCAATTGCTCACTCTGGGACTCTCGTTTCTTTCTTTTCTCCTGTCTTTCCTTCTCTTTCTCTTCTTCACTCCCTTCCTTTCTTCCATCTCTCCTTTCTTTGAACAAACTGAATGATAGCTGTAACTCAGGCCCTGAGAAAGCTGTCAGTCACATTAGGCCATGACTGCCGTGCTAGGAGTCAGCCTATAGCTAGATTTTCAAATACCTCATCATACCTTTTAAGGTAAAAAATAAAAATGTTAATTTTATAACACAATAAAATATAACTACCTATTGAAACCACCATAAATAATTTACTGTCTTAAATAATTTACATTCTAGGTTATGTACATCTATGAATTATGTTCATAGGCTGATTGAATTAAAAGTGTTATATCACATGCCAAACTGTTGCTAGGTAACAACTAAAAGTAATACACTCATGTACACATATACATGTGTGTCCTAATATTTATATAGTCATGTCCACATTATCTATGTACACAAGTGTATATTTACTGTAATACTTAAAAAGGGATCAAACTATCTCATACATATATAGATAGATTATTATAAATAGGTAACTATATAATATATTTCTTTGAAGGTCACTACCATGGCCTCAGAAATCATTTAAATGATTCAGTTGATGGTAATATGCTATGTGTTAAATGGCTCGTGATTCTAAGAGCACATCCATGGTGCACTTGCCGGTGGTCAGACATTCCAGATGACTCTCTCAAAGTCCTTTCATGACATATGGAGAAATATTCTGGGTGATGAAATACGAGTCCTAAGTCTTCTGTGCTTGTAATCAATCAGAAAAAATTTTACATGCATATACAGTTTATATTTTTACATACATGCATGTTTGAAGTGTGAGAGTGTTAGTCGCTCAGTCGTGTCCAACTCTTTTGCCATGGACTGTAGCCCACCAGGCTCCTCTGTTCATGGAATTCTCCAGGCCTGAATACTGGAGTGGATCGCCATTTCCTCTTCTAGTGGATCTTCCTGACCCAGGGATCTAACCCACATCTCTTGTATTGGCAGGCTGATTCTTTGCCATCTGAGTCATCAGGGAAGCCCCACTTTATTTTATTGCTGCTATTTTTTTATTTTAAATAATGTTCAGTCACGAGGTATAAAGGTATATCCCAAATGAGTCATTGGCCTAAATCACATTGTAACTCCCAGCCCAAAGACAATCTTTATGTTTTCTGAACTTGTTTTTTTTTTTTGTTTTTCTTCAATGTACTTCTCCCCTTTTTTGGATGTTAAGCTGCATCTCTAATAATAGAATATTGAAACACTATTTTTTTAAATATATTTATTTTAATTGGAGGCTAATTACTTTACAATACTGTAGTGGTTTTTGCCATACATTCACATGAATCAGCCATGGGTTCCCCATCCTGAACCCCCCTCCCGCCTCCCTCCCCATCCCATCCCTCAGGGTCATCCCAGTGCACCAGCCCTGAGTGCCCTGTCTCACGCATCAAACCTGGACTGGTGATCTGTTTCACATACGATAATATACGTGTTTCAATGCTATTATCTCAAATCATCCCACCCTCGCCTTCTCCCACAGAGTCCAAAAGACTGTTCTATACATCTGTGTCTCTTTTGCTGTCTTGCATCTAGGGTTATCGTTACCATCTTTCTAAATTCCATATATACTATTCTAAATATTGGAACACCCAGTTAACATTGAAAATATTTAGCCATTCTATCTGAAATGTACTTAAAACAATTTAAGATTTTAATAATCTAGTAATTTTAGTACTTCATGATTTCTAAATGGTTCATAGAATAAGCATAAATAATTACCTGAAAGTATTCTTCAGAGAGAATGGTTAAAAACAATGTAGAGAGAGAAATGTAGTACTTTCTGAAAAAGGTGCTTATGGGAAACACTTCTTTTTTATAATATTTTATTTTTATCTGCAGACAGTGACTGCAGCCATGAAATTAAAAGACACTTGCTCCTGGAATCGACTCTTTGCAACCCCATGGACTGTAGCCCGCCACACTCCTCTGTCCATGGGGATTCTCCAGGCAAGATATACTGGAGTGGGTTGCCAGGCCCTCTTCCAGGGGATCTTCCCAACCCAGGGATTGAACCCTGGTCTCCTGCACTGTGGGCAGATTCTTTACCAATTGAACCACCAGGGAAGCCCAAGAATACTGGAAGAAAAGCTATGTAAAACCTAGACAGCATATTAAAAAGCAGAGACATGACTTTGCCAACAAAGGTCCATATAGTCAAAGCTATGTTTTTCTAGTAGTCATGTATGGGTGCAAGAGTTGGACCATATAGAAGGCTGAGCTTGGAAGAACTGACCCTTTCAAACTGTGGTGCTGGATAAGATTCTTGAGAGTCCCTTGGACAGTAAGGAACTCAAACGAGTCAATCCTGAAGGAAATCAATCCTGAATATTCATTGGAAGGACTGATGCTGAAGCTGAAGCTCCAAAACTTTGGCCACCTGATGCCAAGAGCCTAATGCTGGGAAAGACTGAGGGCAAGAGGAGAAGGGGCAACAGAGGACAAGATGATTGGATGGTATCACTGACTCAATGGACATGAGTTTGAGCAAACTCCGGGAGATGGTGACGGACAGGGAAGCCAGGCGTGCTGCAGTCCATGGGGTCGCAAAGAGTCGGACACGGCTTACCAACTGAAAAACAGCAATGTATACACAAATAGTAATATGGTTTATTACTAAAAACATCAGTTTCTATTCTCATTTACCCTTAGATAAGTTAGATACCCCACATCCTTAGAGACCCCACTTTGACTTTTTCTTTTATTTCTTTGACGGCATCCAGTCTCGGTATGGCATGTGGGATCTTCCTTGCAGCACTTAGACTCTAGCTGTGGCGTGCAGACTCCAGAGTGCGTGGCCTCGGTAGTTGCGGCTCCCAGGCCTACTTGCTCGGCAACATGTGGGATCTTAGTTCCCTTGTGTGTACGTGGGTGCCTGCTCAATTGCTCAGTTGTGTCCAACTCTATTATACGACCCCATGGACTGTTGCTCGCCAGGCTCCTCTGTCCATGGGATTCTCCGGGCCAGAATACTGGAGTGGGTTGCCATGCCTTCCTCCAGGTGATTTTACCAATCCAGAGACTGAACTTGTGTCTCCTGTATTGGCAGGCGGCTTCTTTACCACTGAACCACTTGGGAAGCACAGTTCATTTCGCTCATCTTTCTAGGCAAAGCTGCCCCAGATAGACACAGTTATTTTCCCCTTCGCAAGGACCTTGAACTTTACTCTTCTTAATGGAAGCTGTGTCTAAACCATCAGAGTCAAATTATACTCCTTCTGATGCACTGCTGATGAAATCTATTTCAGACTGTCCTCTAGAAGAAAACAAAAGCTGTCTCTCTTGGTGAGGTAAACACTTCTCCATCTAGTTTTACTTTACTCAGTACTAAATATATTAGAAGTTGTCTGTACAGGACGTAGGGTCAGTGTTAAATTAATAAAATAGCACTAAGAAAGCAATATGAAGGCATAGCAGAAAAGGATAGCCTCCCAGGGTTTTCAATGTTTCTTTTAATCCAACAAGCAATCTTTGCAGGGTGTTGGCTGAAAAATGTCAAGCCTCCATTCAATCTTACCTTTATACCTGTCACTACAGGTAACCCCTGTAATCCTGTGAGTGCTCAGGATTTGGAGATCACTTACTCGAGCTTTCAGAAGATCAATATAGATTGGTTTTGCAACAATAAATGTATATATGACAAGATGGGGTCTGATCTGGCGGCAGCATCTCTGGAATAAGAATCAGCAGACCTGTGCCCCAAACCCCACTCTGCTAAGAAATAAAACCCATCTTTCCTCCAAGGAAAGAGAGTGTGATTGACCACTTCCCCTCCAAGTCCTCAAAAATATGGTCCAGTCATTTGCCCTGGATAGTCTAAGCTTCTGGGCTTCCCTGGTAGCTCAGCTGGTAAAGAATCTGCCTGAAATTCAGGAGACCCTGGTTTGACCCCTGGGTAGGGAAGATCCCCTGGAGAAGGGATAGTCTACCCACTACAGTATTATTGGGCTTCCCCGGTGGCTCAGATGGCAAAGAATCCGCCTGCAGTGTGGGAGACCTGGGTTCGATGCTTGGGTTGGGAAGATCCCCTGGAAGAAGGCCTGGCAACCCACTTCAGCATTCTTGCCTGGAGAATCCCCATGGACAGAGGAGCCTGATGGGCTGCAGTCCATGGGGTTGCAAAGAGTCAGATACAACTGAACGGCAAAGCATAGCACAGCACAATCTAAGCTTCTAACCATGCACTCTCAGGGCAAGAGCTGGCTCTGAAACATTCCTGAGAGAGAGGTTATTTGTAAGGTGCTTCTTCGTAAGGACATATATGGAAACTAGAGCAGAGTGGTGATTAATAGCCAAGAGACTCTCCAACCCCTCTCTGGGCAGCATAGAGGTTAACGTAAGGCAGGCTGGTCTTGGCTTGTGTCCAGGAAGCTCATTCCCACGAATCCTGAGAAAGACCTTGTTACAACAAAGTTATAGCAGACCCGCTATGAAGGGTGAATTCAAGGCTACTTTTACAAGGAAAAGAGTTTTGAGAAATTTGCCAATCCTGAAATGCTTCAAAAAGGAGTGTGCCCAGCAAAATATTTTGCAGTTCTTGCATTTTAGAAATAATGGGATTCTCTAAGGCAGCCCATAATAGAATTCACTGAACAAGAGTTGCCCTGCTCCCTAGGGCTTAGCTTGACTGGACAGAACAATTTAACTCAGGAATTACACTTTGCGATTCAGCAGAAAAACATAGCGACATATATTCTAAGAAATAAACGAAGGACATGAGGAAATGCTCTGGTTCTCTCTTGTCTGTCTTCAATGGTTTAGATATTTGGCAGTGGGGGGGGGGGGTTGCACAGCTTAATTTCATAAATAAAAGGCTAGGCAGGTTTGCCCAACCGTTCAAGAAGACTACCTACTGTGTCTCTCTCCAATTACAATGCGTTTCACATTAAACGTTTGATTGGATTACTAATTTTAAAACTCACCACTTCAGAATCACCTAAAGCTTTCATTTCCTATCTAAAAGCCCTGAAAAAAGTCATAATTACCTAAGAACTGAGGCAGCAGGCTGCGTCAGAGAATTTTGAAAGTGGTTTTTTTTCCTCTGAACATAGGCGGCTCGGAAAGCAGAGCACCTGCAAATAGGTTAATGAAGCTCAGAATTGCTGGAGTTGTCAAGACCAACTGTTGAGAATTCCCATGGAGTTAAGTAGGGTATGAATCCGGCTCTGAGTAAATATCATTACCCATGCGTTCTGACTTCCTGCTCTCGGGCTTTGCAGCGCGCGTGGGTTTTTCCCCTTCAGCGCAACTGTTGGGTAGCAGAGGGGTTGGGGTGGCTGGCAGTAATCTTTAAAATGGCTCTCTGGGTGGGCAGAGGCCCTGGGGTTTCTTCCCAGAGCTCCCTGAGCTGCAGAGTACTCTGCAGAAAATTCACTGCATTTTATTCACGTATATGTTACCAGGTGAGGCTTGTGTTCTCAGAAAAACAAGTGTGGCTGGTCACTTTGAGTGTCTCGTTTTGGTGTTTAACAGTCATGAGACATAGTAAGGAGAAAAAATGGCATGAACGATGATCTGTGTTCTAAAGGCAGGTCCTCTTAGAGCCAAACACTCAAGTACTAACACTTACTGTTCTGATGACCTGTATGAAGAAGATTTCTAGCAGATTTTTAGTGTGATTTAGTGTAAATGTCAGCCTCTGGTTGAAATGTATCATAGAAACAGAAAGTGCACATAATCTAAGTGTACAGCTCAATGCATCTTCAGACTGACCGCACCCATGTAACCATAAATTCAGATCAAGAAACGGGACATGCTCAACACCAGAAGCCCCTCTCACGCCCTCTCCCAGTCTAGACCCTAGGAGTAACCACTACTCTGACTTCTAATACTAGGTTTGTTTTGGGGGATTGTTTTTTTGGTGGGTTTTTGTTGTTGTTGTTGTTGGGTTTTGTTTTGTTTTTTGCTTGTTTTCAACTCTGTACAACAGGAAACAGTGTGTATTCTTTTACATCTGGCTTTTTTCAAATATGCAGAGATTTTACAAATATGTCATTGCAGCCTTTTACACTGCCGTCCCATTGACAAGGAAATCATCAATCTGCCTCAGTGCAACAGTTTGCTCTCCTCAAAATGTGTCAAGTAAAAATACTCACGTCGGAAATAAATGTATACATGGCTGTGTTATATGCTTCAGGCTGCCAATGAGCACATCCGGTTTCTAACAGATGGGGAGAGGAACTTCCACTGGGCCTTTTTAAAGGAGGAGGATAATACGAGCTCTGCTATGAAGCTGCAATAAAAAGTTGAAGGAGGGTGGGAGGTCAAGCTGGGGAATTCTGAGTTCTGAACTGAAGCATAAAGCTGGTGAAATGCACGAGAAAGTGAGATTTATTGGTTGACTTTTGATATGCCGGGATGGGGAATGAGAGCTTGACGTATAATTGCAGACAGTGCTGCTTCCCCCTGCTTTACCTTGGTGTGTTCCCAATAAACAGGCCCCTGCAGGTCACATTTTGCTTCCTGCCATTTGTAGTTCGCTTTATTAGGCAAGTGACTTCCGTAGCCTCTGGTCAAGTAGAGGGTAATAATAGTAATAATAACAATAAAATCATTGCTCATGCCTGAGCTGAATTAAAACAGTACAACTTTGTCACTAATGATAATGCGAGGCAAAGGATTTAGAATAGTTAGAGTCATAATTGCAAGTTGCAAAATAATTAAACGTTATTGCTGTGCAAAATACTTAGAAGCCGACTTTATGGCTAGTGTTATGGGATTCTCGCGTCACACACACGTGAACCACATATACAGTTGCAGACTTATTTGACCATGCATCAAGCCTTCCAAGAAAATCATGCACTTGTTTGAAAAGTAATCAAATATGGATTATTTCAATAACAGCCAAAGAGTTTCTTCCTGAGATCCCTGCCAGTGAAAGGCAGGGGATTTATGCCACTCGTTTTTGAGCAAGCCACATTTCTCTAATATGGCTGATCCCTCCCAGTCTAAACATTTTCTTTGAAAATGTGAAACCCTGCAATTAAATATTCCTCCCTGAAACAGGAGAGTTCACTGAACTGAGAACCAAGTAAATCCCCCATAGAGAAGACTGTGATTGGAGAGAGGCGATGTTGTTTGGTGGGAAGACCCACTGATGGAATGAAAACAGGAAGATGCTGGAGGGGAGGAGGAGAAAAACAGGAAGATGTTGGAGGGGTGGAGGAGAGGACAAAACCACGTGTTCATCCGAGGACCTTCTCTACTCAGACGTTAAGGCTGGTTGTACATGTGCTGTCCCTGAGACATAGAGATACTGCTAATACTCAAAATATTTTTTATGGTTTTTGGCAAAGATCATATTTAAATTAAACAAGCTTTGCTACTGACAATGTTCCTTTGAATCATGTTTTGCCTTGTGAAGAAGGGGGGAATCTTTAATAAGGGAAATAATAGCTTTATTAGTGAAATGATTACCTGGGCTGAAAAATGGCGTCCAATGTTTTGCAAATGTGATTTTCCCTTCTTGTGAATCTTATTTCCTTAGCATTTATCCATGGTGATGTTTCACAAGGGTCATTTCTGAGAGAGATGCAGAAATGCATTTCTTTCTCTGACCACTGTGTCTGTAATTCCCTGGGAAGGATGCTTGGAAACAGGGTCTACTCCCTGGCATGTAATAAGTTTCACAAAGATTGTGTATTTGGAAGTGGAGGTTGGGGAGTAAGGAGTAAACACCTGTTTAGATTGCCTTCCCAAGATACTCTTTCAGTACCTTGACACGTGGCCCTAAATCCTTGGGACTTCCCAGGTGGCTCTATTGGTAAAGAATCCGTCTGTCAATACAGGAGACATAAGAGATGCAGATTTGATCCCTGGGCGTGGAAGATCCCCTGGAGAAGGGCATGGCAACCCACTCCAGGATTCTTGCCTGGAAAATCCCATGGACAAAGGAGGCTGGTGGACTACAGTCCATGGGGTCGCAAAGAGTCAGACGTGACTGAACGACTTAGCATGCGCTCACACCAGCTACATTATCCCACCCTCTTCTCCAGAATTTCCATATCAGTGAAATTGGTAGCTATCAAATTGTTCTGCATAACACAGACAGACACTCCTATACATAGTTTTATCTATTATATAATATTATGGATTACATATCTATAGAGCATCTATATCTAGCTCTAGATTATAGACTTAGATTTAGATATATAAAACACTTGATAATTGCATTAGCTTGGGCCCTCCAAAATGCATATGCTAAGGTGGGGCCAGCTGTGCATGAGGAGGTTGCCTGTGAGGAAGAGAGGACAGAACCAGAGTGAGCAGACAAAGCCTGCTGGCCGCGGTGTAGGTTTGGTACTTGCAGAGGAGGAAGGAAGGAAGGCGGGTGGCGTAGGAAGAGTCTTGGGATGCAGCGAAGTTCCAAGAAAGCTTCAGTTCAGTCTTTGAATCAATGTCACCAATCAGATGACTCCTGAGGGTCTCAGGGACTGGCCTGCATTAAATCCACATTGTGCTCAGTCATTGGCTGGGAGTGACCCGCGGGCAGCATGAACTTGGTGAGTGTGGTGGTGGATCCAGATGGTGGCAGCTGGAGCCATCCCACGTTATGCTCCCCAACGCAAAAGACCTCACAGCACCTCATGGCTGCCAGAGTAGTGTGTTTTGTATTGGTGTGTGTGTGTGTGTGTGTGTGTGGTAGAATATACTCTATAGTATTTTGTGTGTGTGTGTGTATATATATATATATATATTTTTTTTTTTAAAGTCTCTCAGTTCTGTCTGGCTCTTTGCAACCCTATGGACTATACAGTCCATGGAATTCTCCAGGCCAGACAGAATACTGGAATGGGTGGCCTTTCCCTTCTCCAGGGGATCTTCACAACCCAGGGATCGAACCCTGGTCTCCCGCATTGCAGGTGGATTCCTTACCAGCTGAGCCACCAGGGAAGCCCAAGAATACTGGAGTGGGTAGCCTATCCCTTTCTCTAGTGGATCTTCCTGACCTAGGAATCGAACCAGGGTCTCCTGCATTGAGGTGGATTCTTTATTAACTGAGCTATGAGGGAAGCCCATGTTTTGTATATAATACATAATAATATAAAATATGTTGAAAACATTAGATATATTTTGTAGTATACTATTTTTTAATTATGTGTTCAAGAATTAAAGACTTCTTACATGGGAGCCAAATGCTAATGAAAATCAGGGATTTCTTCTAATTAGGAGGTAAAATCAAAAGGACTTGATAGGGACATTTCTACTCACAGGGAGATGGAGTAGACATATTTCCCTATTTCTCCCACTAAGTACAACTAAAATCCCTATACCTTATATACGAAACAAACTTAAGAAGCCTCTAAAAGATGAGAGAAAAGGGCAGTCCAACTAGGAACCTCACACTCAAGGATTGATGTTGCATTAAATTTCCTACCTTGTCCCATATTTCCCAAACTGGGTGCTATAGAAATTAACAACCCAGAGATGTCAACAAACACAGATTTTTTTAAAGCCCTTACAAAAGCCTAATCTCTTGAGGTGAAGGACCAGAAAAGGAACAATCTAGCAAGAAAAAAAGAAAAAACTCTAATAGAGACAAACATCATGAGGCAGAGAACAATCTGTAGCCACATCCCACCACACCAGCAAGGAATAAATTGAAAACCTAAATCTCCCTCTTTTTTACATGTGGTAGTATATATGTTTCCATGTGCCATATGTATACCTGTGGCTGATTCTTGTTGCTATATGGCAGAAACCAGCACAATATAGTGTAAAGCAAATAACTTGCAATAAAAATTTTTTTAAAGAATGAATTAAAAAAAAGTTCCAGAAGAGAAATAATATTTACTGGGGCTTGCCTGCACTTTGTTCTGTCCTATAAGTAGCTTAAACTTTCTCCAGAATTAAGCTGGATCATCAGAAGGTTGAACTCTACTCTTGTTACCTTTCCCACTTAGCATCACAGAACTTCTTTTAATAGATTGTTTTTGGAGATGATGGCATCAACCCGCTTGTATGCACATTGTGAGAAACAAACCTGTGAAATTTGCTGTTGGGTGTGCTTTCTTGATCTTACTGAGGGCTCCAGTCACTGAATCATCACACAAGATCTCAGCGAAGACCCTTGTGAGGAAATCCTTTCAGGACACACTAGCAGGAAAAGTTGTGCCTTGATATTTTAAGTATTTTATGAGGCAGGTATATAATCACACCTTCTCTCTTTCTGATAGCTGCTCGAAAATCTGTTTGTATCCATGGTCTTCTAAACACTCTACCAATCTTGAAAGTGAAAGTCACTCAGTCATGTCTAACTCTTTGCAACCCCATGGACCATACAGTCCCTGGAATTCTCCAGGTCAGAAGACTGGAGTGGGTTGCCGTTCTCTTCTCCAGGGGATCTTGCCAACCCAGGGATTGAACCCAGGTCTCCCACATTGCAGGTGGATTCTTTACTAGCTGAGCCACAAGGGAAGCCCAAGTATACTGGAGTGGAAGTGGCCACCCTACTGTAGACTGAACTCTCCTTTGATTTGTTTTGCTTTCCTGATGCTTGCTTGTTCCTATTTTACTAGATCACTCTCATTTATTTTTTATCTTGTTGTATCTTAATATATTAATGCGTATAAATAATTGCATATTCTGTAAGTCTCTAAAATCATTTTTAGAACCAGTAATAATAGAATTCAACAAATAGCTGCTAACTGTAGAGGCTGTCAGCAAAAGGAAAATTTTAAAGCCAACCAGAAGTAACTCAGACAAGATGAAGATAAAGGACCCGAAATGATTGCCAGAGTAGACGAAGAAATCCATAAAAATGTGACTTGAGCTGTAACCGCTATTTATTTATTTACTTATTTTTGTAACTGCTATTTAAAGTGATTCATTGAAAATAAATTAGGAAGATGCATTGTTTTGAATTGTCTTCTGGAAATACTTTGGAAGTTGGGAGGTTGAGGGAGCAGGAAATATATGGGAATTCTGTAAACTGCTCTGACACAATAATCACTTCTCACTCTTCTGTGCACACGTCATGCTTCAAAATGTCAACAGAAATGCCAATTTATATTTTCTGGGTTTTGAGAAACAGGAAACCTTCAGTTATTGTAAGTTCTATCTTTTGTTAAATCTAAATTAATCCCACATTTGCTCAGTAATAGACTGTCAGCCCATAGTCCTTTACTTTAGAACTCACCCCTTATTGCACAGGAAAAAAACTTGTGGTAGTTCCTGTTCCTTAAATTCTCAGAGATGGTTCAATGTGTTCTAAAGTACACCAACTGGCCTGTGGGAAATGATCTCCAGTGAACATTATGTCCAATGGACAGTCAAGGTTTTTCGTCACTGAGTAGACCACATACCTTGCATTTTGTTTGCTAAACAAACTGTCGTGTAGACAAATCATTCTTCTTCCCTGTAAGCTCATGTGCTTCCAAGTGGAGTTGAGTCCTCTGCCAGCTCCAGCGATGGAATCGCATTGGCCTTTAGGCAAATAAGCAAATCTCATACCTGGTCATAGTGATGGGTTCATAATCACAGCCAGTAATACATTTTGATGAGTCTACTGGGGAAGATAGAAAGCCAAACTCTCTTTTCCACTAGGTTTAATGACATGAAGATTTAATGCTTGTAGCTGTTTCAACCATCTGGAGAAAGCCTGGGTCTGCTGAGAGCAGCGCACACTGCCTGGGTTAGGACTAATTCAAAGAGAGCACCATGAAAGTGGAAGTGAAAGTTACTCAGAAGCCTCCGAGTCTTTGTGACCCCATGGACTACACAGTCCATGGAATTCTCCAGGCCCAAATACTGGAGTGGGTAGCCGTTCCCTTCTCCAGGGGATCTTCCCAACCCAGGGATGGAACCCAGATCTTTTGCATTACAGTTAGATTCTGTATCAGCTGAGCCACCGGGAATGCCCATGGAGGGAGCAAAGTAACATCCTTAAAGCCTGAAGCAGGTAATGCCCGAGGCGATGTTTGCCCATTAGCCTTTCTAATTGGGTCAATATGCTTAGTTTTGCATAAGTCAGTTTCATCAATTTTGTGCTCCCTGAAACATCATGATTTATATTTAATTTTACCTTCCTGGCTGCCGTTGGCAAATAGAACAAAAACGTTTGTTTTCTTTTTTTCTGTATCCCTTCCAATCAATTTACATGTCCCATATTTATTTGCACTATTTTCTTCATTCTCATATTCTCTACCCTTTTAAACTTTGTGCTGCATATGATTTTTTCCCCTCTTTATGTGAACTTGAGGCAGCTATCTGAAGGCTATTAAAAATGGGTGAGAATGTATATATGAGCATGTTTGCTGGAAACGAAAGGAAGCATACTGAAGTCCTTTCCACGTTTCCACAATTCTTATATTGCTCTCCCAAGTCTACAGGAAGTCTGCAAAACAGGGAACCATGATCCAGTTTGTAACAGGTCTTTGCTATTGTTCAGTTGCCAAGTCGTGTCTGACTCTTCGCAAGTCCATGGACTGCAGACGCCAGGCCTGCCTGTCCCTCACCTCATCATTCTTTACCAGCTGAGCCACCTGAAGAGCCCCTATATGTTTATGTGTATATACGTCCATGCAAAGTCGCTTCAGTTGTGTCTGACTCTTTGTGACCCTAGGGACCGTAGCTCCTCCACCTATGGGATTCTCCAGGCAAGAATACTGGAGTAGGTTGCCGTGCCCTTCTCTGGGGGGCATTCCCAACCCAGGGATTGAACCCAGGTCTCCTGCATTGCAGGCAGATTCTTTCCCAGCTGAGCCACCTGGGAAGCCCTCACGTGCATATACACATATATTTAAATTCACCGTCCCCACTCTAGCAGGTCTAGACCCTACAATTTAGTGTTTTGCAAAGTGTGGCTCAGGATCCTTTGAATTCAGAATCCCTGGGGTACAGACTACAAAAGCAGATCACCGGACTCCCTCCCAGTCTCAAATCCTAACTTTTAGGAACTTGATTTGGTAATCTCAGTTTTATTAATAATAAACTCCCCAGATGATTCATATGCACATGACATTAGAGAACTCATATCCTGGATTTATCCTGTCAGTAGTTGCAACAGGAACTGCTGACATTACCTATAGAATAGTTTTGTATCACTGTAAGTTCTGTTCTCTTAATTTATGGGTAATGTAGCTGTTTTTAAACATGAAAAGTGTGTAAGTACTTTGAGTAATGGGAAGATTTTTAATTGGTTGGACTGAATGAAATACAGAAAAAAACTGAAGGAATTTCAAAAATACTTTTCATCTAATCATTCATATTGAGTGTCTTTCTTCATCTAAATCAATTTTTCTTAATTTTAATGTTGTCACCTTTTAAAAATGCTGCTGCCTAGGCCTCACTCCAGAACAGGGAATTCAGAGTCTCTAAGGAGGGTACCCAGGTATAAGTACTGGGACTGTGAATGGTCCATTGTTATGAGTTGGCTAGACTAAGATCATAAAGATTATCTTCAAGGTTGTGTAGGCAAAGCCAATGATTAAGAGCACACTGGATCTGACAAAAAAGGGAAGAAAAATCCATTGAACTGTGAGACCCTGGCCTGTGTCTTTTACTGTAATACATACCATCATTTCTAAAAACACCTCTTTACTCCTTTTATCTGAGAGTTTTGTGGCAGATTTCATAGCTGATTAACATATCCTAATTTTCTGAGGTCATAGTTAACACCAGAAAGAGATTTTTAAAAAAATTTTCATGTGTTACTATTCAGTTCAGTTCAGTTCAGTCGCTCAGTCGTGTCCAACTCTTTGCGACCCCATGAATCACATCACGCCAGGCCTCCTTGTCCATCACCAACTCCTGGAGTTTACTCAAACTCATGTCCATCGAGTCAGTGATGCCATCCAGCCATCTCATCCTCTGTCATCCCCTTCTCCTCCTGCCTTCAATCCCTCTCAGCATCTGAGTCTTTTCCAATGAGTCAACTCTTCGTATGAGGTGGCCAAAGTATTGGAGTTTCAGCTTCAGCATCAGTTCTTCCAATGAACACCCTGGACTGATCTCCTTCAGGATGGACTGGTTGGATCTCCTTGCAGTCCAAGGGACTCTCAAGAGTCTTCTCCAACACCACAGTTCAAAAGCATCAATTCTTCAGTGCTCAGTCTTCTTCACAGTCCAGCTCTCACATCCATACATGACCACTGGAAAAACCATAGCCTTGACTAGATGGACCTTTGTTGGCAAAGTAATGTCTCTGCTTTTTAATATGCTGTTGAGGTTGGTCATAGCTTTTCTTCCAAGGAGTAAACGTCTTTTAATTTCATGGTCGCAATCACCATCTGCAGTGATTTTGAAGCCCAAAAAAATAAAGTCGGACACTGTTCCCACTGTTTTCCCATATATTTCCCATGAAGTGATGGGACCAGATGTCATGATCTTAGTTTTCTGAATGTTGAGCTTTAAGCCAACTTTTCCACTCTCCTCTTTCACTTTCATCAAGAGGTTTTTTAGTTCCTCTTCACTTTCTGCCGTAAGGGTGGTGTCATCTGCATATCTGAGATTATTGATATTTCTCCCGGCAATCTTGATTCCAGCTTGTGCTTCTTCCAGCCCAGCATTTCTCATGATGTACACTGCATCTAAGTTAAATAAGCAGGGTGACAATGTATAGCCTTGACGTACTCCTTTTCCTGTTTGGAACCAGCCTGTTGTTCCATGTCCAGTTCTAACTGTTGCTTCCTGACCTGCATATATTATCCTCATTCAGTTACATTCTTATCACAGAAATATATATGTGTGTGTGCGTGTGTGCTCAGTCACTTCAATTGTGTCCGACTCTTTGTGACCCCATGGACTGTAGCCAACCAGGCTCCTCTGTCCATGGCATTCTCCAGGCAAAATACTGGAGTGTGTTACCATACCCTCTTCCAGGGGATCTTCCTGACCCAGGAATCAAACTCATGTCTCCTATGTTTCCTGCATTGCAGGCAAATTCTTTACCCATTGAACCAGCTGGGGAACACCTATATGTGTATGTTTGTGTGTGTGTATGTGTAAATTCATTACACCCACTCTGTAGATGGGGAAACCACTCAAATAGATGGGGAAACAATGGTAACAGTGAGAGACTTTATTTCCTTGGGATCAAAAATCACTGCAGATGATGACTACAGCCATGAAATTAAAAAATGCCTGCTCCTTGGAAGAAAAGCTATTACCAACCTAGATAGCACATTAAAAAGCAGAAATATTACTTTGCCAAAAAGATCTGTCTAGTCAAAGCTATGGTTTTTCCAGTAGTCATGTATGCATGTGAAAGTTGGACTATAAAGAAAGCTGAGTGCTGAAGAATTGATGCTTTTGAACTGTGGTGTTGGAGAAGACTCTTGAGAGTCCCTTGGACTGCAAGGAGATCCAACCAGTCCATCCTAAAGGAAATCAGTCCTGAATATTCATTGGAGGGACTGATGCTGAAGCTGAAACTCTAATACTTTGGCCACCTGATATGAAGAACTGACTCATCTGAAAAGACCCTGATGCTGGGAAAGATTGAAGGCAGGAGGAGGAGGGGACGACAGAGGATGAGATGGTTGGAAGGCTTCACCGACTTGATGGACATGAGTTTGAGTAAGCTCCGGGAGTTGGTGATGGACACGGTGGCCTGGTGTGCTGCAGTCCATGGGGTCGCAAAGAGTCGGACACGACTGAGCGACTGAACTGAACACCCACTCTAGCAGATAAAAATCAAAGGAAGAGAACCAGCTTTTCCCAAATCCACCACGAGAGGCCAAGGGTGTTAGGTGGATGAGATTCCTGTTCAGGCCCTAATGGCCTTAATGAGCTCAACAGTGTAAGACCACATGGTCCGAGGTGTGGCTCAGAATATTCAAGAAGCTCGGAATGTCATGGCGTAACAGCTGAGCTGTGACTCGATTAATTGATTCAGAATGATTTCGGTTGAGCAATTGTCTTCTCTAAAGGAACGCCGGGGCAATCTGCTAGCAACTGTCACTTTCTATCAAGTATGAATTATGCTGTATCATGGGTTCAGGTGCTCACATAAATTGACTGTCATAAAATCCTTGTGTGTGACAATTCAGTGAAATCATCTCATTCAGAAAATGAAAACATAGAGCAGAAGAGTGACAAGGGAAGTGAAGGTGATCACCTCCACACTGCTGACAAGACTAGCAATGTCTAAAGACGGCTGCTCGTTTCTAATTCACTAAGCTCAGCAATCAGCAGCTCCCCCAAAATATTCTCAGGCACGGTGATGATATTATGAAAACAGACAAGGTAGAAAATGGTCACGTGCTGTGGGTGTGAATGCATTAGAACCACTTTTCAATGAGTATCAAAATATGTATCAAGATTACTGGATTATCAAGATACAGTAATTACTGGATTACTGTGCACACTCTTTCTCCCCAGTAATTTTCATGTCTCGGAATCTACCCCAAGGAGATACACCACAAGCGCGGAAAGTTATACGCATAACATTCTTCACTATAGCATCTTTGAGATTAGAAAAAATTGCAAAATTACAGAAATACAGCAAAAGGTTATATAGAGGGGATGTGTATAAGGATCTATGAAAAACATTAGAAATGATGACTATAAATGTATTGACAAGGAAGGATGTTCAATACTGACTGCAAATATAATTTATAAAGAATGTGAATTATTATGCTATGTTGATATAAAATGATATGCATACATTGACATGTATGTGTATGTAAAATAGAGAAATGTCTGAAAGAATGTTTACTAACATCTTAATCACAGTTTCCTCTGTGGAATGGTGGAATCCAGGGTGATTTTTACTTTCCTTGTATGTTTCCATGTTGCTTGAATTTTAACAATGCACATTCAGCAGTTTTACAAAAGCCATAAAGCTTTTAAAATCAAAGAATATGATAAAACACTGTATGTGAGCACAAATGAGGCTGAGGAATTTCAAAGGGTTCTTCTGATTACACCTCCATTCAGAGATGATGATAATGATGATGGGTGAGTTGCATAATAATCATTTATGACAGCAAAAACATTAATTTACAATTTATTGGGAGTAGCAATATGCATTCAGTGCCTTAAGAAACAATAGTAATAAGTGAACTAGAAACTGAAATTAAATATACAAGCACAAAAACACCTGCAAGCAGATCGTATTGGGGAGATTAAGGCCATTTTATGGGGAAAATAACACATGACATCTGAGAACTGCAGTGTTAGAGTAATGAGCATGGTTTAACACAATTCAGGAGAGTTTATCTTGGCCTCGGAAAAGCTTTCTGGAGGAAATGGATCTGAGAGGTGAGTTTAAAAGTGTGAGTTAGACAGCTTGCAGGAGAGGAAGTCAAATGGGATATTTCATAGAGCCCAAAGGAAGGGAGAGGAATATTTTTGCCTCGGGATTTCCAAAGAATAAACGTGAAATGTCTCTCTATCCCATGGATGCTGCCAAAGTCTGCAGCCAAGCTCTGTCAGGCAGGCACGCTTCCCTCAAGATGCCTCGGCAGGTTCACTGTACAGAAACTACTGCGGAGCTAGTTCACCCTCAGAAATATCACATCCTCAAATCCTTTGGGAAGCCTGTGTTGTCTCTTTTCAGACCGCAAAGATATTAATGAATGCACAGCAGAAGCACTAAATGTTTTGTGTTACCGTGTAAGCCTTACAGGTAGGCTTGAGTCCATATCGACTCAAAGGATGGTATTTCAAGGGTGTAACACAGTTCTTTTCTTCCCAAAATAACCTCTGGCTGGTCCTCAGCTAGAACCTGAAGTTCCTTTAAATATTTACTTCTTTTTGTTGATGTCATTGCTTCTCTGGACAAGTGTCCACAAATGTCATTGCTTCTCTGGACAAGGGTCCACAAATAGTCTTCATCAGCTGGTAGTAACTTATCATAGTTTCCATCATCACAGTATTGAAGACCCAGGGACTGGGATGTAGTAAAGATATTTTGAGGGAGTTGAATGAGACTATCCAATCTTTTGGGTGCTACCTGGTTAGGCCTGTCTGGGAACTATAATGGCACATAGGGAGGTACAGCCAAGACTTAAATATATATATATATAATGCTTTAATAATAAAGCATAGTTTTTAATTTAGAGTGTGTGTATATATATATATATATATATATATATATAAAATACAAGCTTATTCAAAATTTGAAACTAGGCAAATGACTTTTGCAACTCCTAACTAGGCACAATATTTATTGCAGTTCATAAGTATTTATTTTCTATAGTTGTGATTATTCTTACCTTCCTGTTTGTAAGTTCCATGAGGGTTAGGTCGCTTCCACTTGGTTCACCTCATGCTCCCAGCAGCCCCTGGCCCACTGCCTGGCACATAACAAGTGTTCAGTAGCATTTAATGAATCAGAATAGAATAAATGAACCCTAGACAAATACTCAAGGAGTAAGAAGAGTCAAGAGAAAGAATTGGGTGAAACGAGAGGCCTCAAATTGGAATAACCTACTTTGCAAACTGTCTTGGGTTTGAACTGATTTTCTATGCTCAGTATCTCAGTCGTGTCTGACTCTTTGTGATCCCATGGCCTGTAACCCTCTGTCCTTGGGATTTCCCAGGCAAGAATATTGGAGCAGTTTGCCATTTCCTACTTCAGATGCTCTTCCTGACCCAGGGATCGAACTCACGTCTCTTGTGTCTCCTGCATTGACAGGCAGATTCTTTACCACTGCGCCACCTGGGAAGTCCAAGCTTCTTGAGAAGAATATATATCATAGTGATTTTTTAAAGATCACTGTCACTTTTTCTTGCTGTATTACTTCTAGTCTTTCCTGTTATGCAACTTCAGCATAATTACCTTTCTCCTACAAAAAAAAAAAAAAAATGAATTAAGCTTATAGAGTGGAATGCTAAGTGATCAAGGGCAGAGAAAGCATGAATCTCTTCCACAGTGGTGTTTCTTAACTTGCCTTTAAGATCTGTGTTTGCCGTTGTTGTTCAGTCGCTAAGTCATGTCTGACTCTGTGACCCCATGGACTGCAGCACACCAGACTCCCCTGTCCTTCACCATCTCCAGGAGTTTGCTCAAACTGATGTCCGTTGAGTCGGTGATGCCATCCAACCGTCTCATCCTCTGCCACCCTCTTCTTTTGCCTTCAGTCTTTCCCAGCATCAGGGGCTTTTACAATGTGTTAACTATGTATAATTTTTAAAAATATCCCTCTTCCTGTTTTTTCTAATTTTTTACCTTCAAATTTTTGCATTAAATATTAAATAGTTTATTTCTTGTATCTCAGTAACATAGATGCCAGTTTTTTCTATACTTTAAGTCATCCATCAGTACCAGAAAACAATTCTCTCTATTTAGCATGCCTGTATTCCTTGCTATATAATCTGGAAAATGATGAGGGGAGTGATAAGGAACTACAGAAGTGTTATCTGTGTCATGAGTCACCCCTCCCCAAAATACAGGGATTCTTTCACCTAACAAGTACTTGCTGCGTGCCTGCTACATACTGGAACCTGGCTGGCAGCGCAGACAACACAGCCTGGGACTGACCAAAGTGCCCGAGAGCTAACATCCAAATTCACTCGGAGCTAGTTTTCTCAACATTGAGGTTCATGTCTTGTAAAAAAAGTTTGTTCAAATATGGAAAAATACACCAACTTCTTAGGCATAGTACAATTGGGTTTTATTTACATGTCCCAGTTCAGAGATTAGCCACAATAAACCAAGCCCCTGTCATAAGCATCACACATCTAAGTTGTTAGTCATCGTGCTCTGGACGGGAGACACATTTTTGAACCCCACGATGGAGCAGGGCAGGGCTTGCAGTGAGGCTGCCCAGCCTCTTAGAGTGATTCACGGAGCCGTTTTCCAAGCCAGCTGTGGACGGGATGCTGCCAGTGTTCCAGGGCCCAGGGCGCTGTCACGGGGAGACAAGGAGACAGTGGTACTGCTTCTTCTCTTAAATTCCTCACCCTTATCCGCTGGGTTTATCCTGAGGGCTGTAAAATTAGGGGAAAGAGGACATTGTTCTAAGTTTCTCTTATCTGCCTCCCCTTTCAGCTCAGTTTCCAACTGGAAATAGGAATACTTGGTGTTTATGCCTTTCCATCCCCAGTGCCTAGGTTTGAGTTCCCCCAGAAGCAAACCCTGAGACCAGGCATTGCCTTTGAGCGGTTTATTTGGGAGGTGATCCCAGGAAACACGGTCAAGGGAGGCGGTGTAAGTTCCCACACTCATGCTCAGGCCTTGGAATCCCCTACCAGTGACCCAACCTGGGAACCTGGGGCTCAGACACTCCTAGCCGGGAAAGATGGCCTCCCAGGCCTGCAGGCCTCCCCTTCCCCCATGATGAAAAGTGCTGTCTCTTTTTCCTCCCCCAAGACGGGCTGGCTGATAACTCACTCTTATGAATGAAAGGTGGGGGAAGTGAGGCTGGGCAAGCTCTGCGCCAGTAAGAGACCCAGAAACCTCGGTTCTCCTGGACTCAGAGGAAGACAGCTGCCATCCTGTGAAAAATCTACTAAATAACGAGACGTGTGTGGAGAGACAGAAGCCGCTTAAGGATTATACAAGTGCCAGACACATGAAGGAGGCCTTGGCCTTGCAGCCCTCTGGCTGGGCCCTAAGGCCATCGAAAAGTGAAGGCTGCCCAGAGGTGCCCCACCCCAGTTTCTTACCCGCAGAGTCATGAGAAATAATAATAAACACTGTCGGTCTACAAAGTGGCTGGGGGCAATTTTTAAGGAAGCTTGGCTACCTGATGCATGTACCAGCTCTGCTCAGCCACTGGCTAAGATTTGCTCTTGGAGGTGTTCATTATTTGGTGCTTCTGGCCTGTCTCATACGTGGGCAAAGCAGGCTTCACCTCCCTGGAGATCATTTCACAAAGAAAGGCGAGTTCCCTTGGCCTGTGGATGTCGGGCCAGTGAGGGCTGCAGAGGCCAGGGCAGGGGCTGGGGGCGAGGCATGGGCAGCCTGCCCTGGGGACTCCCACTCACCGGACATCAGACCTTCTGACCAACGAGGGCTTTCCCCTTTCCTCTGAAGGCAGAGCTCTCTACTGCTTCTGTGGTCAAAATTTAGCCCTTCCCTTCAACTGGCCAACTGTGATCTCAGTGTTCCAAGCCAGATCCTTGCCTCCCTAGAGATTAAAGCCCACACTTGATCTATGGAAGCTTCTAAGTTGCCTGTTTCTTTCCTGAAGCATTGCGATTTCTACATCAGTGGGTTCAAGGAAGAAGAAATCCTTATTCAGCACAGTGTATTAGGTAATGTGGAATGTGAGTGTGCGCATGTGTGTTTGTGTGTTGTGTGTTTTCATGTTAGCAGAGCAAAGAATTCCAGAGAGGAGAATTTCGTCTTTTCTCAAGTAGTTCAAAGTCTGAAAAGAGACAGGAGCCCATTAGGAAACAGTCTCCATCCGGCAACAATATTAAGAAAGTCATTCTCTAAACGTGCCGTCCGCCTGGATAAAAGTAATGCTCCATCTAAGACAGAATGCCTGTTATTTTCCTTGTTTTTCCATTGGTGGCGATGAGGTCACCCAGAGGACCCAGTCTCTCCCCTCGTTGCCCTGGTAATCAAAAGCATGTAATTAAAAGCTGGCTGGTGACAGCAGAGAATGTGGTTCTGTGACCTAAGAACAGTTTTTTCCTAAGCAAAGCTCATTAGACCACATTAAACTCACAATAGGTTTCAATTCACACAGTGTACACTGGAGTGATCATAAGCAAAGGGTTTTAACCAGAGAGTTCCCCAAAGGACAGAGGAAGATTTAAATTTGTTTTTTGTTTTTTTTTTAAATGTGAGGTCCCCCGTGTAGAGGGTGGGTTTTTCTATTGTTTACACAGGGCAGGAATCCTTGCAGAGAACCGGTAGGGGAGGAGCCAATTCTGTGAGGGTGTTGCCTGGGAGGAGAAAGATGAGAACTGGGTTAGCTCAGTGAGGTTGGACTGGAAGGGCCTTACTGCTGGATCACATTCTTGTCCACATCATCAAGCCAAGTCACAGTTTATTTAGAATTTTCTATCTCCTAAACAGCTGCCTTAGGTCACTGCTTCAAAGGATGGGATATATGTGGTGGTTTTTTTTTTTAAAGTCCTGAAATGTTAGGGCATGTTTGCTCACATCTGTCACTGAGACAGTCACTCACATCTCTCTCTCTCTTTCTCTTTTTTATTTAAAGAAAGTTATGGAGAAAAAGAAACTGTAAATTCCACATAACTTTTAAGAAGTAGACTCAAACTCTTCTGCTGTGACCAGGCTTTGGAGCGTCTTCCTAAAGCTCCCCCCGGATGCTCTGAGAGCTAAACTCTAAAGCAGCCTCTGGAGTTTTCCCCCGTCGGATGTTTGCAGAGAGGATGAAAAATGAGGGTGGTGAGTGGGCAGAGCAGACACGTCAGCCTGCTGTCCAAAACCCTGGTCAGCTGGAATCACACCTCCGAGAAGGATGGGCGGCTGCTCATGGAAGTGGGCACATAGTGAGGTGACTTCTATACTCTCCCAGGAAACAACCTGCTGGACTTTGAGCAAGTTGTTTAAACTCTCAGCCCCCACTGTCCACATGAATAAAGAGGACGAGAGCTGTGCCTGCCTCGCAGAGGTGAGGTCAGCGTGCGTTGCCCGCGGCCTGGCGTGGAGCGCACACGGAATGCTTGTTGTCCTCACTACTAGCAGCAGCATTCACAGGGCATTCCCGGCGTGGTGTGCTTTTAGCCATACCGGGAAATTTCTCCGCATGCAGAGACTCTTCCCGGTCAGCCCTTCTTGATGCCTGCAATTCCTTATTAAAGAGCTTCTCTGGTTTCTTAAGGATTGCCCTTTATTAAAAATGCAACTGGGCAGCTCCAAAAGTGCCTTGTCGTGCTTCCCCACCCCTGAGAATGTGTTGTGTGCCAAGGCATACCCCATCCTGGGGACACAAATACGTCCCTGAATTGGTGGGGCAGTGACTTCCCTCTATATACAGGTGCGTCAGCCCAGCGTAATGCAAAGGGGCTTAACCTGTGTGTCCAAAACAGGCTTCAGAGGCCCTATAATTCACTGAAAGTTAGCTGCCCAGCTGCCTTGGTGCGTTTGTGAGTTTTGGGGGCTGGAAGATCCAGAGCTTTCACTGGATTCTCTAAGGGCTCTATAACTGAAGAACTGCTGGAGTGGAAACAGCAGCCTGGAACCAGCCCCACAGCTTCTTTCAAGTCTAGTGGATTTGCAGGGACCTAGAAAGATCCCGGAGGGAGAGGGTGGATCATCAGACAGGGCTGGAAGTGCTCTGTGAGCAATGTGAGGGCGCACAGGGCGAGAATTCAACCCACCCCTGTTGCCCCTGCTTGCTCTTGGAAGCTGCCTTGCAGGGAGCACATAGATAGGGGTTCCAGTAACCTTCTCAGCCTGGGAAGGGCTTGGCCTGGGGTGAGAATGAAGCCTCAAGGACTCCCAGCCGTGGTGGAGCCCTGGGCCTCAGGGATGCTGAGCTCCAGACAAAGGGGTTACACTCGAGAGTCCTTCAAGTTTCCTTCTATTTTAAATAAAACCATTCTAATGATTCCTTAGGTTTTCCTCACTGAGCATTTCTTCTTCTTGGGATACCTTTCTCTGTGTGTGTGTGTGTGTGTGTGAGTGCTCAGTCATGTCCGACTCTTTGCGACTCCATGGACTGTAGCCCGCCAGGCTCCTCTGTCCATGGCATTTTCCAGGCAAGAATACTGGAGTGCATAGCCATTCCCTTCTCCAGGGGATCTCCCTGACCCAAGGACCGAACTTGAGACTCCTGCATTGGCAAGCAGATTCTTTACCACTGTGCCACCTAGGAATTCCTCTCCTTACGGAAGCCTGTGTAATTTGGATAGAGTTTCCAAAGTAAAATACAGGACTCCTAACCAAATGTGAATTTCAGAAAAATAATGAATAATTTTATTTTCAGTTCAGTTCAGTTCAGTTCAGTCGCTCAGCCATGTCTGACTCTTTGCGACCCCATGAACCGCAGCACGCCAGGCCTCCCTGTCCATCACCAGCTCCCGGAGTCCACCCAAACCCATATCCACTGAGTCAGTGATGCCATCCAACCATCTCATCCTCTGTCGTCCCCTTCTCCTCCTGCCCTGAATCTTTCCCAACATCAGGGTCTTTTCAAATGAGTCAGCTCTTCTCATCAGGTGGCCAAAGTATTGGAGTTTCAGCTTCAACATCAGTCCTTCCAATGAACACCCAGGACTGATCTCCTTTAGGATGGACTGGTTGGATCTCCTTGCAGTCCAAGTTGACTATGATGGCTACTCCATTGGCACATACAAATACTAAAAAAACCATTCACTATTCACCTGAAATTCACATTTAACTGGGAGTTTTATTTGCTAAATCTAGGGCTGTGGGTTGAAAAAAATTGTGTGCCCCTCCATGCAAATTCGTATATTGATGTCTTAACCCCTAGTACCTCAGATGTGACCTCAGAATGGAGGCAAGGTCTTTGAAGAGCTAATTAAGTTCCAATGAGGTCATTGGGATGGGCCCTGATCCAAATGACTGGTCCTTTTAAGAAGAGGAATGTGGACACAGCCAAGTACAGAGGGAAGACCATGCGAACATCCGGGAGAAGAAAGCCACGTACAAGCCAAGGAGAGCTTCCGGCCTCCAGAACCGTAAAGAAACAAATCTTCGCTGTTTAAGCCACCAGGTCTGTGGTATTTGTTATGGCATCTGTGAACAAAGAATGTTGTCTGCCATTTCAGTAAACAGTGTTGCCCGCCATCAAGCCATCAGCTGCTGCAGCCACCCGCTACATTTTGGCCTGCGGGGAATTTAGGATGGAGAAAACCACGATATTGGCCCTAGGTAGTTAAGATTCATATCAAAGGAATAATGTCAGTAAGCCCAGACTCTTGCATCTTCCCATACATAGGAAAGCACTGAAATCATTAACTTAAGATGTTTCATTTTTTGTAATTAGCAGCAATCTTTTTATGCTCAACTAAGTGTTGTTTTTACTTTATTTTTTCTCCAGAAAAAAGTCCTCTGTATCCTGGTTCCTCCTTTATCTCTCGAGAGCAGTTCCTCAGAGGTCTTTGCGAGGCTGTCTCCCCAGCTGCAGTCCTCGGTACGGTCCCGAAATGAAACTCTCAACTTTCAGGTTCTGTGATGTGTGTGATTTTTTTTTTTTTTCAGTCGACACCTCTCTAGCAGTCTAATACATCTAGCAACTGCATTTGGCAAGCACCACTAAGTAAAAGGACACAAAATTATGAGTACAGAATGAAGAAAAAAATGTGAAGATTTACTAGAATCACAAATCACAGCAAGTTACCAGAGACTTACTTGGAGACTTGACTCGCCTTTTCAGAGACCCATTTAGGCAATGGACACGCCCTGCACCTCTGGAACTCACAGAGATCCCAGCAAGCGGGGGCTCTCAAGCTTAAGGTTTATTAATATTGTCGTCAGTTGAAATCTGCTGGGATGTTTACATCTTTTAAAAATTTTCTCTGTTTATTTTCCTGGTTTCACTTGATTTTCATGGCAGTCTCTCAAATTACACAATTGGGTATTTTTGGAACTCTGTCTCTTTATCCTTTAGTTTTTAGTCTTCTTTTCCTCTTCTAGAGGTCAGTTTTTTAGCGCTTCTATTTCATGTAAGAACAGATGTTAGAGTTTATAAAACAGTGTAAGTTTTTCAAATTAGAATTATTTTAGAAACATTATTTTAATAATATGCAAAACTTTGATACCTTTTTATTTTGTACATTGTATGAAGTCTAAAAGAGAAACAAGGAATAATGTAATTTTCTTCTACATAGGGAACTCTTATAGGTAACATTTTATTTTGGCTGTAGCCTGCAAATTTATAAAAATATGTACATATATAAGTGCATATGTGTATATTTAATATATTTCTGATGCTACATGGAATTATTCTAAAGCACACCTAATTATGCTAATGTGATTGACCATTAGACAAAATGGTCATCATTTTGTTGGTTACATCATTAGGCAAAATTGGTTGGTTGGTTGGTTACATCATTAGACAAAATTGTCATAACCATATATAAAAATTCTCTGTGCATAAATATATGTATATTCAAAATATCATATGTAAACAGTCCGTGGAAGACATTTCTTTTTCATTTTGAATTTAAACCACTAGTTTCAACTTTTTTAATTGAAGGAAGGTGTTTTTGAGCATTATTGCATATATTTCATATTAGCATACCAGGCAATATTTTTGACCTTCAAAATATTAAATCTCCTCCTAATAGGGCTAGAAATGACTTAAATATAGTATGATAGAAAATTAAAAGTACAGTATTATAAAAGTATAATGATTATTTTTTTTAAATAATTTAAGATGAGTGATACAAGCAAGAGAGAAGATGAAGAGTGGAGAGCAAGATAAGCAGATTGAAATGTGGATGCAATATCAAGAAATGAAACTTGATTAGCAATACTTGTAAAATCATCTGAACTAAGTTGTGTAATGTATTAATGGATACGTAATAGAAAATGAATAAACTACCTTGCCATTCTAGTTACTTCAGTCTTGTAATGTCAGAATTTGTGCAACTATTTCCTTGCATTTTCCCTTCAAAATATTATAGCACATTTGCTGTGTGTGTGTGTGTGTGCACATGCATGTGTGTAGCAATGTTGATTTATTAGATTATGTATTTGCGTATGTATGAATTATGATGGCAGAGGGCTGGTGGTGAATACCACATAACTGCTGTAACTACTTCAGTATGTTCCTCTTGCTTTTTATTTTATAAATTATAATTATAGTTAAGAATCACTAAGACTTTCTTTCACTGAAATATTTAACAAAGAATAGAATTACCTTACTGTTTAATCTTTAAATTCTGCCTTTCTTTTTGAAAAGGCAATTAATTAAATGCCCAGTCGGTATTTTTACTTCTTTAAGGTCTTTACTTTTTCTTTTTGCTTTAAATCAGCTTATTTCCTGAGCAGATAATTATGCAGGTATCTTCCACATGTACATTTAATGCTTGAGATTTTTTTTCCCCTGGAATTAAACATGTAACTGCTGATAAATCGTTACTCACATATACAACTTTAGCTTGGGGGAAGCAAACAGCAAATACTGCCTCAGCAAAGGCCGTTTTCCTTGTTGTCTAACTTTAAGATTTTTTTACAGCCCAAAGTTACCAAAAACAGCCCCCTCTTCCTCTTTAAGGAATATTTACCTGCTATGCTGCTGCTGTATTTATATCTGTTTTTACTCTCAATTTAGCCGCCTCAGGTTTTTTTTAGTTATTATTTAGTAGACATTTTTTGTGCTTTGAGGCCATTATACTTTCAAAATTTTTCTTAATTACAGTTATTCAACTTACTATAAAAGATTCCTGAATATCTCATTGTTTTCCAACTTTGCACAATGTGGTGGTAATGGTTTAGTTGCTAAGTCATATTCAACTCTTGTGACCCCATGGATGGTAACCCACCAGGCTCCCCCGTTCGTGGGATTTCCCAGGCAAGAATACTGGAGTGGGTTGCCATTTCCTAGGAGATCGTCCCAATCCAGGGATCAAATCCCAGTCTCCTGCACTGCAAATAGAGTCTTTACCACTGAGCCACTAGGGAAGCCCTCACACAATAATATATCCTGGCTTTAGTTAGTTGCAGTAAATGATGCTTCAAGAAAGGCTCATACACATATTTTACTGAAGGCAGGAGTTGCAGATTACATTTTCCCATCTTTTGAAAGTATGCAAAGGCCTCATTGGAAGGTAGCTATTTGCACCCACAAAGACATATTATTTTCTGTAATTGGTCATAAAAAGAATGGATTGTATAGCATTTGAACACTAAAATGAACACTGTATTTAGCAGTAAGAGAAAATATCAATCTTAAAAACATACTAGCCTGGACTTTTTATTATGTCTTTTTTTTTCTCCAGATGTAAAAATCTTTTTTGAAAGTATGAAAGCTAAAAAAAAAAAGTATGAAAGCTGCTTAAGGGAGCAGGAAAGAATAGGTGAAAAATCTGTATGCTTTCCTGCCCATCAGACTGGTAAAAGGTTAATATTTGACCATCCTAAATGTAAGAGGACTCTCATACATTTCTGGTGGGAGTATAACTAGATCAACCATGTTAGAGATAATGTGATTATACTGAGTCAACTTGAGGGTGCTTGTATCCTAAGTTCAGCAATAATGCTTCTGGTATATGCCCTAGAGAAATGATAGCCCATGTGTGCAAAGAAATGTGTAGCACAATGCTCATTAAAGCTATTAATAATTTTATTAATAATCAAAAGGTAACTTATATGTAAGGGAAAAAAGAGTTATTCAATCACAAATTTTAATAAATAATAATAATATTTTTGCTGTTTAAAATAGAAAAACTAATGAGTACTGAAATTAGATGTATAAAGACATTTTAGTATAGCCACATAATGGCATAGTGGAATATTATACAGCAGTAAACATGAATAAACTACTTGGGTTAACACTGACCAATATCAGAAATATATTTGAGAAGGAAAAGCAACTTGCTGAAGGGTAAGCCCAATGCCATAGGATTTATATAAAGCAAAAAAAAAAAAACGATTGTGCACACAAGGACTTGCTGTTAAAGTAAAATATACAAGAGAAAAAAAATGTGAACTTAAGGCTAGTGGTTGTCTCAGGAAGAAAAAAGAGGGAAATGAGATTAGGTACATAGAGGATGTTACCTATTTGTATATAAATATATATATTAATATAATTTGGTTTTTTTAAAAGACTACCTAAGCAAGACAGTGTTCAGAAAGAAAAAAATTAAGCAGTCACCTTACTGCAAATGAGAGAATAATAAATAAAATTTTAATAAATACAGATGAAAATAGATACCATTGATAGGGACACATAACAACTCTCATATACTTAATACAATAGAGATGAGGATGAAGATTGCCAAACCTGCTAAAAATTTGATTCTTTATTCCCTAGATTTTAACCTTGACTGACTGCATTCTACTGTGAAAGAGAAAAATAGAATAAGAATGATAGCCCTGAAATATATTATCAAGCATGGCATCTCAAAAGGAAACAGTATTAAATTTTTTTTTTCTTTTTTTTTTTTTAATTTTTTTATTAGTTGGAGGCTAATTACTTCACAACATTTCAGTGGGTTTTGTCATACATTGATATGAATCAGCCATAGATTTACACTTATTCCCCATCCCGATCCCCCCTCCCACCTCCCTCTCCACCCGATTCCTCTGGGTCTTCCCAGTGTACCAGGCCCGAGCACTTGTCTCATGCATCCCACCTGGGCTGGTGATCTGTTGTTTCACCATAGATAGTATACATGCTGTTCTTTTGAAACATCCCAGAAATTTAATCCTCTGGGAATAAACAGATAACAGAGGAGCCTCTGGTTTGACTTTATCATATTTGATTTTCAGATCTCCTTTTAAGTAACCCTTATGTAAGGAATAAAAATATTTATCACAAATTATAGTAAATACACCAAAATAATGATCACACCCCCCTGTTTCTCTTCCCCTTTCCCTGCCTCGTCCAGTCACGTCATCACTATTCACCCGGGCGCACAAGCTAGAACCCCAGCCCCCAGCCCCTTCCCACCTGCCCTCCAGCCCGCTGTCACAGCCATGCTGCCCATCCTGCTCCCACTCCTCCTCTCCATCTACTGCCTCCTACCTTAGCCACCATCAGGGCTCACTTACCCGCAGTAAAAGCCCCAGCAGGCTGCCCACACCCTGGCTGACTGCACCGACGGCCCCTCGGTCTGGCCAGCCTTCTTCCAGTTCTCCCCACTGGTCTGCCAGCCTAGTCCAAGTTGAACCAGGGGCCTCGCTTGCCTTCAGACCCCCTGAGCCCTTCCTGCCACAGCACTGCGCTGCCTGGAGCCCCCCCTCTCCTGCACCCGCACATCCTGAGGGCAGGAGGGGTGTCTGATGCACTTTCACCCCCCGTGTCTAACGCTCTATGTGAACCAGGTAGCGTGTACTTGGTCAACTGAAAGGAAACGAGTCATGATTGATAACCCACGTTTAGTGCAAACTGTTAAACTGAAAGTATACTGAGCTATGCCATTGGCAAACAAGGATGATTTAAGTCTCCAGCTGGGCCCTCACCTCATCCTCACTTTCTGTTGTCATTTTATCTCCTGGGATTCTCTCCCCCACCAACCACTCTCTCTCCTCTGGTCTACCCTCTACACTCTTCTGCACTGAAGCCATCGTTTCCTTGGGCAGTTAGCTCAGTGGATGCAGAGATTTTTGCACAGCTAACTCACCGGGTACACTTCGAGTATTGTGCTGGGTTTTCTAGAGATGCATGTAGTGCTGTTTCTAACCTGCAACTATACAAATCTATGGCAAGTTGGAATTTACGGACATTCGTTATCCTGCAGTGTTTGCTCTATAAAGTGTTTATTGTAATTAAAAAAATAACCTCCCCAGCTTGACAAAGACCACTGGACTCCCTCTAGGCTGCTTTAGGATGATATCATCTGATTAACATATACCCCCACTTTCAGTGAGGGAACCTGGAATTTAGGTTGTTTAATCCTTTCTGGACATTTATGAGCTACAGTGCGGCAGACATATCTGTGAATGGAAGGCTACACAGAGATGTAACGTGTATGTCCTGCTTTGGGAGGTCTTATCTGCGAATATCTAATAGTACTGTGTACCACTGCATCACCACCCTTCAACACACACACACACACACGTGTGTGTGTGTTCTCACACAATCTTTGTAATACTCACAAAGTCAATGACAGGCTTCCTTTACCTTTATATGCTTCATCTTCAGTGTACACTCCATAAGGGACATTCATCAATATCTGACATTTACTTGACAAGCTAAATCCAGCTGCTGTTCCAAGACGACACACCAGCCCCAGTGACTCATCAAAACTGCTCATTTCCCAAATCAAATCATGTCCCCAGGTCGTCAACGTGTCACACATTCTGCTACATACCAATTCCTAGATTCCTTTTCTTATTCCCATAAGTGCAGGCTTTCTGAAAAAAAAAATGTTGCCTTGAAAGAAAATATAAGAGACTAAATTCAACTGATAAAGATTATTTAATGCATGAACTTTTGCAAAACTATTCACATGCAGCTTCAACATGTTTCTTTTGAAACATTCTCAAAAGCGGTATTAAGAACCACTATTGGTACATTTTGTTCACAAAGAATAATATTCCAGCATTGTTGTTGTTCAATCACTAAGTCATGTCAGACCCTTTGCGACCCCATGGACTGCAGCATGCCAGGCTCCTCTGCTCTTCACTGTATCCTGGAGTTTGCTCAGACTCAGGTCCATTGAGTCAGTGATGCTATATAATCATCTCATCTTCTGCTGCCCACCTTCTTTTGCTTTCAATCTTTCCCAGCATCTGGTTCTTTTCCAATGAGTCAGGACTTTGCATCAGGTGGCCAAATTCCAGTATATCACTACATAAAACCCTGTCCGTATGACAACCAAGAATTGAGATGGAAAGAGAAGGACAAGCTATCCAGTGGTTCTCAAAGTGTGTGCGAAGCATCCTTACAGCCTTTCAGGGGGCCCACAAGATGTTATTTACTTTTGTAAATTTCATTGTCCCATATGTGTGTGTGGTGATATTTCCCAAAGGCTATGTGACCTGCGATATCCCAGTCATCTCATTTGACTGAATGAAGAAGCAGATATGAGAATACAGCTCTCCGCTCTTAGGCCAGACATGACAGAGATTTGTGAAAATGTAACACATTGCTATTCTTCTCCCTTGTTGTTTTTGTTTTGGAAAATATAGTTATTTTCCATAAAATATATTACTTATACTGATGAAATGGTTTATTATTATCTTAAATGAATTAACAAATGCTGAAAATTTTTCTCCATTTTAATTTTTAACACAGGAAATATTGGTAGATACAACCTGCCCTGTATAAAGCTCTTTGAGGTCACTGATCATTTTCGGGTCACTGAGCACAGATTTTCTGAGACCAAAAAGTTTGAGAAGGGCTGAACTACACAAATAGGTGGGTACATTACTGTCAGCTTGGAAACATTTTTTCCCCTTAAAAAAAAAAACAAACACATTTTTCAAAACAATGTTTCAAAAAGATGTGTTCAATGACTCAGAGAGGAGTTTTCCATGTAGAGGCCTCTTGATTGGCTATCAGCAGGCTGCACCTGGGCTACTTTCCACCGCACCTTATCTCTACCATCCTCCAGAGCTCCCTTTAGTAAACAAAGCAGAAGGGGAATGGGGGCCTTCAGGCCCCACAACAAGTTATTCCCGAAGAGGTTTGTTTGCCCCGGGGTCCTGGGCCTCCTGAAAGCTTTAGCTATTTAAACAGATACCACCAGAGGGGTTTCACCTTCTAGGCCTGCCTAGCTAAACCCCATCCTGCTTGAGCTCTCCTGGGAGTACAAGCCACCATCTGAAATACTGATTTGATTTCTGATTGCACAAGAATGACCTGGGACTCATTTTCAATGTAAAGGTTCCAGCCCCAATCCAGAACCTAAGGAATCAAAAGCTCAGGACTTAGAGGAGCGTGTCCTTCTCTTTGACAAGCTCTCCCCACGACCCTTGGTTTATGGTCTCCAGGAGGCCACTGCTGAGGTGCAGGCCACTGAGGAGAGAAAGGGGAGTCCCTGATGAGGGCTTCTCCCTCCACACAGGAGCGCAAAGCCGGCACCATGGGCCTGGCTCAGTTGCTCAGTCACTCAGTCGTGTCCAAATCTCTACAGCCCCTTGAACTGCAGCACGCCAGGCTTCCCTGTCCTTCCCCATCTCCCAGAGTTTGCTCAAACTCATGTCCATCGAGTCAGTGATGCCATCCAACCATCTGTTTCCTCTGGCATCCCCTTCTCCTGCCCTCAGTCTTGCCCAGCATCAGGGTCTTTCCTAACGAGTCAGCTGTTCCTATCAGATGGCCAAAGTATCCGAGTTTCAGCTTCAGCATCAGTCCTTCCAATGAATATTCAAGGGAACTGATTTCCTTTAGGATGGACTGAGATACAAAGAAGTCTCTAATGGGAGCAGCTCCTAACTCCTGCATGAAGTCTGGCCAGGGTAGGGCACCTAGGCACCAGGGGGCCTGTCAAGGAGAGGAAAGCTGGGTATCACAGGGCCTTGTGGGGGTGGTATTTGGGTTCAGAATGGTGACTGATGGAGGAGAGAAAGAAAGGGAAATCAAGAAGGGCAAATATCATGGCAAGAAAAGAGAGGTTCTAGAAATGAGGACCCAAGAGTGCCAAATTATCCTTTTCCACCTAAAATTTTGCTTAGATCTTTGGTATAGTCAAGAACCAATACAGACTTGACAAGTTCCCCAATGTCTGGCTCTGATGAAGACTCAGAGAATATAAACAGAAAATTTCAAAAAGCCAGAAAGAGTGATCACACAAATAAGACCTTAAAAAATCATGCCAATATGTGCTAAAGTGGGCATGGAAAAACAGTCAGATCTAAGAGAGAGCTTTTTCACCTGCAGAGGGTGTTTGAGGGCAGAAAGCCTGTGTCTGCATCTTCCTCCAGCCCCGGGGCTTAGGAAGCAGGAGGCAGAGGAAGAAGAGGCTAGGCCTGGCTGTTTACCATTACCCTTTGTGGGGCACATTGTAAAAAACCCATTCAGTAACAACCAAAGAGAATTTATGGCTTTTATTTATCTTTTCTGGGCTGTTCTTTAGTGCCTCAGATTAGAGTCAGTGAAGCTTAGTGCACAGTAGTTTGAGGTATAGCTAGGGGCTAAATCCTAACCCTCCATGATCTTTTCAGTTGTCCCCAGTTTGAGTTCCTTTCCAAGAAGGGTTCAACGTGGCATCTCTTTCCTTGGTTCTTTCTGTACCTCCATGCCCTGTGAACACATTAGGCCATTCACATATTGATGGTTTTTAAAAGAAACTATTGCATTTCAGTAAAAGCCTACTGGGGCTTCCCTGGTGACTCAGAAGGTAAAGAATCTGCCTGCAGTGCAGCTGGAGAAGACTATTGAGAGTCCCTTGGACCGCAAGGAGATCAAACCAGTTAGTCCTAAAGGAAATCATCTCTGAATATTCATTAGAAAGACTGAAGCTGAAGCTCCAATACTTTGATCACCTGATGTGAAGAGCTAACTCATTGGAAAAGACCCTGATGCTGGGAAAGACGGAAGGCAAAAGGAGAAGGGGGTTGCAGATGATGAGATGTTTAGATAGCGTCGCCAACTTAATGGATATGAATTTGAGCAAACTCTGGGCAATAGTGAAGGACAGGGAGGCCTGGTGTGCTACTCTCTATGAGGTTGCAAAGAGTTGGACGTGACTTAACGATTGAACAGTAACAAAAAAAGGCCTAAAGAATTTGGGAGAGATGGTGAACAGAGTAAAGTTGGGTTTATTGGGATGAATTTTGGTTGCCCAAATATTTTCAACCTTCACATACTTTTATTGTGCAAACAAGATTGGACTTTTCTACCAAATCTTACCCAAGTTTTGCAACACATTCACAAGCTGAAATCTGTGTGGCAAAGAGCGCTACTACCCCTGGAGCATTGATAACTAGCAGGGACAGGAGGAGCTCAGTTTAGCCCACTCTGTAGCTCCTTTGCAAAGCTCTTTGCTTTATTTGCCTCAACTTTCCCCATTCTCAAGATAAGATAGCAAAAGAAAGAAAAAACTTTACCCCATATAGGTCTTTCAGAAGACAGACTGCAGGTTTATAAAATGCCTAATGAAATGCACAATTCCTTCTTCATTGGCTTGCTGCTGAGAAAGAACTCCCTTGCTCATTTCCAGAAGATAGGAGATGCTTTCAATGACATCAGTTCTGTTTAATAAATAACCTCCTCTGTGCTTTCAGCAGTAGATGCTCTGAAAGCATTCAGAGCATCCATAAACACTTTTTTTTTTCTTTCCAAATCAATTTTTAGCATGGCTTCACATATCTGGAAGACATCACCACTTTTGTAAAAGTATGCAACACTACTGATCCAGGTGGTCAGAACCATCAATGCCCACTTGAGGCTGAATGGCTTTTTATCTGTTGTCTTTTTCCCCCCATCTCAAAGGATCTTTCGTAGAGTAGGTCCTCATAGAATACTAGATAAAGAATTGTGTACCAATGCCCTATTTTGTGCCCTAGTTGAATGTCACCTGAGAATGAGATCTTTGGGGTTATTTAGAGAATTCTCTCCAGATTTCACATTGCATGCTCAAGGTGAGTGAGGTCCACAGGGACCCTGGACTATGTCTACTGCAGGGAGGTAGGGAGGGATCCTGGGGCACCATGAACTGATCTGCATTCCAAGGGTTCATTCACACAGACTTGGTGGGGCAAGGAGCATATGAGAACTCTACATTCTGTCTCTTGAGATCACCCTTCCAGTTAGCTACATCTTCTCCCAGATTTCAAACGTCTAACAGTTTTTCTCTGAAATTTTATTTTTATTTCTTTATGTTTTATTATTTTTCTAGCCAAGCATTAACTTCTTCACTTATTCACTCAGCAAATAAGTCTCTATTGATAAGAGATGGGGGATCTGTTAATTGTTTTTTACAACTAGTATGTATTTGACACATGCAGGATTCTGGACCTTACGTTTGTATTTATGCATGTGCTATTTGTGTGCATAATTACTTATTTGTCTGATTGCGAGTTCATAATTTTCTTGAGGGCAGAAGCTATGTTTTGCTTATCTTTGTACCCACAAATCTCAATAGACAGTAAGTGCTCAATAAACATTGAAATAATGTTAAACAAATCACATCACCTTCCAAAATGGAACTGGGGCAAATAATAATTAAAGCATGTATCTCATCAACATAATGCTCAAAATATCAGTAAAATCTTGTAGAAGAAATGGAGAAGAGCATTAACCTATAGCTGATGCGAATTAGGCTATAAATTAGACTTGAAGCTTCCCGATGTGTTGTTTGTTGTTGCTTAGTTGCTAAGTCACGTCTGACTCTTTTGCAACCCTACAGACTGTAGCCCTCCAGGCTCCTCTGTCCATGGGATTTTCCAGGCAAGAATACTGGAGTGGGTTGCCATTTCCTCTAGGGAATCTTCCCAGACCAGGAATTGAACCCACGTCTCCTGCATTGGCAGGCAGATTCTTGACTGCTTAGCCACCAGGGAAGCAAGCTTTTTGATAGCCAAGGTTAAGGAAAAATTTCCCAAGACACATCAAAAATCAGGATTGTGGATTCAAAGATGTTGAGTTCTAGATTTTTATATATCTTAAATGCTAATAAACATTTTATTATTATTTTATTACATTTCTGAAAATTTCCAATTATAATTACACATTTATCTTGAGATAATATTGATTCCATAGAAAAATTACTTTTTTGCTTTTACATACACAAGGTACTTGAAAAAAAGGGCAAACGTCAAATAATCTTATGCATATTTAAACAAAATAAACATTAATCTTTTCCAGAATGAAATTCCCATAGCCTTTTTCATTAGAAGTGATCAGATGAGTTACTTCACTATTTTTGAGACGATAAACTTTACATCTAAAATGTGCCCAAAGTAAATCAAAAGCCTACCCTATTCTGTTCCAGTGAAACCAACCTAAGTCAAGATCAGGATACCGGGAGCAGTCAGGCGGACGAGTGCCTAGAGTAAAATGGGCATCAGGTGTGAGACGTCTTCAGCAAGCAGTGCTGTAGAGTAATTCCTGAGTAGAGAGAGCCGTTTATGAAGACTCTGATGGGGAGAATACCTGAACACTTGGATGGGCTGAGAGCTCAGATTGCTAATTGAGACAGTCATGTTGTTTTTCCTATTCTTCGAGCCTCTTGAGCACTGAGAGTCAGAGGCTGGCTCCCGAATCACTCACGGTCCTGGGCTCCCCGGGGACCGATAACTCTATGAAGCCTCAGTTTCTTATCCTGCAAAACGGAGATCAAAATACCTCCCTCCTGAGACTGTTGTAGGAATCAGTGCAAATAGATGAGATTCTGTACGTGGACAGACTGCAGACTGTGTTGTTGTTTAGTTGCTGTTGTGTCCGACTCTTTTGCGACCCCGTGGACAGCAGCCCACCAGGCTCCTCTGTGCATGGGATTTCCCAGGCAAGAATACTGGAGTGGGTTGCCATTTCCTTCTCCAAGGGATCTTCCTGACCTAGGGACTGAACCCGCATCTCCTGCATTATCAGGCAGACCACTGAGCCACCAGGGAAACCATAAACTGTAGAAATAAAATTTTGGTCCTATAGATTTCAAGACTGACATGAGTTAATTTGTGAGTTGGGAAATGGTTGATTTCTTATAATAGTGCAAATGTGATTAGTCAGATTTCTGTAAGTGTAACTAATTTCGTTCACTGCTGAAAATAGAGGGTTTTTTGGTTTTGTGTTTTGCTCCATAAATGCATACATTTTTTTAAAAAAGCTGTTGAGTTCAGTGGTTCAAATCTATATTGCAGTACTGATTACAGGATTTGATTTTGTGTTTTAAAAGTCCTCTTTTGTGAGAATCATGAATACACAGTAAGTAGCTATAGACTTAATACTTATTTATGTGGTATCATCATACAGGATCATCCTACATGTGATGAAGTTCTGCTTCTTTTTTCTAAAACATTTTTTTCTTGGTTTTATTTACATTTTACTATGATAAGCATATTTACATCATTTAATAATTCAAGTGATTCTACCATGCTTTCGAGGCCTTTATGAGAAAAATTGAGGCAAAAACTTAAGTTTTTAAGTGAATTGATTTGACTGTCTTCAAAACAAGATGAAACAAAAACCCTGACTCTCACTAACTTTTTAAATAGCCCCATTGACTTGTCTAGAAGTAATCAATCAGCAACAATCACATTTCAGATAAACCTCAATGCTAAGATGTCACCAAGATGACCAGAAGATAAACAAAACAAACCTGTTACATGAAGGCAGAGATCCCAAGGCAGCCCATTCGTCCCCTAGGGTTACGCAGCAAAGGGATGTTGGTGAGGGTGGGAGAAATACTGCAGGAGGCACCACGGCATCTTTTCCAGACCTTCCATGCTGGCTGGCCCTCGAGGAGAACGAGAGCGTGGTCCCAGCCTGGCAGAGGCACAGACTGGGGCAGGGCATGCAGAGCTGGGGTACCAGTCTGGGAGGACAAGGTAGGCAGGCAGGGGGTGAGGAGTCACCTAGTCCCCAGAACCCCTGGACAGACCCTGCCACCACAAGGCAACAAGCCCAGCAGTCATGGTATCGGGGCACCAAGGGCATCAGCTCTGTTCAAGACCCTTTCCCTTCCAAGCACCCGCTGCCATCTTTTCCTGATGACTTTCTACAGGGCAAGGGGTAGACGGATTAGCACCCTCCTGACCCCTCATGTCACTCCCTGATGCTGCTCCAGTGAGGGGGGAACAGCTGGGATTAGACAGATTTATCTTTTCGTGATGTTTTATTTTCTTTAATCTACTTGCTGGTGTCCAACAAAAACCCTACACACCCATGTGGGAAAAAACTACATAACCACATGCATAATTTCTCTTTCTCGATACACAGCAAAGTGTGAGCCCGTTCCTTTCACATGAATGAAGAAGGCAGGGAAGACTAAAAGCACCTGAACACAGGTGGAGCCTGGTGTCCAGGCTGCGTATATTCCGATGGCTGTGTTTCTTCACTGAGTTGTTAATTTTAATGCACTGGAAATTGCACAAGGTATTTCTCTGGCAAGAGCAAAAGGTTAAAAAAAACATTATTTATGGTGTTTCATAAACTTTCATACCATTTTGAAAGATCACAAGTTTATGAATGGTACCTAGTGATGCATAAGGAATTACCTTATTATAAGTAGAACGGCATCTGTGACTCTTCAACAATACTGACGTAAGAAGACAATATATTTTGGGTTCTGGGAGTCACTGAAGTGCTAATATTATGCAATTAATACACTATCATAGTGTTAACATGATGGAGACAGTGGTGTGTATAAATATTCTATTTGTTCTCCTACGTTTCTGTTAGACAAGACCATGTAATGAATGTGTCACTTCTAGCCAGAGGCATGAAAGGATCTTGAGCAATTCTCCAGCCTCCCTAAATCTGCAGGGTTGACGCAAGAGTATCAGGTGGTGAAAACTTGACCCTGAAGTGGCCTACACTGTGAATTGGGGCTTCCTTGGTGGCTCAGTCGGTAAGGAGACCGCCTGCAATGCAGGAGACCTGGGCTAGATTCCTGGGTCAGGAAGATCCCCTGGAGAAGGGAATGGCAACCCACTCCAGTATTCTTGCCTGGAGAATCCCATGGAGAGAGGAGCCAGGTGGGCTTACAGTCCAAAGAGTCGGACACGACTTAGCAACTAAAGCACACACACTCTGAATTGCTGCACTGAGCCATCTCCAAGACCCAAGTGGAAATTATTTGAGTGAAAAATAGACCTTTACCAAGTTAAAATGATGAGATTTGGGAGATGTCTGTTACTGGGGCACAGCATGCCCTGACTCATACAGACAATGAGAATGGATTTCAGTCTTGAGGGTTAAATAAAAGTCTAGATTTAGACTGTTACACATGTGCAGTCTTTTAATTGAAGACTTAGTAGGAAATAGCAAGAACTGGAAAACATTTTCTGTAAAGGACCAAGCAGGACATATTTTAAGCTTTGAGAGGAAGTTTCTCCACAGCGACTCAGCTCTGCCTTCGGAGCACGTAAGCAGCCGTGACCAAGGGTGATGGGCCTCGCTGTGTGTTTCAATAATTCTTTATTTATAAAAACAGAAAAGGGCCAGGCTCTGGTGCATAGCTCCTGGCCCCTGTGATCGAAAATCTATGTTAAATGGAGTTCTGTTGAGTACTTGGAATATGAGTTTCCCGGGGCTCCCTTAACGAAGTACCACAAACCACGTGGCCTAAAACAACAGATACTTACTCTCTCACAGTTCTAGAAGCTAAAAGCTAGAGCCGAGGTGTTGGCGGAGTTGGTCCCTCGTGAGGGTTCCGAGGGACAGTGTGCTCCCTGCCTGTCTCCTGGATCCTGACTGTTGCTGACCGTTCCCAGCATCGCCTGGTTGTTGGAGGACATCACCCGGTTGTTGGAGGACATCACCCCAATGTCTGCCTCTGTCTTCAAGCTGCTGCTTTCTCCCTGTATGTCCTTCTCTTATAAGGAGACCAGTTATATTAGATTAAGGCCCCATCTTAACAAATTACATCTTTTAATGAATTACATCTTCAATGACTCTGTTTCCAAAGAAAGTCACATTCTGAGGGACTAGGGGTGAGGATTTCAACAAATCTTTCTGGGGTGCACAGTTCAACCAATAGTGTTTGACTACGTAGAGAATATGTTTCACTTAGTAACTTGACAGTGATGCAAGTGAGTTTGAAATAAGTTTCTACATCTTGACTTTGTTCAGAGAGACCAAATCATGAACTATTTTGATAAGTTTGAATTTTAGGTACTTAACAGAACAATTAAAAGAAAAACCATGCTCCTAATTAACATAATAAATAGAATGTTGTAATGAATATTTATAATTCAGTACTATTTTATAGGCATCTACCTTTTCCAAAACACTGATTGATGCTTAAGGTGAGAAAATTAGATTTGATTTACATACTTTATTTCTTGAGACTGTTATTAAAGCACAGGATTAATGAAATGATTATTCTTTAGAGTCTGAATACAGACATCTATAGGGAATTATTAAAGACAAAAACCACTATTTCCTTGGCAAGTTTTGGAACCCTAGAATGTGAAAAAAGCAGCGCACTGTTAAGTAATCAGGTAAATGCTTTAGATACCCATAGAATGGGTTCAGAAGAAGGAGGGACCCTCAAGGCCTAGTAAGGAGATGCCCTCTGGAGAATGGGGGTTTGCATTGACTGGATGGGGAGCATCTAATATGAGCAAAGGCATAAAATAACATAGCTTATGAGGGAGGTTCAGCCTGACATGAGGCAGCAGGGACATATAGGGGAAATAATGATAGTTGTAACTGCAAAGAGTCATCAATACTGATATAACAGACCCTGAATGTCTGCCTAAGGAGAGTTCAGATTACATTCATGAGTAACAGGTCTCTGAACAATAGATTTCTGAGCAAATAGTCAAAGATGTGTGGTGTGACCCACAAGATAAACAAGGCCACAGGGCAATGAGGAATTAGCTAGGCATTATCTAGGAGCATCTAGGCATTATGAAAAAGATGGTAAACAGTGTGGCAGGGTCATCAAGAGTGGTATGTAAACGTTTTGATGGATCTTGATGACTAGAGTTCTGAGAGAAAACCATGAAGGAAGAAAAGATGAGTCAATGCAATCCCAAGAGGAAGGAAGGAAAGGAAAAAACCAGGAGGCAGCTGACGTAAACACAAGGAAGGAAAGCAGGTCAGATTCTAGCTAAGTACTATTGAAATGAAGACCAGTTCACTGGTTCAACTCAAATAAGTCAAGATAGACTAAGATATCCACAGTTACATATAAACCCTCATACTTCAGTAGCTTCCTTAGCGCAACAGACACATTTCTGGTTCATATTACACATCCAGGGCTAACTGAAAGGGAACTCAGTCTCACAGATTCATTCAGATGAGGAATAATGAGATGCTGCTGTCTCACCATGGAGCCACATGGGTGAGAAAGAACCAGGACAGTTTCCACCACACTGAGCTATCTTCAGTCCATTTGCCAGAACCAGTCTCACAGCTCCAGCACAATCACAGGAGAGAGTGGAAAAAGCAGAGAAGCCCAGGGAAGCCCAATATATGATAAGTATTACTGTCTCTACTACACTATCATTTTTCCTTCTATTTCAAAAATAAATTGTCTATGAGTTTCTGTTCTGATTTTGCCTTTGGTAAAGTGAATCTATTTCTTTCCACTTGTTTCCACTAGCTAACCACCAGGCAATCTCACGTGTTCTCAACCAAAACCATAACAAAGGACTTTCCTTTCATGATCATTCTGAACTACAGATTTATGGACAAAAGCAGAATGTTAAGATCTGATAGCTGTTTTCCCCCTGATTCTTGAAAGAGAAGCACATGAAGAGCTCAGTTACCCTGGAGTTCGGTAGTTTGTGTGTGTGGAGGCGGGGGTATGTTTTGACCCCAAAAAAGACACATTTTGCTCAGTCCTGTCTGACTCTTTGCAACCCGGTGGACTGTAGCCTGTCAGGCTCCTCTGTCCACGGGATTTCCCAGGCAAGAACACTGGGGTGGGCTGCCACTTCCTTCTCCAGGGGACCTTCCTGACCCAGGGACCGAACCCGAGCCTCCAGCCTTAGCAGGTGGATCTTTACCGTCTGAGTTACCAGCTAAGCCCAGAGTTTGGTAGAGTCAGACTAACATCTGACTCTTCAGAGACTGACTTGGCTCATTCCCTAGGAAAGAGGCTGTGGCTACAGAGGCAAGCACCGGGCTGTCAGGGTAAAGAGAACGGCCGCAGGAGGGGTTGCTATTGAGAGAAAGCTGTATGTGCGCCTCCCGTAGACAGAAGTGGGGCCTACAGAGGGTCAAGCCTTGGGTTATCTTTAAAAGGACGCTGCCTAAGAGCATGTCTTGCCACAGACAGATCATCAGATTTGGGGGCCTGGGTGCAAGTAGTTAGTTAGAAAAGCCATCTCCAGGCTGACAGCCTAGTGAGGGATCATGCTGACTATTTTTAAAAGCATGATGAGGGATCCTCAGCTGGGTGGGGATTGGCAGGGAGGGAAGGAGCGGTCTCCAGCAAACCCCAAAGGGTCTATTAGACCTAGAGGTCACTAACCAAGATGATCAGAGTCCTAAGCCAGTACGACTTTTACGCCCAATCCTCTCCTGGCGCTGACCTTGGAGGGGCCCTAAACAGCTGCCAGAAGACAGAGGCCAAAAGACAATGAGAAGAAACAGACAACGCGTTTACACGGCACATTGTAGGCGATTCTAGTCAAACAATTAATCTTTGTGAAATGTTTTTGTTGATGATGCTTTTGATGGGGGATTATGTTTTTAGAAATTTAAAGCATATGTGATCAGTAATCCATTAATTCAGAACTGCTTAATTAAGTTTCTATAACAGAGTACCTACAGAACCTTCAAGCTGCTGTAGATGTTTGGAAGACCCTCATCGTACTTTTTCAAATCTTTTACATACTAGTGAAAAGAGCAGAGAAAGAAGTAATCTTCAGACAACGTGATTAGTGCTGTAAAAGAAGAGGAAAGACTGTAATATTAGAGCCAAGACTAAGGGCATTTATCTATCTGAAAGAATCTAGAAAGCTTTCCGAGAAGGTGATACTTAATCTGATGTTTAATGAGTTTATTTAACCATTAACCAGAAGATTGAAAGAGTGGAAGTTATTCTTGGAGGCAAAACAGCCTAACACAAAGGCATGAATCAGGAGAACCCATCTTGCGCAGAGAACTACAGATTTATCAGCAAAATTATAGAACGAAGTACCATTGGACAGTGGTGGGTACCTCATGTGGAGGTTATTCAGAACCTGTGTGACGTGTTAAGGAATTTGGAGATATCATTTAAGCCATTGAAAATTTCTTAAAAGATTTTGCTCTTGCTCTATGTTTATATTCGTTGTTGTTCAGTCACTAAGTTGCGTCCAACCCTTTGCGATCCCATGGACTGCAGCACGCCAGGCTTCCCCATCCTTCACTATGTCCTGGAGTTTGCTCAAAGTCATATCCATTGAGTCGGTGATGCCATCCAACCATTTCATCCTGTCACCCCCTTCTCCTCTTGCTCTAAATATTTCCCGGCATCCGGGTTTTTTCCAATGATTCAACTCTTTGAATTAGGTGGCCAAAGTATTGCTTTTAAAAATAGACAGTATTACATAAGACTTTTAAAAAATGATCTATAATTTCGTTATCCAGAAAGGACTAGTAAATATATTATGGAGTGTTTTTCTTCTTTTATTTATTAATACATATTTAAATATTTTAATCCCATTTTAACTTTATAGCCTGTAGTTTTTACTTACTATTATACCATGATTGTCTTCCAGGATCACTGAATAATTTTTGACAACATGATCTCTAATGAGTGACCAATATTACAAGAAATGAATCCATTGTTATTTATCTTACCATTCTTTACTGTTACCAGCTGGGTTGTCTCAAATAATTTGTAATTAACATCCAGGCATATAAATATCAGTGCATTTTTTAAATGCTTTCCAGTACATTGAATTGCTAGATCAAAAAGGATATATTCTTTTGAAGCTATTTTTTTACACATTTCTAGATTAATTTCCACAAAACTTTTGCTGATTTATACTTTAATCCCTTATTCAGTAGTGGTGTAAAATAACTTTTGCTCCTTTATAGGTTTATCCATGGGACAAGTTATTTGCTTTTATAAACAATATTTGCTAGATTTTTTAATAAAATAAAATTTTAATAGACTTTATAAACAGTTTTCAGTAACTAAACTTTGTTTGATTTTTTTAATAAAAGTTCACTGAAGAAATGTTGGAAAGTATAGAATAATGCAAAGAAGAAAAGTTACATAATTTTAATTCTATTTCCTATAATTAAGGACAGTAACATCTTGTATATAGCCTTCCAGTTCCTTAAATTTTCTCTCCCTCTAAGTATATTTAATAAAGTTGAGATCTTCACTATTTGGACTTATATTTTGTCTCTTTCATTTTATACTGTAGAGCAAGTGGCATAGCAGATCATTAATTAAGCTTGAGTTGCAAGACCTGCATAATATTCCCTTATATGAATGGGCCCTTATAAATCATCATTCTTGTACTGGAAGTTAGGTTGGTTCTAATCTTTCATCCCCCCATAGAATCCTTGTATGTACATCTCTGTACATACCTTGAATTATTTTATTGAGACCAATTGCTAAAAATGGAAGTGTTCAGTAAAATGGAACATTTTTAATGATTTTTAATTCATTTGGCAGTTTCTTTCAAAAAAAGATATTCCCATCATTAATGAATGAGAGGTCTTACTTCACAATATTTGAGGGTTATCAACATTTTAATTGTCCCTATTTGATATGTAAAGATGTTTTTTATTTTATTTGGCTTTCTTTGATTATTTATAGCATTAAGTATCATTTTAGTCTTTATGGGAAATGTTTTTTTCTTGCTTTGAAGATTTGATGCCATTCTTATGGATGTTCAAAGTCTTTTCCTGTACTTTTAAGAACATTAATCATTTATCTGCAGTGTCTTTTCATATAGTTCTTTTTTTTTTTTTTGCCCTGTAGTTTATATTGATGAGTCTGGGATTTTATTTGTAACTTTGTTGGCTGGAATGAGTAGATTTGAGTAGATTTATCAGGACACTTACAGGGTTACTTTTTGAGCCTTTGCATAACTATAATATCCTTTCTGTTTCTATCACATGTGAATGACATCTTGTGAGGATATAGAATTCTTTTATATTTTCCCTCGCAATTTTAGTTATTGTATTCTCATGTGTAGTATAGTGGAGAAAAAAGCATGAAGTTGGCCTTTGTGCACATGATGGTAATTTTATATGTCAACGAAATTGGGCAGGGGAGCGCCCAGATATCTGGTCAAATGTTATTCTGTGTGTTTTCATGACGACACTTTCAGGTTAGACTAACATTTAAATCAGTAGGCTGGATAAAGCACCCTCGCGTATATGGGCCCCATCCTCGTGCAGTTCTGAATAGAACAAAAAGGCAGACTTTCTCCTGAGTAAGAGAGGATTCTTCTGCCTGAGTGCCTTAAAAGTGAAACATCAGCCGCCCCAGGGACTCGCCACCTCCCTAATCACGTGGGCCACTTCCTTACAGTAAGCCTCTCTCTCTCTCTCTCTCTCTCTCTCTCTGTGTATATATATATATATATATATATATATATATTTATACATCCTATTTGTTCGGCTTCTCTGAAGACTGCTAATCTAATAATTAACACGATACGTTACCTGGAATTTTTTCTTGTATTCCCATACTGATAGCACCTGTCTGATTTTTTTTTTTCTGTGAAATTTAAAAAATGTTATCATTACACATCTCAGTGTGAATCTTCTTCAATCACTGTTTGGAACACAAAATGATCCTAATAGACAAGAAGGTGAAAGTGAACGTCACCAGGTTCCCCTGTCCATGGAATTCTCCAGGCAAGAATACTGGAGTGGGTAGCCGTTCCATTCTCCAGGGGATCTTCCCAACCCAGGGATTGAAACCAGGTCTCCCACGTTGCAGGCAGATTCTGTGCCATCTGAGCCACCAGGAGGGTGAAGGTACTTCCATGTGATAGTTGATCTGTGTGGCATAGAGTACAAGGAAGGTCATCCGCTCAGAGAGAGGAGGCAGATGGTGAGGGTATTAAGTCCTGCAATTCTGTGCTGGGCCTTAAAGTCACTTCCTGCTCTCGGTGTGGGTCAGGCCATCCATGCCGGCTGTTCTCTATTCTCCTAAGCTTAGAGTGGACCTACCACTGCTGTGATTCACATGCGACCTAGGTCTGAACCTCCAGCCCTTCACATATTATTATTTTTATGTATTTAAGTCTCTTTACACAGATAAGCACAAGAATTATCTGAATATATGCACCTTTTATTTAACAGGCTTTTGATAATATTTGTTTTCTGATTTCAATTGAAAAGACCAACAAATATCACACACACTGCAAAAATATGCAGTTGAGTATTTCTAAAATCTCCACCATTTTTAGACCACTGTTAGCAATAATCAAAACAAACTTCTGCTTTAGGCTGATCATCAAGCTTAGTCTTTTGAAAATGTATATATACAAATATGCATATGGATTTATTATCAACAGGAAGAACACAAAAATACAAATCTTACTGCAAAATGTATCTATGCTAATATAAATGTTCCCAAAGTGATTTTGTTAGGGATGTAAAGGAACATGTAATTAGTTCATTGATACTAAAATTCCACTGTTGAAGATTTCTGCACGATTACCTACAAATTTAACAATAAGTAATTACACTTATTAGGTGTCAGGCATTGTGATAAGTGAAATTTATCAACGGTTTTATTCATATAGATTTTTAAATTTATGGCACAAAACTATGTTACTTATATGATCCATAGTAAAAATCACATATCCCTGAATTTGACCTAGTGTTCTATCAATTAAAAGAAAATTGCTAACTTACATTAATGATATTGTGCTTCAAGATTAGTAGATGTGTAAGTGACTGCCATCAGTATAGTCTCTGAAACCTGAGGCTGGAAGTAGAAAATAGACGAAACATCAAGTGACACCTCTACATTCCAGTCGTCCCTGTTAATAGGTTTTCAGTAAATCCAGGTGGACCAGACCCAAGATTACTCTTCTTGGGGCAGCAAGGGCAGAGCTGCTTGTGAAAATAAGCACCATTTCTTCCAACACCCCAGTATCCCCATCACTCTAAATCAGCCCATGGATTAACCCTAAGTCCTCCCTGTAAATAAGAGTGATAGTTCAAGGATAACAAATTTCAAGGTAAAGCAACCCAGCTTGTGAAAAAAAAAAAAAAACAACAAAAACTTTTGCACCCACCATTTTGCTATCCTAATATTACTATATATTGGACAAGCCTTTCATTATAAATTTGGAGTTAAGAGACTTAAAGGAAACTCAGTGTTAGGAAGCTGCTTGTACTCAAGTGGAAATTGTTAGCAGCAGAGTCCTACTTGTTTTCATGGGACATGGGAATGAGACACAGTGGAAGCATCTGTGAATTGCACATGGATGTGTAGAAACTGAGGCTGAAGTAGTTTAAATCTAGCACTAGACGCTTATTGGAAAACGTGTTTGAAGAAGGTGTGTTACTCTGCTCAGCCTACACTACCAAAATTCCATAGAATAGCTGGCTTAAACAACAGAGATGTATGTCTCACAGCTCTATAGGCTAGGAGTCCAAGATCTAGGCCAATGTGGTTTCTGGTGAGAACTCCCTCCCTGGCTTGCAAATGGCCACCTGCCCCGTGAGTCCTCACACGGCTGAGGGAGAGAGAAGACAGATGTTCCTCTTCCTTAAGGCCACCAGTGCCATCAAATTAGGACCTCACCTCGTGTCCTCATTTAGTATTAACCACCTCCTTAAAGCCCTCCCTCCAAATCCTGTCACACTGGGAGTTAGATCTTCAACATAAGAATTTTAGGAGAAATTCAATCCATAGCAGGCTGTATAATTCTTTCCCATAATTTTGTTTCTGTAACTACATTACTCTTAATTTAAAAAAAAATAGCTTCTATTTTGCAAGAGAACGAATGTGTGACTACTTAAATAGTACCTAGCAGTCAAAATAACACCAAGTGGTGTAAGCTCTCAGCCACACAAATTTTACTGAGCAGCCACCCACTTACCCTAATTCATTGAAATCCCAAACCTAAAAATATGCCTTGTATTCTGAAGATCACAGGCAGTGTATCAATAGATTTCATTGTTTTTTTTTTAACTTCAAAAATGTTCTTTGATGAAGTTTTTGTTGCCATGATTGATGGATTTGAAAACATCACACTGTGTTTTTTGTTTGCTTCACACTGTTGTGTCATCACGGGGGCACAAGAAACCCCCAGAGGGGATGAGAGCGATTTTCCTGCCCTCATTCCATCAACCTTGCCCTGAATACTGGTATAAAACATAGCACACAGACTGCTTGGCTTCTTGGACTGGAGTGTCTATTGAGACTCCCTAGGAAAACTCATGTTTAAGAATGTGTTCATGCTTGTGATCTCTGGTCCAGAGTGGAATAGTTTTCTGAAGCAACATAAACTATGGGATGTCCATCCTCATTAGGTGATAAAAGAAAACGCTGCTTGTCTCACTCTTGTGCTATTTCTTGGGTACATTTGGTGATGTATGGCCTAACACTGCATAGTATGGACAAAGAAACTTCAAATCTGACTTATTTAATAAGGACTTGTGATGTGACCTGCAGTACAGTCTCGTTGCAAGAAACCAGCTGCTATTCTGTTACACAGGTGGGTGCTGAAGTTTGGCTTAACATGGGACAAAAATGCTGGAAAACTAAATGAGATCAAGTTTAGTGGAGTCAAGTTGTCAGCCTACCTAAATAAAGAGAGGGAAAAAGTAGGCAGTATACAAGCTCCCTTAAAAAAATAAAACTCACATATTTCAATATATACCTAAATTCTTTTCTAACATTATTTAAATGTTTGCAGTATATATTTAAGTATAAATACGTGGTGCCTCAGATGGTAAAGAATCTGCCTTCGGTGCAGGAGATGCAGGTTCAACCCCTGAGTTGGGAAGATCCCTTGGAGAAGGAAGTGACAACCCACTCCAGTATTCTTGCCTGGAAAATCCCAAGGACAGAGGAGCCTGGTGGACTACAGTCCGTGGGGTTGCAACAAGAGTCAGACACAACCAACCATAAATGTACATAAAAGCACATATAAGTCCCTAAGATATATATTTTGAATCCATCTATAAAATTAGAAAGATGTAGTAATTAAGCACAAATGAAAAATACATAAATGAAATTAAAATTGAAATACTTTTGCTAAGCTGCACATGCTGTTGTTAAATCACTGCTTTAACATGATTACTATGGCTATAACACAAAATTGTTTTTTTCCCCTGATTTTGAAGGTTTTGATGGCTTTATATTTTATAATTACATATTTATAAATTGTTTTATTGAATTTATATAATAAATATATGTGTTTCATAGATAATAAAATTATGCATAAGTATTTACATATTATTATAAAAACTAAAGTACAATTTATATCATAAGATCTATATCTTACAACTAGTTTTTAAAAAAATTATAAAATACCAAAGGATATAAAGCCAGTTAAAATTATTCAAACATCTAAAACTCAGAGACCAACCCTGTTTAGTGTATTTCTTTTTTCTCTTTCAATGCACAATTCTGGAGGGAGAAAATGGGAAAGCAGGTCAATGTATATGGGAATTTTATGTAACACCCTATGCTTTCGGTTAGAGTGACCTGTCCCAGTTTGCCTGGAATCGAGGGGTTTCCTGGAATATAGGACTTTGAGCTCTAGAATCAAGACAGTCCCAAGCAAACTGGACAGTTGTTCCCCCTACTTTCAACCTTATACCTTCCCTGTTCCTTACCTTCTTTATACCTCAATCTGCCTGTGTTTTAGGTTGTAGCTTCTTTGGCCTTCCATCACCAGTCAACACTCTTCATACAATTTTTCAAATTTTGCTGAAATAACTTAGCTTCAGTGTTGCCCCTTTATTCTATTTTTGAAGGTTGAGAACAGTGTTTTATCCAGACTCCAATACTGCTATTTTAATTGGCTCTCAAGTGTGCTCTAATCACCATCTTGAACCAGAAGGTGCTAGATTCCTTTTGAGTTTTACAGTGTAGGTTTTTGACGACTCTGACTCAACCCACTTCTCGAGAAACATTTCTGTGTACCGCTTGGACTTCCCTTGCCCTGAATACATCATCTATGCCCTCTGTTCAGTTTCTCTTAACAATCAAAGCAGAACTGCTTGGCTTTAATGCGGTCCTAAATATAAACAGAAATATGAGGTTAACATAGGATGTTTGGTTACTAAAAAGTCATCCAAATGTTATTGAATAGTCACTTTTTTAGACTATCATTAAAATAAACACATATAAAAATGTAATATTCATAAAGAATCTCTTGAGCCACTGTGAATATTGTCCAGATTCAGGAGTGATTTTCGCATAGATCATTTTAATACTGCATGTTTATTCATATTCACAGAGAGTACCATTTTAAAATATGGAAAAATTATGATAGTGAATTAGATTTTATTTTAAAATGTTAGAATCTTGGCAAACCCATTTTCATATAAATTGTTTAAGGTTCACTCACTTAGGTATACTGAAAAGGAAATTTACAAGAAACATTCTAAACTAGTTCATATGATTGAAAAAAAAGAAATTCAGTGGTCACGTGATTTCTCATCCCCAGGATTTTAATTCTTAGGTAAAGTTTTTGTTTTTGTTTTTTCTCCTTTCAGGTCTTAAAAAAGTTCTCTTCCTGAATATTTTCCATTAATTTTGGCCTATCAGCTCTGACTCTTCTAAGAATCTATACTCCATCCACAGGTAAACTGTTTTTACAAATGTTTTTATTTAACTTAATTTCTCATTTCAAATGTGAAGTGGATCAAAAATGAGAAGATTAGTAATGCAGCAAAATTTATAGCGCTCATTTCAGAATGTCATTTAGACATACTCTGGGGACTCTTTTCACCATGAGGCCCTTTGATGTTAGTTATGCAAACAATTTAAGCAGTCTGAATCCTTGTAAGTTTAAAAAGAAGCATTCTCATTTTCACAGATATGAAAAGAGAAAATCTATTTGGAAGACCATTTTCAGTTCATTCCATTATTATTGTAGTTCTTCCTCACCCCCTACAATTCTTCTTGGTGAATTCCTACAAATTCCTACAAATAAAGTATCTGTATTTTGCCTTAAACTTATTTATTTTGTTATAAGTATTTTGACTTTGTTGGATTGAAAGTAAAGATGTCTTCTGAGAAATACTTTTGCCCTTGATAACTAAGAAAAAGAGTTCAGCAAAATTTCAAACATGAAAAATTCATACATTTTCTTAAAAGATTTTATTGTAATGTCTTCTGCAATGTGAAGATTCTCTTTGAGAAGGCCACTACTTCTCCTGTGTGAGAAATTTTGTCTCATGACTATTTAAGCAATAAACCTGTCAATGTTTTATGACATGACAATTTTTATAGACCTCTTTTTCAATCAAGCCATTCAGAAATAATTTCTAGTCCCTTAAATCACTCAAGCATATACTTCCCAACCCTCTTAATTTAATATCTATAAACACTTTGAGTCAAGGTAAAAGAACGTGACTAATTCATGTCCCCAGAGTATGTTACTTACAACCATTCTGTGCACTAATCTCCATTTAAATATTTGATTATAAATGAAGATAAAATATATAGCAAGTACAAAAGAAAGGAGAAAAAAATTTAGAAGGGCAAATATAGAGGTCTGAGATAGGAATAATTGCTTTGAAGATAATTTGTGAGATTTACTGTAGATGCATGAAGATTTTTTCAGCTTCACTTGGGTTCCTATGTTCTTCCCATCCATGAAGAATCCTACTTACCAGCTTCACTTTGGTCATCAAAGCCCAAGGCAGTGACTCAATCTGCCATTTCCTAGGGCTTGTTCTGTTTCTCAGATGGCTCAGCGGTAAAGAATTTACCTGCAAGTCAGGAGTTATGGGTTTGATCCCTGAGTTGGGAAGACCCCCTGGAGAAGGAAATAACCCACTCCAATATTCTTGCCTGTAAATCCCATGGACAGAGAACCCTGGCAGGGTATAGTCCATGGGATCCCAAAGAGTTGGACATGACTCAGCGACTAACAGCAGCAACAACAAGGGTTTGCTCTTGCAAGGATAAAATGTGTTCAGAGTCTGAATAAAATTTAGGAATTATCAAATACAGTTCTTAGCAATTATATCCTACCATAGACACAAGAACTCAACAGCGTGTCACCAACCTGTGAGTTGAGTTCCAAGTTAATTTCTTGGAAATATTTGCCTACAGAAATATCATATGTGGATTTAAGTTTAGTACATATGTTGTACAACTAACAAATCTGAGACCCTGACTGTCACACGTGACATTGTTTTACAGATAAAGAAGCTCCAAACTTCAGTTCCCAAGGTGGCACGTCTTTCCTGTTGCCACCTTGACAACGAGGGCCAGCTCCTCCTCTTTTCCAGTCTAGCACTGAGCTGCTCAAAGAAAAATGAAGATCCTGAGGCATCGTTAACACAGAGATCTCAAGTCTCAATCTCCATAATAGAGAGGAGACAGAACACAGAAGGGGTTTAATGATTGGGTTCCAACATGTGGCATATAGCAGTCAATTTTCAGGCTTACAAAGAAGTGGTTTCCCAGGAAGCTGAATAGTCTGTGCAACTCCACTTTAGAAATTTCAGCCTCTGTGACTGAAACATAGTCACAAAAGACAATATGTTGATATTTGTGACAGAGAGAAGCAAAATTCTTCCTTTGCATCAACTTCATGTAATAAGATCTATGAATTTCAATAAACTCTGAGGACATCAATGTATTCATAATTATAGAAACTAGATATGGTGATGGAACACTCAGTTTTTCCATTTTCTAGAGGCTGTCTTAACACCATGTGAGTATTGTGTCTTATTCTTCTGGCCTTTGGCCATTCTATATACACAAGCCATGCTGACCAAATGTCTCACTTTTTTAGTCAGAATGGATTTACTTGTATATCAATAGTGAGAGAAAAAGTGAATTAATGCTTCTTCTTAGCAGTTACCTGACATTACATTTCCTGCTCTTTCTAAACTCTCCTGTGAAATATATACAATATTAAAATTATAAATCCTAACATTTATAATTCTTTCCTTCTAGTAATTTGCTTCTTTCCTTTGGCAACTGAATCACCAGAGGCCTGGGTTTTCTCATCTGTAAAATGAAGGAACTATACCAAGTAATATCCAAGAGTTTTTCTAACCGAGTAAGTCCATAGTACTACTTGTGTTTATACTGAGATTGAAAAAATACATAAATACATTGTGGATAATGAGAGCCAGGTTTTTCACTTTTGGAGAAAAAGTTTCAAATAAGGAAAGCAAAGAATAGAATAAACTCGGTTGTATTGGATTGAACCAAAGGTTTTAGTGTGGATTCCTTGTTAGACAAAGAAATACAGGTATGTGCACATGGACAGGTTGGTGTCCAGACATATTTCCCAGCTCTGTCTGCTGAGAGGGCCTAGAAGCAATGAGAACCCAGCAGCGATTAGCATACCTAGAACCCAGATATTGGTTCCAAATACTATTTTCTAAATGGAACCATGGCGCTTTGGAGAAACTATTGATTCCAGGCCTGTGGCAGGGAATGTATAAGACACACCCAGAACATCTTGTGGGGCCAGAATAGTAAAGATGCATTTAAGAAATGATGGGGCCATGTCAAAGGAACTCAGGAGTCAACCTGGAGGAGCTCCCAATGGCCAAAGCTGGAATAATTTGAGTGACAAGATAAGTAATGATAATATCAAATTATAACCCATAGACTAAAATAAATATCCACAGGTGAATGGCTGATATAGACAGCAGGACGGTGGCCATGGAAGTTGGAATCTGCTAAAGAGTGTGTAATAACTCACCAGTCAAATCAAGTAGTGGTGAAAATGGGTGGCGCTGGAGGGTCGGGCCCATATCTGGCCATGGCGGGGGGCCCAGTCCTTCTGATTGAGGCCCAGCCTGTGGATGGTGTGAGGCTGGTAGCGGCCCCCGGCGTGCCAGGCCTGGGTCTTCCGGAGTCAGGTTGCTTGGGAACGCAGCCCAAAGCATGTGGTAAACTCCATCTAAGGCTAAATACCAGCATGATACCAAGAGTCAACAAGTACTGTAAGAGAAAGTTGAAAATATCCACAAGTCCATACTTCTATCAACCAATCAATCAGTAAAGTAGAAGAGTCTACTCTTCTTTATAGTCATGGGGCATGCATATACTCAGTCATGTATGACTCTTTGCAACCCCTTGGACTGTAGCCCACCAAGCTCTTCTGTCCATGGAATTTTGCAGGCAAGAATACTGGAGTAGGTTGCCATTTCCTACTCCAGAGGATCTTTCCAACCCAGGGATGGAAGCTGCATCTCCTGCAATGGCAGGCAGATTCTTTACCACTGGCACCATCAATTCCAATGAATCAGTATGAAAGAAATGAAATAGAAAACAACCAACTTAGGCAAGTTTAAGGGCCATGGAAGAATGCTGCAATGAGTGGACAAAAACACAATGAGACACTAAGATGAATATTTACATGGCCTTCAAGTACCTCCTAATAAGATATTTACTTTCACAAAATAGGCAAATATTTTTGAAGACTATTAATATCCAGTGTTGATGGTTAGATAAATGTGAAGTTGAGAACTCACGTAGACTTTTAGTGAAATGAAATGCCCATATCTTTTGACTCAACAATATAATTTTTTATGCTACTGCTGCCGCTCCTAAGTCGCTTCAGTCGTGTCTGACTCTTTGTAACCCCATAGACCCCATAGCCCACCAGGCTCCCCCATCCCTGGGATTCTCCAGGCAAGAACACCGGAGTGGGTTTCCATTTCCTTCTCCAATGCATGAAAGTGAAAAGTGAAAGTGAAGTCACTCAGTCGTGTCCGACTCTTCGCGACCCTATGGACTGCAGCCTACCAGGCTCCTCTGTCCATGGGATTTTCCAGAATTTTTATGAATCTTATCAAAATACATGTGTACACAAGAAACATGTATAGAAAAGAACATTTGAATTATTCATAACAGCAAAATATTGGAAATGATCTTCATATCCTTTAAAAGGAAGAATGGTTAAAAATTATAGCATATGCAGACATAGAAATATTTTCCAATTATTAAAAAGGAATGAGTTAGCATTGATGTATAAACATGAAAAGATCTTCAAAACATTTTATGGGTAACAAGCAGGTTGCATAGCAGTCAATGAGTATAATAGAGGATGGATAGGTAGACAGATTAAAGAGAATTTACATATTTTACCGGTAACTGTCTCACATAATTCTCGATTTGAATTTCTACATTGGGAATATATTCATTTATGACATATGTAGCTAAAAATATACAGTAAAAAAATAAGCTCCCATATGATTTAGAGCAGCTCTATGTAAATATAGTTATTTTGTCCAACTTTTAAGGTCACACTTAAAAGATAAAAAAATGGGCCAAAAGTAAAATATTCAACCAAAAATGTGTATTCCTGAGATTAACTTAAGCAATAGATTTTCTTCATAAAGGTTGGGAACATAAATGATTTCCTCCTCCACAGAACTCCTTGGGCTATAGGTCAGGTAGATTGTTGGAGGGAATATTTTTGCAATATTATTTCAGAGGATGAGCTAGGGAGGGAGGTGTCAGGAATCTCCCCAGCTCTAGTTAATAGCCTGGCTGTTCACATCATGTGTTCTGGTGATCAATACAGTCTTACTTGTAAACTTCACTAAATTAGAACGGTAACAGCAAAACAAGCTTATTCCTTTAAATACATTTCTTATACTAATGAAAATAAAAGTTAGAACGAATAAAACAAGAAAAAAAAAGATATAAGGTCTGCAAAGCCAGGTATTAAAAAGAAACTGTTGGGTAATACGAAAATTAGAGAGTAAGACTATAAAACCCAAACAAAGTTAGGCGAGATAAGGAGCCATGGCTGAATGATGAATTGAGTCACTCCATTTTAAAACCATTGTTTCAGTTCTGATGGTGTAAGTAAACCTCTGGAGGAAATATAGAAACAAAACTTCCCAGCCATCAGCCAGTTGTTCAAAGCAGAACCTAGAGGTCATTTTTGATATTTCCCGTCTCTCACTGCCAAATCTAATTCATTACTACAAGGAAAATAATTCCATCAATTCAACAACCAAAACGGCTTTCAAATCTCCCCACTGTGTCCTACCCTCAGTACCACCACCCTGGTATCCCCATTGCTCGGTCTTACCAGGACAACCTCAATGACCTTTTACCCCTTCTCTTAGCCTGCCCTCCTGCCCTCCCAACCCATAGCAACTAGGGTAATCCTTGAAAAACTTAAATAGTCCTGCCCCTCCTGCTTCAAACTCCTTACCTACCAGGGCTGCCCTGCTGTGACCTTCAAGACAGCAGATACTTGCCAAACTCCCCCTCCTCTACCTGTCCATCTTCATTGTAAGTCTCTCTCCTCATTCTCCAAGCTAGCCTTGCTTCCTTTCTCTTCTTGTGTTCCTCTGCAGGACCGTCATACTCTTCTTCCCCCAATTCTTGCCTGATTGATTCCTTCTCATCAGTCAAGTCTCAACCTAAATGATAGTTACCAATAGGTGTTTCCCTGACCACACAGTCTAAAATAGCCCTCACCTCCACCATTTTGGCCTCTGATCTTTTTCTTCACAGTACTGACAGAAGTGTGTAATTATATGTTCATTCAAACATATACCTCTTTAATGCATATCTCCCCTACCATATAGATCCAAAGAGGGCAGGAACTATGTCTACCTCATTCACTTCTGTATTCCCAGTGCCTCATCTAGTACCTGGCATGCAGTAGGTGTTTAGTAAATGAATAGGTAAACGAGTTAGTATAACCAGATCTAGAACTATTTTGAAGGGACAGAAATGCCATACAAGATGAAGACTGGTAGTGTATGTGCATGGTCAGTCACTTTAGTCGTGTCTGACTCTTTGCGACCCCATGGACTGCAGCCCTCCAGGCTCCTCCGTCCATGGGAGTCTCCAGGCAAGAATACTGGAGTGGGGTGCCGTGCCCTCCTCCAGGGGGAGGCTTGGTAGAAATAACTATTATTCCCGTGATTTAAAGTTAGAAATGATACAGGAATAGACACAGCGCCCTCTAGAGAATTCAAATGGCTGCCCAGACAAGTGTGTTAGGAATTCTATGTAGCCGCCATGTCTGCTTCCACTCATTGGGTTGAGAAATAATTTTGTTAATCCATGGTGATTAACAACTGACTCATTCTGAAAAAACTCGTGTCAGATTTATGTGCACATTACAAAACCAACTAATTCATTTACAATAAAAAGTATAGCCATCAAGCTAACCTGCGTCTCAATCTTTGTTTAGTTCCATCCATCACTCTCCATAGGAGAGAGCCAGGTAGCTAAATTACGTCCAAATGATAACCGAAGCTCAGAAATGATTCCTGGCCACAAATTACTTGTGCTGCAGAGGTACCATCACCATAGTCTTAGGCCTGAATTCCTACAACAGCCTCCCAACCATTCTCTGTACACCCCCCTCTCAAATCTATTAAGCACATAACAGCAAAAATGTTCCATTAAAAACAGCCATCCCGTCACCTCACTGCTCTGTTCAAAACCCTTCAGTGGTTCTCCATCACATTATAGAGAAATCCAGCCCCTACTCGGGGTTTACAAGGCTCTGTGTGATCTGGGTCCTGTCACCTCTCCGGTCTCATCAACAGCCCCCCTCTTACATTCTGGATGCCCCAGTGCAGTCATGCTTGCAGACCGAGAGACCTAACGAACAAATGGTCAACAGCCAGACCGTGTATAAAAATAGAGCTCTGACCCACAGCCTGCAATAACCAGCCCCGGAAGCCAGCCTGCTATCTACGAGTCAGGCTGGTGGGAAGTCAAACCACTCTCTCTAACAACTGATCCAGGAAAATAAACAGTAATCCCGTAATAGTCAGACCTAGGCAACCAAGGCATGTGGATAACTGATAGCCTTTGAGCCTCTGCCAAAATGTAAGTGACCACGGCTGACTTCCTTGCCAGGGCCAGCTCCGAATAAATGCCCGTTGCTTGTTGTCTTTTGATTGGTCTTTATTTATTTCCACAAGACCCTTCACTGTGACAAGCTGCTTCCTCCCTCGGACACTTTCTAATACCTGCTTCCTCTGCCTGGAAAGCTTCCTCAATCCTTCACATGGACGATCCCTTCCTATTTTTCAGATCTCTGCTTATGTATTGAAGACACCCTCCCAAATCACTCTTTATACACACCCCTGTCCCAGACTCTCTTTTGATTCTCTTACAGCACTTACCACAACTTGCTATCATTTTGCCTGTCTTTTCAGTTTCTTTGCTACCTGTCACCTTGATGAGGATGAAGCTCTAGGAAGACAGAGATTCTCTCCTGTTTTTTCTGATCCTTGAGGACCTAGACTAAAACCCCCGAAATACCAGATACTGAAGAAGACGTTGGATGGGTGAATAATTGATCACACACCCAGAGTGAATGCAGACCGCGTGTAAGGAACAACTGTGTGTGCTGCTCTTTACTCACCAAGTCGTGTCTGACCCTTTGTGATCCCATGGACTGTAGCCCACCAGGCTCCTCTGTTCATGGGATTTCCCAGACAAGAATGCTGGAGTGGGTTGTCATTTCCTCCTCCAGAGGATCTTCCTGACCCAAGAATCGAACCCGCATTTCCTGCTTAGCAGGCAGATTCTTTACCACTAAGCCAGAAGCAGAGAGGGGGTAAGCCCCGAACTATGCCTAGCCACTCTCTAAAATAACTAGACGTCACATGAGTCTCTGATGCTGCAACTTTGCCCGTCTGTCTCATGGGCCATTTGGGGGGCTGGTAGCTGGTTTCTGTTAGACCTGCCTTGATATGGAATATCCTACTTCAGCACAGGGGCTGAAGGAGGGGCGTGGCCCAAAGGGACATGGCTGTCTCACAAAGTCTATGAACCCTGAACATCTGAGTTACTTGCCTCTAGCCGTCAAATATTCAATCCCCCAGGCCTTCCCAGAATCCAACCCACAGGGTCAGCTGCTTCTTGTCAAGTTGCTGAGACAAGTGGAATTTGGTGACTTAACAAACCACCAGCCTCGTCCTCAAAGGTGTCATCAGATTGAATAATCGGCCACAACTTCTTTGTAGTCCTGCCTATTGAGGATTTATCAGAAAACTGGCTTCCCTGGTAGCTCAGTCGGTAAAGAATCGGCCAGCAGTTCAGGAGACTGAGGTTCGATCCCTGGTTGGGAAGATCCCCTGGAGAAGGAAATGGCAACCCACTCCAGTATTCTTGCCTGGAGAACTCTATGGAGAGAGGAGCCTTGTGGGCTACAGTCTATGGGGTTGCAAGAGTTGGACATGTCTTAGCAGCTAAACCACCACCATCGGATAAACAGGAACCAACAGGAGAGATAAGGGTGGGGATAGGGACAAGGACTGGAGTGGGGATGAGGAGAGGGGTAGAGATGACAGAGACAGAGAGAGTAGAGACAGAGATATAGAGATACATAGACGTATATGTAAAGCAATTTAACTTCAGCAGATGTGGGGACTGGAGAGTCATGAATCTGCAGGCAGGCCTGCTGCTGTGCGATGCTCAGTCATGTCTGACGCCATGGACTGTAGCCCACCAGGCCCCTCTGTCCATGGGATTCTCCAGGCAAGAGTACTGGAGCAGGTTGCCATTTCCTCCTCCAGGGGATCTTCCCAACCCAGGGATCGAACCTGTGCATCTCCTGCATTTGGCAGCAGATTCTTTACCACTGGTCACTCAGCAGTCTGAAAGCCCAGGCAGGATTTCTATGTTTAAGTCTTCAGGCAGAATTTCTTTCTCTCTAGGAAACCTCAGTTTTCCCTCTTAAGGACTTCAAAGGATTGGATGAAGCTCACCCGCTTTATGGAGGGTCATCTGCTTAGAGTCAGCTCATGGTGCCTGTTAATCACATCTACAGAATACCTTCCCAGCAACATCCAGGCCAGTGACTCACCAGACCACTGGCCACCACAGCCTGGCCACAGAGACACAGAATTGATCTGCACACCAAGATTTCAACTTCAACTCCTCATTTTTAAAATAAGATAATATCTTTCCTCGACTTAAAATTGCCCTAGGCTTGCTCCCACCCTCAGCTTAAATTCCTAGTCCTCCACTGTGATGGACAGGCCCAGCTGAGTATGATTCAGGTCTATCTCTCTGGCCTGGTCTCCTGTGGCCCTATTTGTCAATATTCTACAGTCTCTCCGTTCTTTCAGCACCTCCATCACACCAGCCTTTCTCCTGCCTCAGAGTCCTGCAACTATTCTTCCTTCACCAGCTCCCTCTATGGCTCATTCATTCTAGAATTCAGGTCTCTTCTGGATGAAACCTTCTTTGACCACCCTACGTATCACTTGGGCTTCCCTCATAGCTCAGGTGGTAAAGAATCTGCCTGCAATGCAGGAGACCCTGGTTCGATCCCTGGGTCAGGAAGATCTGCTGGAGAAGGGATAGGCTACCCACTCCAGTATTCTTGGGCTTCCCTTGTGGCTCAACTGGTAAAGAATCTGCCCATAACTCAGGAGACCTGGGTTCGATCCCTGGGTTGGGAAGATCCCCTGGAGAAGGGAAAGGCTACCCACTCCAATATTCTGGCCTGGAGATTTCTACGGGCTATATAGTCCATGGGGTGACAAAGAGTCTGACACGACTGAACGACTTTCACTTTCAACAATGTATCACTTGCTTATCTCCTTGATCACTGTCGGCAATCACCCCTTTTATTTACTTGTCTGTACCAAAATCAGTGATTCTCCACTTGAAGGTGGTGAGACATGGTAAGAACCTGAATATCTTTTGCAAAGAGCCAAAACTATTTGCTGAACAATCAGATTTGCAAACAACTGGGCTTCCCTTGTGGCTCAGCTGGTGAAGAATCCACCTGCAATGTGGGATTCCATCCATGGGTTGGGAAGATCCCCTGGAGAAGGGAAAGTCTACCCACTGCAATATTCTGGCCTGGAGAATTCCATGGCCTGGATAGTCTATGGGGTCGCAAAGAGTCAGACACAATTGAGTGACTTTCACTTTCACTTTCAATCAATCAGCTGTAGGGAATGGAAGAAGAATGGAGTCTATTACCTACTAGGACGGGAAGACTGAGAGGGAACAGGTTTTGTGGTTAAAATCAGGAATTCATGTTTGCGTATGCTGATTTTAAAATCTTTATTAGACATCCAAATAGTGACATCAAATAACCATTTGTTGCCACACATCTCTGGAAATATGCTTATGGGAGCCATCAGCATGTGAAAAGTGAAGCCACAACACTTGATGAGATCAACAAAAGTGTGAATAGGAGACAGAGGCAAGGACTAAGCCCTGGGTCACCCGAACAGGAAGAGGGCTGGAGAAGAGGAGGAACCAGCAAAGGAGAAGGCAGTTAGGAGCATGGAAGGAATAAACAAGACAGTGTGAAGTCCTGGAAAGCAAGTGAGGAACGCCTGTCAGGATGGAGTGATCTGTAGTGTCAAATGCTACTGAGACATCAAGTCGAAAGACACCTGGGAACTGACCATCGTATTTAGCAACGTGGAGGCCCCTGTTGATCTTGACAGGAGGAGTTCCAGTGGGGCTGTGGTGTGAAAGCCTGAGTGGATAGATTAGAAGGGAACTGGAGGAGAGGAATGGAAGGCGGCAAGTAGCCGTAGCTCAGCGTTTGGTTGCAAAAAGGAGCAAATAGGACCATAGATAAGAGAGGAGGTGAAGAGGGGACTTTTGTCAAGCAGGAGACATTATAGCAGAGTAACCCAGCAGAAGATGGAAATGATGATGGAGGCGAGAACAGAGACTTGCTGGAGTAAAATCAAAGGGGATGGGCCTTAGCGCACGAGAAGACGGGGAGTCTTTACAGAGGAGTTTGGCCAGATCCTCTATGGTGAAGGGCAGTAACCTTATGCAGAAATGTGCTGTCTGTGACACGATGTGATGCTGTAGAAAGCAGGCTGCCTTTACAGGACCAGAGTGGGCAGAAGTAAATGTCTTTTTGGAATTTGTCCTTCGGTAACTTCAAATGCTCCTCTATTGATGTGTTCAGAGGTCTGGTCTATAGGTGACCTTTTCCCTCAAGAGAAGGCAAAGGGTACATGTGTTATCACCTTGAGTCTCCCAGACAGACAGACACCATGGGGGTATTTGAAGCAATCATCTAGGACCCTGTCTGTGTTTGGTTTCTACCCTATTTCCAGTCCATTTCCATCTACCAAGCTCCTGTCCGTGGTCTTCATCTCGAATTTTGGTCTTTTTTTGACCCTGCAGAATTGGCACTTGGATCCCGGTTTCCTGGTTGGATGTCAGCACTCCCCTCTCACTGTGCACGGTCTCTTCTCCATAGCAACTAGCTGCCGAGAGTCGCATGACCTGCACTCTTTCCAGCTCCTTCAGGCCCAGCCCCTGGCTCTGGCTTTCTTGGCTAATGTGCTGGCCTGGATCCCCTCCATTGCCCTCAGAAGGAAACAGATACATTCAGTGATCGCTGGAATCTGGTGGTAAAACACAAATTCAGGATAGCCAAGTACAGTCCCACCACCGATAAATCCAGAAATATAGCCTAATATAACCCAGCTCATTAATCAATAATGGCTGAAAGCATCTTATTGCTGAAACAAATCACATGAGATATTGTGGTAGGTGGAATTCCAAGATGCTCCCTCCCTCCTAGTGTAGATACCCCTCATGACCCCTGGAATGGTGACGATGATAGAACTACTCCCACAATGAGGTCATGCTCTGTGGCACAGTTGACTTCACAAAGGGTGACTATCGAGGTAGTATTGACCCTTTAAAGGCAGATGGTTTTTCCCAGTTGGTCGCAAAAGAGTCAGAGAATCAAAACACAAGGAAGGGTCTTTGGACAAGCTGTTGCTGACTCAAAGGTGGAGAGGTCCATGTCTCAGAACTGCAGATGGCTACTAGGAGCTGTGTGACCCCACAGCTGACAGCCAGCAAGGAAATGGAGACCTCAGTGGTACAACCACAAGAAATGAATCCTCTCAACACCAAGAATGAACCTGGAAGCTGATCACTAACCAGAGCTTCCGGAGTCTAGTGGGCCCTCACTATAGAGGAGGGACTAATGGCAAGCAAGGAATTTTGTGGGTTCTGTGAAGATGGTAGCAGTGATAAAGATACATCCGGTGTGCTGAAAGCCCACTGTGTTTCAGACACTGTACTAAATACCAGAAATACTAAAGGCAGCAGAACAGTCCTCTTGGTTTATGACTTCGCTGAAGTTTCAACTGTCTTGCTCTGAGGGCCAGCCTTTACAAACATGAGCATGGTCATAAATGGTCTCAAAATCTTTAAGGAAGGTATCCTAAGGACTTGCTCCCCTCTAAAAGTGAAAGTAGACCAACTGACCTGAATGAGATCAGTGAAAATAAACCAAGCAGTTTCCAGTAAATACATGACTAGAGAGTTTGGGCAATAAAAGGTGATGAAAGTGTTAGACATATCTAACTCTTTGTGACCTCAAGAAATGTAGCACACCAGGCTCCTCTGTCCGTGGAATTCTCCAGGCAAGAATACTGGAATGGGTGGCTATTTCTTTTTCCAGGGGATCTTCCTAACCCAGGGATCAAACCTGGGTCTGCTGCATTGCAGGCAGCTTCTTTACCATCTGGACCACTAGGGAAGCCCTTGGACAGTATCCAAGTTCAAAAAAACCTCTGTGAGAGTCATATAAAGAAACCAGGGAAAGAAAATGATTGTAACTATGAAAGTTGGAAACGTATCAATATATCCTGTTTGGGCAAAGGCATTAAAAGAGAAGATGGTCTGCCTAGAACTTAACAACAGGACATTATAACAGAGACCAATTTGTTCATGCTAATCCAATACAGCCAACTGAGGCAGAGATTTAAGTCATTTGCAGAGATATCAACCACTAGTCCATATGAAATCTCTCTTGAAATTATTCTACTTTATAAATTTCTAATTCCATACACATCAACAATGTTTGATTAATATTTTGACTTTGGTATCAGAAATTGGGGTCTGGATTCTAGACAACTGATTAAATTTGAAGTCTTCTTTATACCTTTATCATTTATAAATTTGAGTAACACAAATCAGTTTCAAGGAAGTTGAATGACCAACTTAGGAAAAATCTTACAAGTTGGTAAAATCTAGGCATAGTCATATCCCAGGGTTCGATCTGAAATGGTAAAATAGATTTTGAAGCTAAGAACCAGAACCTAGGGGAAGGGGACAATGTCCAGTGTTACCATCTTTTGAGAGATTGTCCAGCCCCTCTCTCCAATATCACTGTGACCTTGCCAATTGCAAAAAGCCCCAAGAGAACATTCTTTGAGAGTGGGCATGCTAGCAAATAGGCTGTGACTGAAATTTACTTCTCTCTTAGCCACTTCAGTGTCATGAGGATACTATAGTATCATCTTGGAAACTACAAAGAACACAACTCTTGGACTTCATGCAGGTTGATTTTATCTGACATCTTCTTTTTTACAGTGGCCTTTTTTCTTGGAGAATTGGATTCCCCCATTCCTGAATTTGCAATCAGAAAATTGAATCTATCCCCATGGAGCCAAAATCAGTTATCTGTGTTGATTGGCAAAGCCTCTGGATTATGTTTTTCTTCTGTCTTCCTGTGCATATTGGAAGCCTGCTGTTTAGAGGCAGTGTTTATATTAGAAACAACTGCACTTAGGTCTTTGTCAGGGAGTGAAGCTCTCTTACTGGCTAGGGTCTCCCCTTGGGTGTCCAAAATGAAGTGGCATTTTGAGGGACATGTTTTCTAGATAAGGGCTTCCCTGAGGGCTCAGATGGTAAAGAATCTGCCTGCAATGCGGAAGACCAGGGTTTGATCCCTGGTTGGGAATATCTCCATAGAAGGAAAAGACAATTCACTCCAGTATTCTTGCCTGGAGAGTTCCATGGGCAGAGGAGCCTGGTGGGCTACAGTCCATGGAGTCACAGTTGGACATGATTGAGTGACTAACATTACACACTATATAGATGAAGACACAGAACTGGGAAGGTAAGGCAACTGGCCCGGTGTCATACAGGGAGCAAGTGTTCAAGTCAGCATTCACAGCCAAGCAATCAGAGCTCTGAGCTTCATTCCTGGACCACAATTCTCCCCAGAGTCTGTAGCTTGCAAGGTTATAGTGGTCTTCACTGCCGAATCTTTGTCTTTTTCCTTCCAGACAGGGTGGACATTTCTTAGTTGAGTACCCTTGTTAAACTAACATCCAATTTTGCAATGACTTCCAAGCAGTCATCGTAACCCCAAGATTTTTACAAGGAAGCTTATCCTCCATGTACCTGAGCTCATGGGCTCCTGACAGCTTCTCTCAGCAGCTCTGCCCAAGACTTTCTCAGTCACCTAAACCATGCCAGCTTGTCCAGCCAGCATGCGAGGCAGCTGGAAATATTGGGGATGTAACACCCCCAGGGGAAACCCAACCAGTCAGGGGTGGGAGTAAGGGGATAAGTGACTCCTCCCCCTTTCTTACTACCATTCCTCCCTCTCACCTTGCCCTCATTTGTACCTTCTGGGATGACTCAGTAAATAACCCCCAATGTCTTTATCTCATCTGTGCTGGGGAAACCAAACTAAGACACTTAACAAACATGAAAGTGGAATTGCAAGCCAGCTGCCACCTAGTTTATGGTTTCTGCTGTTATTGTTTTTAACCGAATCATAGCCTCACACCAGATGTTTGTTGGAGTATTGAGGGATGAACAGCCTTGTCAATGGGTCATTGGGCAAATACGACTCCGGGATAATTCACCAGAGTATGGACGTCCGGGAATCAAAAAGGAACTGGCCAGCCTCCTACAATAAGCCCTGGTAAACAGAACAGACACTATGAAATTTAAAACCACAAACAGCATAATTAAATTGGAACCAAAGCGAATGTGTCATTGTTGGCTCTTTACAGAATAAATGAAATGCAAGCTGAGCAAATCTAAAGGGCAACTCGTTTCTTCTCTTTCCGAGGAAGCCACCGTGGGTTTCTGCTCACTGATACCAAGAGCACCATAAGTGGTTCCACAGTGTTTTTCCCATGTGTACTACAACTGAGCTAGACCAAGCCCTCGAGGGGAAATCAACAGTAAATGTATATTTAAAATGATTTTATTAAAGGAACATTCACTTCATCAAACCACAATGAACCCATCAGAAAATCATGAAAACATTATTTTGTCACAGCCCTAAAAAGCTGGTTCTAGACTAAATGATTAATTAGAAGTTAATCATAAACAATCAAGCAAATACCCTGTTGCACATTTACCTTTAACAAGTAGTCGTATGGAATTCACCCTACAGAAATGTGGTATCCAAAACTTAACACAGGATGAGAGGGACAATGCTTTCTTGTTTCATGAATCCCGTATATAATTTGTGCTAAACACATGAAATTTGGCTCAAGAAACTCACACGCAAGGCAGCTACTCAAACCAAATACAATAAAGTGATTCTAGAATGATATTTAGTGCTTTCATTTTCTCAAAGTAAGTTTGTTTCAAGGAGGAAGTATGAGCAATGGAACAAAGACAATAAAAATTAAAGTAGGGGGTGGTTCCAAGTGACAATGAAAGTTACAAAGAAAAAAAAAGAGTCAGAATTAGATGGAAAATTACCACAGCCTCATTTGCACTGAGAAATTTCATTTCATCTCTTCCTCCCATGACAATTATGAAAGAAAAAGAATGATAGAGGAAGAATGATATTAATGAAAAAAAGAAAAACACATGATTCTCTTTCCTTCCATGAAAATAAACAACCAAAACAAAGCTTTGAGAAAGAAGAGAGTTAGGAGTTTCTTAATTTAGTTTGGAATGTTTCCATTGGAATAAAGTCAGAAATATTCATTTTGTTTGTCTACACTCTTAACTGTCTCTAGGTGTGTCTGTCTCCTCTATTTTTAGAAGATTCTTGAGCACAAGGATTATAATGTACTTATGTTATCAGAGAAATTTGTTGTGTAAATCTAGAAGCAGTTCTCTTTGCACTAAACTAGAGTTATTGATTAACTTTTGCCCTCATACATAGCGCTGAGTAGTTATTGGAATAAATGTGTTTGAGAATGTTGATGATCTGAAGAGATCCCAACTTGAGGGGGCACCATCCGCAGGCTTGGATGACATTGGAGGGTGTTACCTGCCAGTGAATATGGACATCTGACTTCCTCACAGAGCCCCAAAGACTCCTATAGAACTCTACTCTGCACGGCCGTAAGGGAACAATCTGTGCACAGAGACCAGTTTTGTTGATCTTTGAGTGTTTACATTTTAAATCCTTGACCTTTATAAAAAACATAATGTGAAAGTGTTTGCATGCTTAAATATACTATGTAGTACATAATGAACTCTTTTAAAGGTCTGCAAATATTATTTCAGCTCACAAAATATTTATTGTTTTGTGATTAAGGCAATGCATGAAGCATTGGACCTACAAAAATGTGTATGAGACATGTTTTTTTTAATGATCCTACAAGCCAACGGAGATGTAATATCTGTTTTTTGTGGGTTTTTTTTTTAATGGAAAATAGTAGATAACTGTATATAGAAAACAAGTCAAAAATAGTCTGGAGGTTAGCACTACAAAGCAGAGAAAGATCTAGAATGACTCCTGGGTTTCTAGTCTATTTTTGTGTAGTTTGTGGAGCCATTTGCTGAGATGGGACTGGAAACACCCCACCAGGAACAAGGACTTAGGGGATGATAACGAGCTTATTTGTAAATTGTGGTTGATGAAAATGAAGATAGTGGGGGACATACGGTCCCGAGAGTGGCCCTAAAATTGAAAAAGTCACGGATGCTAGCATGCATTTTTGGCATTTGGCTTTATTGTTATAAGATGAAATCATTCAAACACCACACACACAAACACACACACACATGTGTCCAAAAGACGTTGTATCTGTAGTTCAGGGCAGGTTACTGTTTGCCCCCTGAACATGAAGCAGCTCTTCCAGCTTCTGTGTTTTCATCAGAGGTTGTCATCTCCTCTATGGTCAGAGTCTATCTGCTCCTCCGACCACATTTAAGTTGCTTCCAGCGCTACAGTAACCACTTATCTCTTCAGCTCTCTACTCAGTCATTTTTTTTTCTTTTTGACCTGTTTCTTGCCAAAGCTTTAATGTTTCTTGGCCTCCAAGCTAATGCATGAGCCAATACAAATGGGTTTTTCTCCACGTCGCCATCACCCACGGTGCTCCAGGCGACCCCAGAGCGACGGGGCTCTCGTCTGTGCAGTGAGTTGTAGACTCAGCACTCCGTCACTGGCTTTGGCCTCCAGGGACAATGGGACAGGGGTTCTGTCCTGGCAGCTCCCAATTTCAGTCACTTTCAAAGTTTGAAGTTTTCAAGTGCCTCCACTTCTGAAAAGCATACTTTTGTTACATGCTCTTTCTGAATTTGATGTTTTTTTTTTTTTACTAAAGGCAAGCATGTTCAGATATAAAAGTTATTTTTTACCTTAGTTTCGGCCAAGAAGTTCTTTGAAATGATGATTTTCATGCCATAATAAATCTGGAAACAAATAGCAAATAGATACTACCCTAGTTACACATCATGAAAGGACTTGCAAGCGGTGTTCAGGAGGCTGAACTGTGCTCTGAAAGCCAAGAAAAGGCCTGGGAGCTTTTGGATAGAAAATGACAGAGTCCTCCTCTTTCCCTTGTTCCTCTGGCCCCAAGATACATGTGTGTGTGTGCTCAGTAGCTCAGTCGTGTCTGACTCTGTGACCTCATGGACTGTAGCCCGCCAGGCTCTTCTGTCCATGGGATTCTTCAGGCAAAAATACTGGAGTGGGCTGCCGTTCCTTTCTCCAGAAGATCAAACCCGTGTCTCCTGTGGCTCTTGCATTGGCAGGCGGACTCTCTACCACTGAACCACCTGGACAACCCCAAATATTCAAGAAGCAGATTTAAACAATTTCACCCTGAGAGGGAAATGCTGTTCTCTGGTCTCCACTGATTCTCTGAAAGTAGCTTCAGTGTGCCTGCGGTTTCTGTAGCTGTCAAGAGGACAACCACCCCAGATAACCGCAAGACTAGCTCACAGCGTTTCTCATTTCATCCACACTGGAATATTCCCTGGGAGCACTGTGATCACCCACTTCCACTTTTCCACTTCTCCCTCCTAGTGGGCTTGTGATACCTCGTTCTTTTGCCACTCAGCTCAACTACGGCCCTTTAGAAAGCATTCTCCCTTCCCTTATCCGAACTGTCATATCATTAGCAAATTGTCTCCATTATAGTTCTTACTATACAGAATGGTGGTTATTGTGTTATTTGTGGTAACTGTGGTTATTGTCCATCACATGGACAGGGAGACCTGTTCTGTGTATCCCCAAAAACTGGCTCTGACAATTCACAGATTCAATATCAGTTTGGAAAGGGATGGGACTAATTGAATTAAATTAGGATAACTTGGTTGGCATTTTTCTTTCTTCAAACATATCAACCCCCTGTGGGGAAAAGTGCAATCACCAGCATGGTCAGACCAGTGATGGTGGACAATGAAATCAGAGAGGCATACTCCGGCTCCCTACATTTCATTAGCTGCACTCCCTACAATATACCCAAGGATATACAGTAAAAAGGGAAAATGAAAGACAGGAATCAGTGATTTACCCAAAGCATATATCAGGAAAAGAAATAAGCACAGATGAAAGGAAAAAAATTACTGGCATGCTATCATTACCCTGGGGGCCTTCCCTGATGGTCCAGCAGGTAAAGCATCTGCCTGCAATGCTGAAGACATAGGCGACTAAGTTTCGATCCCTGGGTTGGGAAGATCCTCTGGAGGAGGAAATGGCAACCCACTCCAGTATTCTTGCCTGGAGAACTCCATGGACAGGAGACTGGTGGGCTACAGTCCAAAGGGTTGCAAAGAGTCAGACACGACTGAGCGACTAAATGCACACACACACACACACACCCTTTTCCCAACTCCGGTCCTTTTTCCAGAATTTGCCCTTTGGTTTTTGTATGAGGACCTTTCTGATGCACATCACAGGACAATTCTTGGTCAAGCCAGGCCCTCCCTTCATCAGACACACCCCACTTGGCTGAGCCTGGACAGCACAGGAACGAGTCTGGTTGGTGTACACCTGTTCTTCCTGGTCAATTCTCTGTCTGCGATCATCTTTCTCTGCATGTTCCTGAATTGCTCTTTCTGTCATCCACTCTCGCTGACTTTGTCCATTTCCTCTTTAATTTTGATGTGCTGTTTTCCATGTGATAATGGGCTTTCTTTATTGCAAATTGACTAATTGGACAACTCAGCATTTTCTGTACACAATTTTGCCCATCAGCTGGGGAAAAGTAATCTAAGTTAGTAAATTAATTTCTCAAGTAATTTAAAATTTTTAAGAGCTCATACCTTAGCACTTCTTTATTTTCTTAAGAAATAATCATAATCGATTATGATACAGCAAATAGATCTAATGAAGTAAGATCTTTAAAATTTTTTATGTTTGTCATTAAATAGTTACATAGATAGATGAATATAGATATGATCAAATGATCAAACTAGAGGACAAGTATGATACTTTGAAAAATCTCTAGGAAATAGTCCATTTATTGATGTGTTTTTTTCTGAATTAAATGATTATATAGTTAATGATTATATAGTTAATATTGTTATGAATTATAACTTGCCATATAGGTGGCAAAAATTTTCCCCATCTGAAACTTACCTTATCACTATGAGAGGCAATCTGTGCTTTGCTTAATCACAATCATGTCCAATTCTTTGTAACCACATGAACTGTGGCCTGTCAAGCTCCTCTGTCCATAGGATTCTCCAGGCAAAAATACTAGAGTCTGTTGCCATGTCCTCTTCCAGGGGATCTTCCCAACCCTGGGATCGAACCCAGGTCTCCTGCATTGCAGGTGGATTCTTTACTGTCTGAGCCGACAGGGGAGCCCAAGAATACTGGAGTGGGTATGAGAGGCATACTTACTTATTTATAATGTTTGTGTTATTTAACTGATGAATAGTATTCTTTACTGGGTTGCCTTTATGTCATAGAGAAAGCTTTGCTGTGAAGCTTTAAGCTTAGGCTCCTCACCTGTAAACAGGTCCTTTTCAGAGTTCTGGAAAGGAGCCTAATAATGTGTTAACATGATCATAAATCTTTTCAAAAATCAAATGCTTTCATCATATTCTCTTTTCACTCTCCTTTCCTCTCCATTACATACACTAAACTTCTTGTCAAAGGCAGGCAGAGAGAAGAGGTGCATTTAGGAATCCAACCAAGGACAGTTGCGTTCAGGATACAGTGAGTTCAGCTGGATGTGTTTCTGCAGTTTGCTCTCATTTCTGAATATAGTTTCGTCATTGCCGCTGTGTCTCTGTAGGAATGGCTTCCAGGAATAGGTACAATATGTTTGAAACGTACAGCGCCAGGAGCGAGTCTGTGGAAAATCCTTCCGCACAAAATGATAAGCACAGAGTTTGGTCTTCTGCAATGCCTGTCATAACAAAATTTCTCCTGACAAGGTGTATAAATAAGTAAAAGAGGATGAAGTAGTTGGATGGCATCATCAGCTCAATGGAGATGAGTTTGAGCAAACTCCTGGAGATAGTGAAGGACAGGGAAGCCTGGTGTGCTACCGCCCATGGGGTCGCAGAGTCGGACACGACTGAACGACTCATCAACAACACAGTATGTGTAATTTTAAGTGTCCAGAAAATAAAATTGTTGTATTTCTATATGATATCAACAGAAATTATCCTGACGTTAAGAAGCAAATTGCAATTTTAAAAGCTCAGTTAATATTATAAACATAATACACTAAAAGAAATACAAGTAGTGAATAACCCCTAGGATTATCTGATTTTCCAGTTAAGGAAGAGAAGTGAATATTTCCAACAAATTGGAAAAAGGATGGTTTTGGTTTTTTTTTTTTTTTTTGCTGTTTTGTTAGGAAACACTAGTATTAAGAAAATAACATAACACAACACCACCAGGCCATTAAGTACAACTGCTTAAATGAGCACAACCAATTCAAAATTGTTTCATAACCTACAGGAAAAACTTGAGATATGCCAGTGTCTTTCAATTTATATATGAAAGAAACTTGTGAAAGTTTTTTCCAAACTCAACAGTACTTAAAATTTGCATGATATTATCCATTATGAGTTGTGAAGCTGTAAGAAATTTTTCTAATCTATCCATTTAAATGGATCATGATAGAAAAGACTAGATTATCTTTTTCTTCTTTCTTTAGAAAATGATATTTAAAAAGTTACTGGCATATGAAGAGGGAATACAGGCCAAAAAAAAAATGTAGAAAGAAAAGTGTTACATAGTGTGTCAAGCAGTTAATAAAATTATTATTTTTCCAGATTTTGTCATGTTTATGATATTTATCAACTTTGTTTTCTTGTTCATAACAGATATTTTGTTTCAAAAATGAATTTTGAATTCACATTTTTACATTATTTTGTTTAATGAAAACTTGAAAATTGATTAAACTTGAAGCCTCACGAAACTGAGATACAACCCCTGTACCCTGTATCATGCTTGGAGAATTCCTCTTGACTATAAACATGGTTTTACATAATCAAAATCTTTAATCTCTCAGGAATTTATTTTCAATGTGGTATGGGATATTTGTCTTTTTTTGAAATGGTTAGCCAGTTGTTTCTACATCATTTTAAAATAGTGTGTATTTCTTTCCTATTGCTAACAAACGTCACTTTAGCATGTATTAAATTCTTAAGTATGCTTGAGATACTAGAATTCTTATTCTGTTCATTGTTCTTTCATTCCAGTACCACTGTTTTAATTATTATATTTTCATAATTTGGTTTGAAAATATAAGAGAAAATCACATCTCTTTCTTAGTTTTCAAACCTTCCTTGGTTGTCACAGTTTATTTTTCTAGTTGAGTTTTGAAATCAGTCATGTTATAAAAGAAATTCATTAAGATTCTGACAAATTTGCAATTAATTTAGCAAAAAAATCTTAATAAGAGTCTTCTTATCTGGGAGCAGTATTTTTGGTAGTTTTGCCCATGTCCCTTGGAAAATGTTGTGAGTGTTTTTCTATGGGTCATATGTATTTCTAATTGAGTATATGTCTAGATGATTTACTGTCATTTGTTGCTGAAGGGATGGGCTCTCTGCTTGTCATTGCTGGTTATAATTGGAAAACTGTTTTGTCATTAATATGTCTGTGTGTGTGTTACAAGTGGCCATTTTACTGAAAATTCTTTTATTTGAAGAATTTTCTAGCTGCAAACATTGGTATCAATGATGCTTTTTTTCATCTGAATCTTTTACAATTTACTTAGCTTTTCTATTATACTGGCTAATATTCCAATATCACAGACTAGTAATTAAGTGTTTTCATCAAGTATTTATGACATCTATAGGAATGCTTCTGAAAAAAAGAAATACAGAGATTGAGAGAAATAAATAATCTAAGAATCTGCATATTTGTATGTATGTTTGTATATGAGTAAACAAATATATAATATGTTCAAGGAACATTTTTTCTAATTTCCTTAAATACTTTATCAAACATGGATGTTGAACTAAGTTGAAGACTTGATATCTTTTGATGTAACAATTTTATTTTTATCATTTATACCTATTACATTAATAGATTTCTTACTAAACCATCTTAATTCCAAAAATAAACCCAACTTTGGTAGTAATTTGTTGTTCTTTTAATACATCTGAATTGATGATATTTTATTTAGAATTTTTTCCCCTCTATAATCATAAGTGAAATTTAGCTGTAGTTTTCTTTCATTGTGATAATTTTATCAGGTTTGGGTATAAGGTTAAAATAAACTGGGAAGATTTCCATCTTTCTTTATTCTCTGGGATATTTTAAATTGCAAAAGAACTCTATAATTTCAGAGTCTAAAATAACATCTATAAAATCATCTGGTTTTGGCAAATTTGGGGGATAATTATCATCTTTTTCAATTTTATTCATGGTGGATCTCCTACACATTGAGCCAATTTTGGTTATTTATACATTCCACGCTGACAATCTATTTCATCATGCTATTCTAACGCACTTGCATAGTTTTATGGAGAAGTGTTTTGTCCATGCATGCTATCAATTAGAACAATTTTTACTAATTTTATGTATTTAGTTTTTGGCTGTGCTGGATCTTCACTGCTTTGCTCGGGCTGTCTCCAGTTGCAGCAAGGAGGGGGGTTACTCTCGGTTGCAGAGGGCAGGCCTCTCATTGTGTGGCTTCTCTAGCTGCGGAACACAGGCCTGGGGGTGCGTGGGCTTCAGTAGTTGAGGCACGTGGGCTGAGTCGCTCGGCGGCGTGTGGGAGCTGTGTGTGGGATCTTCCTGGGTCAGGGATCAAACCCATGTCCCCTGAGTTGGCAGGTGGATTCTTATCCACAGCGCCACCAGGGAGGCTCTAAAAATGTTTGAGTAAGCACCACAATTCACTTGTTTAAGAATCTTATATATTGACCACTTTACTCATGGATTGCATTCATTATAAAACAAGCTCGATGACAGAAAATTTTAAGGACAAGGTAAAGGTGAAATAAATTATTTTAATTTTCACTTTTTGGTGAAAATTGGCTCAGTAATAGAATTTAAAAAGATAAAAAAAATTAGTAGTAGTTTTTCCCCCCAGGTTTGCTGAGATATAATTGACAAGTAATATTGTGTAAGTTTAATGTGTACAATGTGTTGGTTTGACACACATATATTGCAAAATGTTTAGGTGACATCTCCATCCCATCACAGAAACCCATTTCTTGTTTGTGCTGAGGATATTTAAGACTTTCTCACTTAACAACTTTCAAGAATGGGATGCAGTGCTATTTGCTGCACCCACAATGCTGTCCACTAGATCCCTAGGACTTACTCATTGCTCATCTTATGACTGGAAGTCTGTATTCTTAGACCAGCATCTCTGCCTTTCCTTTCCCATCCCCAGCCCCCAGCGAAAAATAGGCTTAATATTTTAGTACAAGTTATGTCATTAAATTAGCTTTTTTAAAAAAAAAATTGGTTTAACACTTTGTGAGATAAAATTTCTTTCTTCTGAATTCAATTTATTTTGATATTTATTTTTTTAAAGTTGCCTTAGCAGAAACCTGTGAGATACCTCTCAGAAACACATAGGTCCAAACTGGAAAATATAATCGCATCATTGCCAAGCATACTAAGTCATTGCATTCAACTTTTTGAATTTACTATACTCAATTATATAGATATCAGCTAAAATATTAGGAAATGTTCACCTCTGTAGAAGTTAATCAGCTGTTCTTTTAAAATAATCAGAAGTTGTTACATTTTTACATTTTTAACAAATGAACTTACAAACCACTGGAACTATATATTTTGAATATTTTTAAAGCAGGTTAGGTCATTTTTGTGTCCAGGTTTTGAGACTATGCAGATGTAAGAAATATTGGAAGTGACAAATTCTAGTTTTAGCAACAGAATTACATAATGTGCTCCACATCGCTAATTACTGGAGAAATGCAAATCACACCAACAATCAAGTATCCCCTCACACTGATCAAGACAGGCATCATTAAAAACTCCACAAATAACAAATGCTAGAGAGGGTGTGGAGAGAAGGGAACCCTCCTACACTGTTGATGGCAATGTAAATTGGTACAGCCACCATGGAAAACAGGATGGAGGTTCCTAAAAAACTAAAAATAGAGCTGCCATATGATCCCCAATCCCATTCAGGACATATAGTCATAAAAAAAGAATAATTTGAAAAGCTACATGCATCCCAGTGTTCATAGCAGCAGTGTTTACAACAGCCAAAACATGGAAACAACCCAAGTGCACATCAGAAGACTGGTTTATAGGAATATTACTTAGCCATGAAAAAGGAAGAAATGGTGCCACATGAGAGCAACGTGGATGGCCAAGAGCTCATCATACCAAGTGAAGGAAGGCGGATGAAGGAAAATGAACATGTGATACCACTTACACGTGGACTCCAAAAAACAATACAAGTGAATATATATACAACACAGAAACTGACTCACAGACACAGAAAACAAAGGTCACCAAAGGGGAGAGGGAAGGGGAGGGAGAAATTAGGAGCACAGGGTTTACAGATACAAGCTCCTATACAGAAAATAGATGAGCAACAAGGGCTTACTGTATAGCATTAAGGAACTATATTCAATACATTGTAACAATGTATAATGGAAAATATACACACACACAGACACCTGAATCACTTTGCTGTACTCCTGAGAACTAACACAGTATCGTAAATCAACTATACTTCAATTTTAAAAAATATGGATCAGATCTTAACAATGAAAAGTTGTTCTTCATATTTTTCTCCCTATATTTCCATCTTCCTTCTACTACCTCCTCCCCCAGAGCATTTGTTTTAATATATGTTTATTGTTGAAATGATGTTAATCACCATACATATAAATTGAATGTTTAATTTTGCAATTACCTGTGAACATAAGGTTCTGAGTGTTAATTGCCTCTTGGATGGAGCTATCATTACAATTGTTAGTAGTACATAATTGGTCAAAACAACTTACCTGTATTACAAATTTCCATAAATAATCATTAGACAAATTTTTTTAATTATTGGGAAAAAACTCTTAATGACATGAATAAGGTTGGATTATTCTTGTGTATCCATGGATAAATATTGGTCATGGCTTGAATGACAGGGCTCACATCAATTCTATTCATGTATTTCATGTATCTGAATGTGATCCCTGAGACACCTTGTTCATATAAATGGACAGGAATGGAGGTTTTGTTAGCAGCCGTGCTGCTCAATGTATTTAACCACATCTGGATCATATGCCAAAAAATCACCTACCAATGAAATTACTTTTAATAATCTATCTTTTGACAAAACTAATTTACTCTTCAATTTTGTTGAAAGCAAAGAATGGATATGCTACCCAGTCATTAGAATTCATTCACTTAAGCTTTACTGAAATCTACCAAATGATGATTATAGTAGTGGGCCTTTGCTGTGTAAGCAACAAAATCTCAGCAGCATATGTATCACAAAGCAGTTATTTCTCTCTCTGGCAAGTATGTAGGTCAGTGGGGACAACTCAGGTTTAAGCCGTGGGTCGATTCTGGTCCATTTCATGTGTCTCCTTCTGGAATCCAGTATGAAGGCATAGTGGGCATGCTCTCCTCAGTTCAGGTCAGTCGCTCAGTTGTGTCTGACTCTTTGCGATCCCATGGACTGCAGCACGCCAGGCCTCCCTGTCCATCACCAACTCCCAGAGTTTACTCAAACTCATGCCCATTGAGTCAGTGATGCCATCCAACCATCTCATCCTCTGTCATCCCCTTCTCCTCCTTCCTTCAATCTTTCCCAGCATCAAGGTCTCTTCAAATGAGTCAGTTCTTCACATCAGGTGACCAAAGTATTGGAATGTCAGCTTCAACATCAGTCCTTCCAATGAATATTCAGGACTGATTTCCTTTAGGATAGACTGCTTGGATCTCCTTGCAGTCCAAGGGACCCTCAAGAGTCTTCTCCAGCATGACAGTTCAAAAGCATCAATTCTTCCGTGCTCAACTTTCTTTATAGTCCAACTCTCACATCCATACATGACCACTGGAAAAACCATAGCCTTGACTAGATGGACCTTTGTTGACAAATGTATGTCTCTGCTTTTTAATATGCTGTCTAGGTTGGTCATAACTTTCCTTCCAAGGAGCAAGCATCTTTTAATTTCATGGCTGCAGTCACCATCTGCAGTGATTTTGGAGCCCCAAAAATAAAGTCTGCTGTTGTTTCCACTGTTTCCCCATCTATTTGCCATTAAGTGATGGGACCGGATGTCATGATCCTTGTTTTCTGAATGTTGAGCTTTGAGCCAACTTTTTCACTCTCGTTTTTCACTTTCATCAAGAGGCTCTTTAGTTCTTCTTCACTTTCTGCCATAAGGGTGGTGTCATCTGCATATCTGAAGTTATTGATATTTCTCCCAGCAATCTCGATTCCAGCTTGTGCTTCATCCAGCCCAGCATTTCTCATGTCTCTCCTCAGGTCACGGTAAAAAGCACGTGGAGCCTCTTAAACCCTAGGCTCAGAGTTGGCACACCACTGCTTTTGCCCACATTCCAAAGAAAATCAGGTGCTCAAGACTATTATTATCATGGACATGAGGGGTAGAGGAGTGCTTGCTGACCAATAATCCAGTCTACCACCTCTCTTAGCTATTTCTTTACTGATGTTTGTTTTTATTTCGGGTTTAATTTTTGCTTCATGGTAACTTGTTTGAAACACTACATTTAAAAGCACTAGTAGATTAATAAGAAATGTGTGAGATGTTGGTGATGCTCTATTTTTTTTTAATTTAGGTTGTAGATACACAGGTGACTTTGCTGAGTGATAATTCATTGAACTGTACATTCATGATCTGTGGACATATTCTGTAAGTATGTTGTGCTTCAAATAAAAGCTTATTTTTAAATAAGGGGTTAAGAAAAACACGTTCTTTTTCATTTTGAAATCTTTTTCCAGTGCAAGATTTTTATAAGGATCTTTTAAAATTTACCACAAATTTTGAATATGTATTTTATTAATGTCTGTAGAGCTGTGGATTTAGGACACTCACCTTATGGAAAATATCTGCTCTGAAATCTAATTAGCTAAATCATTTCTCATTTTCAAATCTATCAACTAAATCATAGTTACCTTGCATCAGGAAAACACTGCGTTTTTCAGTTTAAAGCAGTATATTAATATTTATTTCAAAGAATGTTATTTACATTTTAGAACACATTTTGTAATATAGTTTACTAAAAATGATCATGGTTAAAATGTGTAGATTGTATAGATTCAATATGTGTAGATTCATTGTGTAGATTCAATATGATGATTTTATCATCAGTTAAAATATATGTATGTATGTGTGTGTGTGTGTGTGTGTGTGTATATATATATACCTCCTGACTTGGTCAGGTTTTTATTAATTCTTTTGGACTATTTCAGAAGTGGTCTTTTGTATTGATCAGTTTTCTTTTTTGATTTATTTTTGTACTTTTGCATTTATTTAACAATTATGTCTTATCTTTTTCTTAAGTTTATTTTGTTGTGATATTAGCTTCTTGAGTTAAATATTTTTTCAGGTTTTTTTTTCTAGTTTAGTGATAAAAATGTATTTGGGACTTCAGTAATAAGATGGATGAGTTCTGAGACTCTAACTGTTCTCTACACTTGAAATTTTCTGAGAGAGAAGACCTTGCATGTTCTCACCACCCACATGAAAAAAAATGGAAACTATGTTGGGTGATGGAAGTGTTAATAGGCATGATTGGGCAATCATTTCACAATGTATACACATATCACATCATCACATTGGAACCCTTAAATAAATAAAAATTTATTGGTCAATTATACCCCAATAAACCCACGGAGGAAACATTTAAGATGAGTGTATTTTCCCTCAGAGTGCAGCGTTCACTGTATTGGTATAATAAATGTTTTCCTTAAGGTCAATGTCTATGTATATTCATAATATTTAAATCTGTAATCACATGTTTAATTTCTTTTTTAACTCAAATGTTATTTAGATAGGTGTTTTAATATTTTCAACTAGTTGGACTTAGAGGAAGAAGGAGGATTTTGGCTTTTTTTTTTTTCCATTTTAAATCTCTGGTTGCATTTATAGCACTATGATAAAAAAAAAAATTGTACCACTTCTGCTTTGGGAAGTTTTACTGTTTTCAGTTATTAATTTGGGGACTAGGTTGTGGTAGGTTTGATAAGAAAGGTCTTGAATTTTTTACTTAATCTCTAGTCCTTTCTCACTAGGTCTAGAAAGGGCATAATTCTTAACCAATAAAACTTTCCTGACCAATATCAATGAGCCTCACTCTAATTTCTTGCGATCACCCTCAAAGAAAACTTCCATTCCTAAAGGAAACCCGATCAGCAATGGTAACATGGGCTCCTCTGCTTCCTGGAACAAGACAGGACAACCTCTGATTTCCTTGGAATCATCACTCTGGCAATCGGCCAAGAAGAGCAGCCGCGTGGACATCCTCTCTGTTCCGGCCAGGCTGTTTGGTTTTACCTCGGAGCCTGTGGCGGGAGGGGATGGAGGAATGGGGGGAAGAATTGATGACTGGTTCCACAGAACTGACTGCACCCGTGGACAGCTGTGACCAGCTGTGACCACGTCAGACTGGCCCAATCTGAGAGGTAGTACAGCCTACAAAGGACATGAATATTCTCAAAATCAGCTTCACGAAAGGAAACAAAATTGGCAAACTCTCCCAAAACACCTGCTCAAAAGTTTTATGAACCTACTATAAAAGAAACCTTTATTTTTTTAATGGTGTTTTGTACTAGTAGTAAGGAGGTAATGGAGATCCTTGTTTAACTAACATCCAGCCTGAAGGAAAGAGCATTGACTCAACAAATCCAAGGTTTCTCTTCTATCAGATCACTACAGGGACATGATTCTCCATAACTGATGGAACAGCCCTGCCATTCTGCGGGCACCAGAAAAACAGGGACACTCTCTTTCTGAGGGATGGGTTTTATTTATATCCATTAAACTTTATTACTACTGGTGGCACTAGTGGTAAAGAACCCGCTTGCCATTGCAAGAGACACAAGAGACACAGGTTCCGTCCCTGGGTTGGGAAGGTCCCCTGGAGGAGGGCATGGCAACCCACCCCAGTATTCTTGCCTGGAGAATCCCATGCACAGAGGAGCCTGGCGGGATACAGTCCATGGGGTCGCAAAGAGTCAGACACGACTGAAGTGACTTGGTACATACTCATCATGTTACTAGGTTCTTCATATTAATTCTTACATTATTGCCCACTTGATATTATTGCTTTCCTCAACTCAAAGCCTGGGTTGAAAATTTTAACTACTGTAGTTAGAAAGCTCATTGCAAAAGCTAAAGAAGCGACCTTAGAAAATGTGACATCGTTACTCCAGCCCCCTTCAATCCTATCCTTCTTAAGTATTAACTCAGTGTTAGAAATTTGGGGGTGAGCTCTTCTACATTTGTCTTCTAACAAATACATACAAATGTTCAGGTTTCTGAAGTAGAATCATGCTGTAGATCTGAATTCCACAATTTTCTTTGAAGTTAAATTTTCCTAATATTCTTTACGTGTGTAATACGCAATGCTATTTAGTATATACAAGTTTATGACTTTAGATATAAGTCAGACAGAGAAGGAGAAATCCTGTATGACATCCCTTATATGTGGAATCTAAAAAGAAGTGATACAAAAGAACTTACAAAACAGAAAGGGATTCACAGACTTAGAGAACAAACTTACAGTTGCCGTACACACGGCTCTATTTAAAATGGGTAACCAACAAGGGCCTACCGTACAGGCCATGGAACTCTGCTCCATGTTACCTGGCAGCGTGGGTGAGAGGGGGGTTTGGGGGAGAATGGATCCATGTATGTGTGTGGCTGAGTCCCCTCACTGCTCACCTAAAACTGCCACAACATTGTTCATCTACTATACCCCAATACAAAATAAGAAGTTTAAAACAAAGTTTATGGCTTGAAAAGCTTTGTCATGTGAGTATAAAATAATTTATTTAGATCTCACTTTCATCTGATGCGAGGAGTTGACTCGTTGGAAAAGACCCTGATGCTGGGAGGGATTGGGGGCAGGAGCAGAAGGGACGACAGAGGATGAGATGGCTGGATGGCATCACCGACTCGATGGGCGTGAATTTGAGTAAACTCTGGGATTTTGTGATGGACAGGGAGACCTGGCGTGCTGCGATTCAAGGGGTCGCAAAGAGTCGGACATGGCTGAGCGACTGAACTGAACTGAACTTATGCTTGTTACCTTAAGTTGATATTTTTGAATAGTTTTATTGACATCATTATATATCATAAAATTCATACAATTTTAATATGTGATTTAATGAATTTTAGTATATTTATCAAGTTGCACAACCATCACTAAAATTTGATTTAAAACATTGCCATCATCCTAAAAAGTAACCTCATGCCATCATTTCCTCCTTCCTATCCCCAGCCTTGAGCAGCAACTAATGTGGTTTCTGTCTCAAATTGTTTGCTTTTTTTTGGACATTTTATATGAACTGTATCGTACCATTTGTATGGCTTCTTTGATTGAATGTGATGTTTTTAAAGGTTATCCATATTGTAGTTTTTATCAGGACTTCATGCCTTTTTCATTGCCAAATAGTAGTCTTTATACTGATCTTTGCCTAGCATACATTTACCATTTTATTTTTACCCCCAGTAAAATCACCCCCAGTAATATCACCCCCAGTAAAATCCTTTTGCTTTAAGTGTCTTGTAAACAGTAAGAGATTAGATTTTTGTCTTTTTATCAAATTTGAGAACCTTCTTGCTTTTCTTTTTCTTTTTAACAAAATAGTTGAATCCATTCACATTTTAATTTTGAAACTAATAGAATTTCACTTGTTTTTGTCATCTTGTTTTATATTTTCTGCTTTACATTTGACAGCTTCCATATTTCTTTTTCCAGAATATTCCTAATAAACTTTTTCTTTTTAAAAATTTTTGATTTTTTTCCCCTGCTAAACATTTGGAAACTATATAACTTGCTTTATGTGTAGTTTCCTTAAAGATGAATTTATATTTTTCTATTTTCATAAGTGAGATCAGCCTATAATGTTTTGTTTATATCTGGGGGGAGATTTTTTGGATCAAGGTTGTTTTGGTCTTATGAAATGGGGAATATTCTTTGTCCATTCTTTTTAAAAGTTTGGTAAAATGAATGTCATTTTCCCCCTAAATAACTGATAGGTTTGTTTTTGGGAAGGCTTTTAATTATGGATTCAATATCCTTAATAGAAAAAGGACTACAAAAATGTTCTATTTCTTCTTGTCTACTTTATATTTTTTCTTTAGGGATTTGTCCACTTCATCTATGTCTTTAAAAGTATCAGGATAATGTTTTTTGTAATGTTTTCAGAATCAGTATCATTATTCAGGGTTAAAAAATTTTATCTTTTTTTTTTAACTCTCGACATTGTTATTTGTCTTCTTTCTATTATTCTTGTTCAAAGAACTAACTTTTGGATTTCTTGAGCTTCTTTTTAGTATGTGTTTTAAAGAATAAGTAGTACATTTTAAAAATTCAGTTATCCTGGAAATTCTGGGGAGAGGCTCTGAGGATGGAGTGAAAGAGTGGCGTTGACAAGGGAAGGACAGGGAGGGACAAGAACACCTTCGAGGGAACTCTGCATGTCCATGGAGGCGGGATCATGCAGTAGGCTGCTTGCCAAGTATCCTCCACTTTCTTCCCCTGGGCCCAGCCCGCACTGGGCCTGTTTGGTGTGAGCTCGTTTCTTGAGTGCATCTCCATTCCGAGGGGCTTGGGGAGGGCATCTTATTGAATGCTTTATAGTTGTCCCATCTACTTTATGTTCCTTTTTTATTCTCCATTTGTTAACATTTTTTGGACTAATTATATATATCTTTTGGTTTTCCCTCTACTGGGCTCCCCCAGTGACTCAGAGGGTAAAGAATCTGCCTACAATGCAGGAGACACAGGAGAGGTGGGTTCAAACCCTGGGTAGGAAAAATCCTCTGGAGAAGGACATGGCAGCCCACTACAGTATCCTTGCCTGGAGAATCCTATGAGCAGAGGACTCTGGTGGGCTATAGTCCACAGGGTCACAAAGAGTAGGACAAGACTGACTGACTGCACAGCCCCAGCCCTGGATAACCACCCTCTGGGCTGCTGCTAACAGGGTTCACAGGATTCAGGGTTTCCTGCTATTAGTTTGGAAGCAACACACTCACTGATTATTCTTTTAGGGAGTGGCCTAGAGGTTAGAGCAATCATTTTTTTGACTTATCAAAGTCTAATACTAATTTATAACTTTTATTCTTTTTTAGGAAAATGCAAGAAAATAACACTTTCATTTTATTTGTCCTGTTCCCAGATTCTTCTCTTTTTATTACCCTTGATCTTATTTTGATAGATGTGATGTACTCTCAGATCATGTGGAGAGTATAGATCAGAGATTTTCAAAATAGCCTTTTGTTTCTTGCAGTGAATTTTAAAAGTTGGTAAGGAGGAAAAGAGATTTTGCTTCTCTCAACTTCCTCCCCTTTTCTTAGCCTCCAAATCTTTTCTTTTCATGTATCTGGTGATTTGCTGCTGTTTCTTTTTAGCTTTTCCTATGGAGGGAAGTATTTGTCCTGTATTGGTAGTCTCTATGGGTTTTATCAGCAGCCCTGTGGCTTGCTTTGGTAGATTGTATAATAACTGAAAGCAACTATTTTTTTCACTGGGGACTTCCCCAATGGCTTAGCGGGTAAAGAATCTGCCTACAATGCTGGAGACACAAGAGAACTGGGTTTGATCCCTGGGGTGGGAAGATCTCCTGGAGGAAGAAATGGCAACCCACTCCAGTATTCTTGCCTAAAAAAAATCCCATGAACAGAGAATCCCGGCAGGCTATCGTCCACTGGGTTGCAAAGAGTCAGACACTACTGAGCAATGAAGCATTTCTTTCACTGAATGCACACCGTTTTGCTATATGACATTTCAACTTCTCCTATTGAGATTTGGAGTCTGTTCCTCTACTTCTCAGTTTGGGCTAGCCTTTGACTTGCTTTGATAAACAGAATATGGCAGGGTCATGAACCAATTCCAACTCCAAGCCAAAGCTTCAAAAGGCTTTGTGCATTTTGGTTCTTTCTCTTGAATGTGGCAGAAACACTAAAGATCCAGACAGTCTGCTGGAAGAGGAGAGACCATGTGAGGACCATGAGTCATCACAACTGAGACCTTCCTACATGAGCCAGCCTCCACCAGCCCAGCAGCTGACCACCTCACAAGAGAATCCCGCCAAGACCAGAATACCCACACAGAAATACCCACCAGACTCCAGCCTGCAGAACTGTGGACTCAATGAATATCTTAAGTTACTAACTTTGGGGGTGGTTTGTTATGCAACAAAAGCTAACTGATACAAATCCCTATTCAAAGATTTTAGACTCAGAAGAGAGGAGAGGGAAAAAAGTTTGGATTTTCTCATGTTTTACTTTGGAGGCTTAGAAGTCTAGCAATCTTTCTGGTAGGGAGGCAGTCTGGCAGATGGGCATTTTGATAAGACTGTGTGGTGCCTGGTGATCAATAACTCATGGTGGGCCTTACACTCGAGGCCTATGGTAAAACACAAACTTTGTGCCTTGGTAACATGTACAGTAGAAATTGGAAAATGTGCTAGGGGGAACTGAATTGTTAGATATATCTATAAAACGGGGCTTCTCTGATGGCTCAGTGGTAAAAGGATCTGCCTGCAATGCAGGAGATGCAGCTTTGATCCCTAGGCCAGGAAGATCCCCTGAAGGAGGAAATGGCAACCCACTCCAGTATTCTTGCCTGAAAAATCCCATGGACAGAGGAGCCTGATGAGCTACAGTGCATGGGGATGCAAAGAGTCAGATACGACCGAACAGCGGAGCACGTATCTATAAAATAAGGATTAAAGGGTCTAGGAAGAAAAAAAAGATTAAAAATAAATAAAATGATACTTTAAGTCTAAAAATGAGGCTGATTATAGAAAGAGGAATTAGAGAAGGAAATGAAATTTTTGTTGAAATTTGATTGTGCTATAAAGGAAGCTTCAGAGCTTGTTAATCATCTGTAGTTTTGTCTGAATGAGAATAAAAGGAAAAAGAAGCGAAACTCTTTAGTTACACTGATTAAGGACTAAAATACACTTTATGCATAATGATTTAATGGTCTATAAAACCATTAAATAGTAGTCTGTAAAACTATATAAATAGATTCAAACCTTATTTTCAGTACTTATAATTTTAAATCTTTTAAAAAGTATTTTGATGGTATTTTGATACCTCTAAAGGTGTCATTTGAATCTCCATTTACCTTCAAGTGCAAAACTTTAATGACTTAGCTAAAGTAGCGGTCATCATCCAGATTGTCTCTAGGGACCATCCTCAGGTATATAAAATGTTACTGAGTCCACTTGTGTATTAAAATAAAGTAGAACTCAAGTTTACATGTTCCTGAACTCCTTCTTGAACCCTGACCTTCTTTCAATAGACTTGTAAATCTGTTGCTTAAACCATCTCAAGTTAAAATTCTTGTCATCTTCCATTAAAAAGTAGGTTCTCGATTTTTCATCCTTCTTTACTCATTGTCTCTGACTCATTTCCTGTAAGAGCAGAAGAACTGTGCCATCAGACAGAGGATAAGGATAATAGAAAATCTCTGGTAATTCCGTGCTGAAAAAAAAAATGGATCAACAAGTACTAGGTTAGAGGATCAAATTTCTAGACCGAATAGCCTAGCATTTCATTCAGACAGAAGTAAAACATTACACAAGGAGTTGGTCTTTTTTAAAAAAAAATCAGACATATAGTTTTTCTGTTCTAAAGCATATTTGTGTCTGCTGGCAGACAAGTACAGGTAATTGCCTCCAGGTGTTTGCCTGCAGGAAGTCATTGAAATTCAGTGCGGGTAATGGCAGTTTCCTCAGCAGCAAAAACTAACCTGCAGGAACCTCGTAGGCACAGGTATATTTTAGAATAGGAATGCCAGTCAGCTGAGAGGCCATAGACCCAGAAGGCCCAGTTTAACAAGGAACAAATTAACTAAAACAAGAATCAGGACGTATTTTTAAACCATTATCAAAAATTAAAGATTTTTTAAAAAATATGTTATTGGTTTTAAAAAAGGTTTTAAACTTGTTTATTTTTCCTAAAGTTTTACTCATTTATGCTAACTATATAGCAGTTCCCCTCCCTGAATCACCAAAGGGAGTTACAAGAATACAGATATTCATCAGAAGAATGAATGAAACTGTTGCTGAAACTGAAGCTCCAATACTTTGGCCACCTGATTGGAAGAGCCCACTCATTGGAAAAGACCCTGATGCTGGGAAAGATTGAGGGCAGGAGGAGACAAGGGCAGCAGAGGATGGGATGGTTAGCATCACCAACTTAATAGACATTAGTTTGAGCAAACTCCGAGAGATAGTAAAGCACAGAGGAGCCTGGCGTGCTGCAGTCTACCGGGTGGCAAAGAGTCTGACATTACTCAACGACTGAGCAAAAATGACAAAATGTTTCTTTAACTTCTGTCCATATGAAAGCTCATGTTAAAAATAATTCATTATTAAAATATAACCTGGATCTTTTTTTCCATTGTGAATAGATACCCTATGGCATTTTATTTTATCTATTTTTATTGCAGTATAGGTGATTTATAATATTACGTTAGTTTTGGGTGTACAATGTAGAGATTCAACATTTTTACAGATTATACTCCATTTAAAGTTATTACAAAATAATTGCTATATTTCCCCATGCTATGTAGTATATCCCTATTGTTCATTTATTTTAAGCCTTGTAGATAATCCTATACCTTTAGCTCACCCCTCTCCCCAATTAATCATTAGCACTTAGCTCATTTGCTTCACTCAAATGACAATGACTTGTTTTTTTGAAAGGTACAAACCTATGAAGGCAAAATGAACAAGAAGGAAGACAACAGCCACAAAAATTTGGAAGCTGGGAGCAGATCTGAGAAAGCTAAATTCTAAGTCAGCTGCAAGAAAAGTTGAGAAGTAGCCTGATTCCGTGGGGAAATTTTTTGAAAAAAAAAAAAAAATCCAGGAATGGGGTATCATTAGGACTCCGGAAGTTCTGTTGGAAGTGAGGTTAAGAGGGAACTAGACCACCAGACCCCCTCACCTGTTCCATGCCACAGGTCAGCTGTCTACCCCAGCAGATGACCGGAGCAAATGATGTCCTGGAGGCAGACAGGCAGAGGGGACAGTCTTAAAAACAAGAGGATTGAACTTACTTACTGAGTGCCAAGATGATCAGCTTTTCTTTTCTTTTATTTTTACAGGTTCTTTTAAAAATTTATTTATTTATTTACTGGCTGCGCTGGGTCTTCTCTGCTGCGAGGGCTTTTCTCCAGTTGTGGTGAGTGGAGGCGACTCTAGCTGCAGTGTGAGGACTTCTCCGGGCAGTGGCTTCTCTGGCTGTGCTGCTCAGGCTCACGGGCACTCTGGCTTCAGTAGCTGTGGCTCCTGGACTCTGGAGCACAGACTCAGTAGTTGTGATGCTCAGGCTGAGTTGCTCCAGGGCATGTGAGATCTCCGCATACCAGGGATCCAACCCCCATCACCTGCACTGGCATCAGATTCTCTACTACTGAGCCAGCAGGGAAGCCCCCCAGTATCTCTTGCCCTTTTCTGGTCTGAAACACTGGTGTGGACACATGTGCACACACACGCACACACATCCAGGCAGATGACTGAAGTCTTCTCTAGAGCACTTGACTGGCCTAAGAGAAACCATGCTAAAATACCGACACCGAGGGCCCTACCACGAAGAGCAAAGCCAGGTCACCTATGATGTCCCTGGTGAATAGCCACTAGTCACCCACTCATCCGACGAGCTTTTAGTTTGCATTCCCAGAGAACATCCAGGTGAGGATCAGCAGGATCTGCTTCTCCTATGAGAGAGACTGAAATGAATAAACAGCCGTGGGAGGAAACAGAGACTGGGGGGAGAAATAAAACTGAAAACTGATCATTAATACATTCAGAGATAAGCTGTGGCATGTATAAGACAAGGATTCTATTTTACAAAAGAATACTTGGAGGGGTGGTGCGTGGTGGTAAAGAGATGGTAGAAATTAAAAACAGAATTGTGGAAATAAAAAATTCAATAGAAGAGGTGGAAGATAAATTAGAGGAAGTCTTCCCGAAGTGAAGCCAACACAGGAAATAGAGGGTAGAAGTTTAAAACTAGAGGGCGTGTCCAGGAGGCTGAGCACCTGATAGGAGCTCCACAGAGAGAACTGAGCAAATAGCAATGAGATGATCCCCAGTGAAATAATTCAGCGCTTCCCCAAACCCAAGGACCTGTGGTTTTAGATCAAAATAAACCCAGCACCAGGGAAAATAGTAAACTTGCACTAAGATACTTCATGGTGAAATTTCAGAAGCTCTGGCGATAACAGATACACCAAGAGTTTCTAGAAAGAAGAGATGTCTTAGGAAGAATCAAGATTCAGAATGGCAGGATATTTCTCAACAGTAATGCTCGAAGCTAGAAGACAATGAATTAATGCCTTCAAAATTCTGAGGGAAAATCGTTTCCATCCTAGGATTCTTATCCAGACTAATTAGAAATGAAGTGTGAAGGTAGAATATTCATTCTCAGATGTTCCAAGTCTCAGAAAGTTTTGTTTTCTATAAATCCTTTCTTAGGAAGCCCCTGGAGAATGGGCACCACCCAAATAAGGGCGCAAACTACAAAGAAGGCACGGGATCCAGGAGATGGTGCCCTCCTTGAGAAACCAGGGGAGATGATCCCTAGGATGGTTGGAGGGGATGGCCCATGAAGACAGTGGCATGGAAGGCCTAGGATCACTCTTCCCAGGTCAAGAAGCTCCAGGACTGAACTAGCCACTAAGACCAAATTACTACTACGTTGAGTGAGTTTGAATGTATTAAGATGGCATTTGCCCATCTTGGATTGAATGAAAAACACATAGCACATACACAGGTTAGGCAATTATTTTCACCAGGGAAATAAAGAAAAACCATTGTATTCCATGGTATGGTTTAGCCGTCAATAGTGTTCATAATAACACACATGGTTATGGTGATAATGTATCTGTAAACACTGCCAGGCCAAGCAAAATGATCATCTCTGTGGGGCCCAGGGCGGGTGGGCATTGTAACTGAGGGAGTGGTGATGGCAGAGATAAAGGTGGAGCCACTAAACAATCGTGGGGTGTCAGGGGCTCAGGGACTTCCCACTCTAATGATATTAACTTTCTCCACCGAGCTAGTCAAGGGTTTCTGCAAAAAGCAAGATAAATGGGTGGGTTAGGTTAGGAGTTAGGAGGTGGAGAGAACAGGCAAGTTTCCAGTCCTTAGAGGCAGGATATAGAGCCAACTGTGGTAAGCACTGTCAAGTATGATTTAACCAGACTGGCTGAGACCAAGGAAACATAGTAATATTCAGGCACACCTCGTTTTGGGGGCTTCCCAGGTGGTGTTAGTGTAAAGAATCCACCTGACAATGCAGGAGACATAAGAGACGCAGGTTTGATCCCTGGGTGGGGAAAATCCCCTGCAGAGGGGCATGGCAACCCACTCCAGTGTTCCTGCCCAGAGAATCCCATGGACAGAAGAACCTGGTGGGCTCTGGTCCATAGGGCCTCAAAGAGTGGGACGTGACTGAGCAACTTAGCCCACAGGCACATCCCTCATTTCACTGTGTTTCACAGACACTGAGTTTCTCACGAACGGAAGGTTTGTGGCGGCCCTGCGGGGATCAAGTCCATCAGTGCTGTTTTCCCAGCAGTATTCTCTCACTTGTGTCTCTGCATCACATTTTCATAATTCTCGCCTTATTTCAACCTTTTTCATTTTCATTATCTGTTATGGTGATCCATAATCAGTGATCTTTGATGTTACTATTATAATTGCTTTGGCACTTTTTAGCAATAAAATATTTTAAGATGAAGGTATGGACTTCTCTTTAGACATAATGCTATTACTGCACGTGACACAGTAAACATAGCTTTTTGATGCACAGGGAAACCAAAAATTCATATTGCTGTGGTCTGTACCTCAACTCTCAGCTCTGAAGTATGTATGCATTGCAGTTATAGTTTCTATAATATCTTATGCTTTTTGAACAGTTGTTTTTTAATTGTATTATCTCACTAGGCTCCTCCATATGCTATCACTATACACAAAGTAAGAAAATTGAAGCTGAGGAAAAAAAAAAATAACTTGCCCAAGATGACATGGGCAAGTATGTTCTGTATCACATTCAAAGCATTTAAACAATCATATTTGGTCATTAGTGAGAAAAAATCATTCTATTTAAGCTGTTAAATAGGTATTCCTACTTGGATAGTTTCTTGGTCAGCACAGAAGTTGAAAGCTGAGATAAAGTCAAGATTGCCCCCAAATACCTGAGGGGTTAGTATTATACAATGTATGTGTTTGCAATGAATGAACACAAACTTCTAACAATTGGATAGAAAAAACACGTGTTTTGAAAGAGACCATACTAAAACCCACCAGGAACTGAATATACTTCGGATGCCACGTTTGCACAGAAATCTTGCTCTCGTCTTTCCTACATTGCAGTGCTTCTATGGTTAATCACATCTCGAGGACAGGAGATCTCGGAAACTGTGGTACTTAGTGTTAAGGGACTCATAATTGAATCATAGTTAAATTGGAGAAAACGAAGGTGTGTTTAACACCCTGAGTCTAGAAAGATTTGCAAGTACTGAAGAAAGGGGCAAAATGTGCAGATGAATTTTGTTTTTAAATCTATATTTTACAGTGAATGCAAATTAGGCCTAGCATGGTATCTCAGATTGAAAAGAGTCTAGAATGTGAAGTCTAAATGCTATAACTGAAGATTGCTGAAGGCTTGTCTGTATTGAACTACTGTGTGGTTTTAACGATGACAGTTACCGCTTGTCTATGTTCTACACACACACAGAGACACACACACACACAGAGTATTAGAGGCAAAAAGTAACAGCCTATGGGTCTTATTTCCCTGCAAGAATGCTTTGGTAGCATCCTTAATAACCAACCAGAGTTGGTTATTAATTAATTAATAAGGAAGACTAACGGCGGGTTATATGGAATAATAAGCGTTGTCTATTCTAAGCATTGAGACCAGAAGATAGAAAAAGTCACACAATGGCCCTGAGCATTGCAGACACGATTGCCTGCCTAATCGAGAGGATGTCAGTTTTATATGAATCCATTGGACCATCTCACAGAGTGGTCATGGGAAGGGGACAGTTCATCCGGATGTTAGAGAATGGGTAGGGTTTTGATGAACCAAAGAGGAGGAAGACAGGCATTCTTTGTAGTGATGGTGATTAGAAATACGGAGGAAAGGATTCTTCAAACCCACTGCAGAAACAGCAAGTGGAACCATGTAGCTGAAATGAAGACTGTATTTAGGGAAGCAGCTGATGATAGCACTGGAAATGCACACTTGGATTGCTTGGTGGTTTGAAAGCCAGCTTGGGAATATGGGCTTCATCTTGTAGCTGGGAGCCACTGGGTTTCTTCAGTTACATGATCAAAGCATTATTTTTAGGAGATAATTAGTGGCTGATTAAGGGAAGCTCGGAATGTTTGGACTCTAGCCCTATCTTTTCCAAGTTGTTTTCACGATGGACAACTGTGTTCTCTCTCCAGACACCCTCCAATGTTAATATTGGCAACTCTGAGTACTGCTGAATTAATCTACTATTGAGAAGTTTTTTTTTTTTTTATTAAATGTAACATAGGCTGCACTTGCTTTTCATCTTTAGAAATCTTTTCAAGAAAAGAGTAAGGAAAAAACAATTTTTAATGTATCACAGTGGGCTTCTACATTTTAGGATGATAGTAATTAAATCCCAAATCTTCTAAATGTGGGGGGGGGGAAGCAGGGAGTTGGTGTTGGGAAAACAGGCAGGAGGGTGTTGGTTAACAGAAAACTGAAGGAATTAGAAAATTCGGTTAGAAATGATGTCAGAATTGTGGGTTATGAGTGGTTGTAAAGAGGTAATTCTGATTTTAATTAGTCAGAGAATCTATATTCCAGAAGCCAGATGTCAGGGCAATACAAATTAGAAGGAAAATAGAGATTGTACACAATCTCCATCTAAAGAGTTCAATGTGCTTGTAAATATTAATAGAAGTAGTGATTGTAACTTAAGAGGGCAAATGTTCCACTCACAGACTTTATAGAACCAAAAAAACATATTGTCCTAGGTTTAAGAATAAGCCGTTCACTTCAAACTCAGAAGCACAGACAAGACAGAAAACAGAGCAATAGAGTGGCAAGTACGTACAATTATGGAGATAAATGCTTACTTAGAAAGGAATCCAATCACGTATCAATACTATGGAAGCGAAGAAAGAAAGGAGGATACAATGGGTATAGGGAGAACACAAAAGACATCACACACAGTGAAGGATAACGAGGAGGAACTATAATGTTTAGTTATATACTTTTCTAGAAGCGGATACTTCCAGATGACTTAATAAGCACTCACTGCTCTTTCATAAAGCATCCCTGGGATTTAGGTTATGATTATCATCCCATTTTACAGATGAAAGAAAGAAAAGAAAAGTCACTCAGTCATGTCCGACTCTTTGCAACCCCATGGACTGTAGCCCGCCACGCTCCTCCATGGGATTTTCCAGGCAAGAATACTGGAGTGGGTTGCCATTTCCTTCTCCAGGGGATCTTCCCAACCCAGGGATTGAGCCCAGGTCTCCCACACTTCAGGCAGACTCTTTAGCATCTGAGTCACCAGAGAAGATGAGGACACTGTAAAATGCCTCTTAATAGCTTTCAATCCTAAAGGAAATCAATCCTGAATCTTCATTGGAAGGACTGATGCTGAAGCTAAAGTTCCAATCAGGTGACCCTGATTCAAAAGCCTGACTCATTAGAAAAGACCCTGATGCTGGAAAAGATTGAAGGTAGGAGAAGGGGATGACAGAGAATAAGAAAATTGGATGGCATCACTGACTTGATGGACATGAGTTTGAGCAAGCTTTGGGATTTGGTGCAGGACAGGGAAGCCTGGCGTGCTGCAGTCCATGGGATCGCCAAGAATTGGACACAACTCAGTGACTGAACTGAACTGAACTTTAGCACATCAATCTTAGGTTGCTCATTACTGATGCGTCTAAGTTGTAATTTGGCCATGATAAGAAACATTAATATTTCTTTCTTTTCTGGGATCTTTTTAACCTTGAAGAATGGTTCTTTTGATTTATCTGCTACACAACTGGTCAATGTCTCATGACGACCTCTCAATATGGCCATATATTTTAGATTAAAGGAAAAATCAAGCAAGCTTCAAAGTTATCTTAGTAGCAAGAAATCCATACTCTTAAGATTATCTGCTAATATTTCTGCAGCATCCCCGAATTTCTTTCGTAAATACTGCCCAAATTTATCCTGGCTCTCTTTGAATTTGTGAAAACGAACACAAATAAAATATTTTCTTATGACTTGTTGCAGGGTGGCAGCTTGGCCTTTTGAGAATGTGAATCACAGACCACTGTCACAAAGGAACTCGTGTTTGGAAACTTTTCTGAGTAATAATTGCTTGGGACAAGACTTTTTTCTAAATAATGAAATGAAAAGTTTCTTAATCTCAGTAGACATTTGAGTGGAAAAACATGTGTGAATTTGCTTTAATGGAACCAAAACAGATATAAGATCATCAGATGCTCAGGACAGATACTTGTAAGGAATGATTATTGAAGCGGTAAAAACCAAGAAATATTTTTGGAAAAAAATTCAGAAGCTACCGCCTTCTTTCTCCCAAACACACTTTAGGGTGCTTTTAGAAGAGCTACTCTTAGGGAAATGCCTGATTTACCTTTCCGTAAGTCATTTTATTTTGTCCCACAGGGGTGGACTGTGGAACTTTCTGAGACAACAGGCTTATGAAATTGCTGTGTGTGCAGCACTCAGGAGGGAGGAACTGTTTTGACTCCCTTGTTACTATGTGAGGGGTGGAATTTTGCAACCAGAAGGTTCCACAACAGTTGGGAGTGACAGTTGTAAGAGTTGCAAGCAGAAGACAAATGTGTGTCCTGTTACTCCTGCTCGGAGACTACATACCATGACTGTGCCAAGATTTTCTGCTTGCATCAGTATTTTTTATAATTACCGAACCTCGTGTGTGCATAATCCATCGGTAGCCAAAAATCTTAGAAATGATAACTCCACCTTCCTTAGGTAGAGCCTGACTGGCAGATATTTACTCTGTACACACACACACACACACACACACACACTCACACACACCCTAACATAGATGACTTACTATAATCCTTGTTCCATTTCCTACCTTCTACTATAGATTAAGCTCCAACTCCTCTTGCAGAATTAAAATAGCTGAAATTTAAAAAGTACTCAAAGCATGTTAAAGTTTACCATGAGCTGTTATTGTCCTCTTCTTAGTGGCTAACTCTTGTCTTTTATTTCCTTGCTGAGCACTTACTTGTGTATTGATATGATTTTTGCTTTTATACAGTCCATGCTGTCTATCACCCTTTCTCTAACTTTTCCCAATTTGGACTTTGACTCTCCATGCCTGGGTTCTGCTGTTTATTGATACCCATAGATATTTTGTTACAATAGGAACTACTATGAAAAGAAGATACCAATAAACTCAAAATCATAGACTGAACCATGGGCGTTTACAAGCAAAATGAAATGAAATAATACAGAGTAGGACAGCATCGAGTTTGGGGAAGGGGAAAAAAGGATAAGTTTGAGTTATCTATCAGAAGCATTTCAGTTGCAAAATTTCATCCAGTGAGCAGGCATCTAGAGAAAACTTTTTAGAGCCCCAAAACAAGTAGAAAGCCAGCGGCTGGTGAGTTTGGGAGCTGGTAAGGTTTGGGGTGGCAGAGATGGTAGGTAGTGTGGGAAGTAGGTATACATGGGGTGTGCTTGGAGATAGAGGGTGCCTTAGAGTTGGTGGGGGTGGAGTTGTGGGGCTGGTAGTTTATTTACAGGAAGAAAAGTTCACTTATAATCCATGTTATCATCAGGAAACTTGAAACGCTTTAATGTTGTGTTGAATCTACACCTAGTGGACCCTTAGGCTGAGGCTGAAATCCCATAATTATAGATAAGCACGCACGCTCAGTCACTCAGTCATGTCCAACTCTTTGCGACCCCGTGGACTGTACCTACCAGGCTCCTCTGTCCATGGGACTTTTCAGGCAAGAATACTGGAGAGGGTTGCCATTTCCTACTCCAGGAGATCCTCTGGACCCGGGGATTGAATTGGCGTCTCTTAAGTCTCCTGCATTGGCTGGTGAATTCCTTACCTCTGCACCACCTGGGAAGCCCAATTATAGATATAACCCCCCACTAAAATGAAAATACGCCAGGGATAACCTAATAACCTGGTGTATTTTGAACTTAAGATATAGCATATAAAATATTTTTAAACCTGAAAAAAAATATATATATATATATATATATTTAAGCCTGAAATCTGGTTCTACTAGAGAGACCATCATGGTGGGAATTCAATCTCAAAGAGGAGAAAGGGAACTTGAAAAAAAAAAAAAGAAACACACACATTATCTGCTGCAGAACTCTGTGTAGGCCACACCTGCTCTCCTAGCCTGGATGGCTCCAGGGGTCGGGGGGGGGGGGGTGTGGCTGAAAAGGAGAACTCAGACTCCCTAGGAGACAGCAGGACCAGGGTTCCAGGGGGTGGGCTCCATTGCAGATGGTGAGGGTCTCTGTAAGGCCAGATGTGATTGAATCTGGACATGTTACTTAACCTCTAAGCTTGAGTTCCTTCATCAGAAAGGCCTGGATAACAACACTTTCTGTAGCTATGAGTCATTATTTTTAAAGTCAACTTTATTTTACATTTACAGAAAGCTTATCAAGATCGCACAGAGAACTCCTGCATACCCTCATCCAGTTTCCCCCACTGTTGACATTTTTATATCACATTTGATCAAAAACAAAGAAAATGCCATGAGTACATTACTATTAACTAAACTCCAGCCTTGATTCGGATGTGACCAAGTTTTTCCATTAATGTCCTCTCTATTCCAGGATCCCGTCCAGAGCACCATGTTCCATTTAGTTATCAGGCCTCCTTGGTCTCCAGAGACTCTCCTCGATATTTAAAAGGTAATTAAGGTTAAAGCACACTTAGTAGAGAGCTGGAGAAACAATAAGGAATTTGTCATGTATATATGACATATATATATTAAGTATATATTTATAACTATAAGTTTAGAGGATATTTTAAACACTTTAGAAATACCAACTCATCCAATCCACATAACATATCTATGAAGACTCCAGATATATCCACTTTACAGATGAGAAAACTGAGATTCGGGCCTTCCCAGATGGCATGAGTGGTAAAGAATCTGCCTGTCAATGCAGGAGACATAAGAGACGTGGGTTCGATCCCTGGGTTAGGAAGACACCCTGGAGGAGGGCATGGCAACCCGCTTCATTCTTCTTGCCTAGAGAATCCCTCGGACAGAGGAGCCTGGCGGGCTACAGTCAATGGGGTCACAAAGGGCTGGACACAACTGTTGTGCCTACTGTGCCTTAGCACACACACACAAAGTTAGTGGTATCAATACGGGCGTTAAGTGTGAATTAAATCATTGTTCTTAAACCTGGACGTGTGTGTGTGTACACTCAGTCACTCAGACATGTCTGACTGTTCCTAACCCTGTGGACTGTAGCTTGCCAAGCTTCTCTCTCCGTGGAATTTTCCAGGCAAGAACACTGGAGTGGGTTGCCATTTCCTACTCCAAGGGATCTCCCCCTGACCCAGGGATTGAACCCACATCTCCTGCATCTCTTGCATTGGCGGGTGGATTCTTTACCACTGTGCCACCTGGGAAGCCCCCAAACTTCAACATGGTTACATTTAAAGTCATTTTCTCTTTCTATTCCTCAAGCATCGCACCATCCCAACTTTGCCATTTTCATCACACAACCTACCAAGTTCTCAAAACTTGAAACGACGGACTTTTTTGTCACTCCTTTTTCTTCTTTGTTCCACAGAGGTACAATGTGATAGAATTACTGTGATGTTTTTCAGAAACTATAATCTGTGAACTTTAGCATCTTGTTTTTCTCTGGGTTCCAATCACAGATCTACCCCCTTACTAGTTCTGTGGCCGCAGGCATATTATTTAACATGTCTAAGCCTCTGTTTCTTCATTTGTGGTGCGGGTTTATGGTGGAGAGTGAGTGGGTTTATACAGGAAAGCCTGGTAAGTTATAAAGTCCCAGTGATTGTCAGTGACCTCCACCACCACTGCTGCTACTAGCCTACCGCTGCTGATACAAACAGAACTCTAACGACTTCCGGGATGCAAACACCACCTACGTGCGTGTGTGCTCAATCTCGGACTCTGTGCGACCCTATAGACCAGAGCCTGCCAGGCTCCTTGTTCCGTGGGGAATCTCCAGGCAAGAATACCAAAGCGGGTTGCCGTGCCCTCCTCCAGAGGATCTCCCCAACCCAGGAACTGAACCTGCACCTCTTTTGTCTCCTGAATTGGCGGGTTCTTTACCACTAGCACCGCCTGGGGACCCCACTATCTGCTGTGATGGCCCACACAAATACTCCTCTATTACTGCCCATACAAATGCTACTAACACTATTTTTTGGTGATACAGATACACAGACTGTCCTGGACTTAGGATGGTTTGACTTACTTTTTTTTTTTTTTAACTATAAAATAGTGCAAAAGCAAGATTCAATCATAATCATACTTTTTCAGTTTGATCTTTTCCCAGGCTAGCAATTCACACTACTATAGTGCTGGGCAGCGGCACGGCTCTCAGTCAGCGACATCATCAAGAGGGTAAACAAGCAAATACATACGGTCACTCAGATTTTCACTTTCAGTACAGTATTCAATAAATTACATGAGATATCCAAAACTTTATTATAAAATAGGCTTTGTGTTAGATGATCTTGCCCAATTGTAGACTGGTGTAAATGTTCTGAGCATGTATAAAGTAGGCTAGGCTACACTCTTCCTGGAGGCTCAGTAGTAAGGACTCTGCCTGCAACACAGGAGATATGGGTTCAGATTTGATCCCTGGGTTGGGAAGATCCCCTGGAGAAGGGAATGGCTACCCACTCCAGTATTCTTGCCTGGGAAAATCCCATGGACAGAGGAGCCTGGTGGACTACAGTCCACGGGGTTGCAAAGAGCTGGACACGACTGAGCACACACACAAAGCTAAGCTCTGATGTTCAGTAGATTAGGTGTATTAAATGCATTTCTGACTTATGATATTTTCAACTTACGAAGGGTTTACTGGGCACAACACTACTATGAATCAAGGAGGATCTGTGCTACTACTATCTCTGTTGACACAGAAGTACTACTGTTATCATTACCGTCATTAAAAATACTACCATGATAGATTCTAAATCCAGCAGATTTAAATTTTCCTTTAAAAGATCATTCTCAGTCCAAATGTCTCAAAAGAACATTTAGGATCATGACTTAATTCCTTCCTAAGGATGCCCAAGAAGGCTTTCCCCAGGGCATTCAGTCTTCAAAGTTCACATCTCACTAGAGAGAACACATTCTTCCCATTTGACTGGGAGTGACAGGCGAATGCCTCTCATTGGGGGCATTCATGGCCTCTTGCTCCCTCTCAAAAGTACCCTAGTTGGGAGGCTGCATTTATATGGCCACCCTTCTTTTTTCCATATTTACTTTGACCTGTGGCTCTAGCCAGAAAATCCATCACACATGTTCACTTGCTCTCACCTTCAAGCTATTTCCCTTGTTTGGAATGCTATTCTCATCCTATTACCAAATCATGAACCTTCTCTCCTTCAAAATCCTACTCAGAACTCACCCTCAAGATGAGACTTTCTCTGATAATCCTGCCCTCTACCCAGTCCAGAAAGCTCTCAGCAATCATGTAAGTAACTGTATAACTTTAATTGGCTCTGTTTATAAGCTTCTTCTTGTATCTTTTTTTTCCCTCTAGGTATTTTTTCCACGTGTTTATTCTGTCTCCATTAATTTGTAAACTCCCAGAGGGCAAGGCCTGAACACAGGTCGGTGTTGGCATAAAGTGGATGAATAGTCAGGGCTGAATGGCAGACTGTGCAATATTTGATTGCTAATCTGTTTAAAAAAAAAAAAAAAGCATCCTTTGTTAGTGCTCTGTTTGTGATGGTCCTGAGACTGCTAACCTAATGCAAAAATGCATTCAGTTTCTGCTAGTGTCCAGCAAGGATAAAATCAACAGTTATAAGCTTTTCATAATGGGGAGGGGGAGGGTGCTGGGAGACTCTAACCTGTAAGAGTGGTATAGAAAGAGCATGTTATTACCCAGTTTATATTCTTCAGGAGGCTCAGGGGTGAACAATCTGCCTGCAATGCAGGAGACTTGCAGGAGACACGAGTTCGATTCCTGGGTCAGGAAGATCCCCTGGAGAAGGAAATGGCAAACCACTCCAGTATTCTTGGCCTGGAGAATCCCATGGACGGAGGAGCCGTGGAGGGCTATAATCCATGAGGTCGCAAAGAAGTCAGACACGACTGAACGACTCAACAACAACAAATTTTCTTCAGAGGTAGCTTGTCTCTTTCAGGCTGCAGGTCTATCTTAGAAGGGAAATCATATTTACTTTCAAAATTGAGATCAGAAAACCAAACGAAGCCTGAGAAAACATACGCCACCACCTTGTTGTAAGTTTGTGCTGAGTGGAAGGAAAATGAATCTAATTCAGAAGGCCTCTTTTTTTTTTTTTTTTTTGTGTGAAGTCTAACAGAAAAAAATGCCACATGGCCCGGCTCCCTGGGTTTAACTAGATTGGCGGTTTGTTCATTTCAGTCCAGGTAACAAAAGGGAAGTTTGGGACGGACAGAAGCTCCTTTCTCAGGGCCGGGGCTGAGAAGTGGGCATCCTCCACCGTGACCACCTGCTTCCCTCCCTTCAAACCGGCATATAAAAGTGCCAAATATCTGTGTATCACTCTGGGCGCGGAGCCCACGGTCTGAACCCAGCGGAGGCGGTGCACCAGATAACATCAAAGCCCCAGGCAGGGGCCAGAAAAGGGGGGGTGCAAAAGCAGACGAGGGAACGAAGCGCCTCCCCCTAGCATTTCCTCTCACGCCCACTTCCAACCTAGGAGGCTTTTGGTTTCTGCTTTTGTTGTTTTTAAAAATTAAAAGTTAAACCCAGGAAGCTGTGGATCAGAGTTTTGTTTGGTTGTTTTGTTTTTTTTGCGTGGCAGTCCGGGTAAGTTTTCTCTCGGTCCTTTGTCCGGCTGGGGAAGGAGAGCCCGGGCCCCGGGGGGGCGGGAGGTGGGCACGGTTGGCAGAGCGCGCGGGGCAGGTCTCGTCGCCGGGTCGCCCCGAGGAGGAGGAGGAGGAGGGGATTCGGCCGGTGGACGGGAAGAGCCCGGCGCGCGCCGAGGGCGGAGGGTGAAGGGGAGGGCCGGGCGGCGGCGTGACCCGGCGGCTGGCGGGGAGGAACCCCCGGGATCTCCGCGTGGCGCTGGCGCTGCCGGGCCGCGCGCTGGGCGGAGGGCCGGGGCCGCGGGGCCGCGCCAGGGGGGCGCCCGAGCCGGGCCGGGCAGCGCGGCCGCGTGGGAATCCGGGGCAGGGGGCGCGCGGGCCGAGGCGGGGGTCTCGGCGTGACCTTGGGGTCCCCCGACGGAGCCCCGGGGGCCGGGGCGGGGGGAAACTGGTGTTCTCCCCAAATTCTGTGCAGGGAAACCGTGTTCAGAGCCTGCCAGGGCCACTGCCCTCACTTGAACCCCAGTCCCCGAGGGGGCTCCCTAAGCGCTCGCGCCGCCCGGGGGTGCGGGGGTGCAGGCAGAGAGAATCGGGACCCTAGGAGCCCCCCCTTTTATTTTTGAGTACGGTGTCCTTCCCCAATGTTCCAGAATTTTTGACAGTTCAAACTGCTTTTTACCATTCCCATTTCATCTTCTAGTTCAAGGGAAAAAAAAAAGTTTCCTCCCCACATTCCGTTTACAAGATATAATTTGAGAGACTGTATTTAATTTGCCACAAATGATTAAAGGCGACTCTAGCTACCTTATAGTTTAGTTGGAGTCCCCTGCAGTCTGATGACTAGGAAGTTAGAATTGTAGGCAGAATTAGGAAAAGAAACTGCACCTAGAAAATTCGGAAATAGAAAATGGGGAAATGTGTCTGTTTCAGAAAAAAGATTACTATTGATTTGATCTCAAGAAAGGCAAATTGTGAATAGTCCATTGCAGAAAAAACTTAACAAACTGAAATGACAAAATTAATCTATTACAACTCCAAATCGCAAATTTAGTTAAAAGAGAGTTCACTGCAATGCCAAATCCCATATAAACCTTATGTTCACACTATGTAATTGTTATGGTAAGGGCCATTGGGTTAAAAATGTAATTTTGACTTAGCCAGTGACACAAAGTAGAGTCGATAATCATCAAGCTACCTTAATTTTTATCCTCTGACAGATTTATACTTTCACATTTAAGTGGATGTTTGTTTTTTTTCATTCAAGTTTCAAAGTTATATCTGCATACGTTTTGTGATTGCAGTCCATTAGATGTCAATTAAATTTCATGACAGAGATGATTTTATCACATCGAAAATGAAAAAGATTGTATTATTTCATTGCAAGGTTGGAGGTGTAGTGTGCTAAACATTATTTCAAATTGAGGTAGCTGTTGGCTGATCTTTGCTTTTGTGACCATATCTAGTTTTTAATGGGCGTATTCTTCCCTTTACATGACATTATTTTTGGTTACAAGCTGGCTATTATTGAGTATTCCATTTTTAGTTATTCACATTCTGGTGCATTAAGCTTTTCTAAGCTCAGCTGAGCTAGAGGTAGGATTTCCTCCCGGGAATTTTAGGGGTCAACCCTAGCAAGGAAAACCTAGATATCTTTATGGAAGCCCCAGGGAACAATTCAAGTTTGCACAGATGGCCAGCAGAGTGGGTGTACGGTCGTTCAGCATTTTTATTCCTTAAAAGGGGAAAGCACTTTGGTTTTTATATGAGAATTTTTTCTGCAACAATTTTTTTTTGTTTGTTTTACCTTATCCCTCCCAAGTTGAGCGTGGCTCCGTTAACCAGTCATTTATGCCTGCTTCTTTAGGGATATATGTGGAGTTTCTGAGCTCCAGACTTTAAACGATAAAGACCTAATGTTCTTTAGGTCTAACCCTGAAAACCTTCGTCGATACCCTGGTCCATCCCCTCCTGAGTCCTTAGAGTTCAAATCCTTGCTTCCTCTATTGCTTTTTTTCCCCACTCCTCTATTGCTTTCTAGCACCCGAGGTCAAACTCTGGTTTATGGTAATTACTCCCTCTTCTTTCTCTCTTTCTCGCGACTCTGGGGCCAGATCGCCTGCTCAGCCCCGAAACCCCCTCTCCAGACCCCAAAGAGCCTTCTCCTCTCGGCCTCTAAACTGTCAAAGCGGAGCCCTAAGGGTTAAACTGCGCTCGCAGCTCAGGCTCTGGGAACCACCGGCGGGCACGGCCGTGGCCTCTGGAATAACCTTGGCTTTCCTCAATCTTTTAATAGAACATCCGCCACCAAAGCGTAGTTTCAGTTCAGGGTTAATAATGTGTCCCCTTCCACCCTTTAACCCAACACCCCGCCCCCCCTCCCGTTTTTTTTTTTTATAAAGTTGTTTTTCAAAGTTAATGAGTTTCAAGTTTCACAATGACTTTCTCCTTCCCTCCACGCGTTGCTGAGGAAACCCCCTTGGGGTCCCCCCCCGCCCCCGGGCCCGCCCTCTCCCCTACCCCTCCCCCTCCTGGCCGGGGCGGGGGGCGGGGCTGGGGGACCCCATGACGTCAGCGGGCCGGCCCACATCCTGCTTTAGGAAAGTAAAGAGCCGGTACCGAGCCGCCGCCGCTCCGCCCGTCCCCGCCCCTCTCCCCGGCCCAACCGCCCCCCCCGCCGCGCGGCCCGGCCGGGCCTGCCCGGGGCCGCGTGACTGGCGGGCCCGCCCCTGCGCCCCAGCCGGGCGCCAGTCCCCGAGCCGGCGCGACCCCGGGCTCCCGCCCCTCGCGTCCCTAACTCCGCCCCGGGCCCCCCGCCTCCAGTCCCTGCCGCGGCCGGGCGGGGCGGAGCCGCGGCCCCGGGCTCGCCCGGCCGGGGAGACCCGGGACTCCGATCGGGCCCCGATCCGGGGCGCCCAGCCCGCCCCTAAGCCAAGGCCGGGCCCAGCAGCCGAGCCAGTCCGGCCGGGCCGCCGCGCCCGAGGGTGACCCCGCCGGGGGACGCCCCCCCCAGCCCCGCCCGCGCGTCGCAGCCCGCGGTCTCCCCGCCTCCCGCCCCCGGGGATCCCCTGCCGCCCCGCCCAGCCGCGGGAAAGCCTCCGACCTTCGCCCTCCCTCCCCCGCGCCGCCCCGGCCCGCGCTCCTCGCGTCGCCCCTAAAGACGCTAAACGTGCCCTACTCTGCCCCCGGGGAGAGGTAAAAAAGCCCGCGCCCGCCCTCCTCGACCCCCTTCCCGGCCCCGGGGGCGCCCACCCGCCCGCCCCGGGGGTCTGCCCGCCCCGCCTCGCCGCGGTGCGGCCCCCCCCCCGCCCCCCGGACACCCGCTCCCCAGCGGCGGTCATGCCGCGGCCCCGGGCGCCGGCGAGCGCGGCCGCCTCTCCCGCCCGGCGCCTGCGGCCCCCGCCCGCGCGCCCCGCGCACCCCCCGCTGCCCCCCGGCCGGCTCCCCTGTTTAATATTTCAGAGCTGGGCGGTGAGAGTGCCAGTCGCCGGCCTTTAGTGGCGGCAGCGGCTGCTGCTGCGGCTGCGGCTGGGGCGGCGGCGGCGGGGAGGGGGCCGGAGCCGGGGGCTGGGGGGGCCCCGGGAGCCGCCGCGGGAGGAGGTTCTGTTTGTGTTTGGGGTTGTCAAGTGAAGGAGGGCGCCCAGCCGCAGCCGCCGCCGCCGCGCGGGGGTCGCGGAGATTCCGAGCTGCGGCCGCCGCCATCAGCAGCGCAGCTCCGGGGCCGGCTGCAGCGGCGGCGGCCCCGCCGGGCGTCCTGGCAGCAGGTTCGGCGCGCGGGCTCCGCGGGCGGGGGGCGCTGCCGCTGGGAGGCGGGGGGGCGGCGGCGTGGGGACGGGGGTGGGGGCAGGACCACGTCCCTCTCCGCGGGCGCGCGAGTGTGTGTGTGTGTGTGTGTGTGTGTGTGCAACCGCCGACCTTGCAGAGGGGATGGCTGCGCTTGAGGGAGACACTTGCCACTTCTGGGCGCCCTCGCGGCCCGAGCTGCGGTCCTGCGAGCAGAGCAGGTACTGAGAGACCCAGCCTCCCCAGCCGCGGGCGCATTTTGCAAGAGGCTGGCGGTGGGGGTGGGGGGGTGAGGGAGACCAGGCCTCGGCTTCCCAACCTCCCGGCTTTGTGGCTTGCTTTTTTTTTTTTTCCCCCTTTCGTTCTTTGCTCGAAGTGCCTGTTTACTCGCAGCCACCTGGGTAGTTTTCTTTCCGGGTTGGGAGTACGCGCCCGCAGCACTGTGGGGTGGGTTGGGGGCGTGGGTCGGCTCCCGATCGCCCGAGGGTCGGGCTGGCGGAGGAGTTGCTGCTGGATAGGGGAGGGGACGGGAGGGGAGGGGGCGGCGGCGGCGGCGAGGAGGAGTCTCCGGGCTGCCGCGCTCGCCTCCTCGCGTCCTGTTCCTCCTCCTGCCGCTCTCCGCATTCACTCTGGGCTCCTTCCTGAGCTGGCACTTCCATCCCTCCCCCCCGCTCCTGGCATGCGAAGCGCTTTGTTCAGTGCAGCGTTGCAGAGGGGTTTTCCCAGGCTCCGCCCTCCACATTCATTCATGTTTTTTCTCCTTGCAACTGTCTTTACGCTTTTTGATCGTCTCATGTTTTTGCTCCATGTAGTATTTATCTCTCTTGCTGTAAGGGAACGGGTTCATCACTCATCTTCGTCGCTACAATGCTGCTGTCTTTGGAAATACTCAGTCCTCCTCCCCCTCTTCCCCCCACCCCAAGGATTTACACTGGGGTGGATAGCTGGGGACAGTGGGGAGGCAGTGAGCAAGGTAGCGGAAAGCTGTTACTGATTGGAAATTTGTATGTGCAAATTGGAATATTTTCTGTGCAGGCTCCTCATCTTTTAGTGTCACGTGATTGAATTACAGTCGGAGTTCACGCTTTAAAAACTTCTAAATATCGTGACCATTTAAAAGCTTTAAGTTGGGAGTTGAGCATTCCTACAATTTATTCGGCCTTGACGTTTCTCAATTCTCTCTTGAATCAGCAGCTTCGTCAGTTGAATGGTGGATGCTTTTAATGCAGGGCGTTGAGGAGCCATATCTTTTATAGATCATGTAGCACAGCGCTAGATGAAGTCCACAGTATTGGACCATCATATTTTATATTCTTTCCCATGCAGTTCAAAAATTGCAAGTAATGTTTTTGTACAGTGCCTGCATACAGCCTTATCAAGGATAAAATACTGAAGTTAATTATAGCCTTCTTTCCTTCTATTCTCTGCTGTATTGAAACCATAAATTTCTAAAACCTTATACTGGTTATTAGATACAGTCTTTCCCACACAGGCATTCTTAAGAAGAATTAATATTTGATATTTTTGTGTGCCAGCCCTAAGCAAAGCATCCACATGGTTCCTCAACAACCCATTGAGGGCGGATACTATTTCCTTGTTTTACAGTTGGGGAATCTGATCCTCAGAGAGGTTAAGTACCTTAAACGGGGCCACACAGCAAGCTTTGAGCCTAGTCTGATTTGACACCAAAATATTTATCAACAGTTGTGACTTGTGCGATAGAGCCTCTTGAGTAAACCCCCTGGAATAGGGCTTACCTCCAGCCAGGAAGTAAGAGCTGAGGGTCCCGGAGTCAGGTGGTGCCATGTTTCTTACTGACTATGGGCTCAGTTCCCTTACCTCTTTCTCTTTTAATTTTCTCATCTATAAAGTGGATAAATGATAGTTACCTAAGCAGTTACCATTAGGGTTAAATTAGGTAATGTGTAGGAAGTACATAGGCACACAGTAGATTCTCAATAAGTATTTGCTTTTTTTGTTTTCCTTCAGTATTGGTTGTTAAAAAAGTCTGAAAGCATTTCTGTTCCATTCTTGTGTCTTTGCTTAGCGATTAAACATAGTTTCACGTTCAGCAGCAGCATCACGGGCTTTGCTTATCAGTTGTATTGCAGGGAGTTAAAACTAAGATTTTAGCTCAAGGATCCTTGAGTATCTCCTGGGAATCTTTCTGGGAAAGAGATGATTTAGTTTTGGATTAGTGTTTTGGCATATTGTATTTGAAATTGCACTTTTTAAGATGTGTCAGGTCACGGTTTTGCTGCAGTAACAAATAACTCCCAGGCCTCAGTGCTTAAATCAGCAAAGATCTCTTTTATGTTTATGCTCCATGATCACGTTGCATTGGCAGGAGCTCAGCTCCGTGTTGTCAGACTTGCTGTCTAGAACAGTGCCTGTCTCATGGCAGAGGAGGAAGAGACCACTGGGGGATCTTACTTTGATAACTAAACGCAAAGCCTGAAAATGACGCCTGTCTCTCCACTCACAGGTTATTGGCCAGAACTGGTCACACATTCTGGCTCAACACAGGGAGGCAGAAAGAACAGTCTCAACAGGAGCCTCAAATGGAAAACCACAATAGTGGGGGAATAGCCCCAATGGCAACCACACTTATTTACCAAATTAACCCAGTAACACAGAGTGATTGAAACATGGTCCTTGTCCCTAAGAAATTTATAAATGGGTAGGCATGTACTGTATACAGCAAAACCCTATTGTAACCTGGTAATGTTGCTTTAAAACACCGTTCACTGAATGTTTTCAGTATTTTTTTGTTAAAGGTACAGTGATTCCCGCCCCCTCCTCCCCCACCATACTGGGGAAGCCCAGATAATGACAAAATGACATATACTGTGTTTAATTAAAGTTAGTAAGTCATCTTTTGCAGGGGCTTTCAGGTCGGTTACCTTTTGTTGAGTTTTAGAGTAGTGCTGTATTATGCCATAACTTCTGAAGTGTCTTTTTCCTTCGAAAGTTGTGAAAAATAGTAAGACATGACTTTTTTTTTTTCTTTTTTAGCACATGGATTAATTGATGGACCTTGGGTTTATGGAGCTACCTTTTCATGACCTGCTCTTCCTACAGTTTCTAAGAAGAAAAAGGGGCCCCTGAATCAAAGAAGATGCCTCGAACTAAACAGATTCATCCCAGAAATCTAAGAGGTAGGGCTCTGCATTAGTGGGAAGGAGGGTTTGTAATAAGTCTTTAATCAAGTATCTCTTTGGTGGCAGCAAAGGCAGCTTGGGAGATGGTGACCCTTCCCGGTGGTGGGTCAGCTCCAGGACCCCTGTTCTCTTTCTCTCGTCCACTTCCTCTTGCCCTGCACAATTCCTGTTTCAGGAGATGCTTCATAAATATTTGTTGAATGAATTAATTGGATTTGGCAGAATTACAATGCCTTCCCAACCATTAGGGTGGGTATTAGAGTCTGAGATTTACTGTCTGTCAGCAGGCACCTTTTTGGGTTGAGGAATCTGAAATAAATGGTCAGCTCTTCTTTGCCAGCTGGATCACCTTGAATTACTTTTTTTCACCCCTCCCGCACACTTGTTTTGAGATTTATTTTTGTAGCAGTGTTATATTAGCTTGAGAAGTGGAGAGGCGTAGTTGACATTAACGCATACCATTATGTGCAGAACTCAGAAAATAGGTACACCAATGTATTTTCTATAGGGAAGGGGTCAAAAAACATACATATATATGTGTGTGTGTGTTTATTACATATATATTTCATATAAAAATGAACATTTCCTTTTAACTGTGAAGAGGTTCTTTAGTGTTAAGAAAGCCAGCTTATTTTAGCTTATTGTTTTAAAAGATTTGTATTGTTCTAATGTGTTTTATCCACTGGGAGCAGTAATTATCTTTTATATTTAACTTAGGAGATAAAAGTATAGCAGTGTTAAGCAAAGAACTGTTAAAGCAAATAATTCCAACCTGAGTAAAGTATCTTATGAAATATTTACTATTACAGAAAAAAATATTCTCAAGCACATGCAAGGTAAGAACGGACTTAAATCAGACAAATTAATCAAGAATGTTTCTTGGTGAAATAATTCGGCCGGTACCGAATTACCACTATACTACCGTAAGGTGGTAGTTGGAAATGTGGCCAATCATGGTGCCTCCTTGAGTCTGCAAACGGTACCTGTTTCCTGCCTAAGTGGGCTAGAGGTCTCTGCTGGCTCAGGTGAACGCCTTGGCCAGAGTTCAAATCGATGATTCTAGCACCAGTGTTCACTGAGGTGAGGATTTAGAGGGAGTGCTCTGAGTGTTGTATTTCAGAGTCGGATGTTAGGGTCACATAGAAAATGTTGCAGACTGATTGTGTATTTGTCTGTCTCTGGCACTAGAATCTGAGCACCCCCGAAGTTAGGACTTGGTCTCATTTACTTCTATAGGGAGATCCTCCATGCTCACAGCCAGTTGGGACGGGCGTTTGGAGTCCTTAGCCCAGCTTTTATAACTCATCTGTCCAGAGAGGGTGCCCTGTTCCTATTGATCCATGTGCTGGAAGGCAACCTTGGGGCTGGCAGGGGCCCCAGCCCAGCACAGCTCCTCGCAGCTAAAAGGAGGCCATGTATTTGTTGCAAGAATGAATGCATGATTGATCTGAAAGTATCATTCATTAGGTCATAAGCACTAAATGCTTGTTTTTCATATTTAAAATGTATCTTTGCTTTTAAAAATTGGAGGCTAGTTGCTTTACAATGTTGTGTTAGTTTCTGCCCTACAACATCATTGCATCAGTCACAGGTAGGCTTAGATGCCTCCCTCTTGAGGAATCCTCCCTCCCACCCCGCCCTCCGTCCCAGCCCTCTCAGTCTCACAGAGCACCAGGCGGAGCTCCCTGTGTTTCCAGCAGCTTCTCACTAGCTGTTGTGTATACGGCAGCGTATCCATGTCAGTATGTGTGTGTCTATGTCAGTATACACATGTCAGGTATATATGTCAGAGTCACTCTCTCAGTTCATCCCACCCTCTCCTGCCCCTGCTGTGTCCACGAGTCCGCTCTCTACGTCTGTATCTCCATTCATGCCATAAAATACATCCTTTATTATCTTCTAGATAACTTGGCTGTTCCGAGAAATGCAGATTTTTAGGCCATAGTCTTTTCCTTTCTGTATCAAATGAACATACAGCTCAGTAGGTGTTCGCTGAACGTCCTCCTGTGTCCCAGGCCGCGGGGATGAACTGATCATCAGGGTCAGGGCTTGCGAGAGGACGCGGGGGAGAGAGCAGCCTTTCGGAGATTCCCTCAGAGCGCGGGCGTCCTGTTACACCCCAGTCTTGGGGGGTTGGTTTGCAGAGGGGCAGGGTGGGAAGGAAAGGTAACCTCTGAGCTGAGTTCTTAAGGCTGAGAGGTGACCCAGGAAGCTGTCAGGACAGCGGGAGTGCATTTCATCCTGGGATGAGAGCCGGTGAAGCTGCTTGGGATCCAGGCTCGTCTAAGTTACGTCCGTGAGTCCATGAGCACCAGAGAGAGCAGTAGGCCACAGTAGGAGACCTGGGGGAGTCAGATTGTGAAGATCCATGAAATGGGTCTGAATTCATACAGGATGGAAAATGAAGAGTTTTAATAGGAAAACGTGCTTGTTTTCTGGAATTAAGATGTTTTTAAAGTTCTCAACGAGAACCTGTGATAAATTGTGTTTGGGCCCATCGGTGAGAGTCTAACACGTTGCTTGACTCAGGCAGTTACGATCTCTCACCCCCTGAAAAAAAGATCAGAGTGGATTAGCACAGATGATGAAAGTGACTTTGCTAAAGCCATGTGGCTGAACTGGCAGGTTGGCCAGGCCCAGGGGAGGGGGGCTCCGTGGACGGCGTGATGCTTGAGCCAGCCTGCTCCTTCACCTGAGGAGGAGGGGGCCAAGCTGCTCCTACTGGGGAAGCCCAAGTAAGCAAAGCACAAAGACAGGATCACCTTTATAGTCTCCACTTCCCTTCTAAAAACATGTGTGAGGACTCTGTCCCCGGGCACAGTTTGGGGGTTAAAGTGAGCAAGTGAACGATAACTATGGAAATAAATTTTTCAGCATTTCTTGCTGACCCTTGAACAACAAGGTTTTGAACTGCATGGGTCCGTGTGTGTGTGTGTGTGTGTGTGTGTGTATATTTCTTAGCTGTGGGTTGGGTGAATTCTCAGATGTGGAATCTCTGGGTACGGAGGGACTTTCCTAGGCCCTTTTATTTACAAGACTTGGGCATCCTCAGAGGGTGGTATTTCTAGGGGCCCAGACCCGGTACCCTGCAAATACTGAGGGATGACTGTGTTTTGTATCTCAGCTGTGGGGTACATCTGAAGTACCACGCTTGCGTTACTTTACCTGTACCCACTGCTTTAGCTTCTGGCAGCCCTGTCTCATGAAGTTAGCTCTGTCATGGGGAGAGACCAGCTCATCACTCACCCTCCGGGTGCTGTCCTCTCAGGGGTTTCCGTGAAACATGTCGCCTCTTTTGAGGCTTCCTCAGAAAATAGCCTGGGAAGTACTTTTCTTGTACTTGGTCATTAAGTCAGTAATTAAAACTTTATACTTAAATCTGAAATCATATGTTAATTATGCTTCCATGGCACTTTTCAAATATAATTTTTCTTTGGTTTATCATTGCTCCTTCAGCTGGGGTTGGTATAGTCACACGGACGTGCAGAGTCACAGGATAAATGTATGCAACTTTCTAGAATATGAAGTTTCCTTGGAACAAGCACGTATGTGTGTGTGTGGAGGAGTGTGTTTGTGTACTGAGGTGTCATACATGTGTATAGAAATACGTACAGGGCTCTGTCACGGAGAAGTGTAAACGATTTGGCTGGATTTAAATTAGGCACAGGCTTCCCTGGTGGTGCTAGTAGTAAAGAACCCTCCTGCCAATGCAGGAGACACAACAGACAAGGGTTCGATCCCTGGGTGGGGAAGATCCCCTGGAGGAGGGCATGGCAGCCCACTCCAGTGTTCTTGGAGAATCCCAAGGACAGAGGAGCCTGGCGGGCTGCAGTCCATGGGGTCGCCCAGAGTCGGACATGACTGAGCGACTTGGTGCACACGCAAGTCGGGCACGGGCTGTGCTCCCCTAAGGAGATGGCGTTGCATCTCTCTGATGCTGGAGGTTCTTCAGTGTAAGAGCAGGAGGAGGTCTGGTATATTAAGGGTGGGACGTGAATTTGGGGCATACCTAAGTCAGAGTTCTCTATCTGACGGCGGCCTGTGGCGTGTGAGAGTGGGGTTGGCTGAGTTCTGGTCTCTTCTCCTCGGGCCATGTAAACCAGGCTAGACCTTTGTCCTCGACGCCTGCCGTGTGTGTGTGTGTGTGTGTGTGTGTGTGTGTGTGTGTGTGCTGCCCTGTGTGTGTGTGTGTGTGTGTGTGTGTGTGTGTGCTGCCCTGTGTGTGTGTGTGTGTGTGCTGCCCTGTGTGTGTGTGTGTGCGCGCGCTGCCCTGTGTGTGTGTGTGTGTGCGCGCTGCCCTGTGTGTGTGTGTGTGTGTGTGTGTGTGTGTGTGTTGCCCTGTGTGTGTGTGTGTGTGCTGCCCTGTGTGTGTGTGTGTGTGTGTGTGCTGCCCTGTGTGTGTGTGTGTGTGTGCGCTACCCTGTGTGTGTGTGTGTGTGTGTGTGTGTGTGTGCTGCCCTGTGTGTGTGTGTGTGTGTGTGTGTGTGTGTGTGTCGGGGAGAGGGGAGGATAGAGCCTTAACGGTGGCATTTCCTCTGTGAGGTTGAATAGGAATTTCTGAAGGGCATGAGAGGTGGGCTTGGTGTTGGAAGAAAGGCTGTATGTTGTCCAGGCGAAGGGCTCCTGGCCGCCATGTGGGAGACGCCAAGGCCAGCTCCCGTTGGGCCCTGATTAATGTGAACGTGACCGTGCCCCCGCCCCGAGCAGCCCTTCCCTACTGATCAGCGCCTTCCCGGGTCTTTACTGGGACTCCTGGGTAACGTGGGATGGAGGAACTGGGGACTTGCAGGGGCTCCATCTGTCCTCTTTAGATAAAGAGCTGTTTTTGTGCTCTGCCAGTCACCACGGTGAAAGTTTCAAAGCTTTGGGGGGAAAAAAAAAAAAGAAAATAGGTGTTAACCTTTTTTAGTTGTATTTGGGCCCAGGGTTTCAAAGGCTCATCGGCTTGAAGATTGGAAATCAGTGTGGAAAATACTAAGTATTAACCTTTGCAAAACATATTTTGAGAATTTGGTGGGGCTGTTTTTCATTTTTATTGGTTGAGTGCATTTGGTTCTGAACCCACTGCAGAAGACGAGGGCTTTTTTTTCCACTGCGAGCTCCAGCTGTATCATAAGGTGAGAAGTAACACTTAGGAGGGTGATCAGAGCGTGGCCAAGGCCCACACGTGGGGTCTGTGGACGCCCATCGCCTTGGAAGATGAGGGCCAAAGCCGCACGCTTAGCTGGGACACGCTCGCCTCGCCCTGGCCTGGTTCTCCTGTGTGTCTGATGGACAGCTGTTCGCCATCTCCAGGGCTCAGTGCGCAAACCAAGCATTTCCCAGCATCTCCATGTTGCCCATCTCTCTGGACAGTGCCCTTCCCCTTCTGTTCCACTGTTTCCTTACTCTGTGAGGGAGGTGTGTCCGCTGAAGAGGTCCCTTCTTCAAGTTTCCGCCCCTTTCCTCCTCTCCCCCCGCACCCCCATCCCCAGGAAACAGTGGGTTTCCATTGCTTGTGTCTCCACGTGCCTTGTTGTACTTTGTTATCCCATCCTAATTCTATAGGGACTTCACTGGCAGTCCAGTGGTTAAGACTTGGCCTTGCAACGCAGGGGATGTGGGTTTGATCCCTGGTCAGGGAACTAAGATCGCGCATGCCTTGTGGCCACAAAATCAAAACATAAACCGCAGAAGCAATATCGTACCAAACTCGGTAAAGACTTATTACTAGTAATTCTGTAGACCTGCCGTCTTAGCTGGGTGAATCGTATGTCAGAAGAGACTGTTTGAGTCTTCTGTGCTCAACAAAATCACATTCATGTTAGCTTTTTAGCAAACTACAGGGCTCACGATGATTTGTACTCATGGAGTTTACGTTTTTGAACCTTAAGTAGCAAATACTTCTTATATTTGGTAGCCTCTGATTAACAAACCTGTTCTAATATAAATTTTGAAGCACTCCAAGCAGATGAACCAGGTAGTTATTGCTAACTTCTGTTTCATGTGACATTTTGCCATATGATTTCTAGAGTTCATCCCCTTAGTACTTTCAGTTCATATGGGGTGAAGAATTTGGCTTTATGCTATCACGGACTAGCCGGGTGGTCTTGGGCAAGCTGGGAGTGTTGGTTTCCTCTGAATGTAAAACAGAGATAACGCGTGTGAAGATTCGATGATGTATAAGCATTTGGGACAATGCCTGACGCTGGATAGACACTCAGTCCAGAGACCTGTGTGCCACTTTCAGATAAAAACTGGTTTGTGTCAGACTCTTGAGTTACGCACAGAACACCAAGGAATCCCCGTGTGAAGCGTCTGCCTGCATTTTGGTAACAGCAAAGGAAGCTGTTTCGTGCTTAGCGTTGATCACTGGTATGCCTCCTCCTTGTCCGGACTGCTCAGGGCTTGGGATCTGGAAGAGAGAGGTCAGCGCAGACAGTCATTCGGGAAGGAAAATTCTTAGCCGATGTGCTGCCGCTGAACTCATTCAAACCTTAGCTCGCATTTTGAGAGTGCTGAGTGAAGTAAAACTGGTTGTTTTGTCTGCATGTAGTTTTCAGGCCACTGATTGTGAGGTCTTCTGTTTTATCATCATTGCACTGTTGTTAAAAATGACGTCGCCATCACGTGGGGGAGCAGTGACATACTCTGGCATTTCACTACAGATTCATCTACCAAATACATCTGGTGGATGTGGTCCCATCTCTCCGCTCTCTGGCTCCTCCTGTGGGAGACCGCAGAACCCAGCTGGGACCCCAGGCGTAGGCTCATCAAGTGACTGTTTGCGTTTGCTATCAATGTGTTGATAGGAGCCCACTGGAGTGATTGTTTTTTAAAATCTGACTGTGAATAAAATCTTACGTTTTCTTGTTATGTGGGGATTATCTGATTGAGCTTTATGTATAGAATAAGTTGAATTTTGATGATTTTTCAGATGTAATTCCAGCTGCTTGTGGGGTGTTTTTTTTTACATTTGAATGTTAGGTCAGCACTTTCTGTGCCAACAGCCTCAAGATTTGAGAAGTTAGAAATTTTGTAGGGCAAACCATCCCATTGCTTGTAAAAATAAATTCTGTATATGACTGTAGCTAGAAAGTAAATATATAACTGAAAATTTAGTTTTGATGAGAAAGGTGAAAAAGCAGTTGCATTTATTAGGAACTTTCATGTAAGTAGTTGGTATTATTTAGTTTGATGAGGGTAAAAATAGAAGAATAGACTGAATATAGCAAGCCACTTATTTTTCTTTATTTCAGATAATTATTTTTGGGCTCATGTTGAGAGCTTATCTGATGCTTTTTGAATGCTTATTAACATTAAGCAAATGCTTTTCTCTTTTTAAAAGCAAATACAAAATGTAATAATGTGATTAATCAGAGTAATGACTTTATTTTAGAACATCATTGCAGAAAATATGTTCTGATGAGGAATAATTTTATCTTACCATAGAACAGAAAAATACATAATATGCTTAAAACCCCTGGTCATATACATAGATGTTAAAGCCACACATTTTAGAATGCCATATAATTTAAGTGAGTCTGGGCTAAAGTTGATTCTTGTGTTATCTGAAAAAATATTTTATAAATAAATTAAGCACCTTATTTTTTTCATTTAAATATTTAGTTCTTTTAAAACATTCAAGCAGTATTTTTTGAATATTCAGTTCAGTTCAGTTGCTTAGTTGTATCCGACCTTTTGCGACCCCATGGACTGCAGCACACCAGGCTTCCCTGTCCATCACCAACTCCCGAAGCTTGCTCAAACTCATGTCCATCGAGTCAGTGATGCCATCCAACCATCTCATCCTCTGTTGTCCCTGTCTCCTCCTGCCTTCAGTCACTCCCAGCATCAGGGTCTTTTTCCAGTGAGTCATTTCTTCTCATCAGGTGGCCAAAGTATTAGAGTTTCAGCTTCAGGGTCAGTCCCTCCAATGAATATTCAGGACTGATTTCCTTTAGGATTGTTTGATTTCCTTGCAGTCCAAGGGACTCTGAAGAGTCTTCTCCAACACCACAGTTCAAAAGCATCAATTCTTTGGTGCTCAGCTTTCTTTATAGTCCAGCTCTCACATCCATTCATCACTACTGAAAAAACCATAGAATATTAATAATATCCCAGTGACAAATGATAGGAAGCTCTTCTTATGAAGCACTGGATGTTTGTAATACTGTTAGGTGCTATTCACCATAGCACTACAGCTTATCACTAAATAGAATCCTTTCTTCTCAGTACTCAAATCATTATTTTAGAAGGAAGTTCTTTCTTGACCATTAAGCTTAAGGTTTATACTTGGTGCAATATTGCATTAACTTTGAACTTTTTTAAAAAATAACTTTAAAAGGAAGACTTTTCAGAAGGTTCTTAGACATTTTCTAGAATGACTTGTGTTCTAGAATAGTCTAAGGCTGTGCTGCCTTGCAGAAGTACTCAGTACGTAGAGATCCCAAAATAGTTGGCTGCTGTGTAATTGACTGGAGTAGCAGTCACAAAATACGAGGTGGAACTATAGTGGTCTAAGAGTTATCCCCACTTTATTGACGCAAAAGTTGATTTTTATGGTACTCAGGTGCCTGTGTGATTAGAGTATGAGTGTGCTCAAGTGTATTTGTTGTTTTATATTTTGAAGTGTGCATATTTGTATGTGTGCTTAGTTATATGTGCTTGTCTTCCAACTCTTTCAGATTCCCCAGTGAAGAAAAAGATATAATCAGCATATAGCCATTTAATATTCCCGTATCCAAATAGGAGTTGATTAAACATATGGGGCAGTGTTTGATAGTTTAAAAAATCAATAAAAATGATCTGAGCTACTACCCAGGGACCGGGAAGGTGGTTAAACAGTGCCAGGGAACTCTCTCTCCCATCCCTCATTTCTCATATGCCTTTCCAAGAGAATTCCTAAATTTTACAGCTGGGAGAGGATGAGCCTTAGATACTTGGTTCATCTTCCTCATTTTACAGATGAGAAAGTTGGGCAGAGAAGTTTGAGTGAATTGATCTTCAGCAGCTATTTAATGTCTTGTTTGAGCTGATATTTGTGGAGTGGTCTTTAAATTTTTTGTCTTAATCGTATTGATTCCCTTAGTTATAGTTCACTGTGGGCCAGTAGCAAGAGGGAGGTTGCGTATCATCTTTACACTGAGAAGAGCTAGCCCGCCCCCAGGTCTGGGTACTTGGCTCTAGTCAGCGTGCCTTTATATGTTTGCTTGTTTAATCCTTACTGCCATGTGAGATGGCTGCCGTTACTGCCCCCGTTTTATGGGTGTGGGAGTGAGGTACAGAGAAGTTGTGGGTGGCCCAGGGTCCCACAGCCTGGAGTTTAATGTGCTCGTAACTGTCATCCATATAGGGCTTCGTAGGTGGCTCGGGGGTAAAGACCCCGCTTGTCAATGCAGGAAATGCAGGGGATGTGGTTTTGGTCCCTGGGTCAGGAAGATCCCCTGGAGGAGGGCATGGCGTCCCACTCCAGTATTTTGCCTGGAGAATCCCATGGTCAGAGGAGCCTGGTGGGCCACAGTCCGTGGGGTTGCAAAGAGTTGGACATGAATTAGCAAGTGAGCATGCACACATGCATGTCATGCTTCTGCTTGTTCATGTTGATAGTAGAAAGAACTTCCCAGATTAGAGCAAGAGTTTGGAAATGCTGTTCACCCCAGTTACAAAATGGGGGGCTTCCCAGGTGGCTCGATGATAAAAAATCCATCTGCCAATGCAGGAGACACAAGAGACATGGGTTCGATCCCTGGAGGAGGAGACGGCAACCCACTCCACTATTCCTGCCTGGAGAGCCTGGCGGACTCCTGTCTGTGGCGCCTCAAAGAGTCGGACACGACTGAGCACAATGGCACCGTGGCCAGTTACAAAATAAAACCTGTCAAGCAGAGCACATGAGACTGAGGTGACTCACACAGTGAGAAAGACCTCTCCCCTCTAAGGCTTTAATTGTCGGAAATCCATTTCAGAGCTGTGTACGTAGATCACGGTCCAAGTGGGGTTTGCTATTGCAAACAGGGGAATTTCCAAGCACTTCAAGAGAAGGAACAGTTGTTCCCTCAGAGATGTTTGCTTACATGATTTGCTTAGTAAGATGTAGCTGAAAGTAAAGATGTCTTGCTTAAGATGGAGAGCAGCAGTATTTAAGTGGGCGTCTCCACATAAAGGTTGAAATTTTAGATACAAAGGCTTAGAAGCTGTTTTGGGGGAAATTAGTGAAAATATTAAAATTCTAAGTAAAATAAAACAGTTTATAATTTTTCCTTATGCAGTAGGTACAGAAGCATATAGAAAAAATATACTATTCTAGATATATGCGGGCCTATATCCAGATTGCAGATGTGTAGGTAAAGGGCAAGTGAAGAACCACTTTTAGTGATAAGAGGTCAGAGTTAGAATATTTTATTAGTCTTTCATTTTAGCAGTGAACAATAAATCTCCTAAGGGTTTTTCATACGACCCAAAACACATGAAAATGTTCTCAGGGCAATGCAAAGCAACATGTATATAATTTCAGGTGAATATGGTACATGCAATGTGGAATCCTCAAAGTGAAAAAATCTGAGTGGGATAAAAATCAGAAAATACTTCTTGGAGAAGTTTAACTTTATTCTCCTTGAAAACCTGAAGGAGGTAGAGTTTTGAGATGCGTTTTAAAGAAAAGAAGGATAGATTGACAGAAAATAAGTTGTTTTGAGACTTTTGCAAAAGAAGGGATGGGGGAAATCATTACAGAAGTGGTTGTTAATCTAGTTTGGTGGTTCGAGTGGATTTCTCAGTGAACTTGAAACTTTACTGAAGAAGAAGAAAGGAACCTGTTTAGATATGATACGTGTGTGTTTAGTCGCTCAGTCATGTCCAACTCTGCAGCCCCATGGACTGTAGCTTGCCAGGCTCCTCTGTCCATGGGGATTCTCCAGACAAGAATACTGGAGTGGGTTGCCATGCCCTCTGCCAGGGGATCTTCCCAACCCAGGGATCGAACCCAGGTCTCCCTTATTGCAGGAGGATTCTTCACCATCTGAGCCACCAAGGAAATCCTGGTGATTTGATATATATAGTGTCTATTCATGATAGCTATGAAATTAACCAAGTTGAGTCCTCTTATACTAAGTTGAGTATTTACAGAAGAGATGTCAGAGGCTTTGGACTATTATTAACATTTTGAAATTAAATAACAGCCTCCCCACAGAGGATCTTGAGAGCAGTGAAACTCTTCTGTGTGATGCTGTAATGGTGGATACATGTCCAGACCCATGGAACATGTACCAGGAGTGAGCCTTCAAGTACACTATGTGCTCTGGGTGCTAATGACGTGTATTTCATCGTTTATAACAGATGAATCACTCTGGTGGAAGGTGGTCATGGTGGGGGAGGCTGAGCTTGTGTGGAGGGAAGGGAGATCCATGCACATTCTGCTTCATTTTGCTGTGAACCTAAACCTGCTCCCCAAAAGTGTATTAAAAAATATCACCTAGGTCCTTGCAGTTTGTTGATATCCAGGAAATAGGATGATGAGTTAAAAGAATGAGTGTCTGTCTCCCTCTCTCTCCTCCTCATCTCTCATTCTCTCTCTTTTACTTAAGAAAATTCTCTTCATGCATACGGACATAAGCTAGTATGTGACCTTGAGCAAATAACTTGAATTTCGTTGTCTTCATTGAGAACACCGCATGGGAATAGGCAGGGATTGGGGGCAGGGCGTTGTTAACCTGTAATTTCCTTTTTAGCTTTAAATAGCTGCGATTCTAGGCAGGGGTCAGCAGGCTGCAGTCCAGTGGTCAGATCCAGCCTTCCACCTGTTTTTGTGAACGTCCTGTCGCTGGAAACGAGCCACGTCCATTCATTCACTGTCATCTGACTGCTTTGCTTGCCACTGCAGCCGAAGCGAGGAGCCACAAGGTCCGGAACATTTGCCATCTAACGCTTTGTTGTTTAGTCGCTCCGTCGCGTCTGACTCTGTGACCCCATGGACTGCAGCCCGCCAGGCTCCTCCGTCCATGGGATTCTCCAGGCAAGAATACTGGAGTGGGTTACCATCTCCTTCTCCAGGGGGGTCTTCCCCGTCCAGGGATGGAATCCCTGTTCTCCTGCATGGCAGGGGGATTCTTGACCACTGAGCCACCTGGGCAACGTCTAACACTTAGAGGAAACGTTTGCCGACCCCTGTGCAGGAAATAGAGGAGAAGTAGGTGATTTATCAGCCCCCTTCTGTTTGGGAGTAAGTCAGAGTGCCCCTCTTTCTGTGGAGGACAGCCATAGGCGTGGGTCACAGGGACTCAGAGCTGCTGCCTGAACCTGTGAAGGGCTCCCTTTCACGCTTGCTTGGGAAGGGCCCCTCTGCTTGTGGTTCTGAGCTGAAGGGACGGCCTTAGAAGTTGAGTTGATCTTGCCGGGAAAATTCAGTTGTCTTCGATGTTTTGATGCCAGGATCTTGGGTCCCACCTAGAAGGCACGGGTCGTCAGGGAGGAGCCAGCTGCTCGTCAGGTAGAGCCCTGTCCTGATCCTGCTTGGATTGTCCCCATTAGTCGCCTCTGTTTCACCCACAGTAGGAGAAGAGGCTGGAGGCGATGATTTCCAGTGGTGGGCATTTCCTTGCATAGATTGTTCTGCAGGGAAGCAGAGCCATCTCTGAGCGGAGGGCCTTCTGAAAAATGGGCTCGAAAAGGCAGTTCTGCCGCCTGTGAGTGGGCCTGGGGGTGGGCAGGTCGTCTGAGCAAGGGTGGGACTCACTCGGGAGGTACTGACACTTCATGCTTAGGTGGCTCATTACCTGCTGTGCCTGAATTCGCAGTATTCCATGCAACACTTCCTTTCATCTCTGAGCAGTTCTTTCCTTCTGGTGGTTTGGGATAGTGGGATTAGAGGAGAAGAGATGATATTTCTGTGATCTGTTTTTATTTGGCTTTATTTTCCTTTAAGTTTATTTTATTTTTAAACTTTTTATTTTGTATTAGGGTGCTACACTTAGGCACTCGGTTGCGTCCGACTCTTGGTGACTATAGCCTGCCAGGCTCCTCTGTCTGTGGGATTTTCCAGGCAAGAATACTGGAATGGGTTGCCATAGCTAATTAACAATGTTGTAACAGTTTCAGCAGAACAGCAAAGGGACTCAGGCATACATATATGTGTATCCATTCTCCCCCAGACTCCCCTCCCAGCCAAGCCACGACACTGAGCAGAGTTCCCTTTGCTACACAGTAGGTCCTTGTTGGTTATCCATTTTAAATATTATTTTGCTTAAGATTAAATATTCTGTGCTAAGGATAGGTTCAGTTGAGTTCATAATACCTACTTGAATGATTTAAGAAATGCTTTTGAAAGCACCATCAATTCTCCACGGACATACTGGAACCTTAGCCGCTCCTTCGGTACAGGCTGATGTTAGCATGTGACCCACACATGATCTGAGAATCAGGAACTGTTCACTTGCTGCCTCTCATGGTAAGGGGAGGAGCCTGTAGGGTCAGGAACTGATCCAGAAGCCTCTGTTTGGAGTTCTGTGGGCCCTGCTATGATGTGTGGGACACAATGAGGAGTTCAACAGCTCTGCCCCTGTCTTCCAGGAAATTTATAGTTGAAGAGGTTGAAAGACCATAATGGCTTACACATGCAAGTTCAACCAGCTTGTACAAACATCTGATGAGTGAACATGTAAGTGATATTCAATTAACACGCATAAGCAGATGTGTGACTGTGTGACAAGGGTTAAAGGCATCATTTGGCCTCTTACATGTTGAGAGTTTAAGTTGATTTGCTGTGTTTTGTTGGGATTAATGCAACATGAGTGATGAGTTACACACCTAGCATTTAACTAATATCTTGGACGAGCCAGATTTTGAACTGAGTTTGTATGTGATGCTCTCTCATGGAAAGAGTGCCCTCGTTGGTCTCCAGACAGTAGTTTATATTGCTTTGTCAAACCACTGTCCAATATATAAGTTTACAGATTTGCAAAGATACAATTTAGATGCAGAAAAACTCACCCCCTGCACACGCGTACGGTTCAGTGGCGTTCGGTGCTTCTGTAGAGCTCTACAGCCTTGACCACAGTCCAGTCTCAGGACATGTCCGTCGTATCCTCCACACTTCCCTGAATTGTTTGTTAATCCTCACTCCCATTCCTGGCCCCAGGCAGCCAGGCCCTATTCTGCTTTCTGGCTCTTTACGTTTGCGTTTTCTGGACCTTTATTAATAATATGAGGGTCACACAATTTATAGACTTTTATATCTGGCTTCTTTCAATTAGCATATAATATATTTGAAATTCATCTGCATGTTGCATGTATAAGTTTGTTTTTTTTTTTTTTTATGTATAAGTTTTTTTGTTACCTCTTATTACCATGTAATATTCTGTTGTGTGCCTAGATCCCATTTCATTTACCCACTCGCCGGTCAGTAGACACGTGTGGATGGTTTTAACTTTTTGGCTATTGTGGATAATGTTGCTGTGAGCAATCATGCCCACATCTACAGTTAGCTGGAGTTTCTCTAAATGTCACTGAGGTCAAGTTGGTTGTTAACATGTTTTACCTGATACAATTATCTCCGATTCCAGCTCTCCTAGGGTTGCTGTTTGTAAAGTATTATCTTTCTCCGTCTTTTTCCTTTGAAACTTTGGGTTTTTTGAACCTAAGATATGTCTCTTGTGGACAGCACCTTGTTGGAATTGCGTTTTTATACAGTCTTGACAGTTTGTCTTCTGAGGGTGGTGTTTATTCCGTTTACATCAATGATTACATTGTTACTGATGGATTGTGATTGTTATTGATGGGTTTATGTCTTCCGTTTTGTTACTTCTTTTTCTGTTTGTCTCATAATCTTGCTTTTCTCTATGTCACAGTCTTCTTTTGTGTTAAATATTTTTTAGTGTACAATTTTTATTTCTCTGCTGCTTTTCTTGTCGTTACTATTATTTTGAGTCATTTCTTTTAGTCATTTGATTATTTTAGAAATTACCAGTTTCTATAATAATAAATTATTTTACTATGCATCCTAATGTATCATTGTCTACTTGAGAATCAAGCTAACTGAACCCTGGTGACCCTGTTTTGGCTTTTCTCTCTCTCTCCCTTTATGCGCTTATTGTCATAAATGTGTGATCCCTGTATGTTACAAACCCAGCTTTACAGTGTTGAATTATGGCTCTGTACAGTCTAATGTATTTTTAAGAATTTGAGGGAAGGAAGGAGAAAAGATAGAGTTTAAGAAAGAAGAAAAATATTAATGGAGTCTGACATTTACCACTTCTGGCCATCTCCATTTCTTCTTCTGGATTTGAGTTATTGTTCATGTCATTTCCATTCAGCCTGAAGGACTTTATGCAGCATTTTTGTAGGGTAGATCTTCTAGCATCTTCAAGCATCTTTGTCTTTTCGAAAAGTTATGGGATGCCTTTTTTTCCTCCTGCAGTTTTGAAGGGTGGTTTTCTGGCTATAGAATTCTTGGCTGGTAAGCTCCCCTCCCCCAGCACTCTGGACATCCCATGACCTTTGATCCTCCCTTGCTTATGGTGAGAAATCAGGTGTTTATCGTGTTAGTTTTCTCTGTGTGATGGGTTACTTTTTGCTTGCTGTTTCAAGTTTAGCTCTTTGCTTTTGGCTTTCAGCAGCTTGAGCACTGTGTGTTTAGGTGTGGGTTTCTTTGTCTTTACCCCATCGAAGTTTTGTTAAACTTCTTGGATGTGGAGATCAGTGCTTTTTTTAAAAAATTTTAATCAAATTTGGGAAGTTGTAGGACACTATTTCTTCAAATGTTTTTGCATCCTTTTCTCTTCTCCCGTTATAGATATGTTGGTAAGCTTAATGTTGTTTCCCAGGTCTCTGAGGCTCTGTGTATTTTTCTTTGATCTTCTTTTCTGTTTTCTTCAGACTGGTTAATTTCCTTTGAGCTGCCATCACCTGTACTGCTATTTTCTCGTGTTGGCTCAAATTTGTGGTTGAAACCCTCCAGTAAACTTTTCATTTTATTTATTGGACTTTTCAAAGGCAGAATTTCCAGTTGACTCTTTTTTTATACCCTTTATCTCTCTTTTTTGAGGTTCTCTATCTGTCAGCTTACCATATTTTAATTCTTTAAGCAGGATTTCCTTCCGTTCTTTGAGTGTATGTGTGTGCGTATTAGTTGCTCAGTCGTGTCCAACTCTTTGCAACCCCATGGACCGTGGCCCGCCAGGCTCCTCTGTCCCTGGGATTCTGCAGGCAAGAATACTGGAGTGGATTGCCATTCCCTTCTCTAGGGGATCTTCCCCACCCGGGCACCGAACCCAGGTCTCCTGCACTGCAGACAGATTCTCTGCTGTCTGAGCCCCCAGGGAGACATACCTTCACATAACAGCTAGCTGCTCTGAAGCCTTGACCGGTCAAAGCCAGCATCTGGGGAACTGCAGGTAGTTTTTACTGACTGCTTGTTTTCCCCCCCAGGGATGGGTCTTGCTTCCTTGTTTCTTTTCCTGTCTCCAAGCTTTTTGTTGAATATCTTACAGTTCAAACAATGGGTTCCAGCAACACTGGATTCTGACTCTTGTCTGCTCAAGCGTTATTTCTGTAGTTGTTTGTTTAGCAACTTGCCTGAAATCAATCTGTGAAGGCTGTCTCTCCCATATTGCGCAGCGGCTGGTGTCTCTTGTTCAGCTTGTTCTTTGTTTCTTTTCTTGTTGTTACTTTTAAGCTGAGCTTTCCCCAGAGGTCACCCTCGCAGCAGCATAGTTCCGTGTTCAGCCCAAGACTCCTCAGGCGTTGATGGGGAGTTGGGGAAGCGTTTGCTCTCTGCCGATGGGCCCCGCGTGGGCTGGGGAGCACCTTCAGATTCCAGGCATCTGTCCGTCTTCCCTGGCTTTTACTTCCCGCTGGACTCCCCGGCATCTTTGTGGGCGTTGGTGCCAGGAGGGCACGTGGGGCGGGCGGGATGTGTCTACCCCGGCATCTGCAACGTGTGCACAGGGTCCCTGTCGGCTGGGGATGCCGGGGGAGAGTTATCTCACTGCCCAGAGCTCCCTGCCGAACCCTGGCTAATCTACGGGTCCCTTGCTTGACCCGCCTTGACCTCCGCCGCAGGCTGGCAGAGCCTCCGGCCCTTGTGTTCTCTTGCCGACGGCATGCCCTCCCCCCGCCCCCCTCCTTGGCTGACGGTGCCCGAATCTAGGGAGCCTGGCCTGGCCCGGCAGTGAAGCTCGTGGTCTTCTCAGCCGCCCCCGCCCCCTGAGCTGGTGCCCTGACCGGAGCTCAGGACCGAGGCGCGGAAGCAGCGCGGAGCGGAGCAGCCGTGGGCGCGCGCCGTGCCGGGCCTGCCTGAAGTTCAGCGCTTTTCACAAAGACGCATTTGTGGTTCTGCCCGGCTTTCACTGACTTCCGGAGGGCTGGGCTGGTGGTTCTGTCTCGTTTTAAAGGTGTGTGTAGGGAGAGGATGCATCGACCTCCTAGTTTTGCCCTTGCTGCTTTTCGCGGACCGTGCTCTAAGTAGCCCACCGCCACCCCTGGCCCCGCAGCAGACTCTGCCTCCTGACTGTCAGGTCCCACTGTGTTAACCTGCTTCCACTTGACTGCTCCTCGGGACCCATCTGGTTGACTGAAAAGCTAGCTGCTCTTTTTTTTTATTTTAATTAGAGGATAATTACAATATTGTGATGGTTTTTGCGATATATTAAAAGATAGAGAAAAGGGAGACAATCGTGTTTTTAGGATGCTCTTGCAGCCATTATTCATATTTTAAATCTGTACTACTCATATAAATATTAGCCCACTGATAACTTTATATCGAAGCTTCTATCACTGAAGATGTGGTTTCGCTGGGGAAGAAAAGCAAGGGCTTTCGAGTTTGGGACTGTGAAATTGGATTGAATCCCGAGTCTGCAGCTTACAAGGTCCATGACTTTCAGAATGTTATTTACTCTCTCTGAGCCTATGTTTTCCTCACCTTCAACTGTGGCCAGTAGTACCTGCCTGATGAGTTATTGTGAAGATTAAACATAACACAGATAGAAGATCTGGTACATAGCACATGTGTGTGCTCAGTCGCTTGGTTGCGTCCAACTCTCGTGGTCCCGTGGATTGTAGCCCGCTAGGTTCCTCTGCCCACGTGATTCTCTAGGCGAGAAGAGTGGAGTGGGTTGCCGTCTCCTCCTCCGAGGGATCTTCCTGACCCAGGGATGGAACTCCAATCTTTTTTGTGTTTCCTGTACTGGCAGGCAGATTCTTTATCACTGAGCCACCTGGGTATACACACATTGATACACACAAGAGTCAGATAGGACTCAGCAACTAGACAGCATCAGCAAAATACACCCCTATGGCCTCAAGTGGCGTGGTACATTAATAGGTATCCAGTGTAGTTAGTGTACCTAGCCGACAGGTGTGTGGCTGGGGATGTAGTTTGGGTTAAGTTTTTTTATCATTTTTTCTGCTTCTTGCTTTACTTAGCTTTTGCCACTTAAGTTTTCTTTTCTTTTTATTGAATAGTTTTGGTATTTATATGGTAGTTGAAGCATCCAGCATTTTTTTCTCAGAGTGACTTTTGGTTGAATGCTCTTTCCAGATATCCACATGTTCCCAGGATTTCATAGTGATTTCTTTCTAAAAATCTAAATTTCGTGTGTTTATAAGTGACTGTGAAACTTTTACAGCCCCTTTGTAATGAATGAGCTCATATTAAGAAAAAAAAATGTATATATATATATAAGCTTATCTTGTGGATAGGCCATAAAACAAAAGAAAGTAGATCATTAGCTAGACACTCTGAGGCCATGATGGGAAGGGGTGAAACCAGGTCTCTGGTGGAGAGTGTGGAAGGCTGCTATCGGATTTTGCAGGCCCAGCACGCATTCAGTCCAACCCCAGAGGCCCTGTCCTGTGGTGTTTCTGTTAACATGAAGGAAGTGGTGACTGGTGACATCGGGTTTCAGCGTCATCTTTGGTGTTTGAGAGGGTTGATTAAACTATGGCGTATTCAGATCCTCATAACAGTGGCCATCCTGTCACATGATTTGTGGGACAGAGAAGTTAATGACTCCTCTTACTTAACATTTTACTTAACTCTGGCAGAGAACCTTATGCCAGAGTGTCTTGTAATGTTTCTCGTTAAATTTTTTTTTTAATTAAAATTCTAGATGTTCCCTCTTAGAATTCTTCTTTTTCTTCTGAAGAATGTGTTCATCATGGAGTTTGTGTTATCAAGAGTATTGCTTGACACCAAAAGGTCTACCATATGGCCTAGGGAACTATAGTCAGTATCTTGTAATAACCTGTGACGGGAAATAATTTCAAAAATAATATATGTGTATTTGTGTAACTGAATCACCTTGCTATGCACCTGAAATAGTGTAAGTCAACCAGATTTCAATAAAATACCTACGTTAAAAAAAAAAAAAGAGTAATGCTTGAAGTTGAAATCCTTGGATACCTATGACTTTTGCAACATTGACGTTGCAGAGTTTAGAAGCGCGGGAAATCAGGATTCAGAGCTCCTTCACTGTAAAATGAGGTCAGGAAGTCAGTGGTCTCAGGGGACAGGGTCAGGCAGACACTGCGTAGGTAGGGCCCTCCCACAGACGTGCAGCTGTCTGCTGTCTAGAATGAGGCCTGATTTCACAACCCATACATGCCTGTGACGTGCTTGCCGCAGCCCAAGTTCCAGAGTTACATCACAGATTTTGTAAACATCAGATGGTCCTCCAGCACCTGCATCTGCTGCCGGACTAAAGGACAGAGTTCCATATTCATGTCGTTCCTATTAAACACGCATACAAACCTGTCTCTTGAGACAGGTTTATAAAAAATGGTTACTTTTTTCCCCTTCAGGCTTTAGAAACCATATTTTTGGCAACATTTTTTTCTATGATAAAAATCTTACAAGTGTTTTATTAAATGAACTAAAAGATGAGACTTTCTAGTCTGTGTGGATTGGGTATTATGTCCCATGTGCTCAGTGAACATTTGGTGAGTAAGCGTGCAAGGTGCTGGCCCATTGATCACCGTGGAGGGTTCCATAGGGACCCTGGCCGGCAGGCCCCAGGCCCCAGGGCCCCGTGGTTCAAGAGGAGCGACAGGACAAGCCCCCAGCTTGCAAGCAAGTGCCAAGTGGTCAGTGCCGGAGGCCGCTGGAGCCTGGGAAGGGAGGCAGGGCTTTCTGGTTCAGCGGGGAAGCTGCCTCCAAACCCTAAGAATTCTATTTCCTGTGTCTATAATGAACTAATTCTTCAAATCTCTTCTAGTGATAAAACTCATCAACCTACCTATCTATATCTATATCTATATCTATATTTTTTTTTTCCAATTTCCTTTCATTGTGGGAACCTGAAAGAGAGGAAAGAAGAATTCATTGGCGAGAGACTTGGTTAAGAAGAGTAGCTTAGGGGCTTCCCTGGTGGCCCAGTGGTAAAGAATCTGCCTGCCAATGCAGGAAACCCAGGTTCGAGCCCTGGTCTGGTAAGATCCCACGTGCCTCAGAGCAGCTAAGCCCATGCACCACAGCGCCCGAGCCTTCGCTCTAGAGCTCAGAGGCCACAACTGCTGAGGCCACATTACTGCAGTTGCTGAAGCCCGCACGCCCAAGAGCCCGTGCCCTGCAACAAGAGAAACCGCTGCAATGAGGAGCCTGCGCTCACTGCAACTAGAGAAATGCCCAAGCAGCAGCGAAGAGCCAGCACAGCCAAAAGTAGAGAAATAAAATTATATCCATACATATATTTAAAAGAAGAGAAAGAACAAAGAGTAGCTTAGACTCTTGGTGTGGTTTCTCCACTTTGCAGACCAGGCTGCGTGTGGCATCTGACCTGACACGTCATTGGAAAAGCCCTGCAAGTGCAGGGTCTCAACAGAAATATCCGGGAAGAACAGCCGGTGTAAGCACGGGGGCTGGACACATGTTAGATTTGGGGAAAATACCATTTGTGTGAATCAAGCACTTGGTACCAAATGTATGAAGAACTACTGACACCTCATGGATGTGGATATTATTTTTTTCTATTCCATAAAGGGTGTGTGTGTGTGGCTGACTCTGTGTGTGTGAGTCCAGACACCTATGTGGCCCTGCTCGGATTGATCCATGAGTTTAATCAGTGACAATGAAAACTGTTCAGTATATTCCCAAATTGTTTAAAAAGTAGATTGTCGTATATCTGTTAAGTTGGAGTCACAGCTTAATCTTTCCAAAAATACCAGATTTATTGTATAGAATTCTGCCTATAGGATTTACTAAAAGTGGAGACAAAGTATATTTAAATAATACCTTGTCCTTTTGAAATGTATGTGGATGATTGTTTTAGGAAAGAATTGTAATTATGCTTTTTTTTCTTTTTTAATTGAAATAATAAGAATAGTTCAGAGAAATAGAGTGTCAGCACCTGTTTATAAGTCAATCTCAGTGAACATAATTTCAGTGAAAAATTACGTATGGTGCATTTTTGTTGTTCAGTTGCTATGTCGTGTCCAACTCTGCGACCCCATAAACTGCAGCACACCAGGCTTCCCTGTTCTTCACTATCTCCCAGAATTGGCTAAAACTCATGTCCATCGAGTCAGCGATGCCATCCAACCATCGGATCCTCTGTCGCCCCCTTCTCCTCTTGCCCTCAGTCTTTCCCAGCATTAGGGTCTTTTCCAGGGTCTCTTCGCATCAGGTGGCCAAAGTATTGGAGCTTCAGCTTCAGCATCAATCCTTCCAATGAGTATTCAGGGTTGATTTCCTTTAGAACTGACGGGTTTGATCTCCTTGCTGTTTAAGGGGCTCTCAAGAGTCTTCTCCGGAACCACAGTTTGAAAGCATCAGTTCTCCAATTCTCAGTCTTCTTTATGGTCCAGCTCTCACATCCGTACATGACTACTGGGAAAACCATAACTTTGACTGTGTGGGCCTTTGTACATTTTATGTATGGTACGTTTTACTTTTCATGTACCCCTTGCTCTGTGAACTTGTGTGTATATCAGCAAAGCTGATGTTAAAATCTGTTTCTAAAGTGCATCTTGTTTTTTAGCATTTACAATTTTGGAATGATTCTTATACACACACAAATGCATATACACAGGCAGGGAAGGATCATTTGAAAATGATGCTGGGTTTAACTGAGTAGGTGCTCAGGAGGGAAGGTGCTGAAACTTCACCCCACAAGTCAACATAAATTTTAAAGAGTGGACATGTAGAAAATCATGTGTTTTTAAAAAGTAGGAAATGTGGAAGAACATGTCAGACCTCTGGAGAGATTACCTTCTCAGGTTTGGAGAGTTAGAATTCAAATGAAAAGCATGACACATATAAATGTATATAATATTTATCCCAGAGTCGTTAGACAAAGTCAGTGTTAAAGGTAACTTGTTCTAATATATGGGCTTCCTGGTGACTCACTGGTAAAGAATCTTCCTGCCAACACAGGAGATGTGGGTTTGATCCCTGGTTTGGAAAGATGCCCTGGAGAAGAAAATGGCAACCCACTCCAGGATCCTTGCCTGGGAAATCCCGTGGACAAGGGAGCCTGGGGGTCTACAGTCGATGAGGTTGCGAAGATGGGCATGACTTACCGACTGAGCATGCATTCTAATATATAAGAAAATATGACAGGTAAACGGACAAAGGAAACTAGAAATGGTAAAGTAATATGTGGAAAAGTTACTCTCAGTAATAAAAAGTGAAAATGGGATAGAGATAATTTCTATTTACCAATACATTTGGTATTAAAAAAAAAAACAAACCGAACACCCAGGTTTCCTGAGGTTGTGTGGAAGAGGTTGTGTAATCATTTGTTGTTGGTGACAAGGGTGGGCCTTTAAGGGGCATAAACCTGAGTATAAACACATTGAAACAAACCCCCTTACCCAGGTTTTCTGTTTCTTGAAATTTATCCCAAAGAAATGATTTTTCCAGAGAGACATTCTTGCTTCTGAGCAGTGTTCATTTAGTGTTATCATTAATAGCAAAATAGTGGATGTGACTTGTATGCCGTTTAATGTAGTATACTGAAGTGATTCTCTGTACTAGCAGGCTCTAAAAGCGATAGTTTTTGAGATTCCTTGGAAATACGAAAAATGCTTGTTGTTACATGCAAAAATACCATGTACAGTTACCTGTATAATTGCATGGTCTTTGTGGAAATGCTTTTGTTAGGGTAACAGCAGTATGAAAATTTTAGATTTTTTTCAGACATCAATTAAGCATTTGCCACGAGACTTCAGTTTAATTCCTCAGTCTGTGTTGAGGGTACCGCTGTAGACCCCAGGGGTGCAAAGCTCCCCAGGTCATCCTATCTGGTCATGCTTGTGGGCACCTAACACAGCTCAGAATACAGTGGAGGAGAGTGACCTTCCAGAGAAGTCGATGCAAGAACTGGTCCTGGAGAACGGAGGAGTGACCAGATGATCGTCAGGGAGGCGGTGATCTGAGCAGAGGCAACGGTGCAGATAAAGGCGTGATGTGCGAACCGGTGGGGTGGGGGGTGGGGTGTACATTTGCAAAAGCCGTCTTCTCTCCAGGCTGGATTTCACAATGAGGAGCGGGGTGGAGGGCAGGGAGACGGCGCTGAGGGTCAGATGGAGGAGGGTGTGAGGTCGCGAGGCGTGGGAAGGACCGTCTCGTGGTCACCTCGCAGCTCCTGCTGCTTTCTGAGCACAGTGGGCGCGGTCTGCCTTGTCAGTGGTGCCCCGTTCCCCTGCTTGTCAGGCTGTTTGCTCAGTACCTTGGCACCAGTGGTAAAGAACCTGCCTGCCAGTACAGGAGACATAAGAGCCTCGGCTTCGATCCCTGAGTTGGGAAGATCCCCTGGAGGAGGAAATGGCAACCCACTCCAGTATTCTGCCCTCTGTCCATGCTTCCAAATGGACAGAGGAGTCTGGTGGGCTACGGTCCATAGGGTCGCAAAGAGTCCACCACGACTGAAGTGACTTAGCACACACGCATGTGAATCGCTCAGAATCAAAACATACCTGTCCGTGTAAGTTGCTTTGTGTATTTCCTATTGTGGTCATTCCTACCTTGAGCACTGATGATTTTCTCGAGACTGTACATGAATCAGTGGCAAACATTAGATTTTCTGACTCTTGATACGTGAGACTGTATTCCCTTTAGCAGTTTATTGCTGAGTAATAGGTTACAGCTAAATAAAAACATATTTGTGGATAATGTGGTTTTATGTGGTTGGCAAACAAGTTTTATTGGCTATTATAGGAAAGAATTTTGTGTATGAAATAAATAGTAGCAGTGAGTATTTTACTTTTTAAAAAAATACTCTTCAACATTATAGAATCTAAATAACAAGCTCTGCCATTTATGATTCTTTTTCTTTTTTAAAGTGTCCTATATAGAAAAAATTAAGGAACATGATATATCTCTTAGACGTTTAATGTCATGCACATTCATTATGTTGTAATGATTTGAGCTTTTGATGTCCTTTCTACCGAAGGCAAATAGCAATAGTTATTAAGTGTTTTGTTAGATCTTATATAATGTCTTCTTAAAGAAGAGTAGATAGTATTTCTTAAATATATTTTTTAATATTTGGTATAATTGATTTTTTCTACTAGCCTGTGTGTTTTATGCATTTAAAAACATTCTGAGAAGAAGTCTGTAGATGTTGCTAGACTGCAAAGGTGTACATAGCACACACACATAAAGTTAAGAACTCCCAGCTCCCTAATCCCTCAAACCCAAAGTCAGGAAAGGAAGGGACCAGGATGAACTTTAGAAATTGACAAATAAGAGTTTTAAATCTGTACTCTGCCTCTTATGATCCTTTTGTTTTGTGGATGAGACCTTTAACTCTTGAGCTTCATTTTCTGCATTGCAAAATGAGTATGATGTATCCATCACAGGTATTGATGAGGATTAAAAGATGCCATACGTAATATTGGCTTCCCAGGTGGCACTAGCAGTAAAGAACCTGCCTGCCGATGCAGGAGACATGCAGGTTCGACCCTTGGGTCGGGAAGACCCCCTGGAGGAGGGCATGGCAACCCACTCCCGTATTCTTGCCTGGAGAATTCCATGGACAGAGGAGCCTGGTGGGCTACAGTTCATAGGGTTGCAAAGAGCCAGACACGACTGAAGCGATTTAGCACCCACTCCTATGTAATACAGTTGGCAAGGTAACTGGCACATGGAATAAACATTTTTACCTTTGGTCCTAACTCTTACCGAAAACTAGAGTTGCGTCTTTGGATAGATTACTTATCCTTTCTGGATCTTTGTTGTGCAATTATCTAAACTAAACGGATTTAAACTTGCCTATTTCTACTTCAACTGAACACATTCTGAGATTATTTTGAAATTCAGTGTTGCCTATCAGATTGGAGCAATGTATGTGTCATGTGACGCCTGTAATGGGGAGAGGGCACAGATCTTTGCTTTGTTGATTAAAGACAGGTGGACATTGATTTTTGTTTCTGTACCACCTAGCCTTTTTTTTTTAAACCAGTTTTCTTTCATTAAATGTTTGCCAGTCACCTTTGGTTAAAATCACATCCGTTGCCTCAAATACCAGCTAGAAGGATATGGAGTCTGCCCTGGTGAACGAGCCTGGTTTGGGATGGGTTTTAGGAATCCCGCTTCAGTTCCAGCCAGCATATTCTTGCATTTTGTGCCTGGTCACTCTCTTATCTTCACTTCCAGTAGCTCTTCGGGCCTTATTTTTCCCATTGGCTCCAAGTTGCTAAGAAGGCCATGGGACTGGTTGATTGTGGGGGTGGGGGTGGCGCTGGCCGAGGCTTCTAATAAAATAGGAGCAGGCTTACAGTCAGGGTTCCTGATTGCAGAGAAGAGAAGCAGGTTCTCAGACAGAGAAGGAATTCACTGGAAGGATATCGAATAGCTCACGTAACCCCTTCACACAAGTGGATACCTGTGGTTAAAACACAGGTTGGAAGCTGTGTGTGCAAGGTCACAGCGAGGAGCAGCGTGATGAGGTGGCCACATGGGGCACTCCTGGACCCAGGGCAGTGCACGGTGGGGAGACCCTGTGTTCAAGCGCCCCGGGGGTGCAGCGTTCTGGAGCGCAGGGCTGCTGCCTGACCTCACCCTGCATCCATGGTCGGGGAGGGCAGCGCCTGGCCCTGTAGAATGGTGGATTCCCCAGCCTGGGTTGAGGATCCAGATGTCCAGCAGCTAAGAGGAAGTACAAGCGAAAAGAAAGGTGGACATTTCCTGCTGCCGGAAGCAGGGGGTGTTGCACGTGCTTCTTAGTCGTGTGTTTGAATCTGCCCCCGCAGTGAGCAGGCATGCATGTCCCTGCTTTCAGAGAGGAGAGGACCCCCACGGCTTTCATCAGAGTCCTGAAATTAGGGCCTTTGATCCAAGAGCACCTAAGAAACGCTCTGGAAGAAAGAGATTTAACGTGTTTGAATCTTTGCTTTTCCACCAGGTGGTGCAAATCTTTTATGATGTTCACAGAAGTTAAATTCTCTTACAAGAAAAATTTCAAATCATTTTCTCTTATGAATTTAGCTCTACCATGTAACGAAGGCTCGTTGATCTGATTCTTGCCTTCTTTCTGTCTTTCATGAAGAAATAAATGTATTTATATAGCTTACCAAATGCTGGCCATGGCTTACACTATCCATAGATTTTTGGGACTGTGACAAGCGATTTTGTTTTTCCCAGGGGGAAAAGAAAAAACTAGGAAAACTGGGAAAAGGTAGTAATACATTCAGTATCCTCATTGTTTAATGCTCTTTATGTAGCTAGAAATACTCAATTTTATAACTGTTTGCTTGACAGAAAGCTTATGTGATTTAAATCTTTGAAGATTAAAGGGTATCTTAGCAGACACGTCACACTTGAACTGTCTTGTAATATGCCTCAAGTGACAAGTAGGGTTGTAATCGGGACAAGAAGGAGGTGTACTGAGTGAAGAGACCTCTTCATTTGATGTCTCGTCTGTGGGTAGAAAGAAAGTGGCAAGCAGGGTTGCTGTATGCAAAGAATATTTCAGTGTAAGGGTAGACAAGTAAGACTGAATCTGCAGTTTGAATATGTTTAAGGTTGTCTTAGAAACCTGAAAAATTTTCAGTTTAGACATGTTTTGAATATTTTGGGGGAGAGTGTTTGAATATACCTACTAAATTTAAGTGTTACATAGACATACTAGTAACAGAGTAGCTGAAAATAAGCCTTGAGAATAATGTTGAATAGTTCAGAGCTAGTTTCAAGTTTGATTTTGATAATTATTATTTAATAGTTTAGGTGTTTATACCAGTGGCTAGCTAGTAACAGTTTTACTGATACCTCCCAACAGGGAAAAGAGACCAAGCCAACTGGATGTGCCTCTCAAGTTTAGATGAGAACTTGTTAAGCAAGATTTTTTTGGTTTTACTTGTAACTCTACTCTTAGGCACAATCAGTGTTTCTCAATTTTTTTTTTTTTTTTCTTCTCATTATCGCCCTAAGTTTATGGACTCTTTTTATGAGCTGGTCAACGCACCAACCAAGATGCGTAATGTTTCTCCAAGGAAAATATATTTGAACTTCCGAACAAAAAAATTCTCAGTTGAACTTTGAAACTGTGGCCTTTGAATGAGGGCCTCGATGGGGGCGCCAGAGTGTATCTCTAGAAACTTGAGCCCCCCGAGAGCTAGCACCCCTCAGACCATACACCTCTGACGGCAGCCAGTGGAGATGGCAGTTTTCCTGTCCATACCCACGGCCGCCCCCACGCAGGGCGGCCCCGCACACCTGCTCTGCAGTCCCTCTGGAGTCTCGGCTCTGATGCTTGCCGGTCAGCGTCTGTAGAGCATTTGTTCTCTGGTTATAGGGCTTGTGTTGCAACTCAGCTGAGCTGTCAGGAGCTAGACTAGGGAGTTCACCAAGGTGATGAGACACAGCGTGGCTGTGGGCACGCGCATCTCTGGTCCTCACACTGCTCGTGCCCTGGGCATTTGTGTGTGTGTGTGTGTGTGTGTGTGTATGTATATATACACACTCTTGGTTAGAAGTTGGATTGTGTGAATATGTTTGGGTGGATCTAGATAGATCCGTCATCCATCTCAGACACGCAGCTTGGCCTCTGGCCCCTGGAGGTCTCCTGAATTGCCTGGTAGAAGGAGTAGATTCGCTACACGTTAGAATTGGCTCCTGACAGGTTCCCTTGATCTGGAAGGAAGGTGGGGCATGTTTGAATCGATTTGACATGTCAAGGGGGATTTATGTGGTGTGTATACTTCCTTTAACGTGTCATGAGTTGGGTGCATTTTTCAGGGTGCCATCAGAGTGAGAAGGTGGCCTGGGGATACTGTGCTACCAACTACTGAAGTCAGCGGGGGTGCACCCCCTGGGTTGTGCAACGCGCGGGGCTTGGAGCTAGCTCCTGGGCTTCTTCAGTAAGTTCATGCTGAGTTAACGCTTGGAAAGGAAGTGTGCCCCGTGGTCAGTGGAGGCTGACCCACCAAGAGCCTCAGAGGGTGTGTTCATAGCACGTAAACAACCTTTTCATGACCTCTCAAACAACTAAGCATTCATTATGATTTTACGGTACGTGCCTATTAAACGCTTTCCATAGTGGAGTGGCGCAGCAGACCTCCCTAATAAAATTTGATTGTAACATTTACAGATATCAGGAAGCCATGCTTTAAATTTTACCAGTTTGAAATCCAGTAATTAATTGTATTCTTGGGCCCTTTCCTGGTGGCTCAGCTGGTAAAGAATCCGCCTGCAATGCAGGAGACCTCAGTTTTGATCCCTGGGTTGGGAAGATCCCCTGGAGAAGTGAATGGCAACCCATTAATGCTTGATGTTTCTATTCATAAATGAATATGATTTGCAAAAGAATTTTAAGCATCTTTTGTGAAACACTGATCCAAGAGATGAAATTATATGTAATTTAAATGACCCAGAATTCACTGGGAAAAAATTAAAAAGATAGTAATTTTAGCCATATAGAAACCAGAGAAATTTTACCTTGTTTGTTCTGAATATCTGAACTACTTTTGTAGATTTTGTAAACTGGTAGATTGTGTAAATTTTTTAAAATGTGCTTTCAAACCCTTAGATATTCTTAACTTGAGTAGTAGTTAGAAAATTAGCTGTTTGGTAATGATATTTTGTATATGTTATTATGGGTGGTGGCCAACATTTATTGAATTTTTACTGTATTTCTCCAGGCTGTCCTAATCTCATTGCCTCATTCAGTCCTCCGAAAAATTTTTGTAGCTAGTTGTACTTGATTATCCCCATTTGAGAAAAAGGAAAACCAAGGCACAAAGGAGCAAGAAACCATAGGCTCCCAGAAACGGAGTGACCGAGCAGAGACTGGCAGTAGAATTGCGGTCTGCCTTACCCGAGGCTTACCCCCACCTTACTGATGCCACACGTCCAAGTACGTAAGACACTATACTTTTTGCAGTGATGTGTAAATGCCATCGTAACATAATGTAACATAACAGTACCATCGTTCTGAGTGCTGGTGAGATCTGTGTGTGTTACACCATTCAAGTTTGGGGACATGCTCTGTACAGTATGCTCCTCGCCCAGGGAGGACCCGGATGCTTGTGCAGTTTTAAATGTCGGAGGCACTTTGCCAAGATGGTTGTCAGAGGGATTGGAGAGTTGCCATCGGGTGAGGCCATGTTTGGGGAGACTGCCCTGGAGAGTGCAGGAGGGTGCCCTCTCCATGTGGGCACTGCGCTGGGCGGGGGTTGGCTCCTATAGCCCCGGGGGGTGGTGTAACCTGCCCGGGTCACTGCGGCTCTGGGTGGAATTGTCAGAGACCCAGGCCGTCTCCCCTGACCTCTTTTCCATCTGCCGCACAGGCCGCGCTCCCTCACTCTGCTTTGGGGGGGGCAGGTATGAGGGCAGTGTTTGCGGCTGTCTCCATCTTCAAGTTCATGGTGCTTTAGGTCCACACCAGCTGCCGCCTCACTCCTGCAGATGCACCAAGGAGGCAGCATTTTAACTCGCTGCCCTGTTACCTGCAGCCAAAGTAATCCGAGTTGCCTTGGTGAGCCAGCCGGGAAAGCGTTTCAGACCCTATGTTTGGGTTCGTTGCACTCATTGCTTTTTATCATCTGGGTGCTTGAGGTTCATGTAGCGGGGCAGGGAGGAAGGGCTGGCAGAGATGCTGTGAGTTTATCCCTGCACCCACTTAGCTTCGCATTTAGCAGAAATGGCAACCCCACTCCAGCACGCTTGCCAGGGAAGACCCATGGACAGGGGAGCCTGGTGGCCTTCAGTCCGTGGGGTCGCACACAGTTGGACATTTAGCGGTTGAGCAACAGCAGCATAGCCCTCGTTTTCTAACCAGCTGTTGTGCCCGTGGATGTTTTAAGCCTTTCCCAGGCTCTCTATTAAGCAGTCACCCCTTTTGGGGGGCAGTTATTTGTTCCCCTTAAAAAGTCATGAATCCGGAGCGGCTCGAGTTCCAGGGTGAGGCAGGCGGGCTGCAGAGCGTGTGACTGGCCGTGGAAGGCGTGTCAACACTCTTCCTGAGAACAGCATGCTCCAGAGGTCCAAGAGTCCACGTCTTCCCACTCCTTTCCATGTGGGAGTGAAAATGTGCTTGAAGACAGAATTATGACTATATTTTTCTGAACTTCGTCACCCATACGTTCAATGACCATTTAGTACTTGGAAGAGGTGGCTTGTAACAGCTCTTGGCCTCCTTCCAACCAGAAATGTCCACCACCCCTCCAAAAATTCTTATTTTTTTTTTCCTTAGTCATCAAGATGTTCTTTGTGATTCACAGCATATTTCAAAACATGCGTGTGAATCTGTTGTTCATAGAACCTGGAGACACTGTGCTCAGAAAATCAATGTGCAGGGTCCAAAGCAGAAGGATTATTTTTCAAAATGTCTTTCCAGTTGCGCTGAAGAACTCTGGAAGTCAAAAACAGATTTTTCTCCTCGCTACTATTATTTGAGCAGCAATTCTTTTCCCTTACAGGTTATTGCAAATTATTGAGCGTAGCTCCCTGCTTGGGAACATTTCTGCATTCTTTTCTCAGCCCTAGTCACTCCAAATGAGAATCAAGCCTCAAAGTGTTTGTATGATGCTTACTTTTTGCTTACTGCATTGTAACAGGAATGTCAGTGAGAAGTATGATATCCATCCATTGTATGTGATAAGACTCTGAATTTGAGCATATAGCTAAACTCCGGGTTGTCCAAAGGAGGGTGGGAGAGGTGAGATTATTAAGAAAAGGTGTGTGTAGGCGAAGGGGAGAGTGGTCTCTCAAAGCCATCTATAACCATAACATTCATTGTGGGGTTTAGGTTAGCATGTAATAGGAGCACCCTTGGAACAGGCATCTTTTTGGTATATTGAAGTTGGGGGTTAATGCTATTCATTATGGCAGAATCCATGTGTATTTCAGGTGAAAGGTGATTTTGACGCACACCCTTCGCAGTGAGCAGCCCTGCTCCCTCAGATGCTCCTGGTTGGGGGGGTGGTGGTCATCACCCTGGGGAAGAGGAGCCAGTGGTATTTGAGGTCCTGGGGCAGCTGTGGGGTGACCACGCTCACTTTCTGTGTTGGCGGTAGGGTGTAGGGCTTCTCAGAGACCAGCATGCTGGTTGTTTGGCCTGAATTGCTTCTCTTTCCCTGACTATAGATTACTAAAAATCTAACAAGTGCTTTCCAAGTATATAAACTGCACCCAGTTCTCTGTTAAAAAATCAACACACGTAGCCAAAGAAGATACTTTTCTGTCTGCTCCCTCCAGTAAGAAACACTATTTGTATGTAGGGGGAAAAAAAAAAAATATATATATATATATGTATATTTATGATATATATATATATGATTTACAGATGGTTCAAAGGTTATTTAAAAACCAATTAAATTTGTGGTTATGTAACTAAAAAGTGTATATACTTGCCTGGCAAAGTATAGAGGAAAGTAGTTTCTGTTGAATAAACTTCCTTTTTCTAGCATGCCCTATTCGGGATTTCAGCAATTTTTATTATGTAATGAGGGAACATTTCTTCTGTGAAACTTTTAACATGTAACTGTTCTAATGAGAAGGCTAGAATTGGATGATCTGGTTCGTGCCCTTAAATGAGGATGTAAACTCAGGCCTTTGCAGGGGGATGCTCATGACCAGTGTCCCTGGGTGTGGCGGGCTCCCTGGTGCTGGGTGTAGGTCAGGCCTGGGGACTCCTGAAAAATCTGATGCCTCCCGTCTTACAGCTCAGCCTGGGTCTCGTGCCTCTAACCTGCCCCAGCAGTGACCCCAGCGTCCACCCTGAATGCAGGGCACCTGGTCCCCCGGCCTGGGGAGCAGCCCTGTCTTCAGGAAACACTGTCGGGCTTAGAATCTCGTTTTTTTCGCTTTGTCTCCGTGAGATAGATAAACCTTAGCATCCTCAGGTGAAGTGCTGTAATTCACCCAAGGAGCTGGCACAGCGAGCAGGGTATAGGTGTTGGTTGGATCTGAATCACCTCCCTTCTTCCCCTTTCCCTTCTGGAGGAGCCGCTGGGCCTGCCCATCAGACTGTGTCTGAATGTCCCCCCCACTCCCTCAGCCCCGCTGAGTGCCTGTCCCTCACATCCTCTGGCTGGGCTGGGCCACATGCTTCGTCCAACAGGCGGTGTGCTCTTGGGCTCCAGCGATATTTGGGATCCATGGCAGCGTGAATGTGCCCGGCCCCCAGACTGTGGAGATGCTCTGCTGATGACGCCCAGATACGGTGGGAGGTGGCGTCTCTGGGTGCCACACTCTGGGGGCCGGGCACATTCTCACTGCCGGCTTGGCCGTCCATCCCAAATACAGAAGGACTGTATTTGTCCTTGGTAGATTCTCTGTGTGTGTGTACACGCACAAATACATGAATGCAGCTCAAGAGAAACATCAGGACTACAGGGTTTTTACTTGTCCTCTTTGATCTTATGTATCTCCTTCCTCTCATAGGGAGAAACCTGATTTTCAGTGACTCCTGCAATGGTAGAATCACACACTTGCTTTGTCCCGTGATATGCCAGGATCAGTTCAGTCCAGTTTAGTCGCTCAGTCGTGCCCGACTCTTTGCGACCCCGTGGACTGCAGCACGCCAGGCCTCCCTGTCCACCACCAACTCCTAGAGTTTACTCAGACTCATGTCCATTGAGTCGGTGATGCCATCTAGCCCTCTCATCCTCTGTCATCCCCTTGTCCTCCCGCCTTCAGTCTTTCCCAGCATCAGGGTCTTTTCAAATGAGTCAGTTCTTCACATCAGGTGGCCAAAGTATTGGAGTTTCAGCTTCAGCATCAGTCCTTCCGATGAATATTCAGGACTGATTTCCTTTAGGATGAACTGGTTGGATCTCCTTGCAGTCCAAGGGACTCTCAAGAGTCTTCTCCAACATCACAGTTCAAAAGCATCAATTCTTTGGCACTCAGCTTTCTTTATAGTCCAGCTCTCACATCCATACATGACTACTGGAAAAACCATAACTTAGACTAGACAGAACTTTGTTGGCAAAGTAATTTCTCTGCTTTTTAATGTGCTGTCTAGGTTGGTCATAACATTTCTTCCAAGAAGCAAGCGTCTTTTAATTTCATGGCTGCAGGCACCATCTGCAGTGATTTTGGAGCCCCAAAAATAAAGTCTGTCACTGTTTCCACTGTTTCCCATCTATTTCCCATGAAGTGATGAGACCACATGCCATGATCTTAGTTTTCTGAATGTTGAGCTGTAAGCCAGCTTCTTCACTCTCCTCTTTCACTTTCATCAAGAGGCTCTTCAGTTCTTCTTCACTTTCTGCCATAAGGGTGGTGTCATCTGCATATCTGAGGTTATTGATATTTCTCCTGGCAATCTTGATTCCAGCTTGTGCTTCATCCAGCCCAGCGTTTCTCGTGATGAACTCTGCATGTAAGTTAAATAAGCAGGGTGACAGTGTACAGCCTTGACGTAGGTTTCAGATTCACGCCACCACCACCATCGACACTTTCTCCTTAGGGTGCAGAGCATAGGGTTATGTCATTGAAGTGGTGTGTTTCAGTGTCCCTTGTTCCCATTTGGATGGTTATGCCACAACTCCGTATATCCTGAAATTCACTTTGTCATTTTGCTTTTGAATTTTAGAGATGGTTTTGTTTAAGATTTTTCTTTTGTAGTTATGTAAAATCTTTAAGTGGTTCGTAAGCATAATCTAGGAAGTGAGCTGCCGTCAGAGAAGTCCGGCTGTCACGGGCGTCCTTCCTTCCCCTGCGGTAGGCAGCCATTCAAAATATTATGGTTCTTCCATTTTTGTCTACGGCGTGTGTGTGATATAATCTATAGGTAACATATAAAAGTGTTTAAGTATATGCATGTTCAAAGGACCCATGCTCTGTGTCTCCAGAGGAAAGGAAACGAATCTAGTTACACTTTACCCATGAACACACAGACTGGAACCATTTTTGTTTGTTTGTTTGCTTTTCCGGCAGGAAGGGAGGTGGTGGGGCAGGAGTGAGTGGGTGTTTCTGCAGTCAGCTCCTAGAGGGATGGGATTTGCGGTCGCTGTTTCAGCCCTCCTCACCCTTCCGGAGCGCGCGCTGTCTTTCCCTGCCTCTCTCTCCATCACGACCTTCGCCCATAATTACGCTCCAGCTGCTCGGTAGAGAACCTCTGTGGCTCTCTGCAAACCGTCTTTTTCTAGAAACTCACCCACATGAGTCGTAGGAGGAACTGCCCCCTGCTTTCAGAATGAGTTCAGACGTCCTGTGGGGACTTTCCGCTGAGGGAGGCCGTGTGTTCAGCCTGCCCGGCCCTGGAGGCTGTCCAGCCTCTCTGGCCTCTGGGCCCCGAGTGCGTTTGAAAGCTCTCCCTTCCAACTGTGCAGGCCTTAGAGGTGTACAGAGCTGCCTTCTGATGGTAACGGAACCACAGCATGTCCGTCCAGATTGTGAATGTGTTGAGTTATTCTTTGCCTTTAGGTTTTGTTTCACATGATGAGGACACTGGTCTGAGTAGTGAAATGTGTGATCAGGGGCATCCAGAATGGGCAGACACGTATTTAAAGGGATGGCTTTGTGTATGTAGTGTGATATAACATTTAAGGGCTTTTATGAATACATTTTAACTTCCTTACACGTCCTTTAAAAAAATTAATGTTCCACGTAGGGAGCTCAGCTCTGTGTTCTTTGGTGACCTAGGTGGGTGGGATGGCATAGTGGGTGGAAAGTTAGGGCTAAGGGCAAGGGAATATATGTAAACATTCTGTTGTACAAAATTATAAAGCAATTATGAAAAAGTAAAAGTTGCTCAGTTGTGTCCAGCTCTTTGCAACCCTATGGACTATACAGTCCATGGAATTCTCCAGGCCAGAATACTGGAGTGGGTAGCCTTTCCCTTCTCCAGGGGATCTTCCGAACCCAGGGACCAAACCCAGATCTCCCACATTGCAGGCGGGTTCTTTACCAGCTGAGCCACAAGGGAAGCCCAAGAATACTGGAGTGGGTATCATATCCCTTCTCCAGCGGATCTTCCTGACCCAGGAATCGAACTGGGGTCTCATTATACCCCAGTAAAAAAAGTAATGTTCTAAATATGCTGCCATGGTACATCAGCTAGTTTCAAGTTTTTCTGACCCTTATGCATGTAAGGTTTTTTGATGTTTAGAAAGTGTGTATTTATGAAGAAAGGAGGAAGACCTGACCCCCACTGACTCTCCCCTCAGGGTCTGGTACGTTACATCCGTTCTCTCTTTCGGGAATTCAGACTCATCTCTTGAGGCAGATGGTGCTGTTTAATTTGGGGGTTTTTGTTTCGTTTTGTCTTTGGTGGAAAAGCTGAGTGTGGGGCTGGGAGTGGTGTTGCTTGCCTGGTGTCAGGCAGCCAGTGGGTGGCCCAGCTCGAAGGGAGCCTCGGTTTGTCTATTAACAAAACCCTTGCTGTTCCCAGGGCGCGCCGATGCCTCAACTTCCTTTTCTTGTCCTGAAACGAAACCTCAGGATCCTCTTTCACCAGATTTAAGATTAGGTAACTACTTGTTATCTAGAAATTTAGTTGACCCAACAGTTGTTAAAGACCATGCAAAATGATGAGGAAATGTTACATGAAGACTTGGAACAAATACTTACACAGTCGTTCCTTGGAGTAAGAGGTGGGGATTTTCATGTTAAATACAATATTTAAAAATAACTCACGTATTTTCACCCGCAGTGTGTCATTCATCAAGAGAGATCTTTGACTTAGCCGTGGAAAGCCTCAGTAAAGTTAAAAGACTGAAAAACACAGAGGATGATGGCAGCAAAATAAGAAATTAGTATCAAAATGAGAAATTAGTGTCAAAATGAGAAATTAATAGCTTTTGGTATTGATTTCTAACATAATTTCATAGTGACAAGAGAAAAGACTCTGTGAAATTTTTGCATCTTGTTTTATGCCCCTGGATATGTTCCAGTGTCTCCTGGTTTATAGACTATGGGAACTTGAATACAATTTGTATCCTGCTGTTGTGTGAACATTGTATAAATCTTAATTATGTTGAATTGGTTTATAGTACTTTTCCAGCCTACTGTATCCTTCTACGTTTCTGTCTCTTCATTCCAATAATTTTTGAGAGTTTAATATTGAAACTCCAACTAAAAATCTTAATTTACCTACTTAAAAATAATTGTAATACATAGTGGAACCATATGTAACTTTGTTCTGTATTTTCCAAGTCTCCTGTAAGTGTGTTACCATACTTTCATAATTAAAAAAAAAAATTAAACAAAAAAGTACTATTTAAAATAATCGGATTTTCATTGTTGGAAGAGTTATATCGTTCCTGCAACCTGGGCCACGTGCCTGTTATCCTTCACAGCTGTAAACTTTCCCTAGATCACAAGACTTTGTATGCAACTGCTTTAGTTCACAGACCCATTTTGGGGAAAACCTAAAAGGATATTGTCTCAAGTATGTGGTGTTTCAGAATACTGGTTTGCCTAAGACGAAATATAAAATTATCACAAATGCTTTCTGATGTACTAGGTTTTTTGTGTGTGTGTTGGACTTTTCTCTGGCAGGCCTAGTCACATTTTACTTGCTACCCTTTAAACATTGAGAGGTCCTGCGATCATTTTATGGTTTGTTTAAAAAGAAGAGAAGTGGGATTTTTCTCCTGGTCAAATTAGAAGATAAAGTTTACCAAGGGTAAAAGTAAGAGAAATAGTATAGAAATGTGTTATAAGCTCTGGGAAAAAGAAGATTATCATGGGAAAACATTCTGAATTATCAGTCAGTTTAGTTCAGTTCAGTCGCTCATTCGAGTCGCTCACTCTTTGCCACCCCATGGACTGCAGCACGCCAGGCCTCCCTGTCCATCACCAACTCCTGGAGTTTACTCAAACTCATGTCCATCTAGCCCTCTCATCCTCTGTCGTCCCTTTCTCCTCCTGCCTTCAATCTTTACTAGCATCAGGGTCTTTTCCAAGGAGTCAGTTCTTCACATCAGGTGGCCAAAGTTTTGGAGTTTCAGCTTCAGCATCAGTCCTTCCGATGAATATTCAGGACTGATTTCCTTTAGGATGAACTGGTTGGATCTCCTTGCAGTCCAAGGGACTCTCAAGAGTCTTCTCCAACATCACAGTTCAAAAGCATCAATTCTTTGGCACTCAGCTTTCTTTATAGTCCAGCTCTCACATCCATACATGACTACTGGAAAAACCATAACTTAGACTAGACAGAACTTTGTTGGCAAAGTAATTTCTCTGCTTTTTAATGTGCTGTCTAGGTTGGTCATAACATTTCTTCCAAGGAGCAAGCGTCTTTTAATTTCATGGCTGCAGTCACCATCTGCAGTGATTTTGGAGCCTCGCAAAATAAAGTCTGACACTGTTTCCACTGTTTCCCCATTTATTTGCCATGAAGTGATGGGACCACATGCCATGATCTTCGTTTTCTGAATGTTGAGCCTCAAGCCAACTTTTTCAAAAACTCTCCTCTTTCACTTTCATCCAGAGGCTCTTTAGTTCTTCTTCACTTTCTGCCATAAGGGTGGTATCATCTGCATATCTGAGGTTATTGATATTTCTCCCGGCAATCTTGATTCCAGCTTGTGCTTCATCCAGCCCAGCATTTCTCATGATATACTCTGCATGTAAGTTAAATAAGCAGGGTGACAATATACAGCCTTGACATATTGCTTTTCCTTTTTGGAACCAGTCTGTGGTTCCATGTCCAGTTCTAACTGTTGCTTCCTGACCTGCAAACAGAGTTCTCAAGAGGCAGGTCAGGTGGTCTGGTATTCCCATCTCTAAGAATTTTCCACAGTTTGTTATGGTCCACACAGTCAAAGGCTTTGGCATAGTCAATAAAGCAGAGGTAGATGTTTTTCTGGAACTCTCTTGCTTTTTCTATGATCCAACAGATGTTGGCAATTAGATCTCCGGTTCCTCTGCCTTTTCTAAATCCGACTTGAACATCTGGAAGTTCACGGTTCACGTACTGTTGAAGACTGGCTTGGAGAATTTTGAGCATTACTTTACTAGCATGTGAGATGAGTGCAATTGTGCAGTAGTTTGAGCATTCTTTGGCATTGCCTTTCTTTGGGATTGAAATGAAAACTGACCTTTTCCAGTCCTGTGGCCACTGTTGGGTTTTCCAAATTTGCTGGCATATTGAGTGCAACACTTTCATAGCATCATCTTTTAGGATTTGAAATAGCTCAACTGGAATTCCATCACCTCCCCTAACTTTGTTCGTAGTGATGCTTCCTAAGGCCCATTTGACTTCACTTTCCAGGATGTCTGGCTCTAGGTTGGTGATCACACCATTGTGATTATCTGGGTCTTGAAGATCTTTTTTGTATAGTTCTTCTGTGTATTCTTGCCACCTCTTCTTAATATCTGCTTCTGTTACGTCCATACCATTTATGTCCTTTATTGTGCCCATCTTTGCGTGAAATGTTCCCTTGGTATCTCTAATTTTCTTGAAGAGATCTCCAGTCTTTCCCATTCTGTTGTTTTCCTCTATTTCTTTGCATTGATAGCTGAGGAAGGCTTTCTTATCTCTCCTGGCTATTCTTTGGAACTCTGCATTCAAATGGGAATATCTTTCCTTTTCTCCTTTGCCTTTTGTTTCTCTTCTATTCGCAGCTATTTGTAAGGCCTCCTCAGACAACCATTTTGCCTTTTTGCATTTCTTTTCTTTGGGGACGATCTTGATCCCTGTCTCCTGTACAATGTCGTGAACCTCCGTCCATAGTTCTTCAGGCACTGTAAGGAGTTCATGGTCTGTGCCACTGTCAGCTTCTGGTCTTGTTTTTGCCGACTATATAGAACTTCTCTATCTTTGGCTGCAAAGAATATAATCAATCTGATTTTGGTGTTGACCATCTGGTGATGTCCATGTGTAGAGTCTTCTCTTGTGTTGTTGGAAGAGGGTGTTTGGTATGACCAGCACGTTCTCTCAGCAAAACCTTTGCCCTGTTTCATTCTGTACTCCAAGGCCAAATTTACCTGTTACACCAGATATTTCTTGACTTCCTACTTTTGCATTCCAGTCCCCAATAATGAAAAGGACATCTTTTTTGGGTGTTAGTTCTAGAAGGTCTTGTTCTTAATGATAAACTAACCCAAATGTTTGGATAGATCAGGAAAACATAAATAGATACTGCGAGTCTTGGTGCAGAAGACCAATAGAAAGGTTCTCAGGCCCTCGGGGGAGTTGTTGACCTGCACCAGTGCCTGGTAATAGAACTGACTCCACATCTGAACTGAGATGAGCCTGTTGGTACTAAGAGGACAGGTGTGAGGGTTACATGCTGCTGCAGTCAGCGTATGGTGGGAAAGAAAATAAAACTCCACTTTTCCTTTCCCAGTTTTGTCAAACCTCAAACAAAACAAGAGATGACCTAAGACCATAAGAATAAACACGCACAACTCTGTTATGTGGTGGCTTCCCATTCTTCTCTAAAATAAGTACTGCTGTGACAAACATTTGCATGGATGGTGATTATTTTATTTTTCCATATTTAAGGTAATTTTTTTTAATTAAGAGTCTTACAAGTAGGATAATAGAGGGAGAGAAAATATATATATTTTCATCATTTGCCATTAAAAACAAGATATATCTTGTTAAAATCAGAGGGAAAAAAGACGTATCTTCTCCCTGCATTGCAGGAAGAGTCTACTGTACTTGGAAGCTGTGCTGCGCTTGGTCAGTCCATCGTGTCTGACTCTTGGCGACCCCAGGCTCCTCTGTTCATGGGGATTCTCCAGGCAAGAATACTGGAGTGGGTAGCCTTCCCCTTCTCCAGGGAATCTTCCCTACCCAGGGATCGAACCCAGGTCTCCTGCATTGCAGGCAGATTCTTTCCCAGCTGAGCCACCAGGGAAGCCCCTGCTTGAAAGCTAGTCGCTTGCAAACCCTGGCGCTCGGCTCTCAGCAGCAGGGATGTAGTGTCTGCTCTCTATTCAGGTAACTTCGATCCGAGCTCCTCCAGTCAGCTCTGATGCAGTGTGGGGCATGTCAGAGTATTATGTTTGGTTCACACATTTGACTGATGACTGTGTCAGTAATTAGACTGAAACCGATGTTTATGCTGTGGAAATTAAGGTCCATCTTTCTCTCTCCCTTTGTAGTCAGAGTTACCAAAAAAAGAAAAAAAAATTTGTTGATATGTTTATCGCAGAAAACTTGAAAGATCCACAAAAATCACTCTGAACTGTGTCATCCAGAAATAACTACTAGCAATTTGACATATTTCATATATGTATATGTATACATGTGTCTAGACTATACACGTGTACCTTTGCATACATCTGCATATGCACATATAATTACATATGGATACATAATAAGGCACAGTTGGGATCATACAGTACTTATTTTCTGGTGCTCCCCTTTAATGGTATCTGTCACTAATATTTCTCAATGTCATAAGTATTCCTCTTAGACTTTGTTTCAAATGACTGCATGACATTGCATCACACTATTGGTTTATTTCCATTTAATCTAATCATTATCGTAGAACCTTTTTTCACTTTTCTAATTAATGTGATTTGATGGCATAGCAAATTATTTGATCAAAGATGTCTTGCTTCTTGTTTGTTAAAAACTCTGAGCATTTGAGAAGCTGATTCCAGATTGTAATATTCATTTTTATATTTATCCTGTAATACTTTTAATAAAAATACTTTGTATTTTAAATACCTATTTTAGAAACTTAACTGTTGTTTGTTTCAGTTTGATCTACTGTCATCCACTCTTCCATGAAGATTGAATGTCTTCATGCTGAGGGGTCAGACTTCAGTGCAAAACTAGATGGACAAGGTTCCTCTTCTTGTAGAGTTTTTTGCTTGGTGGGAAAGTATAGATTGAAACAATTACCTAAATTATTATAGAATTAAAATTGTAATTTATGTTGCAACCCAAAGTCTCAGGGGGCTAATAGAAGTTATTCTTGAGGAATCTAAAGTGGAAAGAAAACAATTCTTCAATTAAAGTTATTCTTACTAATTTTTGTAACTAATTTATTATCTTACTGATTTTGTTATCTTTCATAGCTTATATTTAAAATAGAAAACCTCTGTGCTTGATCCGAGGAGTTGCCACAAACCAGATGATAGAATGCAGGCATTTTATGTCTGCCTCTCATCAAATACCCAGTCTGGGAGAGAAGAAATCATTCATCCTTCTGGTTGAGTGTTTGACTCCTGGGCTAGAATGTTTTCTGAGTTAGCAAATTTTAAGGTATGAGTTGAATTCTTTCAGCAAGCATTGTGGATTTGACGCGTGAGATTTCATCATTATGGTCAAAAAGCACCGACCTGCTCACAAAGTAAGTTAAGCCCAAAACAAGCCCATTGATGTAGATAAACATGTACCCAAGACAAGGATCCAGTGAAGCCAGTGCTGTTTATAACGTCAGTGCAGTGAGACGTGGAGGTCTCTACATCATTTAAGGGGACCGTGCTTCATAGCATACTCATGGCAAGGATGATGTGACATTTGGTTCTTTTGTTTTACATTTTGTTGCTCAGCAGTTTAGTTAACAGAGATGTGTATTGGGCTAGGAAGTCCTTGGGCCATTTTAGGGTCCAAGGGTTGAAACAAAAGCTGAGATCTAGAGTGATGAGTTAATGAAGAGCCATAGTACAGAACACAGAGCAGAAAATAAGCTTAAATGCCCTCAGATTTATTTGGAGGTGAAACAGGATAAATAAACTGCCAGTGGGGTAATGGGCAGCGGGAGAAGATTTGAGGAGGAAGGAAGTGTCTTGAATTTACTTCCCATGTTATATGGAGCTTTAGGCCAACGTAATATGATAGTCTTAAAAGCACTAAGATTAACTGATACTCATGTTTCCGTTACTTAAATTCACATATGTTAACATCTTGCCACATTTACCTTCTCTCTATATATGTTCTGTTTTTGGTTTTGCTCGTGGCACATTTAAAAGTACATGGACACTATCTGCTTTTGTGAGTTGACTCTATAGATGGCTACTTTTGGGCTTCCCAGGTGGTGCAATGGGAAAGAATCTGCCTGCCAATGCAGGAGACACAAGAGATGCAGGTTCGATCCCTGGGTCGGGAAGATCCCCTGGAGTTGGAAATGGTAACCCAATCTAGCATTCTTGTCTGAAGAATCCCATGGACAGAGGAGCCTGGCGGGCTGTATAGTCCATGGGGCCGCAGAGTCAGACCCGACTGAGCGCACACACACTTTACTGAATTCTTACTCATTCTTAAACAGTTCAAGTTGATTTTCTTAGTTTTCCTCATTAGATTGTCATATCAGCTGCAAATAAATGATTTTGTTTCTTCGTTTACAATCATGCCTCTTTAAAATTTCCTTTCTTATTTTATCGAGTTGTTCAGGACCTCTAGTTGAAGTATCAAATAGTACCACTGATTTTATCAATGTCAGAATTTAATCAGTGGTACTATTTGATACTTCAAATGCTTTTGGTAGTCTGCAGTTAAATACAGTTTAATAGACCCTAAATAGAGTTAAATATCGATAGTGATGTTTCTCCTGCATTGGCAGGTCGATTCTTTCCCATTGCACCACCTGGGAAGCCCGAAAGTAGCCAAAATACAGAGTCAACTCACAAAAGTAGGTAGTTTCCATGTACTTTTAACTGTACCACAAGCAAAACCAAAAACAGAACATACAGAGAGATAAGGTAAATGTGGCAAGATGTTAACATACGTGAATTTAAGTGACAGAAACATGAGTGTCAGTTAATCTTAGTTCTTTTAAGACTATCACATTCCGTTAACTATGACATTCACAGTTAGCTTCTTGTGGATCTTATTTACATAGTTTCAGAAATTATCTTCTAATTATAACTTTCTGGGCATTTTGATGGGAATTGGTATGCAATTTTTATTACTTTGTTTTAACTTCTATAGTGATATTTTTCCATATGGAATTGTAGTGAATTGTAGGAATAGATTTTTCTGGTGTCACGCTATCCTTTTATTACTGAGATAAAACTGACTTGGTGTGGTGATCTTTCAGTCATTTAATATGTTTTGGAGAGCTTTTATTTTAATTAGATCAGTGATATAGATAGTATTATGACTAGAGAAATACAGATCCACTTGAAAGTTGCTTTTATATATTTTTATCATCAATAAGATTCCTAAAGCAGTCAGAGAGTAAAACTATATCCACGATCCCTGGTAGGGCTCCAGAATTTTTTGTTAAACATAGGTCCTCACCCTTGAAATGGTGAGGAGTCGCTAGCCTAGGAACTTAAAAGCAAGCTCATGCTAACCTTGCCCCCATTCTGGGAGTTTCACTTTTGAGTGTTGTCTAGAAGATGGTCTTGAAGTTAATCTGCATATTCTACAATCTCAGACATAAATGATTTTAAAAGGTCATCTCAGTTACCTTTTCTAAATAGATTAGAATGGTTAGTATGAAATGTATATTTGAAGGATGGGAGGGGAGTTGATATTTCTTCAAAATCCCTCCTAACAGTCAATAATCATCACACAGTGGTTGTAAAACATGAAGACTATTAGGGCATGAGTTAATAAATCCCTGAAGCCTGAATGTTGGGTCATCACGTCTCTTCCGGGAGAGCTTCCTGACCCAGGAATTGAACTGGGGTCTCCTGTATTTCAGGCAGATGCTTTGCCAGCTGAGCTACCAGGGAAACCCCTCTTTAGTGTGGGAAAGAAGAAATCCAGATGTTCAGATGTATTCTCACTGCTATTACTAATCTGTCTTTAAAAATGCCTCCACATCTCTGGGATGTCTGGGTATGTTCCGTTACCCATTTTTATATAGAATCTAGAAGCTGAATGTGTGGGTTTGAGAAAGAACATCATTTAAAACCAAAATGCTGCTGTAAAGTAGAGGGTTTTGATCTGGGAGCATTTGCTAGTTGTCAGTATTGCTGGTGATTTGGAAAACATAAAATTTATGTTTCCTGTGTTTATAAAGTGCTTACAAGTAAGTCTGAAAACTTTAGTTTTTTAAAAATATAACATTCTCCCAGTCCTGCATTTAGTAACATGCAGATAGTCAAATAAAGGTGAAGGGAAACAATTGGTGATGTAAATTACTTTTCAGGCCAACTTTTGAGTTGGCTGGCTCTTTTTAAGTTGATTCCCAGATAGAATTCTAAAGTAATTGCTCATAGTAGCTGAAAAGAACCAGAAGAGTATTTGTTCAAAATATTTTGGGGTCTTTCTGATGGAGTAGATATTTTGTTAGATGTTAAGGTTATAAAAATGAACAGAACATGGCTCTAGCCTATAAAATCTAGCTTGGGAGACAGGTAACCCGAATAAAGGGCTTCTGTGGGGATACTGTATTATGGAATGGAACCTGTAGGTAGGGGGTGGATTCCCCAGTTTTGTGGGTGACTCCCCCGCTTGGGCAGGCATCCCAGGCCCATACTGCTCCTTAGAGGTGGTGGCGCCGCTGACACTGGATTCCTGGTCTCTTGACAGAAGTCTGATGATCTGGTTCACACTGGGCTGACCTGCTCAAGGCTTTGAGAAGGAAAATTTCATTCAGCACCTCTCTTTAAGGTGGCTTACTCTGTGTGCTTAAGGGCTGTTTCATTGAGATGCATAGTCATTCCTCTGTGCTTCTCTCATAGTTTTTTTTTTTCTTTTCCCTGGGGGAGGAATTCCCACTGTAGATGATCCAAAAGCAATTTGAATGATCACTTGAGTTATTTTTAATCTGGTATCACACGTTCTCTGAAGTCTTGTACTGTTACCATGTACCTCAGGATGAAGGCTCCGATCCTTTTTGTGGCTTTTAGTCCTTCCTGATCTTGCCTACTTCTGCAGCCACATCCTTCTCTTTTACACCTGAACTTAAGAAAGGCTGGATGCCTATGGTTCGACTGACTTTATGTGCTGTTTCCAGCTTCATGCTTTTCCCAGAACCTCTTGACTCCACTTCTGCTGTGGACTCATCCATCTTCCCGAGAGCTTCGCCATGGGGAATCCTCCAGAACCCTTGGTTCAGGTCATTCGCTCAGTCATGTCCAGCTCTTTGTGACCCCATGGACTGCAGCATGCCAGGCTTCCCTGTACATCCCCATCTCCTGGAGCTTGCTCAAACTCATGTCCATCGAGCTGGTGATGCCATCCAACCATCTCATCCTCTGTCGTCCCCTTCTCCTGCTTTCAGTCTTGCCCAGCATCAGGGTCTTTTCCAGTGAGTCAGCTCTTCGCATCAGGTGGCCAAAGTATTGGAGTTTCAGCTTCAGCATCAGTCCTTCCAAAGAATATTCAAGACTGATTTCCTCTAGGATGGACTGGTTGGATCTCCTTTCAGTCCAAGGGACTCTCAAGAGTCTTCTCCAACACCACAGTTTAAAAGCATCAATCCTTCGTTGCTCAGCTTTCTTTATGGTCTAACTCTCACATCCCTGGGCTGGACCAATTGAGGGACAGCACCTACCACCCCAGAATGGTGTTTTCTGAAAGTGTCTCATCCCACCGCTCCATAACGTAGCTGATGCTCAGCTGTTGGACATTGCTTCCTTTTTGCCCTTCATGTGCACACGGATCACGTGTAGTTTTTCATTTATCAATATAGGAGCTACCTTGTACAAGCACTGTGTGTCAGGCCTTACCCACGTGCTGGCTTGCAGCGGCTCCTCCTGCCTCCGGGCCTTTGTTCGAGTTCCGTGTTCCCCTGGCTGTACCAGATGCAGTTCTTTCCATATCATTTTAGGTTTCATCTTAAATATCAATATCTCTTTTCTTCACATTTGTTCCCAAACTTAGGTTGCCTAGCACACTGGTAGGTGTTTGATAAATGCTGAATAATTAATGAAACTTTTAAAACTGCATTTTTCATGAGACAGGAAAAGTGTGTCCACACCCCCAGGTATATTTAAAAAATTTTGCTATTGTTTTTTAGGTAACATACGTGTTTTGGATTCTAATTTGTTTTCTCTTGGAAAATACATCTTTTAGAAGGTATTAAAACAACCACATCCACATTTGTGTTGTTCATCAACCACCAATGGGAGCTTGCTCCCTGCGAATTCAGTCAGAATTCTCATTAATAGATAATCACATGTCAGATGACAGTTTACAGAATTTGATACTTGGTTGCATCTTAATGGATTAAAACGTATGTTTTAAGATATGGCATTTTAAAATTTATCAATTGCTGTTAGTCAAGGTTCTGTGGACAAGAATTACTTCTGTTCTCTGATCTGTAGCCACATGAAGTGTAAACTAGCCATTATATATTTTTAAAAAATATATTTATGAAAGGAAACTGTTCAGTTGCAATATAAACTAAACCTGATAACAGTTGAAGGTAATCTGTTCAGCTTTTCCACTCTGTAGTATTAATAATAGATAATTGACTATTTGGTCAAGTAAAAGCAAACCTTGATTTTTCTAAATAAACATGAACTTGTAGAGGAAACAATGTGTGTTGAGTCCTGAGTGTTTCCTGGTAATCATAATGGATGGTTTCCCTGCTCCTCTTTCTCTGTGTCTCTCTCTAAGAAAGCCAAATTACAGGATGGTTAATATTGTAAAGGATTCTTCTCTCAAACACTAGGATGCCACGATACAAAGGGGACACAGTGAGATACTGCCTCGGTAAATGAACCTCAGCAAATCATACCCGTCTTTGGATTCTCAGTTACGTTATGTAAGTGGTCATACAGATGGATTTTTTTAACTCTGATTTTCCTAAACTGCTCTTCCATCCATGGAACGTTGGAAGGTGTTCTGGAAATACAGAATGAGAAGAATGCACCGCTGTTACTTTAAGAAGGAAATTAAGCAGGGAGGGAAGAGGTGGATGTTGTGACTGCTGACATTTGTGGCCTCTTTTTCATTTGCGTAAGAGGTGGACTGGCTTTTCTGTAGCCGCGTTGCCATGGAGAGGTAGTGGGGGAGGACTCCCAGGACCGCAGCCTGAGCGAGCTGTTCCTGCTCAGCGCTGCTCCAGAATGTGACGTGCGGGGCGGGGGGCCAGGTGGCTCAGATCACGGGGGGCCGCTGACCTGTCATGCCTGGTAACGTGACTGTGCAGAGACCCCTGGGGGTGACAGACATGTTCGTGGAAGCGCCTGTGGATTCTCTGTGTGAAGTGAATGGATTGTAATGTTGTATGTATTCCCACCCTTCCTGATGTCTTCCACTCGAGACTCGATGAAAAGAGTTGAAACAGATTAAACCAAATGTACGCCCTTGTTACAACAAGAAAGCGGCTCACTTGAGTCGGCGTGTTTGCGTGTAGATGAATGACAAAACAGCAAGTCAAATAAACGATGATGGGAATGATACACTCAGAAAGATCTAACAGGGTAGGTGAGACTGGAACCAGATATGACTGTCACTAGCCTGGGATCCTGAGTATACGGGTGTTACAGAGCTCTGCAGTGGAGCATAAGGAACAGGGAACAATGAAAGTTGTAAGAAATTTCCTACGTAAATAGGTAGAGGAAAATCAGTTGTGTGTTTTATAGATAAACCTGCTTGTGTCTTAGGTGAATGTTAGGAATTTTGTCATTGCTGTTAATAGGTTTTATTGGAAATAGTTTTATGTCAAACAGAAAAGTCTGTTAATGCGTTTGTAGTAGCATCATTTTGGGGGGTCTTGTTGGTTTGTTCTCTTGACGTCAGTGGTAGATTGAATGTGATGACTGTTTTGGTCTTTTGTTTTCTTGTGGCTATCATTGCGGATAACGCCTTTGTTTAACAACAAACATGATTGGTAATTTTAGCTTAAACTCTGAGCTGCTGTTTAAAATATTTCTACATCAAAAATATGTTTCTCTAGAGGAAGTCATATAAGATGTTAAACTTACCAAATATAAAGAAACTTATTTGACATCTCAGTCTTCTGATGAAATCTGAGTGATTGTTTTATAGTAGTTGAGTCAGAAATGGTTTAGGTGAAGGTACATTGTATGGCTGTTACAGCCATTAACTGCTTATTACAGCTTATTTTTAAAGATAACTAATTGCCTAATTTAATCCATGAAAGAAATGCTAAACCAAGTCTTTTTTTTTTTTTAATAAAAGTAGTGTTAAGTAAAATCTAGACATGGTATCATACATAGTGGTACATAGTACTACTGTAAAGATTTGTAAAATGTACAAATTTATTACTGAATTTACTTGGAAACTATCATTTCACATTAAGGCATTTTGGAAATTTTTCAATAAAAGTAGAAATTATATATATATTTAAAACTTTGTTAAGTGATAACTTTATTTGGCTTACTAAAACCTTCTACTTCTTTTGTGTTTGAAATATTATATATTAAGAATAATTTCCTTCTTAAATATTTAAAGGCATAAAAGTTTATAAATTACTAGGTATAGATGTTGATGGAGTTGATATTTTCATTATTTTTCTTAGTTTTTAAATTAATTCCCAGGTATACCCATTCAACAGGAGACCAAAATCAGTTTTCTTGATTACTCATGCAAGTGAAAGGGTGATGAGGTGTGAAATATTTGCATATGGTTAGATAATAGCAGGTAATTCTTGGGTGTCCCATGTGACTCAACTGGTAAAGAATCTGCCTGCAGTGCAAGAGACGTGGGTTCGATCCCTGGGTTGGGAAGATCCCTTGGAGAAGGGAAAGGCTACCCACTCCAGTACTCTGGCCTGGAGAATTCCATGTGAATGTTAACTACAAGCTAAAGTAGTGTTCTAAGCATTTACCCTGTTGTCTCTTCTGAATCTCACACACTTTTGTGAGGGAGGTACTGTTTGTTTTTTCCGCCTCCTTCCCCACCCCCCACCCCCATTTTATGGATGAGGAAGCTGAGGTCTAGAGGGTAATTTAATGTCATAGAGATAAGAAGAGATGGATCAGGATTTGAACCCATGACAGGTTTTAACCACCACACTGTGTTTTGCATGTTAATACTCTAGCCTGGCATAGTGTGAAAAGCTTTCCATCCGGGTATCCTGAGATGGAATCCCAGCTTCTTATATCTTAGCCAAGTGATAGCGGAAGTTGCACCTCTTCTTGCCTCGGTTTTTTTCATATTTGACAACAGAATACATGTGAGTCCCTTAGTTCTAGTGCAAATGTGAAGGCTGGTTCCCTTCACACCCATGGCAAAGTTACTGCTGTCATGTACTGCTGTTCATTGTGGTAAAGTATAAGATTGTAATCCAAATTATGTTTTACTGCTCCATTTGGAAATAATTACTAGGATAAAAGAGGAATAGAAAATATGATTAAAGTAATATTGAACCTTTTTCAGATGTCCATTCAAATATGGATCATTTTAAAGCAGAGTTTGGGGCTTCCCAGGTAGCTCAGTGCTAAAGAATCCGCCTGCAGTGCAGGAGACGCGGGTTCGATCCCTGGGTCACGACGATCCCCTGGAGAAGGGAATGGTAGCCTACTCCAGTGTTCTTGCCTGGGGAGTCCCATGGACAGAGGAGCCTGGCGGGCTGCAGTCCACGGGGTCACAAGAGTGGGACACGGCTGAGTGCCTAGAACAGTGCAAACCCCACAAAGCAGCGTTTCTCCGTCTTGGCGCTCTTGGTGTTTTGGGCAGATGACTGTCGGCAGGGCTTTCCTGTGTGTCGTGGGATGTTCAGTAGCATCCCTGGCCTACACCCAGTGGATGCCAAGTGCTCCCCCTCTGCTGTGACAACCAGAGCTCTCCAGACATTGTCAGATACCCTTTGAAGAGCAAAATCACCCCCAGCCAAAACTCACAGCTAGAGACATACAGACATGCGTCAAACCAGTGGACGTAAGGTAACTGCAGAGTGTGTTAAGGATGCCAGCAGACAATGAGGGGAGGGAGCAGGTGTGGCTGCGCGTGGGGGGCTGCTTGGGGTTTGCTAGAATACTGCAGTCTTGACAAGAGTAGAAGGACCGTGAAGGTCTGAGGAGTGGACGCAGGGCAGGCTGCCCACCAGCAGTGAACCCCGGGGCCTGCCTGGCCATGCCCGGGACTCAGTTGTGTTTCTTGGCAAAGTTAGGAATGACAGGCTGTCCTCGACCTTTGTAAAAATATTGGGAACCGTGAGTCTGTGATTCTCAAGGGACTGCATATTTAAACTTGGAATGGTTTGCTGTGCATTACAGATAGGGTGTGCCCCTGCTTCTTCCTGGGTGCCTGTCCCTGCCCAGGTCTGTGTCCAAGCGCAGCCACTTGTAAAGTCAGTTCTTGGGACAGCAAACGAGGATCTTGCTTTTCAGTCCCAAGTGGGAAGTTTACAGATTCTTTCAAGCCATGCATCCCAAGGGTGACTTTGATATATGCCCTAAATTGAACAAGCGGTAGGGATGGAGCGTTCCAGGCCTGCTCTGTAGCAGAGCATTGAGGGAAACTGGATGGAATTCCTCCCTTTCCACAGCAAGTAACTCCAGCAGGCTGTTTAGTGATGCAACTTTAGTAAGATCACTGTGAGTGTAATTTACTGATCTTTTGTTAATACTAGTGAGTAAAATCGCTGGCTTGTAGTTGCAACATTCATGTTACTATTACAAGATTCTAATGCCCATGACCTCAGCAGTGATGATAAACCCTTTTACCCCCATGAAACGATGTTGTTGAAATTGGGTGTGTCTGAGTGTGGAGAATGGAAATTCATCTTTGAGCCAGAGCCGCGGCCTGTCATCGCTGTGACGTCTGGTACCCAAGAGGAGACACAGGGGGGACAGAGGCTGCTCCCCGAGAGCTCTGTGGGGCTTCGCTTCTCCGCGCCCCCTCCCCTCCTCCGCACCCCCACTCCAGTTCTGCTGACGGGTTAGACCAGTTCTTGGCTGCTTCCTTCTCCCTTGGGAAGACGCTTTCAGCTCAATTTTCCACCCTGAGTTGCCCTGGCAAGTGGGCCTGAGAAAGGTGGCCGAGAGGTTTTGTCTGGTCACTGGCTCTGACAGGTGTGGGCTCAGCCACATTTGCACACGTGCTGTGTTTTGAGGGTTGCACTTGTGTGGTGGGGCCCATTTTCCTACCTCTAGGGAAGATGAAAGAGAGATTTACCCATCAGGTGGCTTAGAAATCTCAGAGATGGAAAAGAAGTTTATGCACAGTGGAGAACTGGAGAAGTAAGTGAGACGACAAGTGACAGTGGGCAAAGGGGATAAAGTTGTGAAGTGAAAGTGAGTGAAAGTCCCTCAGTCGTGTCCGACTCTTTGCGACCCCATGGACCATACAGTCCATGGAACTCTCCAGGCCAGAATACTGGAGTGGGTGGCCTTTCCCTTCTCCAGGGGATCTTCCCAACCCCGGGATCAAACCCAGCTCTCCCACACTGCAGGTGGATCCTTTACCAGCTGAGCTGCAAGGAAAGCCCGAGAATACTAGAGTGGGGAGCCTATCCCTTCTCCAGCGGATCTTCCCCACCCAGGAATCAGACCAGGGTCTCCTGCGTTGCAGGCGGATTCTTTACCAACTGAGTTCTGAGGGAAGCCCAGTTAAATACCCTTAAATAGATCCTGCATTCCATCCAGTCATTTGGATAAATGAAGTTCTGAGGGATGCCCAGAAAGGTAAGAGAAACAGCTTTTCTGGATTTATGGATAGAAGTTTCCGAGAGTTGGGATTTAAGCTTGGTCACGAAAAATTGGGGAGGCATGGATAAATAGGGGCTTCCCTGGTGGCTCAGCAGTAAAGAATCCACCTGCCAATGCAGGAGATGCAAGTTCGATCCCTGGATCAGGAAGATCCCCTGGAGGAGGGCACAGCAACCCACTCCAGTGTTCTTGCCTGGAGAATTCCATGGACAGAGGAACCTGGAGGGCTGCAGTCCATGGGGTTGCAAAGAGTCCTACACGACTTAGCGACTGAACGATGGCAACACAGATAAATACTGTGGGCCAGGTCGTCAGGTGCCAGGATGGATGTTCATGTGGCATTTATGATTTTAGCAGGTGATCCAGGCCTGAAAGCAGTAATGTGCACGTGCGCTCAATGCCAGAGAAGCCAGGGTGTGTGGGCACACACTCTGGAGGCCGCAGCGGGGATCAGGAGAGGCTTTGAGAGCATACGGCGCTTAAGCTCAAACATGAAAGAGGGGGAGTTGCCAGCCTGGGCAGAACAGCCTCTTAAATAATACGGAATAGTAGTATAGCGTAGCATTAACTTCACATTCTGGAGGCCACATGCCTGGGTTGAAAGCCAGCAGACAGGTTTCTCCGTGTTAGCGCTGCGTTTGCTTCCAGGAGCTGTGGTTTGCTTCTCTGTGATCATGGGCGGCTCCTCCCTCCTGGGTGGGTTTTGGGGGAGGGTTGAGTGAGTGGGTCCCCATCGAGTCCTCAGGACTGTGTCTGCACAGGGCAAGCACTTGGGCTTTAGCTGTTACTGGTAGATTTCTCCCCAGTAGGGTCAGAAGGAGGGTGAGGGCATCCCAGGAGGTGTGAGGGAAGCCCCGGCAGGCGGTTCTCAGAAGGAGCCCTAAGAGTTTGAAGCCACGCTGGGGGCAGGCGAGCTGGGGGTGGGCACCCCAAAGGCAGTGCAGCCCCTCCTCTTGGAGGAAGGTTTCCAGGAGGGCGGATTCTAATGATGGCTCCGGACAGGTAACTTGTGGTTCCTCCACCCAGGTTTTAAAAAATTCATGTGTGTGTTAATTCTGTTTCGCTGGTTTGTTTAACATATATTTTAGGGAGTTTAAGAAATAGTTGATGGTATCCTGGGTACCCTCATGTGCTACAATATTATTGAAAAGAACTTTCAATTGCACTGAAAGAGCTTGAATTTTTCTCAAGTTCAGTTATATTCCAGTGCGCTTTCACTGTAACTTGCCTGACTTGGCCTGTGTGACACAGCCTCTGAAACAAATGCCTACAGTTGATACACAACCAGAGTTATTTTTGGCTTGACTAGATCAGATCCATACATATGAGGTTACAAGCCTAATTACTGTTATTTTTGGCCAGAGTCCTTGACAGTGTGGGAGGTGGCCAAGTACTTCCTTTGCGGAAAAAAAATGACATTTGTTCATTGTTTCAATTGTGATGATTGTTTAAAGTATATGGGGTCTTTTTAATTTTTTTTTTAGTGATTGTTTTTTAAAGATGCAGATTAGGAATTTTATATGTTGTAAAATTTATCATACATAAAAGTTTGTTCATAACCACTTAATTGTTCTAAGGGTCCAATGCTGTATCATTATTGCTCATGAACTGTTATTACTAGATAATGGTGAAGACAGATAAATAGAGGACATATTCATGTTTACATGTAATGGTGTGGTGGTTATATTTCAAACAAAGTAATAGATACATACACACTCTATATTGTACAAATAGAGATTCGTTTTACACATGCTCTTGCACATGTATACAAAATTATATGAACTGTTATTTGATTATTTAGGCTAATGGACTCAAACAGTAATGTGAATATTTCCCAAAGAATTTATTTTCCTAAAATATAATTTAACATAATGTAATCAGAAGATTTAATGATGGGTTTTCTAAGTGTTAGTCGTTTTTGGAAATCCGTTTAGAGACTTTGGTGCTTCCTTTGTAGCTCAAATGGTGAAGAATCCCCAGTTCAATCGCTGGGTCAGGAAGATCCCCTGGAGAAGAGAATAGCTACTCACTCCACTTCGCTGGTGGCTTAGATGGTAAAAAGCCCACCTGCAATGTAGGAGACCGGGGTTCGATCTCTCAGTCAGGAAGATCCCCTGGAGAATGGAAACCCACTCAAGTATTCTTGCCTGGGAAATCCCATGGACAGAGGAGACTGGTGGGCTACAGTCCATGGGGTTGCAAAGAGTAGGACATGACTGAGTGACTTAATACTTTCACTACACTTTATGGACTTTTTCTCTCTGAGTGTCTTGGCCAGTAATAAAAAGCTATGGTTGACCATTAGTACTGTGGTCCACACCTGTGACCAGCTATCCATTTCTGCACTTCTTTTCTTTACATTTTGTATTTGTAATGAACCAAGTCACTAATAATAGCATAGAATATTAGTAATTGGAAATGGTTATATGCTATATATTTTCTTCTACTGCTGTTTTCCTCTGCGAAACTATGAAAAGTTTGGGAACTTTTCTTCTAGGCCATTTATTAACTTATAGAACAGAATACATAATAAGGATTGTTTACAAGATGTAGTTAATTTAAACTTTTTGGAGTTTTTTTAGGTCTGTTCTTCCCTGATACCGTATAGAATGGTAGGACTTAATAACATTTACCTGCTATAACTGTCAAGACTGTTTGCTGGGTGTCCAGCAGGGTGTGGGGACCCAGTGACTAGCACCTACCTGGTCCCTGTCCGGGTGGGCCCCGCCGGGTGGTAAGGAATCAGACCCTGCACAAGAATTGGGCACAGTAGAATGAGGTGCCTGCTGTGACAGGGACAGGGTCACGTGCCATTAGTACTTCGCAGTGGCAGCCGGGTCTTGATGAACAACAAAACGAGGGGGCGTTTTAGTTTATTTTGACTGTAATTCCCATCATAAAGATCACATCTGTGGTTGGTGACTAAACCTGTTAGACTTTGTTTTCACTTTACTTCATTCCCCTCCACCACCTACTTAGAATTTTTCATAGCTTTTTACCTCTGATTCTTGCTGGTTGGGGAATTACCCTTTGGGAGAGATGCAAATAGGACTATTTTAGGTTGAAAAAACAGGCTTCTTAACTGACCTGAATATTTTTGACCAACCCATTGAATTAGGTAAATTAAAATGTAAAGAATAGTGGATCTGGGACTTCCCTGGGGGTCCGGAGGTTAAGATGCCATGCTTCCGCTGCCTGGGACATGGGTTCCATCCCTGGTCAGGGAACGGGGATCCCATAAGCTTTGCAGTATGGCCAAAAATATAAAAAATCCAAAAGAATAGTGGATTGTAATATTTATAAGGTATTATTGCTGTTGCCAGTGTTCAGTCGTTCAGTTGTTTCCGACTCTTTACAACCCCATGGACTGTAGCCCGCCAGGATCCTCTGTCCATGAAATTCTCCAGGCAGTAATACTGGGGTGGGTTGCCGTTTGCTTCTTCAGGGGATCTTCTCGACCCAGGGATCTAACCTGCATCTTTTGAATCTCCTGCATTGGCAGGTGGCTTCTTTACCGCTGCACCACCTGGACTGATATAGTAAATGTTAAAATAACCCCAATTTGGAAGGAGGAAACAGGTATCAAATAATTTGAAAGAATGGAATAATACAGAGTTGAAGTGAGAATATTGAAAGAAAAAGAATCCACAAGTATGCATATATATTCATATGTTTACATTCAGATATGTGTGTATATATGTACACACATAAGCAATATATGTATTTTTTAAGCATTTAAGTAAATAAGCAATTATATACTTTTAGGGAATTGAGGCATTCAAGTTTTATTTTTGACTACCCATATTTATATATACATACATATATTTTTATACATACATATATATTTCAATGAATAATACATTTTCAATATAAGTAATAGACTTAATTTAAAAAATTAAGTACCACAGAAGCATATGCAATGTAAAAAATGAGCATTTCCCCCTTTTCCTGCTCTTGCTTTTTATCTCTTACTCAGAGGTAACCACCCATATTAATTTCCCATCACTTTTTTCACAAAAGTTTATGGAGACATTGCAGCATCATTTAAAAAATATGCACACATGTCCACAAAAGAATCGAATTCCATAATAATCTACTGATCTGAACCACTAATCTTAAATTTAGGTTTCTCATACTTACTCCAAAAAGTCATCACTCAAATCCCCAGGGTTATAAGTATAAATCAAAAGCAAAATCCATCCTAATAGAAAACCATCTACTCGTGAACTGATGAAGTTTGGCTCCACTCAAACCTCTTGTTTGATTTCTGTATCCCGTTTATTCCCACCCATCATATTTCTGACTTTTCATTTTTCCACTGATAGTAGTTTTATTTACAGAATTATTTACAGAATGCATTTGAAATAGTATGAGAACAAAGTGCTTCCAATGATCTCTTGTAACCAAACAGATAAAACACAAACCAGAATCTATTAAAATAAACAAGAAGTCTAGACTCTTAATTCTGAATCTGTATGTCCAGCCTTGACCTGTCAATCGTGTTCTATTTGGCTTCTCTTGAAGCTGCTTTCCTGGAATAAGGCCCCGTCCATTTGGTCTCATGTTACAAATTCATTGTCATGTTTGCAGAAGGACTTCTCATCCGTCATAGACCCAGTTTAAGGTTCTCTGCTCATTTGTTCATATAGTAAGTGATTGAATGATCCCTGAGTGTTCATAAAGCGCTCACTCCGTCATATGTGAGTATCGTGCTAAGTGTGAATAGATAGCTGTGACGGCCAGTCATTGCTTCTGGGTCACACAGACTGGTACCATCTTTGGTCCAGCCACCAAAACCTTAACTTCCCATGTCATTTTAGACTCCTGATTCCTTACTCGACATGCTAACTTTTTACCATCTTCTCCTCTCACTCTGCATAATTGCATTCTGCCATGTAACACCTGGGTGGCTCAGACCGTAAAGAATCTGCCTGCAATGCCGGAGACCCAGGTTTGATCCCTGGATGCGGAAGATCCCCTGGAGAAGGGCATGGCTGTCACCCCAGTGTTCTTGCCTGGAGAATCCCATGGACAGAGGAGCCTGGCGGGCTACCGTCCGTGGGGTCACAGAGAGTCAGACACGACTGGGCGACTAACACACGTAACTCCTACCCGTGACGTCCCTGTATGCTTAGTCCTACTTTATAACTGCTTTCCTCATGCTCTCTTCTCACAGAAGCCTTTTCACTTCCCCTGGAATTTACATCAGCTCTCGCATTTTGACAGTATTTAATAGGCTGAACTAATCAGTAATTTATTTAAAAGGAACTTTAAGAAGAAAAAGTGCTTTCAGTTTTTCAAAGGATTTTTCAGAGCTGATAATTTGCTTGCTATTTGTAATGTGTACTAGAACATAGATTGGGAGGAAAATCATCTATTTCAATTTTGTGTTTTTTTAAAAAATGCACACATCCGTTTTTATATTTTGATACAAGTAGATGTATACTATATAGGTTGTTCTGCTCCTTGGGTTTCATACTTTTCTTTTTTTTTTTTTAAACATTGTGTTTAGAAACCTTTACAGTCTTCAAGTTCTTACCTTCCCTTTGCCCAACTGAAAGGAATTACACTGGTGGTCACATGTCTAGAAATGATGATTTATTTTTTTTTATTGTCCTTTCCGGCTTTAGTGTGTACAAACCTGACTCCTAGTGGTAACTCACAAGTTACTGAATTTCCTATTGGCTCCAGTTATTTCTGAGTCCGTGACCTCGATTGAGGGCTTACTGTGCTCGGCCTTTGGATACCTAGCTTCATTTACTTCCCACTTCCATATCATTTCTTGCTTATGATTGTTATTTGAACCAACGATATGTGAGGAGTACTTTGGTAATTAGATTTTTAAAAATTTTATTTTCAGACTGAGTTCCTTCTTTTGTTTCTTTTTTATACTTTAGATGATGTGAGTTTAAAAATGATTATAAATAGAGTAGTGTAATAAACCTCTGTTTAGCTACCACCTAGGTTTAGTAATTCACCCCTGGACAGCCAGTCTGGTTTCCTCCTCTGGGCTCTTCGCCTCCTATGGGTGTTTTACAACCTCAGATAAATCATTTTGTTGATACGTTTTTGTTATATAAGCTCCGAAAGACAAAAAAAAAATTTTTTTTTGCATAATCACAGTACATTTATGAAACAACAAAAAAAAATTCCTTAATAGATCAATTATCCTATCAGTGTTTAAATTACCAGTTCTCTGCAGTGTCATCATTTTTTAAACATTTTGTTAGAATCAAGGAAAATAAGGTCCACATATTCTGTAGTTTGATATGTCTTTCTTTTTTTTTTTTTTTTTGATCGATAGGCACCATTCCCAATTCTCTCTCTTTCTTTGCAAGTTGTTTCCCAAAGAAACTAGGCTTTTTGTCCTGTAAAACTTTTCATTATTGGTTTGTTTTTAAAGGTTCAAATATATAAGTAGATTTCTTTAAAAATTGTTTTAACTGGTGCCTCTTAAGTTTCCAGATACTTTTACGTATCATCAGATTATATTTGAACATACATTTGTTGACCAACATTACTCCATTTATAGCTTTCTTTATGACTTTCAAATCTATATTTGTAGATTTGAGATATAGAATGTCCTTTGAAATAAAAAGTCACAAGAAAAAACAAGACAGAATAGATAAAATTACTTTAAAGACAGCTATGAGAGGTGCCCACAGCTGTGCATCAGATAACAAATGCACTGTGCCTGCTCCATTGGAGAAAGGAGCTCAGGGAATAATGTGGATTTCTACATCCATGGGTCCCTAGTTGCTGTTCATCAGTGCTTTATTTGTCCTTAAAATCGACTTTTGTCTAACTTGTATGAGTCTCTAAGACCCCCTCCTAAGCTTCCGTGGTGGCTCAGATGGTAAAGCGTCTGCCTGCAATGCGGGAGACCCAGGTTCGGTCCCTGGGTTGGGAAGATCCCCTGGAGAAGGAAATGGCAACCCACTCCAGTACTCTTGCCTGGAAAATCCCATGGACGGAGGAGCCTGTTAGGCTACAGTCCACAGGGTCGCAAAGACTTCACTTTCACTTTCACTTTCCAGACACTCTAACATAATCACTAAACTCCTTTTACTTTCTAGGCAGCCAGATGTTATCTCAATAAGATTGTGAAGTTTGAATATGAACTCCCTCCAACTTCCTTCTCTTGTCAGCAGACTTTTCACAGGACCCACCCCTCTCCTGCCCTTCCCTCTGACCTCAGAGCATCGCCCTGGGTGTTTCCCTATTCAGAATCAGCTCTCCGCCTAGACTCCGGGCTGGCCTCCACTTTCCTCAGAGCCTTGCCCTCCACATCCCAACTCTTGCCCGTATCTCTCCTCTCTTTTTATTGATTCCTTCCCTTGGGTCTGGGGCAACCCACTCCAGTATTTTTGCTGGGACATCCCAGGGACAGAGATGGCTGGAGGGCTACAGGCCATGGGGTCGCAAAGAGCCAGATATGACTTAGTGTCTGAACAACAACAATAGCTTGGGTCTGTAAACACCCTTGAGAAATACGTCAAACCAGATAGCCTTCCTTTATGCTGTGTTTCTCTCCGGACCTCAAGTTCACTCTCTTCTTCTTTGCTGAGTGCTTTGAAAGACAGTTCTGCTCTATTTTCGCCACCTCCCGACCCATCACTTTCTCAGCCCTCTGCCCGCCAGCCTCTCTTTCCACTTCAAGGCTTCAGGAAGCGTTACTGGGACCTCTGAACTGCTCAATCCAGTGGAAGATTTTCCATCTTCCTCAGCTGCATCACCTTCTCATTTGTCAATGAAATACTGTTCTCTTGACTTCTGTGGCCAGATTGTTTCTGATTCTCCTAATTTTTTCAGCTATTTTTTTTTTGGTGGGGGGGGAGCTTTTTCTTGGGTTTTTCTTCCTCTACCTCTCATCCCACCAGTGATTTTCAACTGGAGGGTAGGTGGCCCATTAAAACATTTGGCAAAGCTTTAAAAATTTATACAGTCTGGGACACCATTCCTATAGTTTCTGATTCAGTAAGTCCTCCTAGAAACCTATAATATAGTAGTTCTATTACATGAAGGTACCACAGTTTACTAAACCATTTCTCAAGTATTCAACACATATTTATTGAGCATCTACTATATTCCAGGTATCACTGATTATTTATGTTTTTTCTTTTGTGAAAACTACTGTGATGTGTAGCCTTGTTCCACTCCTTTCATCGTCTCAGTCTAGAATCAGTACTTGAATCAGCATATTAAAATGCAGAGATTGGTCTCAAAGATCTTGATGTTTATGGCCAAATTACTTCATAGAATAGTTATATTTTTGCTTCCACCTACTCCGTGGTGTGGTTTTAGCAACGAGTTACATAAGAAGGTGGCTCTCAAATCCCGTGTCTTTATACTTGCTGTCTCCAGGTTTATGTTACACACTGCGATGAGTTCCTGACTCTTGTCTTGTTTTCTGCGTCTTTGCCTCTGAAGCCTCCTGGTCGTCCCCTCTCTGAGCTCCTTCCTCCTCCAGACAGGAATTCTCATTTTCTCCTCTGCTTATACAGCCTTTGTGTTATTCCTTCCATGAAGGTGCTTCAGGACCATTCTTCCTGTTTCCAAGACAGTCGCATTCACACGCTTCCGTGCTCCCCATGGACTTACTCACACAGTCCCCGCATGGGGAGGGGTTGCTTGTTCACTTCTCCAAGTCCCTGCGGGCAGGGTTATTCATCTTTGTGTATCCTTAGTGCTAGGCCACAGGAGCTAAGAAATATATTCCAAACCAAATGAACCATTCGGCATATTAATGTTCTTAGGTTTTATAAGTTATCCCAGAGTCTTTCATATGATCTGGAAATTTGGACTTTAGAACCTATAGACAGATGACTTTTTCTTCTTTAAACAATTTAAATCACATTTTTAGGGACTTCCCAGGTGGCACTAGTGGTAAAGAACCCGCCTGCCAACACAGGAGACATTAGCGACGTAGGTTCGATCCCTGAGTTGGGAAGATCTCCTGGAGGAGGGCATGGCAACCCATTCCAGTACTCTTGCTTGGAGAATCCCATGGACAGAGGAGCCTGGCAGGCTATGGTCCATGAAAGTGAAAGTGAAGTCACTTAGCCGTGTCCGACTCTTTGCAGCCCCATGGACTGTAGCCTACCAGGCTCCTCCGTCCATGGCATTTTCCAGTCAAGAGTACTGGAGTGGGTTGCCATTTCCTTCTCTAGGGGATCTTCCCGACCCAGATATTGGACCCAGGTCTCCCGCATTGCAGGCTGACGCTTTATTGTCTGAGCCACCAAGGAAGCAATGGTCCATAGGGTCGTGAAGAGTTGGACATGACTGAAGCAACTTGGCATGCATGTATTAGGATTTTTAGTTTTTATTAAATTTAGATAATATTTTATATTAAAATGTTATAGGTAATTTATTAATTGAAGAAAATAGAAATAACATTAAAATTATTCATGTGCTACCTACCCTCAGATAATCATTACATTTGAGCCTATTTCTTTACAGAAATTGTGTGTGTGTATGTACACATACATCTGCATGACAAAATGTGTTTTTACATAATACACTTTGAGCATTTTTTTCTATCAATAGGTATTTCAAAAGTATTTTAAATGGCTGCCCAACATTCCGTTGTATGGAAATGTCATAGTTCTTTAACTAGTCCCTTATGGTTTTACATGTAAAATTATCCCCAAGTAATTGTTAACATAAATGCTATAGTAAATACTGCAGTAGTGATTCATTTATTGAACAAATATGTGTTGAGGGTCTACTGGTCTAAACACCTACTTTAATGAAAAAATCAAGTGCGGACACAGGCTCTCGGAATATCCCATGGTGAACGAGGCTTAGGGGCTGAGAACTCTGTGCTGGGGGCACAGACCAGGGCCTGAGGTAGCAGGTCAGGGAAGGCTTCTGAAAGGAAGTGATCATAGGTTATTGGCTAGTTCCTCTGTTTCGGGATATGTATCAGAATACCACTTGGTTAATGTGATGACGTGTAACCTGTTTTATTTATCATTGACGTTTTATTGTTTTGCTTTTTGTTTACACTAAAGATAGATATTTTAATCAAGTACATTTTGAACATTATTTAAATTACCTTCCCCCTCATGCCCATCCTGTTTCCTTATTACAAATGATAATAATATGTTTTCTAATATTGGAAAATGGGCTTCCCTGGTGGCTCAGTGGTAAAGAATCTACCTGCAATGCAGGAGACATGGGTTCAATCCCTGGGTAGGGAAGATCCCCTGGAGAGGGAAATGGCAACCCACTCCAGTATTCTTGTCTGGAAAATCCCATGGACAGAGGAACCTGCCAGGCTCCAGTCCAAGGGGTCTCAAGAGTCAGACATGACTTAGGGACTAAACCACCACCACCAATCCTGAAATATCTTTGCATACTTACTTTACACCCTCATTGGGTGTGGCTTTCTAATCTTGGAATGTACTTCTGGGTGTGGATTGTTAAATCTATATTTATTTGGGAGATTTTTAAGTAGTGTTGATTTTTCTGCCCCTTTGGTCACATTTTGATATCAGGGTTATAGCCGCTTTTATAAATTATTTAGAACACCTTTCATGTTAGCTTGTGCTCTGGGACAGTTTAGGAGAAATGTTTATTCTTCAGAATTGGTAAGAATCTGTTGACAAGACCATCTTGGCCTTTAACCTTAAAAAAGTAATTCTGTATTATTCCCTGGTTACTTTCTCAATCTTCTCTAGGTATTCTAGTTGAGTTTCTCTTTCTGGATCAAATTGAGTAATTTTACATTTTTCTAGAACTTGTTAATCACAGTTTTCAAATTCATTAAGGCAGAGTTGAATCTCTCTCTCTCTCTCTTTTTCCCCCACTTATTTCAGGCAGTATTTTTCAGCTTGAAGTATTACAAGTCTAGACTATCATTTTTTGGCATTATTATGGAGCTTAACTTCCTACAAGACATAGATCTGGAAATATGAAAGATATAATTTACAGGTTAAAATGTGTCACCTACAAAGTTAGGCTTACTTAGCAGATTTAGTAGTGAACTCTAGGATCGTCACTTAGAAGAGCACGTGTATGTGGTTATGGGTGTTGGGTGCACTTTTCACATTACGTCATGGTCATATATTTAGTCTTATTGAAATAGCTTGAGCAGTTACCAGTGAGAATAGGGAGCTGGTGCTGACGTGTGATGACGGGACGTGGGAGTTGGGCTTATTCAGTAGTAAAAATAGTGCAGTCACATATGGTGATCTTTTTTCAATCAGATGGTCTCCCTCTCCATAAACAGAGGTGCCTTTTACAGTTCCTTAGGCTCTGCCTCATGAAAATCTACTATTAGTGTTTCCACTTGGCGTCTTTAGGGCTGCGTGAAGGAGGAGAGCCCCTGGGCGTCAGAGCAGGGGTGCCTGTCAGAACCGCAGGCGAGGAGGAGGCGCTGCTGGAATTGGGGTGATCATTTAGCTCCTCACTAGGTCGGAAGGCTGAGGAGCAGCTGGTTCACGTGCCCTTTCGGGGCACTGATGCAGTTTCTCCAATGCAGAAATCATCTTTAAGCTTAAGGAAGATAAAGCGCCAGGTTCTTAGGTGAAACCAGCGAAGGCCAGTGCTCAGTCTGTGGGCGGCTGTTCCTTTTTCCCTTTCTCAGGGTGCACCCGTGCTTCCCCGCGTCACTTGGCACGTTGCTGTCAGCATTTCTACCGTGGGCAAGTCACTCAGCCCCCCTCACTGGCGTAGCTGCTAGCGCTCACAGGACTCGGAGCGGTGGAGAAACGGACCCTCCCCGAAGCAGCGGTGGCTCTGCGGGGGGCGTTAGAGCAGGTTTGCCTCCAGGAGCCGCCATCCCGAGGCCATGGGGCGGGGGCCGGCAGCTGGAAGAGTCTCGGGACCGAGGGCACCTGTGCAGGGGTGTGGCTGCGGCTGCAGACGGGGGAGTGGGTCCATGGAGAACTTGGTTCGCTGCGCCGGGGAATCGGGCTTTATATTTACCATCAAGTTGATACTAAGATGATTGTGGAAAGGGTATTGTAATGCAGAGCCATTTTTCTTTTACACTTTGTATTTCTAAGTTCTTTTTTGTGTACCTGCAACCAGGTAAGACAGTCAACGCAATAAAAACACACAACTGTCGTTGAACCAAATCCTAGCAGTTTGGTGGGTTGGACCCCAAAACTGACATCCTGGACCCTCATGCTATTTGAGGAGTGGTGCTGAGACTCGGAGGTGGTACAGGAGACCCCCTCCCTTTCATCGGAGGGTGAAAATGGTCAGAGAGCAGGCACTTACTTCAAATCCTTATTTGAGGAGTATTTTATTTTTATAAATGATTTGTTTTTAATGATCCAGTCTTCTTCCCAGAACCCCAAAAGAACGGTGGTTTCCTAAGGGCTCCAGGAATTTTTTGTTTTTTGTTTTGGCTCAGTGGTTTCAGATTATGTTTCACAAGTTGGTTTTTTTTTTTTTCTTTATTTACAGTTAGTTATTTACCTGTGGTGAAAATAAAACATTTTTGCATTGTTTTCTTATACAAGCAAAAGTTTTAAAACATACAAGGCATTAAATAAGCTTGTTCATAGCCTGTACCATTAACAAATAGTTTCTCTGCTTTACCAGAAAAGAAAAACTGCCAAAAGGCGCACATTTTTAATAGTTGCAGAACCAAACTTTTACCTACACTGTCAGTAGTCTCTCCCCAGGCCTGGCACTCTTTCAGCCATGGGTCCCTCTGGATCTTAGGGATAATTATGGATCCATTCGTGTGTTGCCGGGACCTTTTCCAGGTGACCAACTCCAAGCATATTTAGTAAAAGTTGACTTAATTACAATTGCATCTTAATTTAAATACAGTAAGAACTCATTACAGTAAGAATGTGTTACTTATTTTAGATTCACCAACATGGTGTGACTGTCCATTTTGCACATATATCTTGTTTTTATTTTGAAGCAGCTGAAAAACTACTATTTATTTCTGAATGTGTCGTTTTTATGAAATTATGAGCTCAGATAACAGTGACATTGGGGAAGGCATAATGGAAGGTGTCTAAGAACCTGAGATCCTGTTCTAAACAACACGTGCCCCCCTGCCCATCAAGGCTTATGATGAGAGGTGTCCTGGCTGGGAGGTGCAGCCCTTGGCTGAGAACTGCTTTCTGTCTGTGGGTTCAAGCCGTGGGTTTGCTGTCCAGCATGGGGCTGTGAACCAATGTGTCTGGGCAAGGCAGCATTTTTCATTTTTAATAGGAAAGGACAGAAATTAGTGTATGGGTAAGTTGGTTTCTGAATTATGTATACATGTAATATACATATACACACACATGTGTAATTGGTTGGAATGTAAAAATACATTCCTTACTCTGGGTCATAGTGAAAAAAATGATAAATGTTGCTTTTAAATACTAGTAAATTGTCTTACCCGGACCAATTAAGAGCATATAATAAATGAGTACTTTCTCTGTAGCTTTGGAGAGTGTCTTTTTTTTTTTTTTTGGATGGGTTAAACGATTTTATTTTTTCTCTTAAAATGTTTTTATTTTTTTTTCCATTTATTTTTATTAGTTGGAGGCTAATTACTTTACAATATTGTAGTGGTTTTTGCCATACATTGACATGAATCAACCATGGATTTACATGTACTCCCCATCCCGATCCCCCCTCCCACCTCCCTCTCCACCCGATCCCTCTGGGTCTTCCCAGTGCACCAGCCCCGAGCACTTGTCTCATGCATCCAACCTGGGCTGGTGATCTGTTTCACACTTGATAATATACAGGTTTTGATGCTGTTCTCTCGAAACATCCCACCCTCGCTTTCTCCCACAGAGTCCAAAATGGAGAGTGTCTTTAAAACATCATATTTTACCAGGAGAATCATAAAACAGAGGTTAAATATAAACAGGACTTTTTCTAAAAAGTAAGGCAAGAGCTTATAATGACTGTTATAAACTCTGTCATTGAAGATTGTAATTACCTATTGAATTAGAGCTCCATTTAAGTAAATGCCTATACCTAACACAGTAGATACCCCAAATCTACTGATGTAAATTGAGGTCATTTTTGCAAGAATTTGTCATGTTAAAGTACAAATAGAAGGTGGCCAAACTTCAATATACTAAACAGAAACTGTTCTTTAAATACGTGTTAAGTCATGAGCTTTTGCTGCCTGGAGCCCCAGTTAATCCTATTAATGAAAAGTTGTTTTATTATATAATATCAAATTATGTATGCACAAACTCTTACACATAGTCATTACTGCTATGAATATATATCAGTACAATATATACATATGTGTTATTTATGGTTCTTAAGTTTAGGCAAACTGCTGGCATAGAAGTAATAGTGCTTTTCATTTTTTTGTTTCTCAAAGACTGTGTATTTAATACTTATTTACATTTTGAATATCTCCAATATACTCAGTATTATTTATTTTTGAGAAAGTGTGCCTTGTGCTTTTGTCATGTATATTAACATAGATTTCAGTCACACATTTGGAATTCTCCTTTTGAAGTAAAAGTTCTGCTAAATACAGAATCTACTTTCTGCATTTATTAAGGGCTTTTTTTTTTTTTTCCCCATTACTGTTTCGTTTTACTCATCATTTCATGAGAAATAACTAAAAGCTTGCAAATGAGAAAAAAATTGTATCATTTCCAAAGACTGTCTCTTCTCCCCTCAAATCTTACTCTGGATCTGATAACCAGCAGGGAGCTAATAGGCCGTTGCTGTGGGGATGAAGATGGAGTTGTGATAAACCATGACTTGTTTCTTTCATTCTCATGCTCCCCATCTGCCTTGATAAGGCAGGCTGGATGGATCAATATGCAATGGAAAGAAGTTTGCTCAGTGAATGGAAGGTTCTTTGAGTTTCTGGCTTTTCCGGCAAGGCTGGCGGGGGAAGAGGCAGGTAGCACCGGAGGTTGAAGGGCCTGTGGTGGGGAGGATGCCGTCTTCCGTGGCCAGCGATGATGTTTAGTATCAGTGACCATTGGGAGCTGATAGTGGATACTGGGAGGTTATGAGTGGCTGACATACCACTATTTTGAAAGCATTTAAACTTTGCTCCAGTGGACTAGCTGAAATGTCACATCATTATGGTTACGGTGTTCATTTCAGTATAGAATAGCATCAGGAATTTTGTTACCTTTTACCAGTTAGTGTTTAGACCACTGTATTAAACTTAGAATTGGTTTCTGTCAATCTTCAATTATGTATATCCTTATAGAAATTTAAATTAATTGTTACCAACGTAGAACATGCGCTTATTGACCAAGTCCAGTTGTGCTCAAAGCTCAGACGGGGGGCTGCAGCTCTGGGAGGCAGCCGCCCCAACTCTTTCTTAGTCGTTGCTTCTTTCAGAACCATGCTCATCTGAAAGTGATGATTGCAGAAGTGCTGTATATTTGTTGCTGTTTTTCAGTTGCTCAGTCGTGTCTGGCCCTCTTGCGACCCCATGGACTGTAACCTGCCGGGCTCCTCTGTCCATGGGATTCTCCAGGCAAGAGTATTAGAGGGGGTTGCCATGCCCTCCTCCAGGGGACCTCCCCAACCCAGGGATCGAACCGAGTCTTCTGCATTGCAGGCGGATTCTTTACTGCTGAGCCACGGGGGAAGCCCTTAGTTTTTGTTCAGTGCCTCTTTAATTCAGTATTCCACCCTCACAGTTCATGGGTAATTATTCTGTAACCAACGGTTGGCAGAAGCATCGTGTTGCTGTGCTTCAGCCCGTCATTTATTTTTCATCCTTTTATTTCTTCCATGTTTGACTTAGGTCTTAGGCCATCTATGAACTTAGCTTAGACTTATTTCTAAGCCAGTTGGCATTTGTTGAAACTCACCAGTGAAATTTGTATGTCTTCATAAAAAAAAAGAATTATTTTTATGTAGTTTGAATAGGCAGTTATACATTTTAAAATTATGGTTCAGTATTTAAAACGCACTAATTATTTGCATTGTGGAAACAATTGGAAGTAGCCCTTGTGACTAAGACTTAATTAAAATTACAATTTTAAAAGGACTCTATTATTTAACAGTTTACACATGTTTGTTTCATAAATAATTCATTCAACAGATACTTATTACTATGTGTCAGGTACCATTTATAAGTAATATACTTGTTTTGCTGTCTTCTTATTTGTGTATGATGAATTAATTTATACTTTTTTTGTTTTTCTTAGACAAAATTGAAGAAGCACAAAAAGAACTAAATGGGGCAGAAGTGTCAAAAAAAGGTAAGTTAAAATCAACCCCAGTATAGGCTTTATTTTTGCAGAGATTCCTGTATAAATACCTTATTATTGCAACCTTTCTAAATGAATCAATGTAAAATTGATACCTAAAAGTTGATGGACTTTGCTTTATGTGCATAGCATAATATGCACTTTGTTTTAAGTGCATAGCATGTTCTGTGACTATTTCCCAGGTGTTACCTGTTTTGCTGTGGGGAGTATGACAGCTTGTTGTAGATCTTCTGAAAGTCCTATTTGGGAGACTGTCACATGGCCATAAATGGGGCCAGTATAATGGGTACTGATGGCTGTGTTCACGTATATGTGTGCTTCTGTGTGCTTGACTGGCGGAGTATTTTTTTTTTTTTTGATGTGACAAAAGCCTAAGACAACCAAAATAACACAAATGCTAGTCAGTGTAGGAATAGTTGTCTCAGTTGTAGTACCTTCATATTTGGGGATGTTATGCAGCTTTTTAAAAAATGTTAATTATTTCAGTTGACTGTGATTTGTTGCAGTGGTGAGAGATGGGGCAGAGGAAGTTGATTCACTTTTATTTATCTGGATCTGTGTTCTTTCCTTAGTTTTCGTGGGTAAATTTTGCATAAGGAATAAAAAGCTTACAAGCAAAAAGTGGTTTTCATCACAGAAAGCGTACTGATTATTTTCTCAGCTAATGTGAAAAAAGACATTTTATGTACAACAGTCTGTGGAATGGGAGGAAGACAGGAAGGTGGATAGAGTTCCAGCACACTCTAATGTTAATGGGTAAAATTGATTAAAAGGATGTAAGATTCTCTTTCTGGCATTTAGATTTCATAATTTAGTTTTGCTTTGTTCTTATTACATATTACCGCAGGATGTTTTGGCAGAAAAATTTAGCCATGTAGGATTCCAATGGAAAGTCTTTTTCTTTTTTTTTTTAATCTAAGTAGATTCCTAGCTGGGCTTTCCCCGTGGCTCAGTGGTAAAGAATCTATCTTCGATACAGGAGACGCAGGAGAACTCTGGTTCGATCCCTGGGTTGGGAAGATGCCCTGGAGAGGGGCATGGCAACCCACTCCAGTATTCTTGCCTGGGAAATCACATGGACAGGACCCCTGACAGTCGATGGGGTCACAAAGAGTCGGACACGACTGAAGCGACTTAGCAGCAGCAGCAGCAGCAGCAGATTCCTAAGTAGATATCTTTGGTGGAAATAATTTCAGGTCGTCCACGTTCTCTGTCCCTTGGCCCAGCCTGGGCAGCCTCCAGGGCTGTTTGGGGTTGGTCTGGGTAGCTTCGCTGTGATGTGCAGACATCTTAAAAGTATCTCCCCTCTTTATCTGCTCCCCTCAGCACTTTCCATGGGATTTCTGGAAGGCCCATATCAAACATGACCCTTCAGTGGCACTCTTGCCAAAACACAGTCTAAGAAGAGTTGAGAAGTCACCACAGCCAGGTCATCCCTTTGAAAGGTTGACTGAAGCTCCCTTCCGCACACTGCTGAAATCCTAAAGCATTTGAGACACTCAGGCTGTAAGAACCTAGGAGTTTAAACTTCGTCATGGTCAATCTTTTCCATGTCTAGTACCGGTTCAGAGCTGCTTCAGTTAGCAATATAAATGTGTTCTGGTCTTACTTTTCCTTCTTTCCTACCCCTGTGGCAAAGAGCTTTAAAAACAGTGAACTAAGTGTCTGATAGGAAGGAGGAAATGGAACAGAGGTTCTAGAAAAAGAAATGGGATAATGAGGTTGAAATAATCCAGTGGGCTGCGTTTGGCAGGCTACATTTATTTAAGACCCAGGATGAATACCAAGCAAGCCTTGTTCTGTGCGGTTCACTGCCCAGTGTTACTACTCAGCTTGCAGTTTTACATATGCATTCTGGGCAAATTAAAAATAAAGTCGTTTTGCTCCAATATCAGTTTGTCCTTGACAACATGAGATAAACTTTTTGAGTAACAAAGGTCCTTGAGATTTCTCAGATCTTTGCTTGTTGAGCTGTCTTGTTTGATGAAAGGAAATCCATTTTTTCTTTTGTAGAATCTACTTTAGAAATTTGGAGTTTTTTATTGATTTATGGATCATCTAGAATAGATCGTTTTTTCACTACTTTTTCCAACTTTTGGTGATTTCCCCCTGAAAATTTAACTTTTTCTACATCTGCCTTTTTTTCTTTAATTGGTACTTTGTTCTAAGGCTTTGTGTCAATTGAAGATGCTATAGTCCTTAACCCACTGGAGGTTCTTTCTCCCTCTTCTTTTTCTTACCAGTAGTAACCATTAGTTACAAGTAACTAGTTTATCTTCAGAAGCAATTAGCATACTGGTAGGCTCTTAAAGAAAACAATCCTTGCTTATTGGTAGATTTTAAAAGATATCTTTCCTGTTTTTTAACATTTTAAGGAAAGATTAATCTGTGCAGTACAGTATAATGACAGAGAAACTGACTGTTCATTATATACCAATAGAATAAAGCAGTGAACTAAATTATGGTAGCCCATTTCTTTTATTTTTTCTCTCTGTTTATGAATGAAAATCAGATGGCTTGAATTTTATTTGTTTTGGTTTTGACCAATTTGGGGATAAATATAGAAAGCAGCATTCATCAATTCTCTATAATGTCCTTGTTTTCTTCCTTATAGTGCTATATACTTGGATTTAGTATCCATTGTGCTTGACACTTTCTAAAATCATTGCGTGAGATTTAAATAAAATAAACAGTGATGAATATGCATAAAGTGAACTGGGAAGAAATAAATTTATCAGTTAATTAGGAGAGCTTTTATGTGCTGATTCATGCATAAACTTTGATTTTAATACTTTGTTTTAAATTTTTATCACACAATATTTGACCCCTAAAATAATCCATGTAAGTATATGTAATATGTATTATTACATATATATGCAATGTCATGTATTATTGTGTATGTATTTTATATATGTGTGTAACATTATGTATTATCACATATCTAATACCTAGTACTTATATTAGTATATGTAGTATATATTGTTATAACATCATGACAGTAGCATGGTCATCTTTGATTCTAAAAGCCAATTTAAGAACTGGCACATTGCTAATATGTACTATTGTATCAACCTACATACTAGTCTTCACTTCATCCCAATACCTGCTTGGTAGAAAGTCTTAACTTTGTGTCATCATCTGCATTTCCTCTTTGAAAAAATGTCTCTTAACTTCTTTTGCCCCATTTTTAAATTAGGTTGTTTGGGGTTTTTTATTTGATGTTGAGTTATATGAGCTCATATATAGCTCATATGATGTTGGGTTATATGAGCTGTTTATATATGTTGGTTAGTCCCTCATAGGTCACATCATTTGCATATATTTTCTCCCATTCAATAGGCTGTCTTTTCATTTTGCTGATGGTTTACTTTGCTGTGCAAAAGCTTTCAAGTTTAATTGGGTCCCATTTGCTTATTTTTACTTTTATTTCCTTTACTTTAGGAGATGGAGCCAAAAAAAAAAAAATGCTGCTGTGATTTATGAAAAAACATATTTTGCTTCTTTTCCTCTAGGACTTTTGTAGTATCCAGTCCTACGTTTAGGTCTTTAATCCAGTTTGAGTTTATTTTTGTGTATAGTATTAGGAAATGTTTTAATTTCACTCTTTGACATGTAGCTGTCAAGTTTTCTCAGCACCACTTACTGAAGAATCTTTTTTCCCCAGGGTATATTCTTGCCTCCTTTGTCAGAGATTAATTGTCAATGTATTTAATAAAGTTACTCCAGCTTTCTTTTTTGCTCTTCAGTCAGGTATTTTTCTTATAATTTATCCACTTTCTTAGCATTTAAGTTTATTGGCAAAAAGTCACTCATGGTATTCTTTCTCGCTGCTGCAGGATCTGTAGTTGTGTCTCCGTTTTCTCACTGTTCATTTATGCGTTTCTCTCTACGTTGAGTAGTCTTGCCAAAGTTTGTCTGTTCCATTCCCCTTTTACTGTAACTTCTGAGTTTCTTGCTATCGTCTTGTATAATACTCCCATTTCATTACATTTTGCTCTGTGTTATCTTTTCTTCTTCTTTGGGCTTATTCTGTTATCCAGTTTCTTAAGTTGGTAACTGGGCTTATTTTTTAAGTCTTTATTCTTCTCTACTAAAATCACTTGAAGCTATTAATTTCCTTATAAACTTTGCTTTAGCTGTATTAAACATAGTTTCATATTTGCTACTTTGATTAATTTTTGTGCTGTTTTCTTCTTTGACTCCCTTGATAGAATTTTTTTCCCTCAGGGATGGTTGGGGATTTTGTTTATTTTTTTGTTAGTGATTTCTGACTTAATTGCACTGTTATATTAATTGCCTTTTGAAATGAGTTTGTATTTCTAAAATAATTTGCTCTCTGTTTCTGAATACAGTGTAATCAAAAGTTTCAGGGAATGGTATATAAAAATGCTCCTAGATTTTATATTAGAAATTTAAGAATTCAGCATTTTACAGAAAAATTGATCATTTTACAAAGATGGGAAAGCTGAAGTTGAAAGCTGTTAAATAACTGTATCCCAGGGATTGCAACATAGGATGAGGAATTTTCAAGTTTGTGTTATTCTACTGTTATTCTGCATTGTAACTGGATGAAAGCTGTGTTCTAGTGGTAATTGAATTGATAATAGTTGTTCAGTCACTCAGTTTTGTCCGACTCTTTGCGACCCCCATGGACTGCAGCATGCCAGGCTTCCCTGTCCTTTACCATCTCCCAGAGCTTGCACAGACTAATGTCCATTGAGCTGGTGATGCCATCCGGCCATCTCATCCTCATCCTCTGTTGTCCCTTTCTCCTGCTTTCTGTCTTTCCCAGCATCAGGGTCTTTTCTAGTGCATTGGCTCTTCATATCATGTGGCCAAAGTTTTGGAGCTTCAGTTTCAGCATCAGTCCTTCCAGTGAATATTCAGGGTTGATTTCCATTAGGATTGACTGGCTTGATCTCCTTGCAGTCTAAGGGACTTTTAAGAGTCTTCTCTAACACCATAGTTCAAAAGCATCAATTCTACAAAAAAAATAAAAAATAAAAAAAAAAATAAAAATAAAAAAGCATCAATTCTTTGGCACTCAGCCTTCTTTATGGTCCAACTGTCACATCCATGGATAACTACTAGAAACACCATAGCTTTGACTGTATGGACTTCTGTAGGCAAAGTAATTTCTCTGCTTTTTAATACACTGTCTAGGTTTGTCATAGCCTTTTTTCCTAAGGAGCAAGCACGTCTGTGCTATTCTACTGTCACTCTGCATTGTAACTGGATGAGAGCTCTGTTCTAGTGAGAGTTGAGTCTATGGTAGTTACTCCTGTTCTAAAGTAGTCCTTTGAGCAAAAAGATCCCCTTTTCAAAAAAATATTGTAATGACTCAGGAAAAAGTAGGAGTCCAATAGTAGATATAGAAAAGGGTGGAGGTTCTAGGTCAGTTTGCATTGAGATTTTTCATATTATTATGTCTCAAACAGCAAAATCCTAAAATCACCACCATAATATCTAGTTTCCTTTTAGCAGCTATCATTCTGAAATTATATACTCTAGTCACCAGAAAGTTTTTTTATTTAAAAAAAAATTCTGTTTATCATCTGTTTTACCATGTATATGTGAATAATTAGTCCTAAGCATGTAAGTCATTTATGGCTTAAGAAATATAGTAAGCAACTTATCCTGCTGAAATAACCCTATGATATTCAGACTTACTCCAAAGAGTCACTTGACAAGTAGGATTTCTGTTAACATAGGCATAATGTACTGCCTGGAATTACCCACTTGTTATCTGGGGAAGCTTGAGGGAAGTTAGGTTCCTGTGTAAAACTAGATGAATAATTCAGAAGTGAACTGTCTAGTGAGCAGAAACCTAGATTGTGAACTCTGATTAGTGGGTAAATATGAAAGCTAGCATTTGCTCACCTACTTTCCTAAATTTTTGGAAATTCTTTATAACATGAATAAGTTTTCAAGGACTGAAAAATAAGTCCCCCTTTTTTTTTCTTTTTTAAATACTGAATGTGATATTGAAAAAAAAAGAAATGAAGGTTGATTTGAAATAGTATTTTATGTTAATAAGGTTATACCTTTATGCCAGTGACATTCTCTTCCTTAAGAATTTTGCTAAGTATACTTAAGGAAATATGAGAGCATGTTCCCATAATTGGGGGTGATGAAGTCCTTCCTAAGTTAAGACTAAACTTTAGGTGGCATAATGGAAAAGTTGGACTGATTTTTCTTAAATTGAAATGAATAATGTTAATGCAAGATAAGATGAAAATGTTTTAGAACAGTCTGGGAGAAAATTTGTGCAATAAAACAAAACTTGGTTGGGTTGCTTACAATGTTATGAATTTGGAAAGGTATTAGCACTTGACAGAATGAAAGCTCACACTGATACAGCCAGTGGGAAGGCTAGTGTGATATGTTTGTGAGATGTCTGAACTAGAAAATTTTTTTAAAGGAATGCAGTTTAATTATTTCAGTATTATAGTAATGCTAGCTAGTTTATAAATTAATAACCAGGAAATAATGTAATTAAATGAGCATTAATGGGTGTTTATTTTTAATTGAAATGTTTATAAATTCTACTTTCTTAATATTAAATGCTCAAAAAAGGTTATCATATTTTTCTTTCATTCTTTTCTTCAGTAATTTTTTTTATTAATGCATCAGCCATTCTTTTTTCGCTCTAGAAAGTGGAAAGAAAAGAAAAAGTCTGTACCTTAAAGGAACCTATGTGCTTTAATCCAGCTCTTGTGCAAATTATCATAAAATCCGAATTGGTGGAATCAAAATTCATGAGGTTTTCTGTAGACTGGCAGCAGTGCCTAACAAATTTCCCTTGGGAAAACAGCTACAGCTTTTCTGTTTTTTAGAAAAGAAATTCATCTCTCTTTTCTTTTAATATTATCTTACTTGGAATTTCAGATTTAAATATGCAGGTCTCCTGAAGTGTTCTTTTAGTGTCATAGACAATGCTAATGGCTCAGATTGCCAGAAAATTAGTATTATTTTAATTATTTGTGCCATGTATATGAGTTTAAAGTGTCATGTGTCAATCCTGCCAATATCTTGAGATTTAAAAATACTAGCTCCCAAGAGATCATTGCTTCACAACTAGACTATGCCAGTTTTATAAATACAGGTTCATGTCACTGTTTCCTCCTCTTGTGATTCCCTCTCTCTTCTGTGTTGGTAGTACCCTCCTCTGGAGAAGGAAATGGCAACCCACTCCAGTATTCTGCCGTCCATTGGGTCGCACAGAGTCGGACATGACTGAGCAACTTAGCATGCATGCAAACAAACCATCTTTTAGTAAAATAAGTAAATATTCTGTTCATGGTGTTGAAATGCAAGAAACTAAAACTTTGCTTCCTGCAAATTTTGAGAGGCAAAACTCTCAAAATATTTCTTAACAGTATTATTGATTACTCTCTATTGAGTAATCATTTATTAAATTAGAAGCTAAAATAGCTAACAAGATGTTACTTTTATAGGATTTATTGAAAGGTTTGCATTCTTTCACACTTTTATAGCCTTTCCATTGACTTCAAAATGTTATGGATTGTAAGGTACACAGTGATCTCATGTACCATTTAGGAAGGGAAAAATTGACTGGCAGATAAGGGAGGACAGGGTGCTTTTCTAAGTGATTGGAAGATGCACCAGGATTTCAGGAAGATTAAAATGTTCAAAACACATTTGTTTAAGATTCTGTGAAGTGTGTGTTTATGTCCACTGTTTCGTTTTTTGACAAGAGAGATATAAAACAGCTTAGATTATGAGATGTGGATGTGAGCTGCTCTGAAGACAATATCCCTGAGGATGATGGAAAACAAAGGAATGGGTCTTATTCTGTTGGTTCACTTGGGGATTCATGGAAGAAAGATAAGGCGGGGGAAACCCAGATTATGTTTAATTTACCATCTTCGCTTTTGGGATAATTGACTTCATGCATATGCCTCTTCAGTATTACTTTTTTATACGAGTCGTGTTGTAGGGTGATTTAAAAGGATAATGCGTGCTGCTGTTGGTTGATTTATTTAAACTTTCCCCCAGCCTTGCTTCTGTGACCTATGTGTGGGGCAAAAGAAAGAAAAGAAAAAGAGAGAAGCAGGCTCAGACGTTTGTTGCCCACACGGGGACTTGTTCTTTTTCTCGTTTACTCAGATGAGAGAAGGCAATACCTGCGTCACATGGAAGTGAAGGATACAATTCTGGGGAAGAAAGAACAGAAAATAAATGCAAGGGGGAGGCAGAACCAATTGGAAGTAGGCAAACAACTGCGAGGAATTCTATAAAATAAATTTTAAAAAATTGAAAGCAAACAACAGAGGACCATTTCACTGAAATAGAGCATTCTTTTACTCCTGTTTCACTATCCAGATGTGTTTTGTTGGGCTGTGCTATATGTAAGAAGAATATCAATTTTTAAGGATGATGATTTAGAATTCTGCACCAACCACCAAGCTTGGGATACTGTAGTAGCTATTTCATTCAAGAAGAGATTTGGAAAAAGAAAATGAGACTCTGTGGGTGAAAGAGAAAAGGCAGGAAGAGACTGAAGAAAATTTAAATGAGAGCAAATGTATATAGTAACGTATGCACCTAGCTGGATATTTAGTGAGTGAGGACATGGTTTGACAGATGATGGTATTGGAAGTGCAGCCCTGCATCAGAATGGGGAGGCCGCTATGCGGGTTCATTTCTGGAAGCCCGCCACATAGCACCTAGTGACCCACTCAGTAACGGGTAACAAAACCCTTCCATGGCTACCTGTGTCTCTTCAGTGTGAAGACAGCGCCCTAACAGCCGATGAGATCTCAGCCCATTAAGCTCCTTGCCTCACCCCTGCCACACGTGGGGATGAGTGCTCTGGTCCCGTTTTGCCCAGCATCATATGCTGGCGCCTCCTGCGGTTCCTGGCGCATACAGTAGGCACTGGGCAAATATTTAGTTGGCTGTTCTGCGCACCCAGACTGGCCTGTAATATTAAATCTGTTTTGTGACCTAATTGGTAGTGTTTCCTTATATTTAATATGAAAAGTTACTATATGAAAGTTGAGTGTTTGTGAGGGAAGAAGAGCATGTATATGTCTTTGGTTAGATGTACCTGCTCAAGTTTGCACCTTCTTGGGTCGATTGTATTTATAACCTCTTACATTCTGTATGTTTTACAAGTATCCAAATATTTTAAGACAGAGTATAACCTTCTCTCATAAGTTTAAATAATTTTTACGGTTGCTGTATCCTTCCCTTTCTCATTTCTGAGAACATTTATTATTGATTAGATTGATTTTTTATTTAATTAAAAATTTCAAACAGAATTGTTACTTATTCTGCTTTAAAGTTTTTCAATTTGATATATCTCTGATTTTACTTTTTATTTCTACAATCAAAATTATTTCTCTGAAATTATATTGACTGCTTAAAAATTTTCCTTTCATATATAAAAAAGTTCCATAGTATTTGCCTTTGTATGATTACTGACATAAATATTTTGAGTACTTATTTCATCTCTACCTGCTAGATTTTGATCTGTATTTTAAATTATTGCTAAATAAGCAGGTATTTGTTAGGTTCTTAATTTGCTAACTTCCTGCTTTGGGGTTGAATTACACATTAGTTGTATGTGAATAATACGTGTAGGTGATGAATTTAAAAATATGAAACTCCAGGTGATGGGTAGAGATTTGCCAGCTCTGTACTCTAATCCCATCATATTTTAATGTTTTTAAACTTTATGAATTTTTTTATTTTATACAAGATTTTGTAATATATAAAATTTAGTGTGTTTATTCTATTACATTTTTCCTTTTCTGTTAAAATCTATATTCTTTTCCTATTTCCTGCCTTTTTGCTGTATATAGCCTGTTAATGGTGAATTTCAGATTCCCTTCCTCACCCTATTTTTCTATTTCTCTTGAACAGTTTTTTAAAAATGTATTCCATTACCTATTTGTTATACGATAAAAGTTAATGCTGTATCCTGCATTGTGTAAACCCTTAACTAAATGATTCTTGGTCTTATTTGGAGGCACTGACTTCAGATTCCACTTACATCCCATCCCTGCTTTTCTTTTCAGGGCTGAGGTTCTGTTCAGAATTGCTGCGCTGTTCTGTTTTGCAGTGTATATCCCCCATTAGGAATGTTGTCAAGGCCTCTGAATCCATTTTTTGTTAGGAAACTAAACTTATTCTTCACTGAGACCACATGCACCACTCTGCTCTTCTCTCAATGTGTCTTTCATGAGGCTTGGTGGTGCCCCAGAGGCTGCTGCTGGGTTAGATGCTGGCTCCAAGCTTCCGCAGCTCTACGTTCATAGCATTTGTACCTTCTTTAGAGTGTGTCCATTTACCCTGCTTTTGACTTACATGCTATTATTATCATGTATTTGAGTCCACAGATATTCTTTACTATTTGTATACAGCTGCTACTCATCTTTCTTTTTACCTGTATTAATCAACTTGGGACTTATTTTTGTCTTACATCTCTAGCTTCCCATGAGGGATACTTTTATTTTACATGAAGAATCATCATTTTTCATTAATGCAGGTCTGTTGTGACAAATTATTTCAAATTTCATTTATTAGAAAATGTTTCTTTTTCATTCTTGAAAAAATACTTTTAATCCAAGTATAGAAGCATAAAATTCGAGTTTGGCAGTTTATTTCCTTGAGTACATTGTAACTGTGGAGATGTCTGCTTGTGAGTCTAATTATTGTTCGTCTGAAGGCCGTCCTTTTGGGCCTTGTCTCTGACTTTTGCAGTTTTCGCGGTGATGTGCATAGGTGTGATTTCTGTGTATTTATCTTGCTTGTGGTTTATAGCATTCTAGAATCTGTAGATTCATGTGTTTCATTAGTTTGTGGAAACTTTTGGACCTTATTTTCTCAGATTTATTACTTCTGTCCAATTATTTTGAAATATGCCACATTTTCATATACTAAATGCCTTTATAGTCCTACAGATTCTCAAGTTTAACCATTAATATGATTTTGAGAAAATACTATTTAATCTCTGTCCATGTAGGTGTCTTTACATAATTCTTTTTCAGAATTTTATTGTCTAATTTAGAATATTATTCTCCTAAGTGAGGAATAGAGTCATGTCATATTTTTTAAAAAGCAAGTTTTAAACATTGTTTGAAATTGTATAAAGTTTATAAATTTTAAAAGAATTGATATCTTCAAAATATTGATTATCTTCAGGAACATGTATGTTTCTTCATTTTGTGAGCACCTTCATATCAGAAAACTTTTAAATTTTCTGTAGGTTTTGAATATTTTGTGCTAAATGTATTTCTAGGCATTTTTCTATTTTTATTGCTGTTATATATAGAATATTTTTTTCATTATATTTTCTAACTGTTTTTGGTATGAGCGAAAGATATATGTATGTTTTGGGTAGACAGCTGACCTACTGAAACTCTTATTAGATGTAGTAGAGTTTCAGTTATTTCTCCTAGGTACCCTAGGAAAGCACTGTTATCTGCAAATAATGCTGTTTTCTTCCTTACCATCATTTGTATCTGATTTTTTAAAATTCTGTTATTGTATTGGCTAGATCTGGAGAAATGATTAAAAGTCATAGTGATTATTACAAGAATCTTTTTGTTGACCCCACCTTTAGAGATTTCTCTAGTGTTTGATTTGAGTGTTGCCTCTCATTGGCATGGTAAATATTCCTTATCATGTTTTCCTAGTGCTGTGAAGGTTTGTTTGGATTTTTCTAATTCCCCTATGACTTCCTCTTTAACCCCTAGGCTATTTAGAAATACATTATTCAATTTCCAAATATTTGGGGATTTTCCAGATGTCTTTCTGCTGTTTATTTCTCATTTAATTTTGCTGTGGTCAGAGAACATACACACTCCTTTTCTGAGCAACAGACTGTTTTTAAGTTTAAACAGTCACATGTGCCCTGTGGCTACCTGTGTTCGTTTTCCATTGCTGTCTAATAAATTACTATAAACTTATCAGTTCAAGAAATACTTAATCCTGTAGTTCTGTAGGTCGGAAGCCCCACATGGTCTCACAGGGCCTCAGTCAAGGTGTCAGCAGAGCCCCGTTTCCTTCTGGAGTCTCTAGGAGAGAATCTGTTTCCTTGCCCACTCAGGTTATTGACAGAATGAAATCCCAGTGACCCCCACACCTAGCAGCTTCATGTCTCATCCTGTTTTTCTGAATGTGATACTTAACACTGTTGCTCACATTTTCTCCTTAGAAGTCTCTAAACCCTGGCTTCCTGGGCCCTCCTGTCACATATTTTGTATTTTGTCTTTTTTTTTTCCTAGCATTTGCTGTCGTTATTTTTGTCATCATTATCATTCTTGTTGTTTCTAGCCCACCCTTAAATGCAGGGATTACCCAGACCTCTGATGGCAGACCTCTCTACTGTGTACCCTCTCTGGCTTCTCATTTCTGTACTTTCATGAAAACAGCACTCACTGCATACTCCCAGATCTGTGCCTCTAGCCCGTACTCTCTATAGGGAGAGAAAAGAATATGTGCATGTCTATTTAATATATCATCATTTTCATACTGCTGTGTAATCTTTGTAATTACTTGAAATGGATGTCTAATGTTATGTTAAGTGGCTCTGCCATTATTAGTCTTACCATTTCCATGCTGAACATGTCTCGTCCTAGGTCTGCAGCTATAATTTATAATTCTACATGTGGATATTGAGCTTGAGATTTGGTGGGATGGAAAGTGAGTTGATTTCCACTCCAGCCACACCTCCCTCCCCCAAAACGAGCTTAGTCTTGGCCCTTCCAGAGAGACAGGGAGCCTCAGCACAACCTCTGGCAAGCCTTTCTCCGGCTTTCTTGCTTTGAATCAGCTCAGAGGTCCACTGTCACTGCCCGAGTTCAGGGTAGCATTTTAATTCTTGCCTGAACCACTGAAAGGCCTTCTAAATGGTGCCCCCTCCCTCTGATCTCTTGACTGTCTGACACCAGTGTGACCTCAGTTGTTAGAAAACAGGTGGTCCCCATGTCCCCAAAACCAGGAGAGATCTGAAGTTGTTCACACTTATGTACTTTTTAGTCAATTAGAAAAAGAGACTCAGCTTCAATCAAGGCAGGGTTTTGAACACACTGTTAGGTTGTAGTTCACCATACCTGACACTAGCCAACCATGGGAATATCCTTTGTCATACTTTAGCTCCCATTTCCTTAACTTTATTCCTTAAACAAGGAGAATGGTAAAGGAGATCCAAGAAAATCTTATAAGTGTGAACACAGCTCAGAAAAACACTGTTGGGATCATATTCTCCATTGAACTCTACCCACTGTGATTCCCCATGATTTTAGGTAATAGATAAGCAGAGAGAGTTTGAAAAGGACCAAAAGTTCAGCCTTAAAGAAATTATTATCTCAGAAACAGAAGCATTTTTTAAGCTTCTTTAAACTTAGTTAAGATAATAAATTTATTTAAAGACACAATGGGCTTCTTTCCTGGGGGCTCAGACAGTAAAGAATCTGCCTTTAATGCAGGAGACTGGGGTTCAATCCCTGGGTCAGGAAGATCCCCTGGAGCAGGAAATACCACTCCAGTATCCTTGCCTGGGAAATCCCATGGACAGAGGAGCCTGGCAGGCTACAGTCCACGGGGTCACAAAGAGTTGGAGCAACTGAGCGATCAGCGCGCATGTATGTGTGCGCGCGCACACACACTCACACACAGTCACACATAATATGAGGCAATAAAATGAGATGACATGGAAAATACGGAACTTAGGGAACAAAACAATGTCAGTCAAAAACTAATAAAATTGAAACAACAAGGAACTTAATGGCCTAAAAATCAAATTATTGATGTAAGGGGAAAAGCTTTAGATAATTCTAGAAAAAGCAAAGGAGAGAAACAAAAAGATGGAAGCAATTTAAATCATCATAAGGGTGGTCCTGCACAAAGATAATTGATGTCAGTAATGTAAAAGAGCCCACCCCAAAGAAAAAAACGGCCAGAAAATATATTTGAATAAATAATAAAAGAAAACTTTTCTGAAATAAACTAAATGTATCTCCTTTTAGAGGTTCATTGTGTTCCAGGAAAAAAAAAAAATTGAAAGGTGTACAGTGGTCATTTTGGAGCTGACTACTAGTTTTGTTATTAGACTTTGAAAAGAAACTTTCTTGCAGACACTCAGGCAGAAAAAAGGCAAGTCACCTCAAGGAGGAGAAACTACTTGTTACGCTGTCAGCAGGCTTCTCTTTATAAGCTTCACCGCCAGAAAGCAAAGGACTGTACACGCTTTTGAAGAAAGGAAATGGTGTATTAGCACCAGGTATTAAAATTCAGAGAACAAAGAGTAAACAACTATGCAAATAGAGTGTAAATGTTCTAAACATTCAACAGAGAGAGATGAGTGGGTCTTCATTTAAAATTGAAACGTGGCTCATAAAATCTGTTTAAAATGTGTTTTTTTCACATTTAGAATGATCTCTATAAAGAAATAGGAATCTTAAGTCATTCCTTCTCCTTCATCTCAACTTCATTTTCTTTAAATACAAAATAGAATTATCTTTTTTGTTTTTCATATACATAGAATGTCCCCTTTAAAACTTCCTATGGTATTTCTTGGTAATTTGCCTGTGAGTTGAATTTGTGCATTTTTTTTTTTTCCTTTGGAGTGTAAGCCATCGTTTAACTCTTTTTTTTTTTGGACAAACAGCTTTACCTAAAAATAAAATCTTATTCCAGAAAGTATGCAAAATATAAAATAAACATGTTCACCCCAGTCAAGGCTCAGGTCACACTGGGTTGTGGATGGGCTTGGCGTGGGCAGGTTTTTCCAATCTCCTCTGCTTTTGCTCTGACAGTCGCCCGGGTTGGCAACTGCTGCTCCTCCAAGCGGCTGCTCTGCTGTTTTTGTGTCTATTTTAACAGCCTAGTGGCTCTCACTCTTGTTTCAGCCCACCTCCAGATTCTTGGGAAGTGATTGGGAAACTTCTCACCGGAGATGCTGGTCATCATTTTTCATTTCGCCCTCTAGCTTGTGTAGTTAATGAGAGGCACCAAATACATCACTGACTTTACTGCATTCGTCCTGAAGAGGGAAAGCCAGTGAGGAAATACCATTTTATAACTGAGTGGGTTGAAGAATCAAAAAGATTTGCTCAACATCATTTTGTAGAGGTATCAACAATATTCCTTCCCTGGTGGTTCAGATGGTAAAGCGTCTGCCTGCAATGCGGGAGACATGGGTTCGATCCCTGGGTCGGGAAGATCCCCTGGAGAAAGAAATGGCAACCCACTCCAGTACTCTTGCCTGGAAAATTTCCATAGACGGAGGAGCCTGGAAGACTACAGTCCACGGGGTTGCAAAGAGTGGGACACGACTGAGAGACTTTGCTTCTATCAACAATACTGATACCTTCTTTTTTTTTTTCTAGTTTTCTTTAGCTCAAGTATTTTCATCATACCTTCCCTCCTTTTATTTGCCTCTCTGACTGTAGTGGTTAAATGTATCTTTAGTGGATTAGTATTTTTTTTTTCATTAAATTAAAACATGAGTGCACATAAACTGATGTCACAAGATGACTAGAAATTTTTATTTTATGTAAATTCTTCAGTTAATGCAAAGCAGTTATTTTGGTGTAGCCATTTGGGTCTAATATGAATTTCAAATAGGTGCACTGTAACAGCTATTTGAAAATAATGAGAATTTACAGTATTTGGCTTCCTTATAAGTAAGTAATATAAGCTTGAATAATTTTTGTTGATGTGCCCAAGGATCCAACAAAATCGAAAGAAGCTAAATTATGGCAAGCAATTATTGCTCAAAAATACAATAGTTGACAGCGATTATGGGTGGTTGATGCCATTTGAATGGTGGTTTATTTCAACACGGGGGAAATGGAGGTGGTTTCATCTCTTCTCTCCTATGACAAGCTCTGTCTAGCTACCTACTCAGCCATCATTAACAGCAAAGAAATGTAGCCATTGAATATTTTGTTCAATTAAAGTGGTGATTTTTTTTTTTTTTTTACTAAAGGCCATTACATCATTCTGACTTTAAAATTTTGTTGATGAGTCACTAATAAGTGTATTATTTTACTTTCATATTTTTGTTTATGGATATAATTGCTATATTTGCAGTTCATCACAGTTCTACTAGTGAATATCCCATGATCATTATATGGAATCGAATGGAGCGGGGGGTGAGGGGGGGTCTCTTACATTGCAGGCCTATTCTTTACCAGCTGAGCTACCAGGGAAGCCCATAAGGATATCAGTATTGCCTATTTTGGAGCAGTGCTATTATTTTAGAAACATGCTGAGAAGTTTGCTTTAAAAGATACTAAATGTGAAAAGACAAATACCCAGCATGAAAAAGTTGAATTTTCTTCTTTGTGGGCCACCTCTCTCAGACCGTCATCGTAGGGTCCTCAGCTGCAAGGGTGAAGGTGGAGGATAACTGTTTTGAAACAAAACACCCAGGACCTTGGTGAGATGAAGGTCAAGAGAGGAACACAGCGTTCTAGAAATGTATATAGTAAGGTCAACAGATTTTTGATGGCCAGCTTATCACCAGAATGCTAGAATGCAGTTTTATCCAAAATGGGCTTTCCTTAAACTGCCTTCTTCAGTTGTCATAACTGTATGTTAATTAAAAAAGAATCATAATTAGTGTGCGTACCATTTTGCCAATTGGTTTCCTTTTTTCTTTTTTTGAACAGAACTCTTAGAGGCTGGCATCAAAGGAACTTCCGAATCGCTTAAAGGGGTAAAACGGAAAAAGATTGTAGCGGAGAATCACCTGAAAAAAATACCCAAATCCCCTCTGAGAAATCCTCTCCAGGCCAAACACAGACAGAATACAGAAGACTCCCCGTTTGCCGTGCTCGCGGGCGCCGCGGAGCCCCACAAGAAGCAGAGTCACAGCCCGGCGAAGGCCGCGGGGAGGCCGCCGACCAAACACAACGGAGAGACCCCGGGGCTGACCGCCGGGGCCCCCAAGCCCGAAGCCCCCGTCTGCCCCCGGAAGCCCCCATTTCTGCCGCAGCAGCCTACCGAGCCGCGCCGATGGAGGTCGGAGGGCCCCGACCCCGCCAAGGCCGGCGTCCCCGAGGGAAAGCGTGACCCCGGGTCCCCGCCCAGCAAGGGCAAGGCCGAGCGCCGCGAGGGTCCGGTTTCCTCCGACCGCAGCTCCCCGCCCTCCTCGTTTGCAAACACCGCCTTCGACGTCTTGCTGAAGGCCATGGAGCCAGAGCTGAACACCCTGTCGCAGAAGGGCTCACCGTGTGCCGCGAAGATCGAAAAACTGAGACCAAATAAAACCGCACGCGCCCTGGCTCACCCGCACGGCGACCCGCAGGAGGCCCCCGACGCGCACCTGCTGGACGCGGCCGCCCCCTCGCAGCCGCAGCCGCCGCCGCCTCGGACCTCGTACCCCTCTGGGCCGGTGTCCGCCGCTCAGAGGAAGGACCCAGCGGCAGTACCGGCCGCCTATCCCGCGTATCACATACACGAACTCCCCGTGCCTAAACCCAGCCCACAAAGTCAGCAGCTTCCCGCGTGTTCAGGTTTCGCCCCACCCCTCGCGAGCCTGCAGATCCAGGAGAACGCCCAGCTTGAACACGTCTACACCGCCGCGGCCACGTCACTCCCCGGCCGCACTCAGGTCACCCCTCCAAACCAGCAAGTGGACGCTGCCTCCCCGGTGCCGGTGAGCCCCGCGCCTTCCACACAGTCACCCCCCACGCCCATCTACAACTCGAGCCCTGTCGCCGCTGTGGTTAATCACAGCGTGGAGCAAATGTGCAGTCTTCTCCTGAAAGATCAGAAGCCAAAAAAGCAAGGAAAATATATCTGTGAGTATTGCAACCGAGCCTGTGCGAAGCCCAGCGTGCTTCTAAAGCACATCCGCTCCCACACCGGAGAGCGCCCTTACCCCTGCGTGACCTGCGGGTTTTCATTTAAGACTAAAAGCAACCTGTACAAGCACAAAAAGTCCCACGCACACACTATCAAACTGGGCCTCGTCCTGCAGCCGGATGCTGGCGGCCTGTTCGTGTCACACGAGTCTCCCAAAGCACTTAGCATCCATTCAGACGTGGAAGACAGTGGAGACAGCGAAGAGGACGGCGCTGGCGACGAAAGGCCGAACGACCCGGGCTCCATGGACCTGCAGCCGGCGCAGATGATAAGAATGCTGTCCAGCTCGGAAGCTTTACCAAAATCCGGTTCCATTCCAAGCAATCCCGAGCGCGTGGTCGGTGGTGACTTTGCGCCGCAGGACGGGTCTTCAGAATCACAGGCCGCAGCAGAGTTACCAAAGGTCGTGGTCCACCCCATCAGCGTGTCCCCTTTAAGAGTTGACAGCCCAAAGGTTACCGATTCCAAGCCCGAACTCCCTGGTGCACAGAAAGACCTTCAGGGAACCCGGGTCCTGTCCCACCCTTCCTGGGTGTCTTCCCTGGAGGCAGATGAGAAGGCCCATCAGAAAGGCGACCCAAGTCAGCCCGACGGAAAGCCAGAATCTCCTGTGGGCACAGCGCATGCCCAGCTGCAGAGGCAGCAGGCCACCGATTACTGCCAGGAACAGCAAGGAAAACTGCTGAGTCCTCGCAGCCTGGGAAGTACGGACTCGGGCTACTTTTCCCGATCTGAAAGCGCCGACCAAACCGTGAGTCCACCCACCCCCTTTGCCAGGACGCTACCCGCCCCAGAGCAGGACTCTGCCAAGAACAGCGGGCCCTCGACCCCGCGGGGCAGCACACCAGCAGCCTCTGCTGTTCCCGCAGGTGAAAAAGCACCCCTCCTCCCAGGTCAGATGCGCCCCCCGCTGGCCACGAAAACGCTGGAGGAGCGGATCTCAAAGCTCATCTCCGACAACGAAGCCCTGGTGGATGACAAGCAGCTGGACAGCGTGAAGCCCCGGAGGACCTCCCTCTCCCGCCGGGGAAGCATCGATTCCCCCAAGTCATACATCTTTAAGGACTCTTTCCAGTTTGACCTGAAACCAATGGGACGGAGAACAAGTTCGAGCTCTGATATACCAAAGTCCCCTTTCACCCCCACGGAGAAATCTAAGCAAGTGTTTCTTCTGTCCGTACCTTCCCTTGACTGCCTGCCCATCACCAGGAGTAATTCCATGCCCACCACTGGGTACTCTGCAGTGCCCGCCAGCATCATCCCTGCCCCGCATCCGCTGAGAGGAAGTCAGTCCTTTGATGACAAAATTGGCGCTTTCTACGATGATGTCTTTGTACCAGGACCTAACCCTTCTGTGACCCAGAGTGGACATCCCCGCACCCTGGTGAGACAAGCAGCGGTGGAAGACTCCTCAGCGAGCGAAAACCACGTTCTCGGGCCCGGACAGCCGTGGGAGGAGAGCCACGCCGGAGGCAGCCCCGCCGGGGAGACGGCAGCCCCAAGGAGCAAGCCCCCGGCCCCGGGCTCACACTTGGAAAAGAAGAAGTCTCACCAAGGGCGAGGGACCATGTTTGAGTGCGAGACCTGCAGAAACAGGTATCGGAAACTGGAAAATTTCGAAAACCATAAGAAATTTTACTGTTCAGAGTTGCACGGACCAAAGACCAAGGTCGCTGTGCGGGACTCCGACCACAGCCCGGTGCCGGGCGGGGCACAGACGCCCATCCTGCACTATCGGGTCGCCGGGGCCACCGGGGTCTGGGAACAAACGCCCCAGATCCGGAAAAGGAGAAAAATGAAAAGCGTCGGAGATGACGACGAACTTCAGCAGAACGAGAGTGGAGCTCCTCCGAAAAGCTCCGAGGGCTCCCGGTCTCAGAGCACGCTGGGCCCGGCCCCCAGTCTGTCCCAGCAGAACCTTGCCCTACCCGGTGAGCTGCAGCCTCGAAACCTCCAGCGGCAGGCCACCCAGCTTCAGCGGGGGCCCAGAGGCCCCGACCAGCCCCGGGACCCGAAGCCGTCGTCCGTCCTGGAAGAGCAGATGAGCTCAGCCGCCCAGGACAGGGCGGAGCCCAAGAGACACGGGGCCGGCATCTCGGTCATCCAACACACAAACTCGCTGGGCAGGCCCGGGGCCTTTGACAAGCTGGAGGCTGGTGAAGGTGCATCCCCCGTGTCTTTCCAGGAGCTGAGAACGGGCAAGCCGGGATCTCTGAGCGTCAGAGGAATTTCCCAAGAGGAAGGCCACCCTCCCCGGCACACGTCACAGTCCCACCAGCCCGCGCTGTCCGATGCTCCGAGAGGGGAACTTCAGGACGGTTCCAGAAAGATCTCAGGTGAGCGGCACGTGCTCGGACAGCCCTCCAGACTCGTTCGGCAGCACAGCATCCAAGTCCCAGAAATCCTGGTCACTGAAGAGCCAGATCGGGACCTGGAAGGGCAAGGCCACGATCCGGAGAAGTTGGAGAAGTTCAGTTGGCCTCAGCGGAGCGAAACCTTGTCCAAGCTGCCGACGGAGAAACTGCCGCCCAAGAAGAAGAGACTGCGCCTGGCCGAGATGGAGCACTCTTCCGCCGAGTCGAGTTTCGACTCCACGCTCTCCCGGAGTCTCAGCAGGGACAGTAGTTTATCGCACACGTCGAGTTTCTCTGCCTCCTTAGACGTGGAGGACGTTTCTAAGACCGAGGCCTCCCCCAAAACTGACTTTCTGCACAAAGCGGACTTCCTCCTGATTCCCGCTGGCTCTAACACCCTGAGTGTTCCGGGGGGTCACCGGGAGATGCGGCGAGCCGCGTCGGAACAGATTCACTGCCTGCAGACGTCCATGGAGGTGTCCGATTTCAGAAGCAAGTCATTCGACTGTGGAAGCATCGCCCCATCTCGGAAGACACCACCGGCCGAATCGCATCCTCCAACATCCCCTTCCAGCGTGGGAGTCGCCGGGCACGTGCCCCTCTTGGAAAGACGGAGGGGCCCACTGATACGGCAGATCTCCTTAAACATCGCTCCGGAGAATCCGCTGGCTCCCGGGAACACATTGTCTTTCCAGACCATCGCCCGTCCGGCTGTGAGCACAGTGCCACTGCAGGGGCTTCAGCTCACTCACCCAGTTTCAGCCGAGTTTCCTGCAAACACTTTGCACTCCCAGACTCCAGTCAAGGATGTGCGAGCAGAAACGGCAAGTTCCCACTCTCCAAACCTCTTTCCTGTTCAACAGCTTCTCGGTATCCACATGTTGAATCCAATCCACGTGCCCCTTAGCCCCCCAGAGACACAGATGTCCCTGCAGGTATCTTCTACACAGAGTGTCAAACCAGATGCAAGCCCTGATGGGTGTGTACCTTCTCAAAGTGAGGATTGCTTTGCTCCCAAGTACCAGCTGCAGTGTCCCACGGTCACCTCGAGCCAGCCTTGTGCTTCTAATCCTGTGCAACCTCTGCCAAAGCAAGTTCTTTCAGATCCAGCCGGGGCCGCCCCTCGTGCGACCTCCCTGACCTTACCAGCCAAATTAGCAGAAGCCACATCTAACTCGTGTCCTCCGCCACCCCTGAAAGTCGGGGCTCTCGGCGGTCAGGTGCCAAAGGTGCCCACGTCCTTGACGCTGTCCACGCACCTGCAGACTCAGGTCCCCACGTACTGTTTCGCCGCAGTCACACCTCTGCCACGAATCCTAGTGACCCAGGATCTCTCCAATCAGCCGATTTGCCAGGCTAATCGTAGTACGGTGCCAATCAGCGAAGAACAAAATCCCGTACCAAAACCGCAAAACGATCCCCGGAATGCTTTGCCAAACCCAGACGGAGAGCTCATCTGCCAACCTGTCTTTTCAGAGATGGACCAAAACCCATCTCCATCAGAATCCTCACCCACAACACCAAAGATGTCTGTCGGAAGACTTTCCCCACAACAAGAGTCTTCAGCTTCCAGTAAACGGATGCTCTCCCCAGCAAATAGTTTAGACATTGCCATGGAAAAGCACCAGAAGCGAGCCAAGGATGAAAATGGAGCTGTCTGTGCGACAGACACGAGACCGCTGGAAGCAGGGGGTTCAAGAGCTCCTGACGGCAGCAAACAGAAGAAGCCTGTGCTGGTGAGGCAGGTTTGCACCACGGAGCCCCTTGAAGCTGTGACGTGGGAGCAGGATGTTTTTCCTCACCCTGAAGTCAGTACTGAGGCTCTTCACTTGACCGACGTGTCACCAGCTGATAACTTGTCATCAGGACACTGCAAGCCTGTGGCTAGAGAACCCGTGAAAGAACTGCAGGAATTTGAAAGCATCCCGTCAGCCGCATTGCTGACGCCGACAGTTGGAAGCCCAGCTGTGCCTGCAGAGAAAACTCACATTTCTCCTTTGGAATCCACAGACAACCGCCCAGAAAGGAAGTCTCCAGGGATTAAAAATCCAGGCGACAAAGCAAACGTCCAGGAACAGAGTCAGCCTGCGGCCACGACTCCTTCCACGTGTGAGGCTGGCGACACACAGCCGTCCGTGTCCTTCCCCAGCCTGAAGACGGCCACCAGCTTCACGTGGTGCTACCTGATGAGACAGAGGGCCTTGCACCTACCGCAGACGGACCAGAAAACCTCGGCCTACACCGACTGGGCCGTGAGCGCCAGTGATCCAAACCCACTCGGCCTGCCAACCAAAGTGGCTCTTTCTCTCCTGAACTCCAAGCAGAAGACTGGAAGATCTCTATACTGTCAAGCAATAACCACCCATTTCAAGTCAGACTTACTGGTCTATTCAAGCAAGTGGAAAAGCAACTTAAGCAAGGTACTTGAAATATCCTTTATCTTCAGAAAGAGTCTGTGCAAGTTAGTTTCCACCTGTCTGGATGCCTGCAAACATTTCAGTTGGAGGTTGTATTTTAATTTTGAATGACAGATTGTGCTAAGTGCAGAGTTACTTGAAAGAAAGTGATAAATTTACCCAGGGAGCTATATTGATCAAGATTACCCAGAGTCCATTCAGTGATTCTGTCTTGAAGCATTTTGAAAATGTTAACCTGCCCTGAGCAGTTTTTTTCTATTGGTGGAAATTTAAGTCTTAACGGTATATATAATCATATTTTTACTTTCATCTTTCTCTTATACTAAGGATTTGTTTTTCTTGTTAGGTGACAGAAGACTACGTTTATGCTTTGTCCCTGCTAATGAAGGGGGAACAGAGGTGTGAATATTGGAAATTGTGCTGTTTCATCTTAAAATAGAAGCAGAGAGCCATTCATCCTTGCTTTATGCAAATCTGACTGCCCTACGCTCACTATGCTGATCCCATATCTCATCAAGTGTAGCTCTGAGAATCATCTTACTACTAGAGGAAAGATTCACAAAATAACTGTACGCTTGATTATTAAGTTGATTTGATCAAGATTTGTACAGAAAAGTCATAAAAGTATTAAGGTTGGGTTATTGGTGAAATAAATCTTGTTAGAGTTGTTGGCTTTATAAAATCAGGAAATCATTTAAATGACTAAGAATAAATACATAAATAAGGGTATTAGGTTGGACTCTGGACATTCAGAATTATAGATTAAGTTCTTGATCTGTACAGGTTGTACAGGTTCATAGATGTTTATTTATCAATATGACAATAGTCATAGTATCAGTATTATAATAGAAGTGTATACAACTTTAAAAGAAGGAAGTCTCTAACACGACCAGGTAATTCAAGGAATAAAAGGAAGATATTCCAAGAGTGATGATACTTTAGCTGAATCTTTAAGGAAGAAAAAAAAAGTAGTTTGTTTTTTTTTTCAAGCAAACAGAAATGAGAAATTTTAATAGTCTGCCAAATGATGTGGAAATGAAAAAGTACTTGGTTCATTTAAAGAACCCCGAGGAGTCCAGCATGGCTAGAAGGTGTTGGAAGTTTGAGACACTGACCTAGTTTGAAGTTGGAACTGTAAATAAAGACCAAAGAATGCCCATGGTGGTAGAGAGCCTTTGATACTTTCTCAGTGGAGGAGGGTGCATCCAGACCACTCAGAATTTAATTTTCAGATGCTCAACCTCTACGTCTACTAAATCAGATGGAAAATGAGACTTGAGCATGAGAATTTAAACAGAGCTTCATTTATTGATGTTCCTGAAGCACCTATGAAAACTAGCTCTCCTTCAGTGCCGAGTGCTTGGCAGAAATGCCTTGGGAAGTGCACACCCTGGATTTGGAGCTGGGAAAGGAGTGGAAGGTGTAGAGATCCTTCAGTGCATAGATGCAGTTAATGAGGTCGCCCAGGAAGAGTGTGAAGAAGAGAGAGGGGCCTGGGACGGATCCCAAGATCCCTACTATTTAAAGGGTTGAATGATTGAAGAAAGTCCCCATTGGAACTGAAAGAGAATTTCAAAAGGAGGGGAACTAGGAGAAAGTGGTATCACACAGGGCGAGAAAGAAGATATTTCAAGGAGAATTGTTCGAGCCAAGAGGTCAGACAAAGAAGACGAGCATGGTATCAGACTGTGAATGGTCTGATGTCCCTGAGGCTTGAGCTATGTGGACTGGTGACCTTGGGGAACTGGCTACTGGCTTGAAGGTTAACTCACACCCAAATGTGGATGTATTTATAATTCAAAATGGAAAAGAATAGACAGATGCTAAAAGAAAGGAGGTGTCAACAACATATAATGGATAGAGTGGTTAAGCTTATAGACTAAGAAAATAGTAAAGCTTTTGGCATGTAGCTCACTGGTGAACAGAAATGAGATTTGATAGCAAGAATGTGAGCAAAAGATAAGTGAGAATTTGGTACTGAGAAGGTAAGAAATAGGATTACTAGTGTTAAAGGTACAAAGTCAAGGAAATGTGTGTGTATATAGATTCCAGATTGCAGGGAAACCGGGTGTGTTTGCCAGAAACGGAGGAGACAGTTGCATCTGTACTTGTCAGACTCCGTGTCATTACCTCTTCACACCACCCTTTTGAGACACTCAGGCCAGCTGCTCTTCTTTACCCCTGGCTTTCTGAGGATGGAGCCTTCCCAAAGCGGTTCTTGGTGAGGTCACGTTGGCCCTCTGTCCATGGGACACAGACCCTCTCATCACTTAACTGTCATCGCAGTACAATAGCCGTCTGCTTGCTGGTGTGACTCTTAGAGGAAGCTTGTAGGGGAGGCTGGAATCAGGAGGCCCTTGATCAGAAAAGTTGGGCCTTATTTTGGGTTTGGCCAGAGGACTGGAGTTGGTGCCCTTGCCGTTAACACTTGACCTTGGGCAGGGTCCTTCCTCCCTGGGATGTGCTCCATCAGTGCTGCCCGCCTCCCAGGGGCCTTTGAGGGCACAGCGGAGCGGGGAGTGAGCTCAGTGGTCGGGAGTAGTGCGGCTGTGTGAGGTCACGAGATGGTGTCACTACCGCGTTTCGGCGGGGAAAGGCCACACTGTTCATTCTTCTCGTGTTCAGTACGTTTTTTTCTAGAGATTTAAGGAGTATGAGGCCAAGACCTAACTTTTGACCTGTGATGTATAATTCACAGTCATCAGTATTCAGGAAGTTTGGAGAGGATAGAGAGAAGAAATCTAGTTATGGTTTAAAATGATGGGGAAGAGGAGGCTGAAATATTGGGAAACAGGGCTTCTGCTTTAACTTCACAGCACATTGACACTGAGTGGGAGTTACTTGTCTTTTTCAGGGTGTGAGACATTATGCCATGAGGAGTAGCTAGCTATTTTGCATCTTTAAAGAGTAAACTCTTTAACAAGTATGCTTAGGCTGTAATGTGAGTGGTTGGTTAGCTCTAAGAACAATATTTAGTTTATTTTTTTAATTCCTATTAAGTTCATTGGATACTAGGGTGGGGGAGTTGTAGAGTCTTTATTTGGGGGTTTCACTGGAATGTGGTGGAATTTTAAAATCCAATAAGATTTATCAGTGCACTGTGATTCCGACAGATAAAGTAGAGAAAGCAATGACCTTTAAAGCTGTTACGTCCTTGTAATGCCTTCCATTAAGCTAACCTTATGCACTGTACTCTGCCGTGTTTTAATTTCCAAGTGAAACATCAGTATGTTTGTGTTTTCAGCTTTATTAAATTAGTGTCTCTCTTTTTCTGTTTTTCCCTTTCAGAGAGCGTTAGGTAATCAAAAGTCCACAGTAGTTGAATTCAGCAGTAAAGATGCCTCTGAAATTAACAGTGAGCAAGATAAAGAAAATTCCTTAATCAAAAGTGAACCAAGAAGAATTAAAATATTTGATGGAGGGCAAGTACAAATTTTACTTCTTAAATGTACATTTAAACTTACTTTTTAAATGTACATTTGCTTTCATGTGAATGAAGACTTACTAGTGCCAATTTTATATAAATGTTGCAGAGTTTCTCAGCTTATTAACAGAATCTTCATGGCAAAATATATGTTAGGTATTATGTTAAATAACTCCATTTTGATCAAGAAAATGGTAACTATTTAGGAAACATTGTAGGTTCTAGGAGGCAGCTGAACACTAAATTTCCAGAGTGAACCCTGGGTTTCACATTGATTCATAATAAGGAATGGCCTGGGAAAAATCTGCTAAGAGAGATGAATTAATTGCCTATTTGATATCTTTTGTGAATTTGGTTGTGAGAAAAATCATAACAGCCAATTATAGTTAAAATGAAGCTCAGAAATATTTCAGTACTTATAGTTGTAACTGAATTTAACTATAGCAAAACTTTTAGACAAGTGACTTAGAGGAACTATTTTAAAATTAAACCTGATATTGAATAAAGTTGCTTGAATTGAATTAGCTATTAGAATACTGTGTTGCTGTGAAAAACTGGACTATTCTGTTACTTGTACGTGCATAACATTTATATTGATTGAGTGTAAAAATTGTGCCTTGTTTTATTTTTTAGGTTGAATTTTAATCATCAGTATTTTCTCCAAGACGTAGTATCCAATTGCTTTATTCATTTTTTTTTCTTTAAATTAGATATAAATCAAATGAAGAGTATGTATATGTCCGAGGCAGGGGAAGAGGAAAGTACATTTGTGAAGAATGCGGAATCCGTTGTAAGAAACCTAGTATGTTAAAGAAACACATACGAACCCATACAGATGTCCGCCCCTACCACTGCACTTACTGTAACTTCTCCTTTAAGACTAAAGGTATGAGATGACGTTGCTTCATGGTCCTTTATTATATGCGTTAAGTCAGTAGAGCTAAGACCCAGCTTTACATATTCTTTGACCAACGATGCAGTAGTTTAAGTAGACCAATATAAATTATACCTTGTTAGCATCATGTTTTTATTTCTTTATATATATCTAGACCTCAGATTTTAATTACACACTTTTAGAATATATGTAATAAATGTGACATCCGAAAAGGAGCAACTGCCCTTTTTTCTTTTACTCCCCAAATTACAGTTGCATAGCATGATGACTAATACATTTTCAAAATTACTTATTTTGGGGCTAAAGAAGAAAAAGAAGTTTTTGTGATCACAAGTAAATGCATTTCAGTGCTGAAAGACTAAAAACAAAAATTAATAAGTACAGTAAAATTATACTGATTACATTCATGTTTTATTACCTAATTTTAGTCATGCATAGCCATTTCTTTTTTTTTCATGAAACATTTTTTTCTACCCAAATTCTGTTGAATTTCAGTTTCAAAAGTTTTCTTTTATACTGTTTAATGTTTATAGAACTCAGAACTAGTAATTAAAGTTACATTTAGTACCATTTCTGTACTCTTTATATGTTTTTATTTAAATTGTAAGGCTTTATTATAGTTAAGGTAATTTTACCTTCTGCAAATTTCCTGTTACATATAATGAATGCACTATTATAAAATGTTTGCTTTCTCTATTAGGTTCCTTGTTTATGGATTATTGTATAAAAATTAGTTGCTTGAGGCTTCAATTTCGTATACCACCCTTTACAAAATAAGACTCTGTCAAATACAAGGCAGTGTGATCATAAAATTATTTGTCTGAAAGGACAAAATCTATGAAAAATATTTAATCAGTAACTTTTTCACAGAACTACTTTATTTTTATCCCTTTTAGTTAACATTTGCTTTTTTCTTATTATATTGGTTGACTTTGAGGTTTTTGTTTTAAAGATTGATCAATTCTTCAGCAAAGCTTATTACCTTTTTTGGCTACTGTTTATTGGCATTTAAGGAGAGTTATAGTGTATAGCAACTAAGTAGCTTCTAATTAGCTCTCCTTAAATGCCAGTAATACCTGAAACAGGAGTGATGGGGGGAAAACAAAACCGTGATCCAGAGAGCCTTGAATATTTCTAAAGTTTCAAGAAATCATGAGTTGGGAGCAACCGTGATTCTGTCTTTCTTGGATTGTGTAGAGGAGTTCCTTCTAGAAGTGGAGAGTGCATTTCAGGATGATTTTCCTGATCTTGTGGGAAGGCTTTGATAGGATTAAGTGCTTTGATCTTTTAACCCAATTCATGGCTTTTACACTAGTTTTGATCCTAATGATTAAGAAATGCCCGTCTGTTAAATAATTTCCAATGTGAGACCAGGAGATCAGCAATAGGCCAGTATTTACAAATAAAAGATGACCAGGTACAGAGTGATGTTACCAAATAAAGAGGATCAAGGTATAATGTGAAATGTGTGTTTCTCAGTGGAAGGAGGGAAAGGACTCAGGATATTTTAAAGGTATATTTAAAAGGGCAAGAAAGGAAGGAAAACATAGATGTGGAAAACCAAATGGAACCACAGAGATTTCTTGGTAAAGAAAATTTTCATGAATCGTCAAGTATTAATCCTAGTGAGATAACTCAAACCAGCGTCATGTAGAATTTTAGATAAATATCTGTTAAATGGTGGACGGGGCATTGTGATCCATGAAGAGTGAGCAGTGCATGTTAGCGGTCTTCCTGTCTTTCATTTCTCGAACATGCCACATGTATGAGTTTACATTAAACTTTGTTTTGTCAGATTGTTCATTGGAATTATGTGATAAATACTTATTTAAAGAAAGCTACCCGAGCTAAGGAGACTGGTGAAGAAAATGTCAGAAATTCACTATTTCCCTGTTCTCCTCAGGGCAATTCTCTTTTCTATGGTCAGCTTCCTTGCAGAAGTCTACCTTTTGTGAATGTATGTGGAACAGATTCCATAGTACCTTTTAAAGGCAGCTAAATAATAAAAGACTTGCTTTTTGTTGAGACTGTAGATTTTGCCCTACTCTGATTGATTTGGTTTTCCTAGGCAGTTCACCTCTACTACTTATTGGATGTGTCTATTAACAGAAAGTAATAGTGATGTGATTGGCATGCCCCATAAATAGGAGTGTACAAAGATAGCATTGCTCTGTCCTCCTAGACCTCGATGCTTCTGGTGGTCATGCTTATAAGTCTGTGCTTCATCATTTGTCCTCTCAGTTTATTTTATGAATGCATTTTCAGATCAGTTTTAATTGATTTGTCTTCATTATTCTACTTTAAAGGTCCATCAGCAGAAAATACACATTGAGCTTGCATCTCTACAGGGGTTTAGGCCCATATATAGCACAGAAAGTTGGGCTCTCTCTATATATAGCCATAGGAACCCAGAAACAAAAGCTTTCCTGCTTTCCAGAGGATTTAGATGAATGTTTATTAAATCTGTTGAAAAATGGATTGTGTTAAATTAATGCAGCAAGTTTACAGCATTGCTAGGGGATATTTGCATTCTAATATGCATGTTCTGCATATGGAATGCAAATTGCTTTATTTTAAATTATTTACACAGTTGGTTAATAATAAGTAATAGCTTGTTATGAGAAAATATGCTTATTAAAAACTTATATTCCCAAATTTGCCTCCTTACAATTATACATCTACCTCTTAGAAAACAAATGACCTCTATGACTATCTATTTAGGGAACAAAAGCATTTTGAAAGAACTATTAGTGGACCTTATAATATGGTTTGTAATATTGTCATCATACTAGAAAGTGTTTTGACTTGTAAATGGTAATTTCAGCTGCAATAAGATGGGAAAACTAGTCATAACTTTTAATATGAAAATTTTGAAGTGTACAGAAAAGTAGATATTTGTACAATGAGCACCAGTATACCCATCATCTTTTAATAGTTGTTAACATGTCGGTCTATTTTTTTCATGCTTTATTTTAAAATAAATGTCAGACACGGCCAAGTCATTTAAGCTGGACATTATCTCTAGAATCACAGAGGTCAGGGTTTGCTGGATCTTAGTATCTAGTCCGGGCCCCCTCTTTCACTTGAACCCGTTAAGCTCCAAGCTCTGGGATGTTGTACATACTAACTAGTGCAAGAATTGGTCTAAACAGGTGTGACCAGATCCACCAGCTTAGTGAATTTTTAGTGGAATTGAAGTTCTATAAATATTGCAGTTTCGCTGGTCTTCTAGCTACTGCAAGATTTGGCTCCAAGTCTGGACCAGTGATTCAGACATGTTTAGCTCTTCTAAAGGCTTATTCTTAAATACTAATATGCCCCTGCTCACCAAACCCAGCATTTAGATTTTGTTTCTTTTCAAAAGAGGTGATTTTCCCTTCTTGGCAATTTTAGGTGTGTGTGGCATTATCCACTCAAGCTGCTTGTTATCCTCTAGAGAATCTGAGTTCTCTCCCTGTATTAATGATCACTTTGGGCTGGCATGCCCAGTGCTTCCCAGGGTAACCTGGTGATGCTTACAGGGGTCAATACACCAGCTGCCAGAGGAAACACTCCTTTAGGGTTACTGTTAGGAGACTTTTAGTCAGAAGGGTGAAGTGAAATTAATGCAGAAAATTCTTTCTCTTGTTCCAAACACACAGAAATGCTATTTATAATACAACAACTAACTATAGTTTTGAATAGATAGCCAAGCTTGAAATTTAGAAAGACAGGTTCTCAGATACAGAGATAAAAAGAAACTCCGAACTAGCATGGTGAACAGATATGGGGTTGGGGGGAAATCCCCGTAGGCACATCAAGCCAGATATATGCCCACAGACCTGGGGATTCCTACTGGTCCTAGAATGGAGTCTGAGGCCTCTGAAAGAAGCCTGGCTCACCTGTCCAGTGTCTTTGGATCACGTAGGGGAAAAGCTCCCTGCTGAAAAACAAATCCCTATACCTATGGCATGCCAAAAAGATCCCCAGATTCATCCAGAATTAGTGGGATAAAACTGTTAAAGTCCCAGGCAGAAGCAACTGGAAGACCAACATATAGAGATGTGTCTACAGCCCGGGGTACTTAACAACTCCATGCAGAACAATCTTGCTCAAGATAAGTTTACAATAAAAACTGCGAAGTGTATAGGGAAATAAAATACTATGAGGGAAAGCCAGCAGACACAGCCTGGGGAGAATTCAGAAACCACAGGTCACAGTGCAATCTGAAAGGGATTTTAAGTGTGTATAAAATGTTCTATGAGGTAAATAAGGACTAGAGAATAGAAACCATAAGGCAAAGGTGGACATTATCAAAGTAGAGGAGATTATTACTTAATAATAATTAATCTGAATAATAAATCTCTCTGAAAGAGAGATTATTACTTAATAACAGGGTTATTACAACATACAGATGCCAGTATTTTCTTTTGAACAAATTTTAGTCATTGGAATTGTGTAACCACAGTCTGTACTTTCACTTGAAATAGGAATGGAATTTGCCAGTATTGACAAATGCAATAGCAAAATAATACTATGTAAGCTTAGTAAACATTCTTTTCCCTTAAGGAAATCTGACAAAACACATGAAGTCCAAGACACATAGCAAGAAATGTGTGGATTTAGGCGTCTCAGTAGGTTTAATAGATGAACAAGATACAGAAGAATCAGGTAAGGCTTTATTCCATATTTTTCATAAATGCTATTTACAGTGTACTCTTTCTTTTTTTTTTTTGCATCCATACTCTTCTTTCCATTCCCACTGACTCTGCCCAGTTCCTATTTTCATTGCCTCTTATTTATCCTATGTGATAGACTCCTGATCAGTTTCCCATCTTTACTTTGTCTTCCTTCCTTTAACATCTACCCCTACTGACGTTAAGTTAATCTTCCTGCAGCATGTGTCTGATCATACTATCCCTCTGCTCCCAGTCTTCCATTGGTTTCCATTTGCCTACCAAGTACAGTATGAGCCACTGACCTCCAAGTAATTCCTCAAAACCCTTTCTAGTCTGACGCCTCCCGCTTCTCCACCTGTGTCCCTCATCTCTCTCTCTCTCGCCTGGCCCACCGCTTGAGTCTCCTGCTCCCGTGGCGCTGATCCGGCTCTCTGCCCGTACCCTCCCTGAAGGCCCCGCGCTCGGGCCCCGCAGAAACGCGGCTCCCCGTCTGCACCCGGTCGAAATCTTATTTTCCTCCAAGATCCAGCTCAAATCCACCACTGCCACCAAGCCTTCTCTGATTTTTCCTTGCCACAGCACTCGTGGAAAGCAGTTGTTCCCTTTTCTCGACACCTGTAGTACTCTAGAGTTTGCTCCGTGAAAGTAATGAATCCCTTTCTGCCAGGTTTTTATTATTATTTACACGCTTCCTCGCTCACCTCCTCACCGAGATTCTCAAGTGTGTCCTGAGTAGAATTCTTGCCCGGGTAATACTCGCGGCCACCCACCGTTCTCAGCACAGCACCTTGCTCGGGGCAGCGGCTCTGGAAATATTTGTGGCATAAAGTATTTGTTTGCTTCCCCGAATTGTTTATTATCTTGAAGAGGTTAACCGGTTGTTTTCTTAACAATGTTAGCTCAACAACTAGAAGTATTTGTCTTTAACCAGCTTTGAGGAGAAATAAACCTGTTCATCTGTTCTGACGAATCAGACAGTAGAATTTTATTTTTGCAAGACTTTTGGTTTTAACCCAAGAATTTAGCAACAAAAGAGATACGTGTGGTGGTGTTTTTTTTTTTTTTTAAGTTGTCCTATTGCTTTTTTGAAAAATACCCTAAATTAAGCATTTATCTGCTTGCTGTGTTTCAGTTAGTATGTACTAGTTTGATGTAGAAAAAATTTCCAGAGAGAAAATGGTGAAGACATCTTTGAAAACATAGGTAAAAAAAGCAAATGCTTTTCATTCCACCTGACAACAATTAACACACTAGATGAACCAGCCTGAACTTGTTTCTAAATATTCAAGAGAAGTGACTCATATCGTAAGTGCTACAGTTGATATGATTTAGGTTTTTAAGCATAAGGAAAGGATTGCCTTAAATTTTAATTATTGGCAATAAATGGATGTGTTCTTAAAAGAAGGAAAAGATAATTATAACAAACTTAGGACAAAAAGGAGGTTCTTAGTGTTTTATAGACACTTTGATACTCCGATGCATATTGGGAATGGCAATATCAGGATTTAAAAGTAATATGTCAAATTAACGTATGTGTAACTTTTTTGTCCTAGGAACAGAAGTATTAAAACTGATTTTTGAATGGCTAGAAATTGAATTCTGTGTTGGTGTGTTTGTTTAAAGACACACATTTAATAAAATTAATATACCTATAATTTACTTCTAATATAAATAGTCTGATTTATTTTCTGCTCTTTGTAATCCTGCAGTAAATTAACTACCATAAGTATTTAGGTGAAAAAAATCTCTCCTCATTATTTGTTTGCTTTATTGCTGTTACACTGAGCAATTCAGAATTAAAAAGCTAGGAAAAATGAGTAAGGGTTTCAGTGAGTATATTTATCACCCACAGACTAGAAAAAGCTCAAAGTAAGGGCTGTAACATGAAACACTAATTTCTGGAAAAGGTATAAATGTTAAAAGCATTATTATTATATTATATACTCTTAAGTTGTTTACTTTTTCAAGAAGATGAGTCTTACAAAATGGAGTAAATGTCTGTAGAATCTACTGAATTGTCAAGGGAAGCTTGTGTTTATATCCCAGATTTCCATAGGCGAATTAAGTGCAGTATTCATGAATTATCAGTATCATTCCAATTGGCTGACTGACGATGATCTTACATTATCTCCCATTCATTTTTGTCATTTCTCACCCCATTCCAGAAGCACTGGAAGCAGGTTTTGGGTTACAACTCAAACTTGATGGCCTAATTCCCAATTCAGTTGAGATCCTCTGATAAAACTCTAGGTAGCTTTACCTGTTTTTCTGTGTGTGTGTGTGTGTTTTAATTACTGTATTTATTGGTAATACTCTTTTTTTTTTTTTTTTCATGGTTTTTATTGAATAGTAAATTACAGCATTTTGGTGGATTTTGCCAACTGCTATTTCATACCAGAGACCTCATGTTTCTTTATAAAATGCCAACAAAACATATTCCTTCACTTTTGCTTTATTATAGGCTTGCAGTGAAGGCAATAAATGGTCAGTATTTGTTGTTTGAAACAAATGGTCTTGTTTTCCCTTTATTGTTGTCTTTTGTCCTTCTAAAAAATATTTTGAGGTTTTTTTTTTTAATACAGTTGAGATTACAAAGAGTTTTATTATATGCACTCATGAATTCCCACCAGAGTTGGTGATTATATTTTCTTTCATTTGCTTTAAGACTTTCTCTTAAATTCATTGTATTGGGGGGGGTGGGGTGGGGGAGGGGAAGCAAGCTAAATAAAGATCACACATTAGGTGCCATGTCCCTTACTTACCCTTGCATGTCACTCTACCCAGAGGCAAACAGTAACCACACTTAGGGATTTTCTTTCAGTTCATTTACCATACATGTGCATATCCACAAATAACATGTGGGTTTTAAGTTTGTATTCCAAATTTGCATAGACACTATCACCTTATATGTAGATACCTAGAAAATTAATTTTGCTTTATAATTCTAAATTGTTCTGTAGAACAATTTGTATTTCTGCACATCCTTAACTATACCTGGTAACTGTATGAATGTTAATTTGGGACCAATTTGATAGATGACGGCTGGCTGCTTTATTTATGTTTTCTTGATTACTATCCTAAGGTTGGATCTTACAGTTCTTTGGGACATAGTTTCATGCTGTTAAAGTGATGACAGTGAGAGGTGGGATCTTGCTGAGCAGTTCTTCAGATGTCTATGTTTTTAGAGAGGGAAGCCCAGAAGCCCGCAGCGTGATGCTGCATGTCTGCAGGGTAGACTTGTTTTCTAGTCTAACACCAGCCTAGAACATAGTAGGTATTCTTTTTCACTCTCCTTTGCTCATTCCTCATCTCCCCAGTCTCTGTACGTGGTGCCCAGGGCCATGATGTCTAAGCTCTCTTCTTTTCTGTCTGTGCCCCTCCTCGGGTATCTCATCCAGTCTTCTGACTTTAGATACCATCGGTATGCTGATGATTCTCTATGTACTCCAGACCTGCACGTCCATCTGCGTAGTCACCATCTCCTCTTGGATGTTCTAATGGACGTCTAGAATCTGATGTGCCCCAAACACCTGGTTGACCCCTTTCCTCTTAAGACACATGTGATTTTTCCCCCCGATCCTTTCAGCTGTTGCACTGAAATCTTGAGGTCTTGTCTGATGTCCTTTGCCTCCAATCCATCAGTAAAACCATCGGCTCCTCCTTCAAAATGCATTCAGAAACCAAGTGCTTTGGGCCAGCTGTGGCACCCAGCCCTGGTCAGAGCCACCATCCTGTCTTCTGAGTTGCTTGCAGTAGCCCCTGATGGTCTCCGGAGTTCAACCTCTGTCTCTTCACAGGCTGCTTTCGACACAGCAGCCAAAGTGGCTTTTTAAAACTATGTCGTTACTTTGCTTAAAACCCTCCATCAGCCTCCTGGCTTGTTCTGAGCTGTGGTCTGTGCCCCCTGCGAGCTCTCTGAGCGCCCCCCCCCTTCCTCACTGGGTGCTGGAAAGCATGCCATCATCTCTCAGGGCTCTGCTCAGATGTCACCTCATCGGGGAGGCCTTCCTGAACCGCCCGAGAAGAAAGAAAACCCCTGCCCCTCTCACCGCCAGCATTCCTCACACCCCCGACCTGCTTATTTTTCTGCATGGGCACTTACCACCACCAGGTATGTGTGTATTATCTGTTCCTTTCAACTAGAAAATAGAACATAAGGACAAGCATCTCCTTGTGCTCACCACCCTATGACTTGCTGGGACTGTTACTAGCAAGTCATAGATGGTAAATAGTTGTAGATTGAATGAATGACTGAAAAGTGACCTTTTTCTGTCTGTCAGGAAATAACTCAATATTGTTGTTTTTCGAATATATGTTCATCTTCCTTTAAATTCCTTCACTGTGATGAAATGGTAGCCATAATACAATATTTAACGCCTTTACCTAGGAATAGTGTTTACATGATCTGGCCACGGTATTATAGGTATTTGACATAGGTATTATCAAAGAGGTGATGGCCATTCGTTTGTTACTTGGTTATTTATGGGTTATTAGAAGAGAAGACTAGCAGATATTTTAAGTTACCCTGACCATCCCATTTCTTCATCCTCAGTAGTGATCTGCCCAGACTGATAAGTATCTGTGGCATTTTTCAGTGGTTCCAGGGAAGACTTTATTCTCTTTCTGATGGATTCCTTCTATGGATTTAGCGCCGCAGCCGCTGTCCAGTATGTGCAGAGTCACTGCCCTCAGGAGCTCCTCGCCCGTGGTTGTGATGCTGGAATGTTGAGCGAGCCCAGTCTGACCAGGGTCCGCTCCCCAAGGCTGGGATCTGAGGAGGACAGAGATACCTAGGCGGGAACAGAGGGATGACTGAGGGTATCCCAGGAGAAAGGGAAGGAAGGGAGTATAGAAAAAAATATATTTATCCATGTGCCGCTTTGTTCGAAAAAGTATTGATGAGAGGGGGTGGGGTAAAGGATTCTGGACCCAGGAAGTTGTTAGGCAAAGCCCCACAGGTTGGGAGAGGGGTGGAGGGCGTTAAGAGTGTAAATGAGGCAGATGAGATGAGTGCTGGGCAAGCTGCAGGGGTCGGGTCCTGCTGTCCAGGGGGTTTCAGCGTGGTCCTTTAAGAAAGTCTGAGGGATTTGGGGTGTTTTTTTTTAAATCATCTAAAATAATTTAAAGTCACTGCCGTTTTAGCCCCACGTATATATGAAAAAGCTGGCTTAAAACCCAGCATTCAAAAAACTAAGATCATGGCATCCAGTCCCATCACTTCATGGCAAATAGACCGGGAAACAATGGAAACAGTGACAGACTTTATTTTGGGGGCTCCAAAATCACTGCAGATGCTGACTGCAGCCATGAAATTAAAAGACGCTTGCTCCTTGGAAGAAAAGCTATGACCAACCTAGACAGCATATTAAAAAGCAGAGACATTGCTTTGCTGACAAAGGTCCATGTAATCAAAGCTATGGTTTTTCCGGTAGTCATGTATGGATGTGAGAGTTGGACCATAAAGAAGGTTGAGCATCGAAGAATTGATGCTTCTGAACTGTGGTGTTGGAGAAGACTCTTGAGAGTCCCTTGGACTGTAAGGAGATCCAGCCAGTCCATCCTAAAGGTGATCAGTCCTGAGTGTTCATTGGAAGGACTGATGCTGAAACTGAAGCTCCAGTACTTTGGCCACCTGATGTGAAGAGCTGACTCATTAGAAAAGACCCTGATGCTGAGAAAGATTGAAGGCGGGAGGAGAAGGGGAAGACAGAGGATGAGATGGTTGGGTGGCATTGCCGACTCGATGGATGTGAGTTTGAGCAAGCTCCGGGAGTTAGTGAAGGACAGGGAGGCCTGGCATGCTGCAGTCCATGGGGTTGCAAAGAGTCTGATACGACTGAGCGACGGAACAACAACTCTGTATCTGACTTTTGCTTCCCAGGTGGCTCAGAGGTAAAAAATCTGCCTGCCAATGCAGGAGACATGGGTTCAGTCCCTGGGTTGGGAGGATCTGGAGGAGAAAATTATCCAGTATTCTTGCCTGGAAAATCCCATGGACAGAGGAGCCTGGCGGGCTACAGTCCAGGGGATCACAAAGAGTCAGACACAACTGAGCAACTATGCATACACACACACACATCTGAGTTTTAATCTGGATTATTTTCTCAAGTATTCAAGTATTCTTGAAACAAGGAAGCACAAACAGTAGGGTTTTTAATCCGTGCCCCCTTGGAATTTTCATTGCCAGGCTTTTGTTTGTTTTTCTTTCTGCCCCTGCTGTTTTATTTTGTAGGGGGAATTTAGACAGTAATGACTGAAAGAAGCATGATTTCTTTAAGTGGATAGTCCCATTTGGCAACCACAGTAATAATACCATAGAGCAAAAATCTTTTTCTGGAAGGGTGTTTTTATACACGGAGTACCTGAAGGTGTCAGCATCCCTCCTTCTCCACCAGGTGGAGTTTACAGGTTTGGGTGGATAGTCTAGTAAGACTTTGCCCTCATGCATCCAATTGTGTATGTATGAACGTATAATGACTCACTCACAAGTCTTGCTGTTCATTGATTAAATCAGGGAGCTTTATTTCTCTAGGGGTTCATTTCTGCTCTGACTCAGCAGCACCATGAGGTGGATTTCCCTGCAGACAGACCGTCTGAAAGCCCAGGACTTGATTTGTTCCTGCCTTCATGTTTCTGCGTGTGTCTAAAACCTCGCCCTTATCTATTCCATAAGGATGTTGTAAGGAAGAGTGGTGTATGTTATGAAGTGTTTCATTTCAGGATCAATTTTATTTTCCAAGGAAAAATATAAATTATCAGCCACATGTTAGTAGTAGAAGTGGTGGCTGACTTAAAATAGGAGGGAGAAAAGCATTTTTAGCTCTCCCAGTTTTAATCTAATTGAAATGTACATCTGCTGGTGGGAAGCTCAGGTCCAGAAGCTGCTCAGGGCAGAGTGGTCTCAATTGCTGGCTTCTCTTCCCCTCTGCTTCCTCGCCTCCGGCAGGAGTGTCCCAGCTCCTCCATCACACCGGGAAACACCCCCTTCCTCAGGAGCAGGCTCATGGCAGCCGTTCCTTCTGAGACTTCAGCCGTCACCGCCATCACCAGATTCCTGCCTTGTTTTCCGGAAAACAAGTGATGAAATTGCCTTGTGTAATGTAGGATCTTTCCACATATTAGCTTGCTGTCTCTTTCCCTTTAACCATGAACAGTCTTACTAAGCACTTTTGTGGTGTCCTGATACCATTTCTCGTCCTTTTAATCTGACTCTGGTATTAAGCCCAGTGCACTTCTAGAAACTACACTAGGATTTCCGTCTGCTGCATGCCTATATAAACATTGAGGAAAATGCCAAGGTTTGGCCAGCAGTTAGCAGTTTCTTACCTGTGTCCCTAAAGGTAGTGATTCCAGGGGCTCTTCCGATGCCTTCCATTTGGTCCTCGGAGATGCATTTATGCAGGGACGTTACTGATCGACTGGATGAAAAGTACAAGTTTGAAATTACTGAGTAAACTATCAGTGGAATCTCCTTTGTCACCTAGGTGTTCCTAAACAAGTGGAAATCTCTCAATTATGCAGCTAGATTACAGATGCCACCAGATAGCACAGTGATTAAAGACAAGTAGCCGGGTTCAGGAGCAACTGGTGCCTAACACATCATCTTGATCAGTACGAAGATTTGTGATGTTAACTCTTCTCCACTGCTGCTGCTAAGTCGCTTCAGTCGTGTCCGACTCTGTGCAACCCCATAGACGGCAGCCCACCAGGCTCCCCCGTCCCTGGGATTCTCCAGGCAAGAACACTGGAGTGGGTTGCCATTTCCTTCTCCAGTGCATGAAAGTGAAAAGTGAAAGTGAAGTCGCTCAGTCGTGTCTGACTCTTAGCGACCCTGTGGACCGCAGCCTACCAGGCTCCTTTGTCCATGGGATTTTCCAGGCAAGAGTACTGGAGTGGGGTGCCATTGCCTTCTCCGTAACTCTTCTCTAGATGCTGAATAAAATTCTTAACTAGTTTTGATAGCTGCCTACATATTTCACATGGACAGCAGGGAAGTGCTGTCAGAGTGGAGTCCTAGAGCACTTTAGGAAGGACTGTTAGATTCAGCACACTTGATGAAAGTCACGTAAGCCTTTAACAGCCAGTGCTAACAGGAGATGCGAGAACTTGCTCCAGATATTTAAGCCTTGATTAATCTCAGATATCTGGGAAATGGGCATAAACTTTTTAAAGGGAAAAACCCACAAGGATGTTATTTGGGAGAACCTAATTCTAAATGCCAGAGTTTGCGGAATAGCAACCAGAAACCTAAGGATTGTGCTTTTAGGTTTATTGGAAAAATTGGGTGAGGGGCAGGGGGCACTTGGTCATTTAATTGATCTTTTCTGTAGCACACATAATCATCAAGAAATATCATCTCTGAGCTTTCACTTATTCAGCAAAATTAAAGGCTCTCTAAAGGCCATTGTTGCTGCAGAGTGTCCCACCATAATATTTATTTGAAAAATCATAACCGTTTGGTAATGTCTTGGTCAGCTTCTGGTTTTCTGGGAAGAGTCCAAACCTTTTTATTCCATGTTCATATTTAATTATTCCTTTATATTTGCCTTGTTTATTTTCATCAGAGATTTACTCTAGATTTATTTCTATTTATCTACAGTATTTCTTCTCCTGGTATCATCTCCAACCTTTTTCTTTTTTTTGGCATGTCTTAAGCCTGTTTTCTCCTCTACCAACTCTTTACCCCAAGTGTCATATACCAGCATAATGTGCCTGTGTCCTGGTTGATGGAACACTTACTAAAGGTCACCGTGGAGGTGCTGTGATGAAGGACCAAATACCCCTGAGCTGTTGACTCTACTCCCCTTAGCAACATGGGCTGTATGGCTGCCCATTTTATCCTTCAGCAGATGAATTCTTGGTCTCACTTTTCAAATGGAGTGAATTTAGAGATGTCGGGAAGCATTTATTCTGAATTAAGCAGAGGGGACTATAATTTCATCTAAGGGAGCCATTAAAATTTGGACATCTGCCATCTTAAGTCTCCATTTAGTTTAAAATTGGCACCTCAAGCTGTAATTATAGTAGGTGCTTATGAAAAGTCTCACTCCCTCCCCCCCACCAGCTGCACGCCTCCCTGTAATCTTGCCATGCAAAATTATGTAGTCTCAGGAATTTTGTTCTGTGTTCTTGGGATCTTAGTAAATACTTCTTTTGTATTCACCTTTTGTGTCAAAAAATCGCGCCGCTGGCTATTTGCTTTTTATGCCCTGATCCAAAGAATGTTTTCGTCAACAGACTGCTGGGCTTCAATGCTAGGAATGTTAATATGTGCCCTTCACTGCCAGACTGGGAGAACCATTCAGAGTGGCAAAGTGCAACTGGAAACACTATTCTTGTTGGTGATGAAGTTCTTAGGATGGTGTGTGTAAGAAGATGCGGTTAGATCACAGGACTTAAAACCTGTATCACATTTACCCTTAAAATTAATTTAGTGAAGAACTAAATGAAGTTCTTTCAAAATGAAATTGACCTATAGGATGTGTTTTTGTCACTGGGATGTTTGCAGAAATTGCCACACACAATATGAAACCGTGATAGGACTTAGAGTCTTTAGTTAAAGAAGTGTTCATGTCAGTAATGAGCAACACAGATAGGACTGGCTTTTGGTTTACTTCCTAAAGTTAGCAAACATTGAACTCTGGCCCATTATATAGTTAAGATGAAAACATAACAAAAACCCATTATTTTTTAACAAAAACCCATTATTGCAGTAGTCGCATGCTTTAGAAAACTTTTCCCCCAAGTTGCCCTTGTTTGGATTTCAGAGAAAATATGAGGGGAAAAAAGAGAGAGAGAGGGAGAAATTGCAACAACAGAACATTAATGGAGGAAGTGCCACTGACCTCCCAGGGGAGCCAGTCTGAGGGAGGCCCCTGCCTCAGCCAGCAGGGGTCGCTGTTGGGCAGCGATGAGAGGGCACGCCTGCAGCGCATCTAACTGAATGAAATGGGATTTGGAAATACATCCATCTTCAGGGAAGTGGTTCGATGAGTTAATTTTGAAAAACACTATGGCTGCACTGCTTACCTTCTTTTTCCCTCGTAAATTTAAATTTACAGAAAACAATTCACATTACAATTATGTAGAATGGTACTGAGTACTGGAAATGTTTCTTTATAATGAGAGTGTGTCCAAGAGGAGGGAAATTAAATAGAACTTTTAGAAGCCATTTATCTATGAATTTATTATGTAAGTATGGGTTCCTTACTTCTCTTCTTGGGTCCCTGGGAGTTGCAGAGGGGTGGCCTACAGCTCTTACCCCACTGGAATAACAGTCTACATTCCCTGTAGCTCAGATGATAAAAAGTCTGCCTGCAATACAGGAGACCCGGGTTTGAACCCTGGGGTCTGGAAGATCCCCTGGGGAAGGGAATGGCTACCCACTCCAGTTTTCTTGCCTGCAGAATTCCATGGACAGAGGAGCCTGGCAGGCCACAGTCCATGGGGTCGCAAAGAGTCAGACCTGACTGAGGAACTAACATTACTACTACATTGTATGTACCAAGTAAGGAAGAGTTGTCAGCGTGTATCTTATTAGAATAATGATGTGGCCCTTAAGTCAAAAAGGAGAAAAACCCTGGTTCTGAATTCTGGCTTCCCTCGGTGTTTAAGTCGCTTGACTTCCTTGTGTAAGATGAGTTTGGTGTCAGGTCTGCCACAGCTGGCTGTCAGGTTTAAACATCACAGTCCAGTAAAATATTGGCAAGCTGCTTCTGTAAAAGACCTGATGATAAATATTTTAGGCTTTGTGGGCCACACAGTCTCTGGCATGACGACTAAACCCAGTGAGTATGGCCCAAAAGTTGCCAGAGACAGTCTGTCAACAATGGGCCTGGCTGTGCTCCCATAAACTGTACGTGAAAGAACAGGGGGAGCCACGTGGGGCTTGGCAGCCCCTGGTAGGTACTAAGTCGTGTGCCATCGTCGTTGCTGAGGTCAGCAACAAGCCCTTAGCAAGATGAACAGTGTCACAAAGTCAGACATGGGAGCTGCCGGGGTAGGTAGCACGGCTGTGTCCTTGGCCCTGCTGACCTGTGGTCGTGGGCAGGTCACTTTTCCTTTCCGGGTCTTCTATCCGCACAGCTTCAGAGTTGATAGTAATAGTCTTCTCTGGGGGTTAAGGAGACAACGAAGTAATATGGAAGAGCTTTTTTTTTTTTTTTTTTTTTTTTTTAGCGCAGAGGGCAGAGGTCTGGGCTTTGTTTTGGCGCTCTGGCTATTTAAAAGGATGCCTTTGTCTCAGGCTTCTTTAAGGCATCCGTTGTATCTTCTTTCTGCCACTCTGGAATATCCATCCTGTTTAACAAGTATGGTATAACCTGAAACTCATTTTCAAGTTTCCAAACTTTGACAGTGGTCTTCCCCCTTCAGAAGCATCATGACCCAGTGCACACAGGGAGATAAAGACTGTTCAGTCCTTATCTTGGGACAGAAAACGACAGGAAGGAATCCCAGCTCTTTTGAGGTTCTCTGTGAGCTGCAGGCATGTGGCTGTGTCCAGGAAGAAGGCCAGGTCTAGAGACACCAGCATCTTCCCACCCCTAATACTGCGAACCTTGATCCTGAAGTGTGTCATGGGGCAAAGACAGATCAAAATGGAGCTAAGTAGTTTTACCTCCTTCCCCATTAAAAAGCATATGGTTTTCTTTTTTTTTTTTAAAGCATATGGTTTTCTTTATATAGTCTTTCATGTAAATTTCATACACTGAAATTTATTATCTATATGTACAATTAAAAATTTTAAAGATTTATAGTATAACTAATTCTTAAACTTCCATACTCACTGTAAAATACAATGTATTTGTTGTGATATTTCAAAGGTTATCAGTTTACTTTCTCCTTCGGGCTTGTATTTTACATGTTCTACTCTTCGTAATAAAATAATTACTTGAAGCTTTTAATGTCTATACCTGTAAACATTCAACTCCCTCATGTATATTTAGAAGCGAGGTTATTGACTATAATTCATTGATGACCTTCTTTCAGATCATTCTGTGATCGGGTTTTTATAATATGACATTGGAACGTGGGGTGTTTAGCACAGACTCAGGAGCTGGACCGACCTGGGTTTGAATCTTGGTTCTGACACTTCTGAGCTGTGGACTCCACCTTGTAAAATAATTCATTGCTTTTTAAACTTTTTAAAATCATTGTCTGAGAAAGAAAAAAAAAAAAAAAACCAGGTCCTTAATTAGTTTTTATTTATCTGCAATCAGATAGCAGTGCTCTGTGTGTAGAGTCAGCCCGGGTCCTCCCGGAGTCTCATCGGCTAGAACCAGAGCCGAGCTGTTCGGGCGTCGTGTGCACAGCTGAACGAGAACTTCGAGTGGGTGCAAGGTTTAAGAGTAGTGTGTGTGTGTATGGGGCGGACAGGGGCGTTAGGGTGTATCTTGGAGAAATTTCCTGAGCTTTTAAATTAAACAAGAGACATGTTGGAATTTATCTCAGTTAACAGTTTCCTATGAAACAATAGGAGGAGAGAAAAAAATTCCTTGTCAGAAAGAGACATCTGAATGAGCATAATAAAGACAACAGGGAGATGGGGGTTGTGTAGGCTTTCCTGAATGAGACAGAATCTTGGTGTCTGTAGAGTAAAATGAAGATTCTGGAGCATTGGCAAATAGGTTGATGTCTTTTTTTTTTTAAGATTATTTTGGTCTCATAGAAAAGTTGAAAAGCTAGTAAAGCGTATACTCTTTACCCGGCCTCCCCTATCTGAGCATCTTACGTGACCATACGACATTCGTCAATACTGAGAACCCAGCCCCAGCTCAGGACTGCCAGCTGGGGAGCAGGACTTGCTGGTTTTCCCTCTGATGGCCTTTCCCGTCCCAGGCTGTCCTTCAGGAGCCCACATGGCATCCAGCTGTTGTGGACCCCCAGCCTTCCCTGTCTCTCGTGACCTCGACATTGATAAAGAGTCATCAGTTATTTCGTAGAATTTTCTCAACTTGAGGTTTGCTGATACATGCTCGTGGCTGGATTGAGGTTATGCATTCTTGGGGAGGCACCATAGGGTGACCGTGACTTTCTTGGGGCATCATATCAGGTACCTTATGTCACTATGTTTCATGGGTCACATGAGCCTCCATTCCTTGGCCAAGGTGATGTCTGCCAGGACTCGCTACTGTAAACTTAACTCTTGTTCCCTTTATACGTATTAAATATGTGTGGAGATACTTTAAAACTATGTAGATATTCTGTTTATGCATTGATGGACCTTGCCTGTGGTATTACTGTGGTGGTCTAATTTATTCATCAGAGTTTTCCTGCACGGAAAAGTTACCATCTCTCCATTTGTTCATCATTATTGACTTCCATATGGACTTAGGGCTGTCTGCTTAATTCTTTGGGTGACAAGCCCAGTACTGTTACTTATTGTGTAGCTCAAGTCCTCAGTGGCCATTGAGAGCTCTTTGAGGTCTGTTCCTGTGCCCTTTCAATATGCTGCTGCTTTTTTTTTTAATTTTTCCTTAAGCAATTCTTTACTCTTTGACACCTCAAGATGGTCCAGCCCTGGAGTTGACCATTTCTCCAGGGACCCCTGGTTCTTTTTATTGGAGAAATGGTATTTAGGAACCAAGATCTAGCCACTAGGTGATGCATTACCGGCTGCTAACCTGTCACTGCTTCTAATCCCTCTTTTTGGATGGAGCTGGGAAATATCTGTATGTATACTAAATCATTCACACACATCTGTATTTATTTCTGTGTACACACATAAACACACACACACATGAGAACATGAATCCACACTGATAATTCTAGTTCCCGTCCAGCCCCACAGAGTTTATTCTGTCTAGCCTGTTCCATTTCCTTTTTTTCTTTCTCCTACAGTGAGAAACCTGGTTCTCATCTACAGTATGTTCACCTACCTGTTCCACTCTAGTTTACCGATAAACCAGTTCCAGAGATTCTGACCCACCTGTGAAAACAGATTTATCATCACGGCACAGTGTCTGTGCAGCTCTGTTGTCTTTAGCCATATTAGCTCCCTCGTAGCTCAGCTGGATAAGGATCCACCTGCAATACAGGAGATCTCACTTTGATTCCTGAGTCGGGAAGATCCACCAGAGGAGGGATAGGCTGCCCACTCCAGCATTCTTGGGCTTCCCTGGTAGCTCAGATGGTAAAGAATCTACCTGCAATGTGGGAGACCTGGGTTCGATCCCAGGGTTGGGAAGATCCCCTGAGGAAGAGAATGGCAACCCACTCCAGTATTCTGGCCTGAAGAATTCCATGGACAGAGGAGCCTGGCAGGCTACAGTCCATGGGGTCGCAAAGAGTTGGACATGACTGAGTGACTTTCGCTTTCACTTTTTCATATTATCTGGTCAGAACCCCTTCTGCCAAGGTCGCCTGGGTCACGGTTGTGGGGTTTATTTGTGCTCAGGTCAACAGTCTCAGCTTGTATTTCATCTTGAATTTTCCCCACAACCTTGTTCGTTATGCTTTTATTTACATACCATAAAATTCACTATATGGTGTTCAGTTCTGTGGTTATTGACAAATGTGTAGAATTGTTTACGTTGTTCAGGTGCTAAGCATGTCCGACTCTTTTCGACCCGTGGACTGCAGCACACCAGACTTGCCTGTCCTTCACTGTCTCCCAGAGCTTGCGCAAACCCACGTCCATCGACTCGGCGATGCCATCCAGCCATCTCATGCTCGGTGGCCCCCTTCTCCTCCTACCTTCAGTCTTTCCCAGCATCAGGGTCTTTTCCAGTGAGTCAGCTCTTTGCATCATGTGGCCAGAGTATTGGAGCTTCGCCTTCGGGATCAGTCCTTCCAATGTGTGTTCAGGGTTGATCTCCTTTAGGACTGTATATCCAATCCCACCATCATGGAATGGTGTACAGTGGTGTACAATGTGCAATCGTCCTATCACCCTGAAAGTCCCCTGTGCCACTTACGTATAGATAACTGCTCCTCCCCGCCCCCCGCAAGAGCCCTAGCAACTACTGATCTCTTTTCCTCCCTATATTTCTCTGTTTTCCAGAGCCTCATATGAAAGGAATCAGAATAAGTAGCTTTTGGGGTCTGGCTTCTTTCACTTAGTATAATCCACATGAGATTTATCCATGTTTCTGTGGGAATCAATTCCTTTCTATTGCTGAGTAGTATTCTATCGTCTTAATGTTCCATAGCTTTTTATCCAGTGACTACTTGAATGATACCTGAGTTTCTTCCAGTATTTGGCAGTCTATATAAATAAAGTTGCTATAAACATTCATATACAGGTTTTTATGTGAATGAAGTTTCCATTTCTGCAGGATTTGATAGTAGAAGTAGAATTGCTGGGTCGTTAGCTTGGTGTATATTTAGCTTTGGCAGAAACTATCAAACAGTTGTTCAAAGTGTCTAGATCATTTATTCTGATAGGTGTATAGTGGTATTTCATTGTGGTTTTAATTTGCATTTCCCTAATGATTGATGACGTTGAGCATTCTTCTATGTGCTATTTGCTTTCCAGTTGTCTTTGATGAAGTGTCTTCAAAGATTTTGCCCTTTTTTTAAAGTGGGTTGTTTGCTTTCTTATTGTTGAATCTGGGTAGTATTTCATATGTTTTGCATATAATCCCTTTGTCAGAAATGTGATTTTCAGATGTTTTCTTCCAGTTTGTCGCTTATCTTATTCTCTTTTACAGTGTCTATCTCAGAGCAGTTTTCTTAATGTTAATGAAACCTAGTTCATCAATTTTTTAAAATTAATTGTGCTTTTAGTGTAATTTGTGAGTTTTTGTTTTTTAAGAAAGTTTGTATTTTGTTTTCATCTTTGAAAATTACTTTCAATGGGCATAGAATTCTGTTTTGTTTACCTATGATTATTACTGTGTGTTTCATTGGTAGCATTTCATTTTTTTTTTTTCATAGTTCCTTCTCACAGCTTAAATTCCCACGTGGTATTATATGTTGCTCACCATTCTCATCAGAGCTTTTAACTTACTATATTGATCAATTATTTTAAATTATCTGAAAGCTCTAACATCTGTATCATATCTGACTGGTTCTGATTGCTTTTCCTGTTCTGAGTATTTTTTCCTTGCCTTTTGGTATGCCTTGTAATTTTTGTTGAGAGCTAGACATCTTGCATGAGACAGTAGAGACCAATGTAAATAGCGTTTATGCCTGGCAAGTCCTTTCATGTGAGAGTTAAAGCCTTGCTATTTCCGGCCAGGAGCTGGACTGGGTTGGAGAGCTCTGTTGCTGTTAAGACTACCATCAGAGGGCGAAAGGCTTCAGATTCCTGAAGAGGCATCTCTTGTTTGGGGTGCGGGTTGGATTGTAAGAGAAAGGCTTGTTCCATTCCCGTTTTAGGTCTTCCCTTTGGCTTTGCATCCGAGCGGGTGCTGAACACATTCTGTTCTTCTCCTGATGCTCTTCCTGCACTGTTTTGCTGTTAGCTCTCACTTGAGGCTCATTAGCCTGGCATTAGGGGGTGAGGAGGATGGGTGGCACTCTGTTCTGGCCCTGCCCCAGCCTTCTGCGGGCACCCTGTCCTCAGGTCCCTGGGCTCTGGCCCTCTTGTGCTCCTACATCTCAGCTGTTGTGGAGGACTCAGCTGGCAGCCCTGTCCCTCGGTAAGGAGTAGAGTTGTGTTTTTCCTCTTACTCACTCCGTTTCCTCACCGCAGTAGATTCTCACCAGTGTCCCAGCGGCAGCGATGCTGCAGCCCTCCTCTTCATAGGACGGAGTGTTTGTTCCCTATGGAGAGAAGGCAGGGGGTGCAGGGGGGTTCCCTGCCCCTCCTAAATCCCGCTTCTCTCTCCTGGATCCTGACCATCATGGATGCTTAGTCCGCTGTTCTGTGATCATCATCTACAACCTGAAAGCAGATGTAGCCTCAGAGGGCCCACCAGCCCCTCCCGCCCGCACTCGGCCCCGAGCAGTCTGCCCACCGTTCGGCGGACCTCTGGGCTGTGTCCTGCTGCGTCTGCCCCGGACGACTCAAGCTCGTCTCCCCCCTCTTACACGGACACTCCCAGGCGTTTGGGCTGTTTGATGGGACTTCAGCCTTACAGTGGATTTGTGGAGAGTTGTATATTTAAAGTTAGGTCTGTTCTTTTTGTTTGTTTGTTTTTAAGAGAAGAAAAGAAAACAGTAATAGCTTTTGAGCAAGTCTCACCGTCCTCGGTCTTTGCGGCAGGACTGGTCTCTGATGACGGCGGCTTCCCTCTCCGGTCACCTCTTCCCTCTCGGCAGTCGTTCCGTTCCTTCTGCTTTGTTTTCTACTTTCTCTTATGAAAGAATTTTTTTTCCTCTTATTAAAATCTCTAAAAATATATCTGATTTGGCATTCAGGTGGCAAATTCAAAACATATGAGGGATGGCGGTCTAATTTTAGAATTTCAAACATCAGACAAGGTATCATAGAGCGAGGAGACAGAGCACCTACCCAGACTGCGCCTGTCCCATGTCCAGCGCGGGCACCTGGTGGAATTCGATAGCTTGGTGTATGTATTATTTTATAACAAAATAGTAGAACCCATAAAGCAAAAGGTATGAGATCACATATTAGGAGCCTATATGTATGTTTTGTGTTTGAATGTTTTAAGCACAAAAGTGACATGTGCTTGAGATTTTTTTAAAAGTTCTAATCTGTTCTATCTCCTAGAAATAATCATAGATAAATGTGTTGGTGTTGATACTTCAAGATTTTTCTCTAAGAACGTACCTTTGTAATACAGAAAGAGTAATAAAGTAAATTAATACGCAGACCATTTGGGAAACCCAGGAAAGACACCTGTTAGTTATTTCTCTGTTCACATTTTTTCTCTTGCAAAAGTACACATAAATGCAGACTGCATTGCAGCGAGGCTGAAGGTGGTATAGCTGAGCGGCAGTGAGTGGGGTGGAGATTTTACACTGCTCTTCCGTTTAACTGTTTAAACTCTTTCTAAGGGAAAGCGCCTCTGATTTTGCAAGTTTTGAATAGACAAGGTTTTAAATCCAGTCTCACATGCACTTATGAGAATTTTAAAACTATTTCCTGGACTATCTTGACTATTCCTTGTTAAACATAGTCTCACGTGACATCATATGGCTGATATTAATGACTTTTAACTAATATTCCATTTCCTATGAGAACTGGGTTGAGTCATCACAGGAAAAAAAAACATTACAAAATATTACTACTCAGAGAACAGCAGAAACATGCCTAAAATGCTATTCAAATGTCATGGAAAATTTTTCTGTTTGCAAATACGAAATGCCACCAGTATTTTGGTTTCCTTTTAATTTGTTCAACAAAAGGGAGGTACAAACAAGCAGAGAAAAAGAGCTCCGAGAATGAGTTGCAGCGAACTCTGCGTTCACTTTCTCTGTATAGTTCAGGCTTCCTTTGGAGGTGTCAAATTTGAGGCTTCCGTTTCTGGTCTGCACTATGTATCACCCTCTGCCCGTCTGCTCTGGCGAGGTTTGTCCACCTTCCGCATCCTCCAGGAAGCCCTCCTGGCCACTCCCCTCCTCTGCCGGCGCATCCCTCCGATCCCCGCTGTCCTGACTGCCTTCCTCCCCGTGTCATCCTCCCCAACTAAACTGGGGGCTCAGTGTGGGCAGCGCTCTGGCCTTGAATATTCCTCGCAGTATTGCCAAGCTTATTTAAAAAAAAAAAGAAGATGATGCCGTTCGTTAAACTTGCATAAGCATCTATAACGTCCCCTCTCGGTTGTTTTTTCTCAGACGAGAAACAGAGGTTCAGTTTCGAGCGGTCTGGATACGACCCGGAGGAATCCGACGGCGCGGAGGACGACGAGAACGAGAACGAGGAGGAGGACGAGGACAGCCAGGCCGAGTCGGTGCTGTCGGCCGCGCCCTCGGCCGCCGCCAGCCCGCAGCACCTGCCGGCCAGGGGCGGCCCTCGGGACCCCGCGGGCGCGGACGAGGACGCCAGCGCCCCCGAGGGCTTTCCCGGGGGGCCCGCGGACCCGATGGACGTGCTGCCGAGGGCGCTGCCCACCAAGATGACGGTGCTGAGCGCGCTGCAGTCGGACCGCGGCGGGAGCCCGGGGTCCCCAGGGAGCGCTGGGCCGCGGGCAGCGGGCGACGTGGAGGTGGCCGCCCGCCCACCCGAGGGGGCGCCCAGGTCCCCGTGTCACCAGATGTCTGTGGACTATCCCGACCCCGAGGAGATGCTGAGCGGCTCTGCAGCGGGAAAGGCTGTGGCTTTAACACAGGTAGTGGATCCGTAGCAGTTTTCCTTTTTTTCCCGTTTATTTATTAGTTGGAGGCTAATTACTTTACAATATTGTAGTGGTTTTTGCCATACATTGACATGAATCAGCCATGGATTTACATGTGTTCCCCATCCCGATCCCCCCTCCCACCTCCCTCCCCATCCCATCCCTCTGGGTCATCCCAGTGTACCAGCCCCAAGCACTTGTCTCATGCATCCAACCTGGCTGGTGATCTGCCTCACCCTTGATAATATACATGTTTCGATGCTGTTCTCTCTAAACATCCCACCCTTGCCTTCTCCCACAGAGTCCAAACGTCCATTCTGTACATCTGTGTCTCCTTTTCTGTTTTGCATATAGGGTTATCATTACCATCTTTCTAAACTCCATATATATGCGTTAGTATACTGTATTAGTCTTTATCCTTCTGGTTTACTTCACTCTGTATAATGGGCTCCAGTTTCATCCATCTCATAAGAACTAATTCAAATGAATTCTTTTTAATGGCTGAGTAATATTCCATGGTGTATATGTACCACAGCTTCCTTATCCATTCGGCTGCTGATGGGCATCTAGGTTGCTTCCAATATACCATGTTCATGGATTGGAAGAAGCAGTTTTCCTTTTGACTTCAGGAGTTAATGTACTGAAATTGCTCATTTGTAGCTACATCAGTTTGTTTGTTTTTTTTAAACCTTATTTCCTTTTGTCTGATTTAAGGCTAAAGAACATTTATGCCCTTTGGATTCCGGTTATGTATCTTAGTCAAAGTTCATCTATTGTATTACAAATCTATAAAAGAACCAAGTAGATCTTTGCAGTATGCTCATTTACTACTATTTGGTTTTTTTATGAATATCTTGGAATAAAAAAATATTTGTGTGCCAATGGAGAATATGAGTCTCGGGACCTCCATTTTCCATGGCTTCCTCTGAGATGATCTTCCACTGGCTTTGATATGATGGATTTGCACTAATTATCCAAACAGTTTGTATGTTATCCCTATTGACAAGGCAGCTACCAGTTTGACATCCCCACCCCACCCCCACCCAAAAGAAAAAAAAAGTATTAAGAAGTTCACTTTGCTTGAATCATCAAATTGCTGTCACCACTTAGGAAAGCTTCCTGTCCAAGAACTAGCTCAGAACCAGACTCAGGCCTCAGGAAAGTCACCCTCCATGTGAGCAGTGAATGACTTCCTGCTTTTACATACCCTGGCAGGCTCCTGAGAAATCTGTTTTCTCTCATGGACAGTTCTCTTACCTCTGGGATGAGCTGAGGATCACCATAGGATTTATTTCTAAATGTGGCAGATTTTGGTTTGCTGGGTAACACTAGAGAAAACTCGGAAGACTATGAAAGCTTGAATTACTAGAGCTTATCCTGCGTTAATATTATTTAATTAAATTACATTCATATTTAAATAGCATTAATATTTAAATTAGCATAAACATTAATGGAGTTCTATAATATGGCTATATCAAGAAAAAGTGAATATTTAGATGATAATCCTGGGTGAGAAAATTGGCAGGATTTACCCCTTCTACTGACATTTCGTACCTTTCCTATTAGTCACCTGTGCTCTAAGCTTCTGTCCCTAAATCTCTCACACACCTGCTGGTGTCTGGAGATCCGGTTTTCAGTAGACATTTCATACACTTAGAATAAATGAAGGAACAAATGAAAACTGCAGACCTCTTCATTAATGGAAGCTCTTTATTTCATAAATGAGTAGTCCTCCAGTTAATTTCCCCCCCCCCGCCCCGAGTCGATACTCATGGCCAACTAAGATCGCAGAATTTCTCAGTAATTCCTAATCTCTAAACTAGGGTGGAGCTGGAGGTGCCATCATAATAACAGCAGTGGAAGAAGAAGATAATTATGGCCGCCTCTCAGGGTTAATGTTGGTATAAATGAGATGATATCCAGGAAATCTGTTTGAAATTAAATACTATACAGAATCTGTGGCGGTTATTTATTCTAGAAAATAAAGAGCTTAAGGGTGTAATAGGAATTTTGCTTTTTAAATCAACATACCAACATTTAGCAAGCTTCTTTTTATGAAATCGTTGTTGTACACACTTTTACCTCAGGACAGAAGAGCTAAAACTTTTTACAAGAGCTAAAACTTTTGCTCGGTGACCAATAAGGAAGCTGAGCCATGAAGAGATGATTGGTCTTGTCTTTCAGGGCCCACAGTGCCTGAGCCTTCCTGCTCCCCCGGCGTCTGAGCGCAGCCCTCAGCCGGGAGGGGCTCCTCCGTCCACCTCGCCTCGGCCCGGCGCCCAAGAGCAGAAGCCGCAAGCCGCCCTGCCTCCGCCCGCAGGCCTGCCTTCTCCGCAGACGCACCTGTTCAGCCACCTGCCTCTGCATTCCCAGCAGCAGTCGAGGACACCCTATAACATGGTTCCGGTCGGGGGGATCCAGGTGGTCCCGGCCGGCCTCACCTACTCCACCTTCGTCCCCATCCAGGCCGGGCCAGTGCAGCTCACCATCCCGGCTGTCAACGTCATCCACAGACCGCTGGGCACCCCCGGGGACTTGAGCGCGGATGTGCCAGGCGCCGCCAGCCCCGCGGGCGTGGCCGAGCTGAGCAGCGTGGTGCCCTGTATCCCCATCGGCCAGATCCGCGTGCCGACGCTGCAGCCCCTGCCAGCCCTGAGCATGGAGACTGTCAACATCGTGGGTCTGGCCAGCGCCAACCTCGGCCCACAGGTGCGCCCGCCAGGCCTGGCCCTCAACGCCGTGGGGCTGCAGGTGGTGGCCGCCAACCCCGTCTCCCAGAGCAGCCCCGCGCCCCCCACGCCCATCCCGGGCCTCCAGATCCTGAACATCGCCCTGCCCACGCTCATCCCCTCCGTGAGCCAGGTCCCCGTGGACGCCCAGGGCGCCCCCGAGATGCCCGCTCCCCCAAACAGGTCTCCTCGAGAGGCGCCGCTCCCGCAGCCTTCTGCCGGGGCACATCCTGGCGGCGGGACCCCATCCCCGCAGGGCTCACCCGGAGTCCAGCGGGAAAGTGCACAGAAGGGTCTAGATCCGTCTCCGGCCAGAGACCAGGCCAGGCGGGACAGCTGCAGTCCTAGGGATGCGGGGACGGGGGCCCCAGCGAAGCCTCGGCACGACGCCCCTGGCGCGCCCTGCAAACCAGCCTCAGCGCCCCCGCCCCCGCCGTGCCGGCCGCGGCTCCCCCTGGACCCGGAGGGACCTCGGCCCCCGGCCCGGAGGCCGGTCACCCAGTTCAGCGACGTGAGCAGCGACGAGGATGAGGACAGGCTCGTGATCGCCACCTAGGGGCTGTTTATTTAGGGGGGTTGGTTTGGTTTGGGGGTTTTTAGTTGTTGTTTTTTGGGCTTTTTTTTTTTATATATATAAACACTTACAGGTTTCTTTGAAAACCCTCCTTTCCTTAAAGCACATTTTTCTGACATAAACTCATGACTAATCTTTGTGCAATCATGAACTTTTGACCAATAATTGTTGTTTTGTGTCAGCTCCAGCCATTTTTGTACATGTTGTATAGACAATTGTGCCTTTTAGGAGTTTTATGTTTAGAAACTGTACAGATTGTTGAATATCTATATACATAAAGTATATATTATATATGTACATGAAAGCCAGGTAGTTATTTGTGTTTAGCAAGGAAAAACCTGTCAAATAAATCCAATGATTAAATTATATGTTGCACTGTTAAATATTAAATTTTTATGGCTGTGGGGCAGAGTTTCTGTGTATAAATTAGTATGTAAACTCCATATTTATTGTATTCATATTAGTCTTTGAAAATGGGTCTGTCCTCCTTGTGTAAGACAGTAACTTTACACTTCAGACAGATTTTCTGTGTTATGAAATGTTTCAGTAAAATTGTTTACTGACTTTACCATTGCTTTAGTTGTGATTTCTTTATGTCATGTAGTGACCAGCAACTACATTCGGAAAAGTGCCTGAGGTTAACATTTCTTCCACACTCACCCCCACCCCCTGTATTTTTGAGAAATCAGGGCTTTATAGTTACTGCCGAGGGAAATAGCCAAGAGACCAATCTTTCCAACTTAATGAGTAATTTTGTAGCTATTTAGAGAAGATTCAGTACTTAAGAACACTACATGTTAAGTATGCTTAGCATAAGGACAGAAACGGGCAGCGTTCATAAAGGTGGGTATGACAGCTTCTGAGAAACGTATTATGTTACAAATCAGTCTGAGTGCTTGGCTTGGGCAAAGCCCATGAGCCCCCGAGGCCTCAGCCCAGTTTTGTGTGTGAACCCAGCCCCTCTGTGTCCCCTGGGCCCTACTCCTTACAGCCAGAGCCAAACCACGGGAGGTCTGGGCTTCACGGAAGAACCAAATTCAGACTTGAAACTACTTAGGTTGAGGCTTTAGAAATGATTGCTTCCTGTCCTGAGAGGCTTGACTTGACTTATTTAGAAAGATGGGGAGGGCTCCCACAATTGCATCTGCGATGATATGCATTCTTACCTGAGCGCTACAGATGCTTCTTTTGTGAAACAATGTCTTAATGTTGGAATTTTCATGTTTCTAAAAGCCTACTTGGTGAAGATCTCGGAGACATGAAGTTGGTAGGACAATAGTGCATGAAGGAAATAGTCTGAGGAGTGAAAAGAGCCTGTCATCTGGGCCTGCGAGCCCCTATCTAAACTATGACCTCTAGAATATGCCTCTGTCCAGTAGGCACTGATAGATCAGTGATGCTTTTTGATGCATGCTTCAAAGTACATTTATTCTTGCACACAGATTAAGTAACAGATATCTCAACAACAATAGAACTATGTTTTATATCCCAAGATGTATTTGACAAGAGTTCTGGAAACTCATAGGAATTGTATTGGTTTAACAAAATGGTTGTTCAAAATGAGCACCACTGTCTGTCAGATTTCTCAAAATAAGTTTTAACCTTGTGTCACACCTCTTAAAATTTCGTTGCCTAAAGTTTTAAAGCAGTGTAGTAAACATTCTTGCTTCCTAGTCACATTTTAAGTACATATTATGAAGGTAAATTCAAAAGCAATGCTAAGAATTTTGGAACTGAGGTGGATTTATTTGTTTTTATAGTTTATATAAATAGAATTTTCTTAATTTGAAGAATTCCTATATTTCAGTTCAGTCACTCAGTCATGTCTGACTCTTTGTGACCCCATGGACTGCAGCACGCCAGGCCTCCCTGTCCATCACCAACTCCCAGAGTTTACTCAAACTCAGGTCCATTGAGTCGGTGATGCCATCCAACCATCTCATCCTCTGTCGTCCCCTTCCCCTCCCACCTTCAACTTTCCCAATATCAGGGTCTTTTCAAAAGAGTCAGTCTTCGCATCAGGTGGTCAAAGTATTGGAGTTTCAGCTTCAACACCAGTCCTTCCAATGAATATTCAGGACTGATTTCCTTTAAGATGGACTGGTTGGATCTCCTGGCAGTCCAAGGGACTCTCAAGAGTCTTCTCCAACACCACAGTTCAAAAGCATCAACTCTTTGGTGCTCAGCTTTCTTTATAGTCCAACTCTCACATCCATACAAGACCACTGGAAAAACCATAGCCTTGATGATCCGAACCTTTGTTGGCAAAGTAACGTCTCTGCTTTTTAATATGCTGTCTAGGTTGGTCATAACTTTTCTTCCAAGGAGTAAGCATCTTGTAATTTCGTGGCTGCAGTCACCACCTGCAGTGATTTTGGAGCCCCCCAAAATAAAGTCAACCACTGTTTCCACTGTTTCCCCATCTATTTGCCATGAAATGATGGGACCAGATGCCATTATCTTCGTTTTCTGAATGTTGAGCCTCAAGCCAACTTTTTCACTTTCCTCTTTCACTTTCATCAAGAGGCTCTTTAGTTCCTCTTCACTTTCTGCCAAATGGGTGGTGTCATCTGCATACCTGAGGTTATTGATATTTCTCACAGCAAGTTTTGATTCCAGCTTGTGTTTCTTCCAGCCCAATGTTTCTCATGATGTACTCTACATATACGTTAAATAAGCAGGGTGACAATATACACCCTTGATGTATTCCTTTCCCTATTTGGAACCAGTCTGTTGTTCCATGTCCAGTTCTAACTGTTGCTTCCTGACCTGCATACAAATTTATCAAGAGGCAGGTCAGGTGGTTGGGTATTCCCATTTCTCAGAATTTTCCACAGTTTGTTGTGGTCCACACAGTCAAAAGCTTTAGCATAGTCAATAAAGCAGAAGTAGATATTTTTCTGGAACTCTCTTGCTTTTTCGATGATCCAGTGGGTGTTGGCAATCTGATCTCTGGTTCCTCTGCCTTTTCTAAATCCAGCTTGAACATCCGGTGGTTCACGATTCATGTACTGCTGAAGCCTGGCTTGGAGAATTTTGAGCATTACTTTACTAGCGTGTGAGATGAGTGCAATTGTGCGGTAGTTTGAGCATTCTTTGGCATTGCCTTCTTTGGGATTGGAATGAAAACTGACCTTTTCCAGTCCTGTGGCCACTGCTGAGTTTTCCAAATTTGCTGGCATATTGAGTACACAAGTAAAGCTAGTGGAGGTGATGGAATTCCAGTCGAGCTCTTTCAAATCCTAAAAGACGATGTTGTGAAAGTGCTGCACTCAATTCCCACCTTTAACCAAATACTAAACGTTGTGGTATGCTTGGGTGTTCCCTTGAAAATTTCATAATGCCATAACATACCTTAGGCTTATTTTGTACTCTTGACTTTTTAAGATTCATTACATTGTTCACATACCTTTAATATTACTGACTATAATGCTTTCATGTAGCTTTCAAATATTTTGCTAGCATTTGAAATATGTAGCTAAATCAGAAACATTTTCAAAGTTTGTGTCATTATATTTTGAAATAGTCCCACAACTAAAATAGAGGGGAGTAATTTTGAACTGTTTCCTCCAAAGTCGTCTTGTCCTGAGAAGCAAGTCATTCTCAGGTTATCAATGACTTGCAAATAATGATTTGAATAAATTACTTACAAGTAATCCAGAGAGCTGGGAAACTATGTTTGTATGCTTCATGAAAGATCCAGGTTAGTAAAGAAATAGAATGCAAGGATATAACAAATTTCTTTAAATTATTAGCAAAACAGGTGAAAAACATAATACGAAGCAACTTTAGCATCTTGTATGAATCCACTGACACCATCAGAAGTGTCGGAAGTAGCAAAAGCATCAAAATTCATTTGCCTGGTTTTCAAAGACTGGTCCATCTGTTTTATGAATATCTGTTATGAGTTAACAGAAATCAGTTGCCTTAAAGTAGCTCCTTATTCTCCAAACTTTAGGCTACAAGAGTAATTATTTCAGAATGAGACGATCAACTGATAACATTTAATATAAAGATTTTGTTTCTCATTTTTTTCAAAATATAGTCATGATTTTCCTTTCACAGAAATGGTGTAAATAACACTTTTCTTATTAATCTCTGACCTGAATTTTAAATGGTGGGGATTAACAAGGATTAGGGGTTATTATTTTCATTGGAAGACTGTCGAGATGGGTAATATTTCTTTCATGATGCATGCTCAGGGCAAAATATGTACTCTTCTTAACTTCTCTGTTTTTTAATGTTACATTTTAGGATGAAGTTTGAGATCAACTAGAGATCAAGCAACACCAGAAAGGTGACTTTCATTAGAGTAATTATGTTTCAAAACCATCTATTAATTCAAAACATGGAATATTAAATGTCCCTAAAGCAAGAATCTTTTCCCAAACCGACTCCCCATGACTTTGGAGAATTATGTATTAAATATTCAGTAAAGGTTACTATGTGTGTCTATATATACATACATGTATATCAGTTCAGTTCAGTCCAAATAAATGAGGATCAGCCTCCAAGGAGATTGGACTAACTGGAGAAGTGACATGAACAGGTGCTTTGGCACTTGTGTTGAAAAACTTTATCTTAAAATGTAGCCATTTATACAAAAAGTCTATTTGTACCATCTGCACTCCAGCTCCCCAAAGCATCATTTTGGAGATATTAGAAATACAGTATTCAGACCCAGGTAATAGATATCCATACTCTAAACGCTCATGAACAAGGCACCATGGGAGTATCCTTCCTCACTGGGATTTCTGGACTCCAATCTTGAACAAGATAGAGCCAAATGAGCATATTTCCAGACCACCAGGACCTGGAGGCAGAGCGACCCAGATGGTTCAATATCACAGCCAAGAAGTCACGTTGAGAGAGTCCCAGCAGTAGAAATATAAAGAGTAATTGTAATAAATAATAATAATAAAGTTGTCTTTTAATTCAGTAAAGGAGAGTTTTTCCCTAATAGTTCGACTATTAAGGAAATCCTGTGTCTCCGTTAATCTTTGTGTAAAACCAGGATTTTTTGTGTAAAACAAAATTTTGTGTTTTGTGTAAAACAGCCAGGGCTCACAAACTAAAACTCATTTGCATAAAAATCAGGCAGAAATATTAGGAACATATTTATCTTGAAGAGAGACTGCAAAATTAAAAATTCTAGTATTATTCACGCCAGTATTTGAAGGTAGATCAGCCGAGGAGGAAATATGTAACTCCACTTTATTCTGAAGCAAGTTCTGAGAGAGCATGACTTCCAAGGGCTCGGATGCTGGGTACCAGACCTGCTCTGGCAAAGCAGAGAGGCGCTTGAGAAGAGCCCAAGACTCTGATCAGTGATCCACCCAAATTCAAACATCAGGGAGAAGGACCAAGCTAATATTTCTCTCAAAGTCATAGACTGAGTTTGACTTATAGTGCAGTTTGGGTCTTTTCTAAGTTAAAAAGTCCACCTGAAATGTTATATTTTTCTTACATGCAAGTTTCCTCATTGCTTCACTTTTATTGTCTGAGAAGTTAGGCCTCTCTTATTCCTTAATGTCTGAGGGTTACATTAGAAATTAAGGATTTGTTACAGGACACTGAAGAATTTTTCTTTTGAGGCACTCAATTGCAGTAGAGGTGGAGACTGCATGTTGGGGAAATGATGGAAGAATGGAAGCTAAAGATCTAGGAAGTTCTAGATTTTATTTGCTCCCACACGCTCAGGTCATACACCTAATTCTGAAACAACATAAGTAATTCAGGTAATTACAATGAAACCTCAAAGGAAATGGAAAGATCTCCTGGTTTAACAGGATATGATAAATTAGTTTTCAAAAGCAGATAAGTTTTTTTGAGGCTATACACAGTCATGCTCCACTGACACTTTAATGGTATTTTATGAGTAAGTCACAGGCTTCCCGTGTGGCTCAGATGGTAAAGAATCTGCCCACAAGGCAGGAGACCTGGATTTGATCCTTGGGTTGGGAAGATCCCCTGGAGAAGGGAACGGCTACCCACTCCAGTATTCTGGCCAGGAGAATTCCATGGACTGTATAGTCCATGGGGTGGCAAAGAGTCGGATATGGCTGAACGACTTTCACTTTCATGAGTAAGCCACATTATGTATAACACAGTATTTCTAATTTTAACAGTTCCAACAAATACCATATGATGTTATCTCCTTGTTATGTTCTAGAAAATGTCTCAGGGTTACAAAGCTACTTAAGTAGTGACGCTGTGATTTACAGCTAGGTCTGTTCTTTTCCACTATACCATGCTTCTTTCAGTAATGGTTTACAGTAACTGGGTAGAATTGTGTTCATTTCTAGGTGAAAGTCACCTTTAGTATTCATAAGTCATTTCATTTAAATTTCTTACAGAAATGAATATGTCCAGTGCCAGGTATATTTGAATAGATAATGTAGTTTATAAACTTTCTCTATACCCTTTTTCATAATTGATATAATAGGAGCTGGAAGAACACTTAGTGAGGAAATATTTAATTTAAATAGAGGGAGACAAAATGGCAATCTAAAATGAAAATTACAATCAAGCATAAGACATGTAAAGCTTCAAAGTGTATTAGGTTTCAGTTATTAATCATTATTGAGAACACTGTCTTGTTACATATTGCATGATGATAAAATTTAGTGAAAGGAGGAGGAGAGTCAAGTATGGATTCACATTGTTCGGGGTATAGACAAAGTCTGAGCACAACATAGCATAATATTATCAAGTTTCTGAATTTGATCTTTTCAGAAATATTTCCAGAAAGAAATAGAACAATTTTCCATTACTTCTGATAGAGAAGAAAATTACTTAAACATATTATTTCTCCTAGAAGAGGAAGCATCAAATTGTACTATTTTTTTCCAAGGTATAGATTCAAAAATAATGTAAAGAAAGCAAAGCTAGGAATTTAGAAGGAGATGAAAACATTTATAAACTCTTTTTTGCAAAAGCAGTAAGAGCGGAAAAGAAATAACTGATCTATTTATTTAGCAAATGATTCCATACCTCAGGATAAACCAATAGATGTAAATATAGAAAAGTTAACATTTTTTTCCTTCCAATTCTTAATTTTGGTGTCTGCAATACAGAAGTGAATAATTAGATACCTTTTATGTTGTTTGGCTATTGGTGGCTTTTATAAAGATAGAAAGACCAATAGACACTTGTTGGAAGTTGATTTTGAGACATTTTTCATTCATTGTTTTCAGTTAAGTGAAAGAAAATGTGTTTGGTTATTTACCTATGGGTTGCCAAATGTGATCTAAGGAAACCGTGTAGGTGAAAGACAAGAAGGCTTCACATTCCTGAAGGTCAGTCATGGAAAGAAAAGCCAGCTTTGGGATCAGTCAATTAGCCAGGCATGCCTAGTTTTCTTTGCTAATAACAAGGCTTATTTTTGCCCCGTAGGGTCAAATGTTAAGACTGGATTTGATTCAGCAGTTGTATCCATTGATTCATTTGAATTTTTAAATTTAGGAACAGCTTTATACCTCTTACAGTGAGACATTTTCTGTTACTTTGACACTCAGAATCCCTGAAAGTAGTTACCTAGAAGTAGATTAAGATTTCATGCAAAGAGTCTTCTTTTATAGCCAACCTTGTACAATTGCGATCATCATCGACTGAAAGATCCAGTCTTCACTAAGAGTATATGAAATATTCTGATAAAATAACTGGTATCACTTCATAGTCTGAAAGGGTTGCCAACCTTTTGAATTCATCATTTTGGTGACTGAATGTTAAAAACAAATCTTTGAGGAGAAAAATAAAATAATTTTTAAACTTACTTTTTAAAAGATAAATATCAGAGCCAAATAATTAATGAATTATTTTTTTCTTGTTAACGGCCTTGAAGTTAAATGCTTATTAGAATATATTCTTCTTTGTCTTGGGCTCTGTTGGAAATAGTTGTAAGATGTTCAGTACACGGTACATCAATCCTCTTTGATGCTTAAGCAGTCCTGAATACCTTCAGGTCAATGCTCAGAAGGTCCTTTAAACGGAGATAAAGATCAGAACTGACACAGGGACCCCAGGGGCCTATCCTGGAAAATGTTCTGTTTGTTTTGTTTTGTAGCTAAACAAATTCCTATGAACTCTTTGTTGTCATTTTTTTAAATCCTTCAGAAAAAAAAGAAAAAAAGAGGGATTTGGAAGACAAAACAGATTCAGGTGTCAAAACATTTAAAGTTTCTGCTATAGGTAGGCAGAGACATGGATTCTTTAGGTTTTCAGCTGAAATAGATTAAATATTTCATAACAGATTTTCATTATTGTCTCTCAGAGGCAAACCTGTGGTCTTCCCATGCTGTTGCTTTTTATGTTGTTATTTCACTGTCTCTGCAGCAGCTAAAATGCATGCTGAAAATATTTGTGAATGAGTTGAAGATAAATTATTTGTAAAACATGCACTTCTCATTAATTCAGTCCAGGGTTCAGGAACACTTAGATAAGTTGACTGAATTGTGATTAAGTTTTGGTTTAGTTTCTGTTCAAGGTGTATTTCAGTGGCCATAAGATTGTATCCCTACTGTTATTGTAAATCATTTCACAAATTTATGATCATGTAGGGTATGGACAAGAGGGAAGGGATTTGCAAAAAAAGAAAAAAAAAACAGGTTCATATTCTATACATCACAACGATGTTATTAGCACAGACAGTACTGATGCTCCATAGATTATCCGTTAGTCAAATCAAGACATAAGCTTAATTTTCAGTTCTTATTTTTAAATATTAGATATGCAAACAAGTAGCATATTGCATATGGAAACAATCTTAAGAACAGATTGCCTAAATTGAAATTCCAGGTCATCGACTTACCAGCTAATTGTCAAATTATTTATTTTCCGTGCCTCAAGGTTCTCATCTGCCATCTAGGGCAAAAGCAAATAGCCACCTCACAGGGTTTGGGGCAAGGTTAAAGCAGATAACATGTAAAGCAGTTAATTCCTTATAACAATATCTGAATAAATGTTCTGAATTTTGGAGTTTTACAATGATTTTGAATGCTTTGCTTTAGGACAGACACTGACAGTCACCCGCACTCACCACATGCAAGACCAGGGTAAGTTCTTTATCTGTGACTTTGTTAAAAACCAGTGACACCCTTTTTAAAATGTTGTGTTATGCTTAAAATGTTTTCTAACATTTTGCTTTGCTGGAAAACCAGACAAAGCTGAAGTATAATGAATAAACCCAGTAGGTGATTTCTAACAGCTTACATGAACTCTTCTGGCTAAAAAGTTAAAAAAGGTGAAATTATTCCTATTCATTTTCAAGGAGAAGAGGGGGCTGTCAGCTGGCCAAAAAGAAAGTGTGTGTGATATTTGCAGGTGATGGAGCGCAATCCCAAAGGGAAGGCACACGTTTCCCTGGGCTTCCCTGTGGTTGCCTTTCTTCTTGGTCGGGGCCAGCCGGAAGAGTGTCCAGTCGGGTCCAGTGTCTTGGTCGGGTCCAGCTGAGTGCTCAGTCGCTTCAGTTGTAACCAACTCTTTGAGACCCTGTGGACCACAGCCCACCAGGCTTCTCTGTTCATAGATGTAAAAAGCAAACTCAAGCTAACTTCTTCACTCTCCTCATTTAGTAAATGAGGAAAATAATGTCCAAAGAGGGGAAAATACATCCTTTAAGAAAAGTACAAACTGGATGTCAGCATGGGCTCTGGAGGCAATGCCTGAGATTATATTCTTCCTCCTTCATCTTCCAGCTTTCTAAACTTGAGAAGGTCATTGAATCTTCTTGTATCTCAGTATTCTAATCTGTAAAATGGGTATAGTAACACCAACCTCAAAAGTCAGTGTGGGGATTAGATGAGATCCCATGTAAGGTGTTTGGTAAAGACCCTACCTAGCCCGAACAAGCATTCCATCAAAGTTACCTCTTTTTATTATTACTATTACATCTATTTGTATTACTGGGGGGTGGTGGAATTAGAAAGAAACCAGAAGACAATGACTGACAATCGAACTTTCCTTCATGCTTTGATGTTTTTACTCTAAACCTCTGAAAAGTTAGCTACATAATAAGGAGAATCTTTATGCTTAGGGTTATTTGGCTTTGTTTCTAATTTGTATGTCTCCCAAGTCAGTATTCAAAGTTCTTGAGAGAATTAGATACATTAAAGTGATGTTTGTAACATTAAATATATAAAAGAATTTGATTATTTAGAGTCAATGTTTGAAAGAATTTAATGTGTTGGATTTTGTTATTTTAACTTGAAAAGCTCAAGGTAACATTTCCAAGTGTGATATAAAAAGGGAAGTTATACATTTACCGGAAAAAATATAGGACACTATGTTTATGACATTGAGGTAGTAAAAGTCTTTTACGTAACAAAAACTGAAAAGCAAAAAATCATGACGTTTCATAAATTCAGGTTCATCAAAATGCAAAACTTTGGCTCTACACAAAAACATGAAAATGTTTAAAAGACAATTTTTGATTGGAAAAAGGAATTTACATTGTATAACAAAGAGAAGATTCTCATCCAAAACTATATTTGAAATATTTTAAAAATCAGTAAGAGATTCAAAAGATTCAGTAGAAAATGTTCAAAAGGTAAGAATAAGACATGCCAAGTAGAAAAAACACAAACGGCCAACAAATATACTAAAAAAGCATACACTGTCAATAGAAATGAGGAAAATGAAAATTAAAATGAGATTTTTTAAAAAATACTAGGGAAGGACAGTTTAGCAACTAAAAATGCAGCCTACATCCTAGCAACTCCAACTTCTCTGTATCAACCTGGAGAAACGCTTGCCAACGGGACATGAGCTACAAATTTGTGTGCTTTTTTTGTTTTGTTCTTGGTAATGTTGAAAAACTGTAAACAACCCAAAGTCCTTCAGTAAGGAAATGTCTAAATAAAATAATGTCCTTTCCTGGAATACTAAGCTTGAATACAAAGAAAAGCATAAGATAGATGGATAGCTCTCCAAGACATATCTTGAAATAAAAATAACTAGTTGCAGAAAAATTCATTAACAGATATGATTTATGTTAAAAATGCACACAGAGAGACATAAACAAGTGAAGTATAGATTTTTGAATGAAGAAGTCATATCTCTTTAAGTAAAAACACAGAAAAAGGCTGGAATGAGACCGGTTATAACTGAAGAGGAACTGAGAGCTTCAGGCGGGGCGGGGAGGATATTCAGGGAGTGGGTTTTATGGGGCCAGCGAAGAATACACATGTTTTCTACTATAGAAAACTAATATTGGGTTGGTGAAAAGGCTCGTTCATCTTTTCCCGTTGGATGGCTCTAGCAGGGTTTTGTTGTCCGTAACTTCATTTGAAACAATTTTGTTAGATTGTACTGTGACAGCTGTCATATCAGCATGCATTAAAAAATTTTATCAAAATTGATGAATTTTTGTGTAGCTCTTTTAATATTGAAGATGGAAGAAAAAAAATTTTCATCATATTGTGCTTTATTATTTCAAGAGAGGTAAAGAAAGAAAAAAGCAACTTAAAGGCAAAAAAAGATTTGTGCGGTGCATAGAGAAGTTTGTCAGTGATTGATTGAATGTGTCAAAAGTGGTTTGTGAAATTTCATGCTGGAGATGTCTCAAAGAATGATGCTTCATAGTTGGGTAGACTAGTTGAAGTTGATGGCACTTAGATAGAGACATTAACTGACAACAATCAATTTTATATCATGCAGGAGATAGCCGACATACTCAAAATATTCAAATCAAGCATTGAAACTCATTTGCACCATCTTTGTTTTGTTAGTCCCTTTGATGTTTGGATTCCACATAAGTGAAAAAAACCTTCTTGACCATATTTCTGCATGCGATTCTCTACTGAAGCATAATGAAGACATTCCATTTTTAAAACAAATTGTGACAGGTGATGAAAAATGGATACTGTGCAATAATGTGGAATGGAACAGATTGTGGGGCAAGCAAAATGAGCCACCACCAAACTCACTAAAGGCTGGTCTTCATCCAAAGAAGGTGATGTGTGTATGGTGAGATTGGAAGGGAGTCCTCTATTATGAGCTCCTTCTGGAAAGTCAAATGATCAGTTCCAACAAGCACTGCTCCCAATTAGACCAACTGAACGTAGCACTTGACAAAAAGCATCTGGAATTAGTCAACAGAAAACACATAATTTTCCACAAGGCTAAGGCAAGACCTCATGTTTCTTCGATGACCAAGCAAAAACTGTTAAAGCTTTGCTGAGAAGTTTTTATTCATCTGCCATACTCACCAGACATTGAAAGTGAAAAGTTAAAGTGTTAGTCATTTAGTCATGTCCGACTCTGTGCAGCCCCATGGACTATAGCCTGCCAGGGCCTTCTGTCCATGGAATTCTCCAGGCAAGAGTACTGGAATGGGTAGCAATTCCCTTCCTCAGGGGATCTTTCCAACCCAGGGATCGAACCCGGGTCTCCTGCATTGCAGGCTGATTCTTTATCGTCTAAGCCACCACATTGTATCTTGAGATTTCCATTTAGTCTGGCCTTTACAAAATTCTCTTAATGGAAAAAGTTTCAGTTCCCTGGAAGATTGTAAAATCACCTGAAACTGTTCTTTGCTCAAAAAGATAAAAAGTTTGGATAAGATGAAATTATGAAGTTGCCTGAAAAATGGCAGAAGGTAGTGAAACAAAATGGTAAATATATAGTTTTAAAAATTTCTTAGTGAAAATGAAAAAATGTGTCTTTTATTTTTACTTTAAAACTGAAGGAAAATGTTGGCCAGTCCAGCACAATGGATTTTAGGCTTTACTCCTAACAGTAGTCACTTGTGCGTAATGCTTTAATGCTTTCAAAATGGAAAATGCATTCATGTAATAAAATGAAAATTAAGATAGAAAACAGGATGGGAGGCTAACCAGCTATGACATGAATTTTCTTTGAGAAGACTAGAAATTAGTTCCATGAAATTTAACATGTAGAAATTCAGTAAGCTTTACATCAACATCAATCTGCATTCAAAATATTGAACATTTGTGAAACAGTAAAAAAAAAACAATGATTGTTAAAATGTATGAACACTTACTGTGTGCCAGGTATTCCGTTATGCACTTTACATTATTGTTTATTTAATCCTTTAATTAGCACCATGAGGCCAACACTCCTCTCCAGTTAAGGAAACTGAGGCTTGGGATGGATAAATATTTGCTCAAGGCCCCAAAAAAGGTAAGCCTGTTCAACCATGTATTTATGTCACCTGTTTTTCACCCATATTTTCTTTCAGCTACCAGGCCATCATTGAGTAAGCTGAAAATATGCATATTAAATTTAAATAAATTCACTTGTTTTCTTGTATACTTTTGCAGTGATTTGCAAACTTGCATCTTCATCTACTGAGGAAAAAAAGAGTCCTTTATTCTTATAAATGATAATTATGAGCATTCAATATTTTAAGAGGGAAAAAATGTGTCTATTTACATTAGGTATTTAATAATCACCTACAGATTTGCTCTAATTGTCAGCTTCTCCCAAATGACTATTGTTTTCTAAATTTCTTAACAAGTAATTATAAACAGGTGTTTTGGTATGAAAAATGAGAGAGATATTCAGTATTTCCTATATTTCATCAACACCACATAGTTTTCATTAATCACAATCTCCATATTTTGATATGGTCTAGTGTTAGGCCACAGGACTTCCATGGCGGCTCAGATGGTAAAGAATCTGCCTACAATGCGGAAGACCTGGGTTCAATCCCTGGGTCAGGAAGATCCCCTGCAGGAGGGCATGGCCACCCACTCCAGTGTTCTTGCCTGGAGAATCCCATGGACAGCGGAGCCTGGAAGGCTACAGACCATGGGGTCGCAGAGAGTCAGACACGCCTGAGAAACTCAGCACACAGCAAGGTTTGGCCACCCCGGGGTGTCTCCAGTCCATCCTGGAAGCCCCGGCAGATTTTTTTTCTTCTGGATTATTGCGTCTTCTCTGCAGGGTCAGAAATGTGCTTAAATTTATATTCAGATACATGAACATATCTTCGTTTCCATTGGTAGCAAAGGATTTTTTCTTTTTTTTTTTTTGTAAATGCTATTTAATATTGAATAGGCTTGAAAGACTGTGTCAAGTAGAGGTGTGTGTTAGTCCCTTAGTCGTGTCCGGCTCTTTGTGACCCCATGGACTACAGCCCGCCAGACTCCTCTGTCCATGGGATTTCCCAGGCAAAAATACTGGAGTGGGTTGCCATTCCCTTCTTCAGGGGATCTTCCTGACCCAGGGATCTAACCCGGGTCTCTAGCATCTTCCGCATTGGTAGGTAAATTCTTAACCACTGACCCACCTGGAAAACCCAGAATGTTCATCACTCAGTCCTGTCCCACTCTTTGTGTCCTCATTGACTGTAACCTGCCAGGCTCTTCTGTCCATGGAATTTCCCAGACAAGATTACTGGAGTGCATAGCCATTTCCTTTTGCAGGAAATCAAGTACAAGTATAAACAACATATGATTTCCTTAGAATATATCAATGCATCGCTTTATAGCAATGAGGGCCTCTGAGTCGGACTCAAGGTCAGAACTGATACTCTGAGAGTGTGGACTACTTATAACTCTGTACGTATGTTTAGCTTGGCTTGCATACTTGATCCAAGCTGTTATTGCAGAGCACTGAGGTAATGCAAAGGAAAAGTATTTGGGGACTTCCAGTAGCTTCTTGAGCCAACAGAAATACACCCAGATGCCGAAGCCCTGACTCCCTCGCTAAAGTCAATACATGAAAATGTGAGCGCCTTCCGGAATGCCAGTGTGCTAACCCAAGTGTGCAAAGGTGACAGCCTCCGTTTGTCAAGTGCAGATTTGATCCTTCTTGTATCATAAAATGGGCAAGCTAACATCTTGATGACTCACCTTAAAATCCTCCTTTCCCCCTCTTTTGATAATATAATAATGTATTTTGCAGTCCAGATAAAAAAAAAGCTGCTTTTTAATTTGCATAAACAGACTGAGATTATGACAAGCCAAGATACAGAAACCTCACGTTTCTTCTCCCAACACTTGATTCTCTAGATATCTGCATCCAATAATTCTGCAGTTTATTCACAGTTCCTAAGATTGGGGGGATTAAACAGCCCCGACACTGGGACCAACGCTCAAGCACTTTCTGTGTTAACAATAGGGAGCAAAGTATCACTCTAGAGCAATTTAAGATGCTGATTAAAGTATGTAATTAGAAATTTTCTGTAGGAACCTGTCATGCAGAGAAGTCAGAGGGAAAACAATCCACAGATAATATAAGTACTTCTTGTTTTCCCGTTTTGTTCTTTATATTTCCCCTTTTATTTAAAGAAAAGGAAAAAATAAGACCAAAGAAAAGGTATATGGAGAAAATAATAGCCAAAGAAAAGGTATATGAAGAATCACACTAAGAAATTACTTCCTCATCCCAAGCTGCAGGGTGTGAAACAAAAATATCAGTTCTCAATGCATCGATCATGAAGCTGGCCGATTATGGCACCTCTAAGAGATCTATTGTTCTTCTTTCGACGAAGAGCAGAGGTTCTTTTTTGAAAAATAATTTTATTTATGTACTTATTTTTTGGCCGTGCCAGGTCTTCATTGCTGAGTGAGCTTTTTCTCTCATTGCGGAGACGGAGGGCTACTCTCTAGTTGCAGTGTGTGGGCTCCCCTTCGCAGTGGCTTCCCTTGTGGAGCGTGGGCTTCAGTAGCTGCAGCTCCCAGGCTTTAGAGCACAGGCTCAGTAGTTGTGGGACATCGGCTTAGTTGCTCCGCAGCATGTGGGATCTTCCTGGACTAGGGATCAAACCTGAGTCTCCTGCATTGGCTGGTGGACTCTCCACCAATGAGCCACCAGGACCTAGAGCAAAAGTTCTGAACATGTGTGAATTTAATATGAAACCAAGAATTTTCATCAGTATCAGTTCAGTCGATCAGTCCTGTCCAACTCTTTGGGACCCCGTGGACTGCAGCATGCCAGGCTTCCCTGTCCTTCACCAACTCCCAGGGCTTGCTCAAACTCATGTCCATTAAGTCGGTAATACCATCCAACCATCTTATCCTCTGTCATCCCCTTCTCCTCCTGCCTTCAGTTTTTCCCAGAATCATGGTCTTTTCCAATGAGTTAGTTCTTTGCATCAGGTGGCCAAAGTATTGGAGTTTCAGCCTCAGTGTCATTCCTTCCAATGAATATTCAGGACTGATTTCCTTTAGGATTAACTGGTGTGATCTCCTTGCAGTTGAAGGGACACTCAAGAGTCTTCTCCAACACCACAATTCAAAAGCATCAGTTCTTCAGCACTCAGCTTTCTTTATAGTCCAACTCTCATATCCATGTATGACTACTGGAAAAACCATAACTTTGACTAGACAGACCCTTGTTGGCAAAGTAATGTCTCTGCTTTTTAATATGCTATCAAGGTTGGTCATAGCTTATCTTCCAAGGAGCAAGCCTACTTTAATTTCATGGCTGCAGTCACCATCTGCAGTGATTATGGAGCCCCAAAAAATAAAGCACCCTGCCCAGGGATTGAACCTGGGACCCCTGCATTGAGAGCACCGAATTTTAGCTACTGCACCACCAGGGAAGTCCCCATTTCCTCCTTCTTAAAGAAAATGCTTGCCATCACTGCCTCAAAAGAGTCTTGTGAGGAAGGGTCAATGAAATGCTATATTAGAAGCACCTAATAAAATAAACAGTACAGGTAGATGATGTCATCACTGATATCAGAATTTACTTGTGATAACTAATGACAGTGGAGCACTGTCCTTACTGAAGGGATGAGGAGTCAGTTTAGATAGTTGCCCTCTCGAGTGACTCAGAAAAGCATGGACAGCTCAGTACAGAGGATGGCTAATTTTTTAAAGTTAGGAAGCAAGAGAAACACCAGAGATCAAACTGCAGTGCAATATTATCTATGGAGGAGACTGTGTTGCGGGATGTTTTAAAAGAGAAAATTTATGTATTTAAAAAGGTGATATACTTTCCACCAGAACCTGTAAGAGAATTTTTTTTTTTAATTTTAGGAAAGGAAAACAAAAGAAATGTTGGGTACACACCAACTTTAGTTTGAATCATTTTGAGACGCAAGAATACTTGAGAGCTGATGAATTCATAAATGTGGAACAACAAAGCTGCCGTTGGTGCTTGTCTTAATGTCCTCTGCAGTATTAATCACAGACATGGTGTACTCAGCAGACCAGCTAAGAGAGAGAGAAGGAAAGGCACATTTAAATGGTATGACTCTGCCATGGGGCAGACTCTGGCTCCAGCCCCTCTCACATTTATTAAATACTCTGTGCAAAAGTCTTGGTTGCAAAGCTGCAGGATGGAGTTCTTAGAGATATGTGCTCTGCAATGATCTTTTTAGATGAGAAGGATACTAAGATAACTAAGTTTTAATCACTTAATTTAATCTTGTCTTTCTTGGGCTGGAATTCAGATTTCCTGATTCCTAATCTTTGTGCCAACTTTGATCATTTTTCACATTTACAAGATATGATCTTTACTTATTGGACAGTGACTTCAGCTCATTCCTGGACCCTGTCTGACCACCACCACTCAAAATTATATTACAGCACACACAGCTTATATATGGATATGAATATAATTGAACTGTAATCTTTATAATTTTGTTATATCCCTTGAAATTAGAAATATAAACACTCAGGGTAGAATCTATGCTCATATTTTTCCATGTGAAGTGAATAAGGTTTGAGATACAAATTGCTAGCAAAAACAAATTTTGAAGAATTTGAGATGACTAACTCAATATGGTTTTAGGAGATTCACATTATTGATGTGAATTCATTGATAGATAATCTTCTGGGGATGTGTGAGCGATCTCTCAGAATTTAGAAGGCGGCTGTTGGAATCCTGTCAGATACTTGCCCTTGAGAAGCAGTTATAGATTTAATGGAATTGCCTTTCTTTTTTGCCTGTGAGAGACTACAGGCAGAGTCTTCAGCAAAGACCATACTTTAGGATCTCTCAAAAACTTTGTATTGATAAGGCCCCTGATCCATTTGTGCGCCGATCTGGAATTTTCTAGAATGTTGGCTACATTGTTACACACAATCTCTGTGGTGGCCTGAATGGGAAGGAAATACAAAAGTACAGCTGATTCACTTTGCTGTGAAGCAGAAATGAATGCAACATTGTCAAGCGAATACAGGCCAATAAAAACTTTAAAAAAATCTTAGCTATACAAAGTGGTAGAGATATGCATCTTTGTAACAACATTTGGTATAAATATAAAAGTTATCTTTTCTTTATCACCTCCTTCAATCACAGTGTCATCACAGCAAACACAGACTCAGAGGAACATCTCTTCACTCCACGGCTGCAGAGGTGCCCGTGAATCCACTTTGATTCGTATTCATAGCCCTCTGCTAGTGTGCTATCCACTAACAATGCCATTTTGGCAGACCGTGTTTACATTTTAATTTCATTATGACCAGAGTAATGAGGCTATTGATGTTCCCATTTTCTCTTTGAACGGCCTCTTCAATTTGAACTGTGGCCCTTTGGTGCATCAAACTATTATCACAGATGGAATATTTTAACATACATTTTCTGTTTCTATGAGGCAGTTAGAATAGGGGAAAAAAAGTCTCTTCATGCTCATTACACTCCGCCAATAAAAACCAAAACTTTCATAAATGATTATTTAATTGTTCCATATAGTAAATGATTCAGCTGAAAGCAGATATGTATTATTAGTTTATTGCACTGAACTAATTAAAAATTAAAAATCTAAGGACTTCCTTGGTCTGGTAAAGACTCTGAACTTTCACTAAGGGGCCGAGAGTTCAATCCCTGGTTGGGGAACTAAGATTCTGCATGCCATCGGGTGTGGCTATAATAAATAAATAAAAATCTTTCTAGAAAAAAAATATTATTTATTTAAAAATGAAAAGCAGGGGAGGTCTTCAAAATATATTTGTAAAATTTCAGTCTAAAGTTTAATGTATGTGGAGATAGAGATATATACAAAAATATTCTCTATGAATATGTACTTTTAAAGTATGGGATAAGCATAGACCTTTTAGTGTTTAAAAAGAAGGAAATTCTGCCTCTGGATATGACTAAGTAAGAGGTATTGGATTTAGCTACCTGAAGTAATCAACTATCATCCTGGACAGAATATATGAAATAATTGTTTCCGGACGTTGGGCAGTTTACACACGGGTCTGCTGTCCTTCTTGTCATCACTGATCAGTCACTAACTCACATCCAACCTTTTGTGACCCCACGGACTTCAGAACGCCAGGCTCTTCTGTGCTCCACTATCTCCCAGATCTTGCTGAAATTCATGTCCATCAAGTTGGTGATGCCATCCGATCATCTGATCCTCTGTCGTCCCCTTCTCCTCCTCCCTTCAGTCTTTCCCAGCATCAGGTCCTTTTCCAATGAGACAGCTCTTTACATCAGGTGGCCAAAGTATTGGAGCTTCAGCTTCAGCATCAGTCCTTCCGGTGAATGTTCAGTGTTGTTGATTTCCTTTAGGATTGACTGATTTGATCTCCTTGCGGTCCAGGAGACCCTCTCTGCTCTTCCTAGGAGAAGAAAAACACAGGATTGTACACATATCTTATATTCACCTTATCTTTCTGCCTGGTGCGCCTTCCAAACTGTAGTACACGGGAGTTAACCCAGGTTGAGAGCAGAGGTCTTCTGGTTGGAGGAAACAGATGCCAGAGTTGAGGGCTGCTGAGTCATCTGTTAATTCACGAAGAAGGATATCCAGAGAGGAAAGAGCTGCTCGGAAAAGTGGCTTTAGAAATCTGCATGGAGATTTCTGAGAAATTTATGAGATTTATGTCCCTTGCCAGGTACTAAGTTGGGCATGCTCAGAGCAATGTTCCCTGATTACCATCAGAGAAGAGCCACTGAAAAAGCTAAAAGTTGCAGTGGGTGGAATCCTGGAAAAGCGCAATTTTAGTAACTACTAAATGTATTAATAACTCTAGTAGCAAGTCTTAAAAACTCTCAGGAAGCATATCTCTCAACTAAGTTTTCTTATAACAGTAAACTTAGTAAGAGGCTTGTTGTCGTTTAGTCACTAAGTCGTGTCCGACTCTTCTGTGACCCCATGGACTGTAGTTCGCCAGGCTCCTTTGTCCATGGGATTTCCCGGGCAAAAATACTGGAGTGGGTTGCCATTCCCTTCTCTTCCCGACCCAGAGATTGAAACCAGCATCCCCTGTATTGGCAGGCAAATTCTTTACCACTGAGCCACCTGGGAAGCCCCAGATAAGAGGTAAGATATAGAGGAAACACACTTGTGAAGGGGGCCTGTTATTTTATCTACATCAATGTGTTGAAATATCTTCCATTGTAGCCCAATCCATAAAGGAAATAATAAAATTTGTAGGCAAGTTGACATTTAACACCGTTTGATTATTTTTGCCAAAGTCCACACACAGTGTAACTACAGAGCTGGAATGTAGTAGTACCAATGTCAATGATATGATGAGTCTCATATCTTAAACTGCTTTAACAAATTTAAAATGAAAAGATTTAATTTTCAATCTTAAATTTAAATTTTCAAACTTAAATTTCATGCAGCCATGAAATTAAAAGACGCTCCTTGGAAGAAAAGCTATGACCAGCCTAGACAGCATATTAAAAAGCAGAGACATTACTTTGCCAACAAAGTTCTGCCTAGTCAAAGCTATGTTTTTTCCAGTAGTCATGTATGGATGTGAGAGTTGGACCATAAAGAAAGCTGAGCACTGAAGAATTGATGCTTTTGAATTGTGGTGCTGGAGAAGACTCTTGAGAGTCCCTTGAACAGCAAAGAGATCAAACCAGTCAATCCTAAAGGAAGTCAGTCCTGAATATTCATTGGAAGGACTGATGCTGAAGCTGAAGCTCCAATACTTTGGCCACCTGATGTGAAGAACTGACTCATTGAAAAAGACCCTGATGCTAGGAAAGATTGAGGGCAGGAGGAGAAGGGGATGACAGAGGATGAGATGGTTGGATGGCATCACCAAGTTGATGGACATGGGTTTGAGCAAGCTCTGGGAGCTGGTGATGGACAGGGAAGCCCGAGGTGCTGCAGCCCATGGGGTTGCAAAGTGTCGGACACGACTGAGCGACTGAACTGAACTGATAAATAGTATCTTATTATAAAAACACAATAGAGATTATTTTGGCCCTTGCTTTTGTAAAATCATACAGTTTTAGACCAGGGAAATTTATGATGTCAATGTCATTTTCCTTGTTTTATAGATAAGAAAGCCTTAGAGAGGTGTGTTCCAGTCTCATAGCTCTTTAAGATCAGGATCCAGGTCCTTGGGCAACTGAAAACTGACTGAATATGCTCCTGCAACACTTGAACATCATACAAATGACTCTTAAAATGGACAAATCTATCTATTTAAATAAACTGCACCCTTTTCTCTTAAAACAGAACACAGTGCAGTAAAAAATATCATCTATATCCTATTACCCAAATAGAACCACTGGTTTTATTTGAGGATATTATTTTCTAGTATCTGTCCTTGAGTTGCAGAAAGATATTAATATCAATCATATTATATAATAATGTTAGATATTGCATATTAAAACACATATTTTAAAATATATATTAAAAGGCATATAAAATTTCATTTTGTGGTTTTTGCTTGACATTTTATACTTTCACTTTTATTGCTGACAGCTTCATAATCAGAGGCCGCCTAATGAATATAGTGTAATTTACTTATCCCATTTCCTATTTTGTAGACCGAGATTGTTTTCACATTTTGCTTTTATAAATAACTATGAAGTAAACATTCCATGTGAATACCATCATCAATTATCTCTGACAATTTCTACAGGACAAATTTCTGAAGGACGATTACAGGATCAAATAAAATGAATTTTTTTTTAAGTCATTGACTCACATTGTCAAATGGTTTTCCTTTAAAGGATGTGACAATATCACCAATCCCGTGTGAGAAACATTTCACTCAGTTTTATTCTCACTGGGTGTTGTCATTGAAAAATGAATTTCTCATTTAACAGGCAAATATCTTGCAATTGTTCTTTTATTTTTCATTTATTTGCTTGTTATTGAGATAAACATCTTCCCATTTGTTTACCTGATAACTTGTAAGGCTAGATTAACCTAATTTTTCTTTTTTTTAAAGATAAGCTATGGCACTGAAGATGAAAAGGAATGAAGGGCCGAGATGAGGAGAACAGAGGTAGGAATGAGAAGTGACCCCCCGCTAAGGTGAGGATGATCTCAGATGATGTTGTCAGGTACATCAATAGTCAGGTTATGAGAAGAAGTGGAAGCAATTGTCAGAAAACGAGCTCACAGTAAAAGAACCACTTTACATTGGCTCGGTTTTAGATCTTAAGGGGACTTTAATCCTTTGTTAAAGTTTTTACAAACTAAATGCATTAGTTTAAGGAAATTAATCTAGTATTAAAAGGAAATAATAAATAGCATACATAGTAGAACAGCATAAATAGCCTAACAGTCTGCATGATTGGTCTATAGCTGAGCAGGGCAATATGGCAGCCAGTGAAAGTCAAAGTTGCTCAGTCCTGTCTGACTCTTTGTGTCCCTTGGAATTCTCCAGGTCAGAATACTGGAGTGTGTAGCCTTTCCCTTCTCCAGGGGATCTTCCCAACCCAGGGATCAGATCCAGGTCTCCCACATTGCAGGCAGATTCTTTACTAGCTGAGCCACAGGGGAAGCCCATGGTAGCCAGTAGGGCATGTGGTTATTGAACATTTAAAACAAGGCTGGTCTGAACCAAAATATACTGTAAATATAACATATATTTTTATGGCTTTGTACCACCAAGAAGGAATGGAAAATATTGCAATAATTTTTTATGGATTATATGTTGAATGCTAATATTGGGAATATATTAGGTTTTTCTATATTTTAAATATATAATAATATAAATATAATATATTCATAAAGCATGCTATTAACATTAATTTTACCTGTTTCATTTTGCTGTTTTGAATGTGACCTCCAGAAAATTTATAATTGCATATATAGCTAACATTGGCCAGTACCAGTCTAAAGAATCATTATGATCTTAGATTTTAGGACAACCATTATTAAATTGCAGTGCTTTGGCCAGAGATCTAATCGGATATATGATGAGAGAGAGAGACAGACACATACAGAGAGAGAGAGACAGGCTGCATCATGTAATTAAATGCAGTAAAGACAGTGGCATTGCAGAAACCAATATGGCCAGCCAGGAGGGCTCTAAAGAGCTTAGGTATTTATTCATATATTCAGATTTTAAAGGACCTACCACAAGAGACAAATAGGAGCACAGTCACTATTGTCAGACTGTTACATAGAAAGAGCTAGAAGAAGGCAAAGGGCTAGCTTGCTCTGCCTAGGTAGGCTAGGAAAGTATGTCCACATGGGAGAGAGAGAAGATAGAATTATGCAGCTCCTACTTGGCTTCTGGACTTCCCTGGAGGCTCAGCAGTAAAGAATCTGCCTGTAATTCAGGAGACGCAGGAGACGTATGTTCAATTCCTGGGTCAGGAAGGTCCCCTGGAGAAGGAAATGTCAACTGACTCCAGTATTCTTGCTTGGGAAATCCCATGGACAGAGAAGCCTGGCGGGCTATAGTTCACAGCGTTGCAAAGAGTCTAAGGTGACTGAGCAGGCATGCACTTGACTTCTAATTCTTTTTTATCAAATTGCTAAATTAATTGATGCCATAGGTAACTGGTTTGTATACTATTCTTTTTAAGCAGTGAAACCCTTATCCCAAATCTGAATGTATATAGAAGTTCCTAGTGGAATCTCCTAGGATCTTCCCTCATAGCTCAGTGGGTAAAGAATCTGCCTGAAAGACAGGAGACCCAGATTCAATTCCTGGATCAGAAAGATCCCTAGAGAAGGAAATGACATCCCACTCCAGTATTCTTGCCTAGAGAATCCCATGGACAGAGGAACCTGGCGGGCTACAGTCCATGGGGTCGCAAGGGTTGGACACGACTTAGTGACTAAACCACCACCACGGCCGCCAGTGGAATTCCCTAGCTATTCTGGGTGACCCAGAGGTTCAGAGCACCATCTAAATAACCATGCATTCACCGTTGTAGAATGGTATACTTCACTGCCATTAAAAACAGGCAGTCAAACTTCAGCTGGGCATTTGATAAGGTCACTTATAATAGTCTTGCAAATAAGGCTGGATTGTGACATTCAGACCCATCAGTAGTGTGTGAGACCACAGATCCCAGGAGTGTGAATTAATGAGATGATGTGAAATGAAGAGGAAGTCTTGTGGAATAGAGCTCTCTTCCTGATCTTTTTTTTGTATGTTAAAAAATGTCAACGACTTCGAGGAAGTAATACCATTCCCATGTGGTCACATGATTCTATATTCATTCCTACACTTGAACTAGTATCCTATATCCTCCGATTTATACTTCTGCTTTTTCTACTTCTTTTTCCTCCCGTAGAACAAGTGACCTCAATGTATTATATTTAGGCATTTAATCCATGTATGTTTATGCCCACATTAAATGAGAACTTTCACTTTTTTGCCCTCAAGAAAGAATCAGCACAACTGTAATCTCCTCATTTCCATCATTACCACAAAAAGGACTCTCGGGGGTAAACGAGGTGCTCTCTGTGAGAACTCCTGCTCCCTGCAGCCCCCGCCCTGCCCTCCGGGGTGAGCACTCATCCTGTCTTCAGCCCCCGCCCTGCCCTCCGGGGTGAGCACTCCTGCTCTCTGCAGCCCCCGGCCCAGCTCTTGGTATCTCAGCGCTTTGGAACATCTTTGTGTATGCTTAGTCGCTCCGTCACATTTGACTCTTTGCAACCCCTTGGACTATAGCCCACCAGGCTCCTCTGTCCATAGGATTCTCCAGGCAAGAATACCAGAACGGGTAGCCATTCCCTTCTCCAGGGTATCTTCCTGACCCAGGGATCGAACACAGGTCTCCTGCATTGCAGGCAGATTCTTTACGGTCTGAACTACCAGAGAAGCCCCATCTTTGCTTCTCTGTTATTCTTCCTGCTAATGGGAACTGACAGGAGACTGACCTTGGGGTTAGTTGCTTTCACATCAACACAACTTCCTGGTCCAAATCATCTTCCTGGTCCTTCATCTCCTCCTTCTCCTTCACCAATTCACTACCTGCTTCACAGCTCTGAATGGCTTTTTTCTGTTTCTGATGCATTGCCCTGGTGGAGCTAGGGGATCAGGGGTGGAAACTGCTTCCCAGGTTCCTGGTGAAAGTCTCTTAGTGTTTTACTTAACTTCAAACTTCTCTGAGTGTCACAATCCACTTATTTCATTTAATTAAGATTTATTTAGCTTAATGTTGTGCTGGTAATTGACAAGAAAAGCAATTATTTCATTTAAAGAAGATTTATTAAGCTCTTATTTTATGCCAGGAATAGAGCTAAGGACAAGGGATAAAAATATATACAGACACATCCCTTGTCCTCGAAAAATGCTAAGTTTGGAGAGATGGAGCTAGTGAGCAAAGCAATTTCAATTCAGGGTCATAGATGCTAGATGCTAGTAGAAGCATATAGGTGATGCTGTGAGTGCTCAAAGAAAGAAGACCTAAATCATCTAGATGTGAGAGTTACACAGGGTAAGTGTTTAGAATAAGTACCAGTGGGCTGTGTGTGTAAAAGGGACATGGGTATTCCAGGCAGAAGTGTCCGTGTGCATGAAGGCAAGAAGACGTGAGGAGGTGAAGCTTTGGGAACTGCTTTCTGTTTGGCAGAAACATGGGGTTGCGAAGAGTCAGAAATGACTGAGTAACTCGCACTTTCACTTTCTATTGTCTTGTTTAGTTTTATTAAAATGGACCCTCTGGAAGATGTTTTTTTAACACTGAGAGGAAAGGGCCAAAGGAGAAAGTTTGAAGATGCAAACTTACTGACAGTTCTAGGTATTGTCCATTTTTAATTCTACCCTCCTCTCATAATTGACTTAGGATATTTCTGGATCACTTCTCCCATTCCTGAATTTTCTGTTTCTTTCCAAACATTTTATGTCAGCAGAGTATGTTGCAGATAAATGCTGGTTGAATATAAGAGTTCGTGCCTATCTGGAATATGCAAATTCATTGAAATATCAAGTTTAAAAACACATTCCAAAGAAGGTGAGTGTATTCTACCACCACTTTTACCAAATATAGCAGATGCCGATCTATCTCCCACGATCCATCATCTACACTGTGAACCTTGAGTTAAATGTCAGACAAGTTATAGTTACTAGGAAAGTACCAGGAAATCAGAGCTCTCTCCTCCTTCAATTTTCTGAAAATGAAGTAATCACAGGTGCATCCCTTCTAATCTATAGTGAATGTAAGTACAGACCGTGCAGTTGTGAACTGTGATCCCCCAAAGACTTGAATTTCTAGATTCCAAAGCAGGGCATATGTGTTTGCACGTCAATTTTACATTGATGTCAGACATCTCTGATTGCAGCACATTTCTGCATTTTGCTGTCCAGCTCCCAAAAAATCTCGTCCAAGAAGATGTCTCCCCCTTGCCCTTGATTTTTGGGGAGGATGGTGTGACACATGAAGCGTTGTCACTGAAGGCCCCACTTTGGCAGCTGGAAATGACCTTATATAGTAGCATCGCTTCACACGCCCTGTGTTGGAAAGATCGGTTTGGAATGTGGTGACTTTGAAGGCTGACAAGCACATTCCAAGGGAGGAGGGATGCTGGGCCAGCTTGAGGAAGGAGGCTGCAGCACCATTACCCATCAAACACGGTCCTTGTTTCAGGCCAGTGAAGAGTAGCAAACGGCAGAGTTTTCACTCATCACGGACACTAGGACCCGGGCTGGGCTCATTGTTCTTTGAAACCTTTGGAATTACAGCCATCACGAATCCTGTGGAGTGAGAGAGCCTCTTCTAGCCTTTCAGTGTGGCCATTTATAGGAACGACACAGGCCCACAGAGTCACTAGGGAGCTATTGCTTCCTTTGCTGAGAATAACAGGAGGAGACAAAAAAGTCCTTCGGAAAATAATTTATCTGGACATCTGCAAGCCAATGAGCAAATGAACTGACATGGGGCTGAGTGATGTGTCCTGAGGACAGAAAACGCCTCTGAAGGTGACCTCTTGTCTAGAAGCTTCACTTACTCATCATTGGGCAAGTGATGTTCAGGGGTTCAGAGAAAATCCTTTCTCTTCATAAATGAGAACGAAGAATAGAGGTGCTGAGAGAGCTCGTTCAGCCAGAAAGTAGGGTGGCCTTGTCATTTTGTACCATCAGGGACAAGGACACATCCCCGGCTGCTAGACCTCGGGTTTCTCACGGGCGCCCCTGGGTTCCGTCTTCGTCGCCACCTGCTTGCTGCACTGCTCTGCTCACGTGGGTGCTCAAACTTGCTCGCTTCCCTTCTTCCCCTTCTGCGGTCCTCGCCTCCCTCCCCGCCCTGTTCTGTCCTTTCCCCCCCTCCCCGCTCCTTTCCTTCTCTCCCCGGTGCTGTGACCAAGAGAAGTTTGCAGAGCCTCATGCTGGGTGGATTTCGGCAACAGTGTGTCTGATTCTCTTCAGCTTCATGGACTGTAACCCTCCAGATTTCTGTCCAGGGGATCCTCCAGGCAAGAATACTGGAATGGGTTGCCTTGCCCTTCTCCAAGGGCTCTTCCCAAGCCAAAGATCGAACATGCGTCTCTTATGTCTCCTGCATTGACAGGCGTGTTCTTTACCACTAGCCCACAAGGAAAGCCCTTCAGCAACAGCCATCCTCCTAAATTTAAGCAACAAAAAAAGTCCCCTGGCCAAAGGAATTTGAGTCCACTTCTGTGCCACTTTGAATACATTTAGTTTCTGCACTTTAGACATGGCAATGATTGTTTATTCAGCATGATCAGCAGTAGATAAACACCAAAGATTGTCCTCATGAAGCTCTGAGGGTGGGAGAGAGAAGCAGTATACAAATGATCAGTCAGTCAACATATATCACATATCACATAATGAATGACAGGAAGAAAAACACAGTATAAGGTGCATAGAGAGTGGCGGTGGAGACATGGTTGCCTTTGGAACAGACTGGAGCAAGTCTTGTGGAAGCCAAGGGGAAAAGTGGTGTAGGAACTTTGTGGACCGCCAAGTCGATTCTGCCTCTTCAATGCTGACCACACTGACTGTGCATGTCCAGTAAGGCTAAATCAGTAAAAGGGAGAAGAGTCGCCTTTGGAATTTTCATTCGGTTCCTCTCTAAAAATTTCTATAAAATTGTAGAAAAAGGAATTCTCCAAGACTCGGAGGATTAAATTAGACCCTTGTGCTCATATTCCCAACGCTGCAAGTCCCTGGAGCTAATGTTGTCACACTGAAGTTTGTAACCCATTAGTGGGGCCAGAGGTCAGTTCAGGGGTTGTGTCCAGCACTTCTGTATGCTAACGGTTCTTCATTGAGGGATAATTTGCATGCATTCACATGCATAAAACTCAAGGCAAGGGCAAAGGCAAAGACAGTCAGAGAGAGGTTGGGTGTTGAGAATGGCAGTTCAGCCTGAGCAGAGAGGTTGAGGGGGTGATGGGAAATGAGGTCACAAGGCAGGCAGGAGTGAGCCCTCCTGAAGTCCTGGAGGTCTTCATGAGGACCTAGACTTTCCCTCTGACTCCAATGGAAAGCTAGGAAAAGTTTTTTTAGCAAAGGCAAGTAGGATGTGACCTCCTGCATCACACAGTAGCTAAGTCCTTAGGTCTGAGGCCAGGCCGCCCATGTTGAATCACCCCTCTTGCTAGTTGTGTGACAGAGGGTGAGTTACTTTTGTGTGCCTTCTCTGTGACAACTTTCCTGACCCCCTAGGGTTGTTGTGAGGATTCTACAAATCAGTATTTGTCAAGTACCAATTAATTAAATATAATATTAAATAATAAATATATCAAATAATAATATAATTAAATCATTTAAAAGAACTCTTTAAAAGATTTTGCATGGCAGTTTTGACCTACTGCCTAGGTCAGTTAGGCCAGGGGTTTGCAAAAAGTCGGACTTGACTGAAGCAACACAGCATGTGCAGAAAACTAAAATGTTGCATTTCGTTGTTGTTGTTTAGTTTCTTGTTAAGTCAAGTCCAACTCTTTTGTGACCCCAGTTACTGTAGCCCTCCATGCTCCTCTGTCCATGGAATTTTCCAGGCAAGAATACTGGAGTGGGTTGCCATTTCCTTCTCCAGGGCCTCTTTCCTACCCAGGGATCGAAACCATGTCTCCTGAGTCTCCTGCTCTGGCAGGCAGATTCTTCACCGCTGCACCGCCTGGGAAGCCCCTGCATCCAGCTTCACTGTTGTCCAAACCCTTAGTCCAACAGCTGACTGAGAAGCTGTAGCAAGTCATTGACAATTTAAGGCGACTGCACGTGGAAGCGCTCACCTAGGTCTCTGACCTGCACTCATTTCCTCCTGTAATTAACCCAGCAACACCACCTGTTAATAAACCTAGGGGGTTGCCAACACTGATCAAATAAAACCTGAGGAAATTGGATCCTGTGGAAAAATTGTCACATCAAAGTTTCAGAAGCATTAAAAAAGTCTCTTCTGATTCAGCTGACTTCTTATGTAAGACAAATCATCCTTGATGAGCAGACATTGCCAAGCACCTGGTTGGATCGCCCTGTGTGTCGCCTCATTTTGATTGCTGGTTGTGTGGTTTCATTTTAGCCTGAGGTCTTAATGCCCATTAACGATTTCCGCAGCGTGCACATTGAGACATAGTGCACCTGCTGAAGATGGATTTCACCACACCAAAGTGCTAGTCACTAGGTTGTGTCCGACTCTATACGACCCTATGGACTGCAGCCCGCCAGACTCCTTTGTCCATGGGATTCTCTAGGTGAGAATACTGGAGTGGGTTGCCACGCCCTCTTCCAGGGAATCTTTCTGACGAAGGGATCGAACCAGAGTCTCCTCCATTGCAGGCAGATTCTTTATTGCTGAGTCACCAGGGAAGACCCTGAAGCCATTACTTCCCCCCAATAATAATAATAATAACAAAGAATATAGTTTCTTTTGGCTTCTGAAGAAGCTATTGATTCCCTATAAGAAGGAAAGTCCATAATGATTAAATCAATGCTTCATTAATATTAATATTTCAATAGAAGAACAAGACAGTAGCAATTAATTTTTTCTAGTTCTTGATTTAATCATTCCATTAACTCAGATGAGTGCTTTGAATCACCTAATGTCTCCCAATCTCTTGAGCAATTTCCCAGAAAAAGATGATAATGATAATAATGACAACTAACATTTATATCATGCTTGCCAGGGGCCAGCTATTTGTCTAAGCACCTATACATATATATTCTCTCCCTTAATCCTCCTAAATCACTGTAAGAAGTAGGCACATCTATCTCCTTTCTTCAGATGATAAACTGAGGCACAGAGAGGTTAAGTAACTCACTCAAGGTCACATACGGCTAATAAGTCACATACAGCAAAATGCCAGAACTCAGGAGAGGAGATATTGTGAACCCATCGGCCTTCATTTTCTTTTATCATGTTTCATTATTCTTTTAAAATAGAGCATGAAAACATTTCGTTTATACAAAAAGGCTCAGCAACGTCATCAAGGTCTTGCCGGTGAACTTGCTAGCACATAAAGCAGAGCAGAGAGGGACAGGGCGCCTCTTCCGTCAGGGCGGGGGGAGGAGGCGCGCAGAAAAGAATCACTTACCGTGGAGCACGGGCTTCCCAGGAGGCTCAGTGGTTAAGAACCCACCTGCCAATGTAGGAGACGCAAGAGATGCAGGTTCAGTCCCCGGGAGGAGGAAGCGGCTAGCCACTCCAGGGTTCCTGCCTGGGAAACCCCTTGGATGGAGGAGCCTGGCAGGCTGCAGTTCACGGGGACATGAAGGAATCAGACATGACTTAGTGACCAAACAACAAAACCAAAGAGTATGCATCGTATGTGACAGTCAAAGGGCGTTTTGAATTGTTTCATGAAAATGTTTATATTCTTGATTTCATAATTTGCCTCTAGGAATTACTCCTAGGTAAACTATCGGAGGAAATACAATTTTCATTGCACTGTTATTTATAACCAAAAAATAAAGAAATAGCTTAAATTCTTGGAGTAATAGTTGAGCTAAATAAGCTGTGACATAGTCACGTGATGGAACAATCACGGTCTATGGATACTGTGCCTCCATCATCCCCTTATCCCCTTTGTACGTTCACCATCCTCATTTCTGTTGGAGAAAGTACATTTCTGTAATGCAACAATACATCAGGATTTGGATGTCAAAAACAAACTGTACATATATCATATTTATAAGCTTTATGTATATATGTAAATAAACATGTATTATATATGTACTATATGTATAATATTTAAAGTTCATAAATACTAGAAATATGTGTATATATTATGAAGAAACTGTGCATGTGTGCTCAGTCGCTCAGTCATGTCTGGAATTTTGCACCCCTGGACTATAGTCCACCAGACTCCTCTGTCCGCGGGATTTCCCAGGAAAGAAACTGAAGTGGGTTGCCATTTCCTACTCCAGGGATGAAGAAAATACAACACTCTTATTTTTACCACCCAGGTGAAGCTATAAAACATTACCAATAGCACTGAACCCCACGATGTGGCTCTCCCAAGTGTAACCATAGATGAACACTGTCAGAGTTTTGTGTCTTTATTCTTTTACTTGTATTTCCCTCCACACACTATTGTTTAATTTTCCATTTTAAGTTTAAATATCCTGGCACATTGACTATCTTCTTTGATAAAAAGTCCTTTTATTTTCCCTTCTGTATTCGCCTCTCTTCCGATTTTTCTTTCGTGTTTCCTACCCGGGTTTCACCATCAGCCTGCAGAATCACAGAGGCAGGATGATGGTGGGGGTGAGGGGTAGGGGGGGCGGGGGCGGGCAGGAGAGGGGGGCATCGGGTTTGGGTTTCAGTTTTGAGCATTAAAGCTCCAAATCTCAGTGCAGCAGCCAGAAAGCAAGCAGGAGGGCTATCACTTACTTTGCAACATTAAAAACATAGCATGATAGTCTCATGAATGCATCTCTCATTTAGCTGAGGGTTTTGTAGAAATTCTCCTCTCTGCTCATCAATCTCTCCGTCTCTCTACACCTTCCACTGGACGTTTCGCAAGCAAATCTCGGGTGTGGATAGAGTCTATTCTGCTTAACAATAAGCCCCTTTTGCAATTGAAGTCACAAAACCCGCAGTCGGACGTGGAGAAGGCTGTAAACCCTACTTTCCCAGATGGAGAGCAGCCCAAGCAGGGATTTGGTCAGGGCGTTGGGAATGCATTAGGCGAAGTCTGCGACGAGGACAAAAGAGGCGGATGGCTAGTTCCCACTCCATCTCAGTGGGCAAGAGTGTAGCCTTCCAGATTTGTCATTGCCTTGGGGTCTGGCAGGGTCATTAGCATATTTCCAGTAAGCAGGGGAAACAAACAGAAAGGAGCATCTCTATCTGGGGTGTGGCTGCCTGCCTTTCTCTTGTGCAAACAGCACCTGGAAAGTGTGACTTTGCTCCCCCACGGGGGAGGGAGAAATCAGGAACTGAGATGTCTGAAAGAATGGAAGTTCTGACATGATGAAAGAATGGGGCTAGAAGAGGAGGTTAAAATGCTGTTCCTGGATTGAGAAAGAGAAGATCCATTTTTCATAAGACCAGCTGCAAAACGTACAATCCTCTGGGTAGGATCCTCCCACCCTGGCGTCCTGGCAGACATAGGGGGGAGGACGTCCAGCCACAGAAGCGGCCAGTGGTCAGACGGCCGATTGGTAGACTAAGGGGCGTCATCTGCACACCCCCAGGTAGACACAGAGAGCACGTCAGGCTGGCCTTGCCCCACCCTAAGGCTCCTGCCCAGAACAGTGTATTGCAAGTCCCATGTCACTGATTTGCATTACCTACCAATATGTTTATGGATACACTTATTTATTTTCAATGCCACTGTTCTTTTTAAAAAATTATTTATTTATTTTTGGTTGTACTGGGTCTTCTTTGCTGCTTGAGGGCTTTCTCTGGTTGCAGTAAGTGGGGGCTACTCTCTAGTTGTGGGTCCAGGCTTCTTGTGGTGGAGCATGGGCTCTATCTAGGGCAAGTGGATTTGGGTAATTGTGGCTTGCAGGCTTAGTAGTTGTGGCACCAGGCTTAGTTGCTCCGCGGCATGTGGAATCTTCCCGGACCAAGGATTGAACCCATGTCCCCTGCATTGGCAGGCAGATTTTTATCCACTGGGCCACCAGGGAAGTCCTGTGGATACATTTATGAACAAAGTTTCTAAGGAGCACAATTACACAAGAAATGCAAATGATTGATTTATACAAGTGTGGATTTATTTTAACCATCCCATTTCATGCCCTTCTCTAGCTAGGTGAGAAGGCACAGTGGTCCCACAGAAAGTGATGGCACAGTGGGAAAGCACCTGCCTGCAATGCAGGAGATGTGAGAGACACAGGTTTGATCTCTGGGTTGGGAAGATGACCCTGGGGAAGGAAATGGCAACCCACTCCAGTATTTTTGCCTGGAAAATCCTATGGACAGAGGAGCCTGGTGGGCTATAGCCATGGGGGTCAAAGAGTCCGACCCAGTTGAGCACACACACACACACACACACACACACACACACACTCCTAGGTGAGTCTAGGCTACCACCATTTTTCTCTCGGTTGTCTCTGACCTTGAGATGCTCACCCGCTGTGGGTGACATGGGTGTGGGTGGAGAGTACTGTTGTAATAAAAATCCAGCTCTGGAACTCGCTCCAGCTCCCCATCAAAACCACTCCATCCTTCCCCTTTCTTGGCAGAGGCTTCCTCCCACCATAGAATCTGACAATGGCAGAGAGCCATTTTCCCCGTGTCTTTTGCAGCTCAGCAGATCAATGGCACCTGATTCTGGCCCAAAGGAACTTGAATGTTTCAGGAAGATATCTTTCTTTTCTTAGTTTCCAAACAGAGATTTCTGCTTGTCCTTTTTTTTTTCTTTTTTCTTTCCCTGGGGAAGACATATGATGCCTGGAACTGCAGCCACTGTCTTGTGACCATGTGGGAACAGCCCCAAGATTGTGAAGATGCTGACCCAAAGCCTGGACATTGCCGAGCAGCTAAACCAATCTTGAAAATGCCTGTCTCTAGGCTTCTTGTTAGGTTAGAAAGATGAACCTGCTTGAGCCCCTTTTAGTCAGATATTTTATTTCTTGCAGCAGAGAGTATTGACAATAAATCACAACATATTAGCCCATGTAGTAATGAAATGTACAATCCCAACTCTCCTTTATAGACCCCTTGGAGGGCTTCCATTGCAGGTGGAGTGATGTCTAGAGTCCTTCCTGGACCCACCAGGTTCTGCACATCACCCCTCCACCTTTCCAAGGACTCTCAGACTCTGTTCTGTGTTCCCGCCTCACATTTTCCTTTCCTTTCTTGTTTTCTGTCCTGGCCAAATTTCTGCCACAGGGCCTTTGCATGCACTGACCATGTCCTGTTCCTTCCTTTGCATACAGCTTTAAGCTTTAAGGCGACTTCTTCATAACAGCTTTGCTTTATCACCCAATCTAAAGCAGATCTCGCATGCTATGGCTTGTGACACCTCCCTGCTCTGTCCTTGGTGACTGTGGCTGACTGAGGGGAGGGCCCCTCCATGGGTGTTCCAACTTTCTCCTGGAAGGCAAGGCCTGAGACTGAAACTGCCTTTCCCAGGCTCCTGGGAACTGGGTTCTAAATGTAGTTGAGATTCTGCCTATCAGATATACAGAGGTGGTTTTCCCATGCTGTTGCATGAGCAGAGAGAGGTGGGTGGAGGAGTTATCTGCTGGCAGGGGACCTGTAGAAGGAGATGTGACTCTCACCTTGACAAAGACAGCAGCTCCCCGAGTGGACTCGTTTTGCAATGCAGTTTGGGGCACTGATATTGTCATTTTTGCTAGGGGTGGTTTCTTTGTTATTGTTGATTCATCCCTAAGTCATATCCCACTCTTTGTAACCCTGTGGACTGTAGCCTACCAGACTCCTCTGTCCATGGGATGTCTTTAGGCCTCTTTAAAATGTGAGCCAGCTATAACATTTTTTAAAATTTATTTTTAACTGGAGGATAATTGCTTTATAATATTATGTTGGCTTCTGCCATACAGCACAGTGAATCAGCCGTAAGTCTCCTCACGGTGATTTTAATTCTGTATCTGTACGTGGTCTTGTTGCCTGGTACCTCCTGCTCACCTCTGTGCCCTGAATACTCAGCGCCAGGTGCAGCACATGTCTACGGTCAGAGTTCCTTGTTGAGTAGGTAAATAAGTGATTGAAACAGCAGACCTTGCCCGGGACTTCCTTAGAGGTCCGGTGCAGGGGTTGGGGATGCGATCCCTGGTCAAGGAGCTAAAATCCCACATGCCTTGTGACCACAAACCAAAACATAAAACAGAAATAATATTGCAACAAATTCAATAAAGACTTTAAAAATGATCCACATTAAAAGAAAAAATCTTAAACAAAAAACCCAAAAGTTGCCTATAAAGTTACAAGAAAATATAAAGTCCTGAAGTCGCATGCTTGATATTTCAAATTCTAGTCATATTTAAAAAGCCAGGAAGCTAACCTTTTTTTTTTTTTCACTCTTTCCATACATCTCACCCTCCCCTCCCCTCTACCCATGTCTGTAAGTCTATTCCCTATGTCTGTGTCTCCATTGTTGCCCTGTAAATAGATTCTTCAGTACCATTTTTCTAGATTCTGTATCTATGCATTAGAGTATGGTATTTATCTTTCTCTTTCTGACTCACTTCACTCTGTATAATAGGTTCTAGGTTTGTCCATCTCATTAAAACTGACTCAAATGCATTCCTTTTTATGGCTGAGTAATAGTCCATTGTGTAAACGTACCACAACTTCTTTATCCATTCATCTGTTGGTGGACATCTAACTTGCTTCCATGTTCAAGCTATTGTAAATAGTGCTGCAATGAACAATGGGATACATGTGTCTCTTTCAATTTTGGTTTCCTCAGGGTATATGCCTAGGAGTGGGATTGCTGGGTCATATGGTGGTTTTATTCCTATTTTTTTTTTTAAGGAATCTCCATACTATCTTCCATAGCGGCTGTATCAATTTACATTCCCACCAACAGTGCAAGAGCGTTCCTTTTCCTGCACACCCTCTCCAGAATTTATTGTCTGTAGACTTTTTGATGAGGACACTTCTGACTGGTGTGTGGTAATATCTCATTGCAGTTTTGATTGGTATTTCTCTAATGCTGAGCAATGTTGAGCATCTTTTCATGTGTTTGTTAGCCATCTGTATGTCTTCTTTGGCGAAATGTCTGTTTAGGTCTTTTTCCCACTTTTTGATTGGGTTGTTTGTCTTTCTGGTATTGAGTTGTATGAGCCACTTGTGTATTTTGGAAATTAATCCTTTGCCAGTTGTTTCCCCTAGGTACCTATTTTACATATGGTAATGTATATGTTTCAATGCTACTCTCTCAGTTCATCCTACCCTCTCTTCCCTCATTGTGTCCAAAGTCTGTTCTCTATGTCTGTGTCTCTATTCCTGCCCTACAAATAGGTTCATCAGTACCATTTTTTTAGATTTCTTATATATATATATGTGTGTGTATGTGTGTGTGTGTGTCAATATATAAAAACAAATATATATATATATGCGTCAATATATGATATTTGTTTTTAGCATGCTATTGCAAACAACAAGTGCTGCATGCTCTTTAAGCATCAGTTTTGAAGAGTTTCATAAAGGACTAAAATTAGTGTTATAGTCACATTAATGAATCAGATACCTCTTTTGTCTTATTGGTGTAGGTACTTTATAAAGCATGATCTGTGTCTCATACATGTAAAAATGTATCTTCTAACAGCTACCCAATCTTCTTTAATTGTAGTAGGCTCTCTCTTCCAATGTGGATTTTTCCATCAACTACCAAAAGTAGCAAATGAGTGTATCTATTTTTCTCTTTGCCCTCCCTCCCTGTAGCTGAGCTTGTTCTCCCAGCTTCTCTCTATCTGGTATTTCAACTGAAAGTTCATACTCTGTGAAGTTGTCTATTGTTTGGAACTATTCCTGGGTGACTAACTCCCACGGTGAAAATTATTAGAGAGGAGGGAGTGGGAACCGAGGGGACAGAGGGAAAAGGGGGAGAACCACAGACCTCAGGAAAGTCCTCCAGAAAAATCATCTCCCCAGGAGACAAGACAAAACAGAGGCTTGTGTTTCTTCACTGTGGCCAAAGGTCCCTACTCAAAGACTGGTGTTAGCTGGAAAACAACATATTTCTACTGAGTTTGCTTGTGTTTAATTCTGTTCTGTTTATTTACCTGTAAGTTACATTAATATATATTGATTTTACTGTTTCAATCTGATACAATTCACAGTACATTTCATCCTACATACAGTAGGCATATATGATATAGAGATCATTTATGCATATCAGTAACGACAGTTGGATTGTGAAGAAAGCAGAGTGATGAAAAATTGATGCTTTTGAACTGTGGTGTTGGAGAAGACTCTTGAGAGTCCCTTGGACTGCAAGGAGATCCAACCAGTCCATCCTAAAGGAGATCAGTCCTGGGTGTTCATTGGAAGGACTGATGCTGAAGTTGAAACTCCAATACTTTGGCCACCTCATGCGAAGAGTTGATTCATTGGAAAAACCCTGATGCTGGGAGGGATTGGGGGCAGGAGGAGAAGGGGATGACAGAGGATGATATAGTTGGATGGCATCACCAACTTGATGGGCATGAGTTTGAGTAAACTCCGGGAGTTGGTGATGGACAGGGAGGCCTGGCGTGCTGCAATTCATGGGGTCGCAAAGAGTCGGACACGACTGAGCGACTGAACTGAACTGAACGTATTTTCTCTTCTCTCTTTATCAGTTCCTTGATATCTATAACTGGCACTGATGTCCCAAATCTCAATTGACTCTGAAAGAAAGTGTTAGTTGTTCAGTTGTGTCCAACTCTATGTGGCTCCATGGACTGTAGCCCACCAGACTCCTTGGTCCATGGGATTTCCCAGGCAAGAATACTGGAATGGGTTGCCATTCCCTTCTCCAGGGGATCTTCCTGACCCAGGGATCAAACCTCAGTCTCCTCTATTGGCAGGCAGATTCTTTACCGTCTGAGCCACCAGGGAAGCCCCCTGCTGACTCTAGGAGTTTCCATCACACACAGATGATCACATCCTCATTTGATGCCACCAAGAGTTGAGATTCCCCAGTCCCAAGATGTTCTGATGCTCTTCCTTGTGACCCAGAGCCAAGGAACATGCATCCACTCTTGTCCTTCCATTGCACCCACGTTCTTGCACATGACTCCAGACAACACACTGACTCCACCCATCCCTAAGAGTCCGTGCTGTCCGCGGACCTGGGAATCCAGAGGGAGTTCCCCGCAGCCTGGCTGAGGGTGTGACACGCACAGGCTGAGTGCAGGAGGGAAGGGGAGACTCAGACACAAAGACGGGGACACGCAACGAATGCCGCAGGAACCCTGGCCCTGGAGCCCGGGGTGTTTGGGGACTAGGGGAGCAGGAAGGGAGGGGGCGGGGAAGGCTGATGGAGAGGCGCTAACCCAGCTATTCTCCAGCACTGGCAGCTCATGGCAGTCACATCTCTATTACCTAAGCAATGGCTAAACCAAGATTGCCTTCAGGCTCTGGGATTCTTTTCATGTCAAAGTGGTATTTTTTGTGGTATTCAAGTCATGCAAAAGAATATAGGCAACCCGAGTCAGTTTCGTCACAAAACTACAACCTAAACGCTTGCAGGCTTGAGGTTCACATGTCTGTGGGGGCACTTGTATTTCAGTTTCCACTAACGTTTCACAATTAACCTGAAACTCCTTTTACAGAGCACCCAGGCTTTCATGCTAGACATTGAAAGGAAGGCTAAAACTGCAGCTGCCAGGGAGAGGTAACACACTGGTATGAATGCGTTTCAGGCAAAACACAGCTGGTGACAGCTCTGTAGGTGCCAGGGGGCCGGCGGTGGGGTCAGGGAGACACTAAAGCAAATGCCCTGAGCTGAACTTCGCGGAACTTTTCAATGTCTGTGCCCCTTATGTCTATCTATGCAGGGACACGTGAAGATTGTGGACAGGTGTACTCCAAATCCTGTGTTGTCACAAATGAGCAACCGCAGAGCCTTCTAGAAGCAGTTTCCAGAGAGCTATATTGCTACTGGTATGCCAGGAGATCAAGCCAGTCAATCCTAAAGGGAATCAGCCCTGAATCTTCATTGGAAGGGCAGACGCTGAAGCTGAAGTTCCAATACTTTGGCCACCTGATGCGAAGAGTCAACTCATTGGAAAAGACCCTGATGCTGGGAAAGATTGAGGTCAGGAAGAGAAGGGGGTGGCAGAAGACAAGATGGTTGAGTGGCCTCATCGACTCAACGGATGTGAGTTTGAGCAAACTTAGGGAGATGGTGAAGAACAGGGAAGCCTGACGTGCTGCAGTCCATGGGGTCACAAGGAGTCAGACCCAATTTAGGGACTGAACAACAACCATGGCAGCATTTATAGTGTCTTAACTGCGTATAGTGTATTGTACTCAGGTCTGGGGCTACAGCTCTGAGAAAAAGTGAAATTTAAAGCTCACAGACCCTGTCGTCTCCTAAAGGGATGGACAAGAAATCAGGCAGTTACCACGCAATCTGAAAAGTGTGATTGCTATTCCAGTTTAATAGACACTTTCACAGCATGGTGGGGTCTCCTCAAAATTAAAACCAAATTCTTTGTATTTAACGCCTACCTCCCTGGATCTCCCGTCAGTCCAAGAGGCAGGACTCGAGTCCCTCCTGCGGACTCACTGCGCTGGCCTGTTGCCAGCAGGCACTTAATAAATAATCGCTAAATATCTGAGCGAGGAAATGACTGGACGCCAGGCGAGAGGCAAGCGTGGAGAGTTAGGGACCGTTAACTTTATTCCTGGGGTCAGGGAGGCTTTGTGGAAGAAGTGGTATTTACGCTGAATCCTCCGGGGAAATGGTGTGGAGCCCGAGAAAGAAACAGCAGCTCCTTTAAAGACTTGGAGGCAAGATTGCTCAGCGCATCTGGTGAAACCGCAGACTGCGCGCCTGGAGTTCAGAGCGGCTGCTCTGTCCACGGGCGGCTTCAGTGCAAAACAGAAAACGATCTCATCAAGGTGGGTAAGGCCGACCAATTAGAAAAAAGAGACTTTTCTTCCAGCATGATCGAGTCTCTCCACCGTGCACTGCGTCTCCCCCTTGTCCAGGGCCACCTGCCCAGCTGGTCCAGTGGCCTTGGGAGTGGGGAGGAGGATGACCAGAACTGAGCACCTCTATTTAATAAACGGAAGCGGATTCACAAGCAGAATTTCTGACCCTGTGAGAATTGGAGCTTCATTCTGTGAGCAGTGATGACCTTTTGAAGAAATTGAACTTGGGAATGATGCTCCAACAGAGCTTTATTCAGCAGGCCCTTCTTGAGCTCCTGCTTAAGGCGGAGGCTCACGTTGATAGGGTACCTGTCCTGGTGGAACCTACAGTTTAGTGGTGAGAAAATAGACTTTGGGGCCAGCAGGAGGGAGGAAGAGCCGCTTAAACTCGAGAATGTTCTAACTGACCTGGCGAGGCAGACATGGGGATGTCCGTTTCACACATGAGAAAACAGAAGGAAGGGGGGGTTCAAATAACTTACTCAAGACCACGTGGTTTCAAACTCTTATCTATGTGATCATATATCCCACAGAGAAAAGGCAAAATGCTAATATGTCCTTATATAAAATTAAAATGTGGATATAAGAAAGACAAATCATTAATTGCACACACACACACCCCCCACACACTCACACACACATGTGAAATACAGCCCCACTTTCCAGAAAATGCAGCCTGGAAAATACTGGTCAGAGTATGGCCAGCGGCCTAGCTTTAAACCCTATACAGGCTTATTCATTCGAGTGAATTCTGTTCTGGGTAAAAACATTCCATAATCACAGACCTCACCTCTCAGCTTAGCAGGGCCCCTCGCAAGTGAATGCTATTCATAGGATCCCAGAGCTGTAAAAAGCCAGTCCGAGTGCCAGATTTGGAACTTTCTAATGCAGCTGAGCAGTTTTGTGAATATCAGTTTTCTCTTCTTCTCTGGAAGTTGTCTAGGGGAGGGACTCTGTGTTCCGAAGTTTCATGACCCTGATCCATAAAATGTTCCCCTGGGTTCCAGCTCCATCTTGTCTGTGAGTGTGGGTCCATCTCTCCCTTCTTTGGTCTTCTGTTGGAAGGGAGATTGGAAAGGATCTTAAGTGCATTTCTTCTGTGAACTCAGCGAACCCCAGTTCCTTTGAAAGTTTACCCTAGGATTCATTTTCTCTCTTTATGAAGTATTCATGTCTCTTTTCTGAATTGTTTTGTTTCCAATTTTCTTTCTGGGGAAAAAGAAAAAGTAGGCATATGCATTTTGGGAAACAGAAAAGCCAGCAATGGCAGTTACAACTGATTCTCCTTATTGGTGGTACTCTGTTCTATAGAGTTGCTGTTTGAACATAGAACTGGTGAAGACAGAACCATTGCTCCCAGGAGAAATAAAGGTTGGGTTCCTGTGAGGCTCTGGTCACATTTGCATCAATCAACCAATATCTAGCCTCATTTTATGTGTGTTTTGGGGGTTTTGCTGTTGCTTTCTTTTCTACTTTATTTTAATTTTTTACCTTTTTAATTTATATTGGAGTGTAGGTGATTAGCAATGTTGTACTAGTTTCAGTGTACAACAAAGTGATTCAGTTACACAGGTATCTCAGGTATCTACTCTTTTTCAAATTCTTTCCCCATTTAGGTTGTTATGTCATATTGAGCAGAGCCTGTGCTATGTAGTTGGTCTTTTGTCAGTTATCCATTTTCAGTGAAGCAGTGTGTACATGTCAAAGCTCTGTTTTTTCAAAGAAGGGTGATAGAAGGGATGAGAATCTTCTGATCCACCTCGCCTATTTTACAGTCTGTGTATTTTTGCTGAAATACACTTAATGTCATGTATCACATTGACTCATTAACATTGAATTCACAGCCAGCGATGCTAGAATTCACACCTGAATGTAGCTTATGGAACACACAGATTTTCTCCATAAGGCATTTCATGCAGCTTCTGAGCTTAGGACACTAACCGGCCCTTGGACACTATGTTTGGGGGCCATTTTATTATTATTATTATTATTATTTGGCTGTGGTGGGTCTTTGTTATTGCACATGAGCCTTCTCTACTTGTGGCAGCAGGAGCTACTCTCTAGTTGAGGTACATGGGCTTCTCATTGCTGTGGCTTCTCTTGTGGGCTCTTGCAAAGCCCAGGCTTTAGGCACAGGGGCTTCAGTCGTTGTAGCTCACAGGTTCAACAGTTGCAGCTCTTGGGTTCTAGAGCAAAGGCTCAGTAGTTGTGGAGCATGGGCTCAGTTGCTCTGCAGCATGTGGGATCTTCCTGGACCAGGGATCGAACCTGTGTCCCCTGCATTGCAGGTGGAGTTGGGGGCCATTTTAAACAATCACTCCAAAGAGCACAGAAATGCAAAGAATGTGGCCCCAAGGACACAGCAGAGAGGAGACTTTATTAGCATGAGAGCTGAAACAAGAAGCTGGGAACATGCCTGTTGTAATTCATATGCTTCCTCATCCAGCACGTGTCCATAAATAATCGTGAAAGTGCTGTGAGTACTGATCTGGGGGCGACAAATACATTTCAGCAAGTAGGTGGGTTTGCCTGTGTCTGTCCCTATTAAGTGATGGGGGCCTTTTCCAGACGGTAGGGAAAAGGGTGTAAGGAGGGAACAGGGCATCTTTCGGAGACCCAAGAGACTGTTGAAAATAATTTATGAGAGATATGGTACCTGGACTTCTAGCTCCTAGCCTAAGGTGGAGAAACAGAATTCCTTGCACCTCCGGCCATCTGTCTGCAGACCTCCTAGTATGAAAAATAGCTTGCCTTAAAATGTGAGCATTGTCACCATGTACATATAATTATATTTTAATTAAAAAAATAGATTTATAGCTCAACAGTAAGCCATGAGATGATACGGCCCAGAAGCTGCTTTGAACTCTCAGCCATCAGACCCTGGCCCCCCTGCTTGTCCTGAGTTCCTGAGGGAGGTGGGGGAGGGGAACGCACTGACCCCGGGTGGGGTGCAAGGGCTTCTGGGAGCCACCTCCTCTGACTGGCACTTTCACTTCAAGGACCAGTGATGCATCAAAACTCCAATTTTGATAAACCAAAAGTGAAATCCATGTTTAACAGGACATGACAAAAATCACTGATTTAAAAAATCTAAAAACTAATGGAAATGTTATATAATGAAATCCACCCAAAACATGTACTGCTGCAGTTCCCATACGCTTTTGTTGCTCCAGCTTGACTATTAAAAATGATTTTTTTTCTCCTACTAAAACTAGCCTATAATTTGATTTCTAAATTCTGCCAGGGTCGTGCTCTGAACAGAAGCAAAATGAGAATATTTCAGGGGCTTATTTGGCAACCATTGCAAAAGAAAACACATGGTTATCTGTGGAGTCATAGGTTAAAGCTATAAATTTATTTTATTAAACAGAAAGGGAATGGGTGAAATTTAAAGACACTGTAACCCTGACCCTGGTTTCTTGGACTAATATTCTCATCTGATTTATTCATTTAATTTTTGCTTAGAGACAGCACATACACACCGATGGTAACCCCTTCTTTTTGGTAAGTTTTTATCTCTCACAAAATTCTGATGTATTCAGTGATGAATTTGGACTGAAACAAGTTTTTCCAAAAAATTCATAGACTTAAAACCACAAAGAACACATTAGCATTTGAATTAAAGAAAGAAAGGTTAAAATCCTAACATTTTCTCCAAGAGAGAGCAGTTCTTCACCATTTTTATATAATCTTTCAGAATATAACATCAAATATATTTTTATTTTATTATGTATTTTTAAATATATACAATATATATTTAATATATTGTATATCTTAATATATGCAATGTGTATAATTTTTAGTAACACAATAGCAGTCTCCATTAATACTAGACTAGATCACTCTTCAAGATGTCTGTTCATACTTGTAGCAATTGAGTTCCTTTTTCTCCCCAAACAATAAAATGTCTAATACAAATAAATAAGGGTCGGATGAGTCTCAAATAACGTGACCAGAGTGCTCATAAAATTCGAAGAAGCTGAGTCAGATCTTTTCAAGAGGACAGACACAGCACTCCTCCAAATTCAGCAAGTGGTGGAATTCAGCAATCTTGTCTTGTCGCTCCTCTGAGCCAAGCAACCTGGTACTGTCAAGCCCGTCCTTCATCTCCTGTTCCTTCCACCAAGGGCTATATCAATCAAAGAAAAATGCATGACTTTCTTAAGTAAAAGGAAAGTGAGTCTATGAAAATGAAGTTGAGCCTAACTGATCCTGATTCTCTCACTCAGACCATGAACAGGCCAAAGAAGCTGCCGTAAGATGGGACTTGGCGATGCAGCTTATTGACCATAGCTGTTGTGACTCACGGACAGGCGTGTTTTTCTTTTTTTCATTATCTTATAATGGAAGGTTGTTGGGTACAGCCTTAAAGCAGAATGAGAAAATCAACAGAATGTTCTTGGAATGACTGCTGGCAAACTTTCTTTTATTTGTCTCTGTTCTCATTAGGGGAACGAGAGGGCAGGTCGCTTTCAGAAGGATTAAAATGTCAAAGGTCTTGGTGAAGGGACGTCTACATAAGCCTTTAGAAAGCTGTTATCAGAGGATCAGCTATAATAGAAAACCATCCTCGGGCTAATTCTCGGCCTGGATCCAAAGAAAGCGTGTTACCTCTTTTTCCCTCCCCCACCACCCCCCACCGCCTTTTTCCTTTGCAGCGGCCATTTTCCACAAAAGCCTCTCACTTTGCCCCGATGTCTTAACCCACGTTTACAGGATCCAAGTTCTTTTCTCCCCAGCTCTCTCCCTTTCTCTCAGTATCCTCTGGTCTCCAAGCCTAGCCCTTCCTCACTCTGTCCGCTTCCTGCCTTTCTCTCACCTCTTGCTGTCTTTGTTGGGTGTTATCCGGGATTCCCCGTAAAGCCTCCCCAGCCTCCACAGCAACTCACACCTTGAGCAGATGCAGGGCCTCCTCCAAGGGAGAGAGGACGCTGACCTCAGGCCTGGCATAAAGACCATGTGGTCTGCCTGCCTGCTTCCCAGGTGGCTCGGGGGTAAAGGATCCACCTGCCAAGGCAGGAGATGGAAGAGACACAAGTTCGATCCCTGGGTTGGGAAGATCCCCTAGAGGAGGAAATGGCAACCCACTCCAGTATTCTTGCCTGGAGAATCCCATGGACAGAGGAGCCTGGTGAGCTGCAGTACCTGGGGTAGCAAAGAGTCCGACATGACTGAGCAACCGAGCATGCATACATGGTCTCCCTACCTTCTTGGTGCACCACTTTAAAGGTGAACAAAATCCATGGAATTGCCTGAATTCATGCAGCCAGGCAGTGGCTGAGCCTAGACTAGGACTCAGAATTGCTAATTCTCTATGGCCTCTAATAATGACTGGACACTGGTTATAAAGTCCTTTAGCTGTCCTTTAGTCACCCAGCTGCTCTACTAATTGAAGATAGTTAACCCAGTGGGCAAAACTGCTGCTGTGTTGTCTGGTACCAAAGGAATGAGACTGGGGTGGCACATGTGTTGGCAAGCTGCGCCTTAGGAGGGTCGGATGTCTGCTTTGCACACAGAGCCCCATGATCTACACCCGTGGCCAGAGGCTGTGGTCACTACTCTACAAGGAGCAAGTGGACATCTCACCATCTCAGAGCAGACGTCACTAAGATGCCCTGTTCTCTTCCTCATCACTGCCCTGTGAACCATTGCTCACCAGGAGAGTGAGTAAGATAGAAACTGAGGAAGCCACACAGTGGGTGCATAGATTTGACAGGAATTTACATAACACTATAGAAAAAGAAACCCAGGAAAGGCATCAGCTTTGCTGGGGCTCTCTTCTTCTTCCTCCCAGTTGGGGCCAGAACATGGAGGACCTGGTGTTCCATGGAGCTTTGTGCTCCTCGGGCATCAGTCACAGAGGATGGGAGCCTCCCCAAATGTTTGTATTTAGAGTAAGAAAGTTGACACTTGGAAATGATGCTGAGTGCACCTTGCTATCCACTTCTTGTGGTTGGAAAAATCCTCCTAATATCAAACATTAGAATAAAGCACCACCTTGTGGTCTGATGCATTTATTAAAGTGGCAAAATCTGGGAGCTGAGACTGGAAATGCTCCCCCAGCTGGCAGCAGAGAGGCCAAGGTCTGAAGGCTGACTCCAGGGTGGCTGATGGGAAGCGGGAGCCCAGAGTGTCTCGGATCAGGTAACAACAGCATCACCTTCCAGGGTGTGAGTTACATGTTTCTGACACTAAAATACGGTGTTATTTACATAGTGTAACCAATTTAATCCCTTCAAAACCACAGGGAAATGGGTCTTAATATTTGAACTTTGTAGGTTGAGGCTGAGGTCACTACGTGATCAAACTGCATTTAGTGCTGAGCTTGGGTTTGAGGTCAAGCCCTTGGACACAAAGTCTCTGCTCTTAAACACTGCTCTGCTCATCCCCAAACTAAGACCAAGGGCAAGGTCTACTTCAGGCTCTCTCTCCTAGGGGGCTGTGGCTCTGGGCTCTAAATCAAAGCAAAAACATCTGAAAAGTGAAAGTCATTCAGTTGGGCCCAACTCTTTGCAACCTCATGGACCATACAGACCATGGAATCCAGGCCAGAATACTGGAGTGGGTAGCCTTTCCCTTCTCCAGGGGATCTTGCCAACCCAGGGATCAAACCCAAGTCTCCCACATTGCAGGCGGATTCCTTACCAGTTGAGCCACGAAGGAAGCCCAAGAATACTGGAGTGAGTAGCCTATACCTTCTCCAGCAGATCTTCCTAACCCAGGAATTGAACCGGATTCTTTACCAGCTGAGCTACCAGGGCAGTCCCTAAAACAGCTGAAATCTTAGCTAAAATTCACTCAGGTGCCTGGAAGTAACCTATTCCCCAAGTTTCTTTGGTAAGGAAGTCCTGCACTCAGAGAGAATCCACTGGTGCCCACCCACTTTCTGAGATGTCCAGAGGGGAGGGATTCTGAGGATGGGGCAGAGAGCAACTGGGGCTTCCCTGCTGGCTCAGCTGGTAAAGAATCTGCCTGCAATGCAGGAGACCCCATTTCGATCCCTGGTTCGGGAAGATCCTCTAGAGAAGGGAATGGCTACTCACTCTAATATTTTTGTCTGGAGAAGGAGCCTGGTGGGCTACAATCTATGGGGTCACAAAGAGTTGGACACAACTGAGCAGCTAACACCTTCACTTCATGTCAGAGAGCAACTAGCCAGCAACCAGACCCTAAATCATTTCATGAAGAAATAAAACCAGGAAGTGATATTTAACAAATAGGCGCTTGTACCATTAGAGTGCTTACTGTTAGAGTGCTTTCCTGAACCATGATATTTTAGCTTCTTTAAAAAGTAACTATTTTGTCATAGAGTTTGTTTTAAATGGAGGGTTGGAGTGTCTGTCTGACTGGTGTATAAGGTAAGCAGGTAGTAGTAAGAAGGATGAAATACTTTTAGAAAGGAGACCTGACCCTGTCTTGTTCCTGGGATGGTGTGAGTATCCTTGTGCAAGTCACTTCCGCCTCTCGGGACCTCAGTGACCTCATTTGTAGAACAGGGGGATGGACTTGATGAAAAGGTTGATGGTTCTAAGATAGAGCACAACGCAACTGTGGAAAATCTGAGGGAAGAACCTCAGCTTTCTCCATTTCCTTAGAAACTCCGTCCTGCCCTTGTTTCCTTCCTATTCGCAACTGAATCTGCTACTAATTTTGGTCACACAGTGAGTCGTACAGAGATGTTTGATAACAGTCTCTAATGATGACGATTTGCGGGCATACATGTGTCTCTGTTTTTCCAGAGGAGGTAAATCCCCACAATTAATGACTTCCTAGTCCCTTTCCATCCACCAAAAAGAAATCCAAGCAGTGGTTTCAAAAGTTCTATAAAAAGAGGAAGCACTGACATAGATGGCTTTCCTTGGAAGGCTACTCTGTGACATCAAGGCAGGGCCTGTTGTTTCAAAGCCTCTCCCCTTCTCTTTTCCTTCCCGTGCTCACTCTGGAGGTCTCTTTGGTGAGCCCTTTTTTTAAAAAACGGATCATCTGTGCTAGAGTAGACCCCAGAACAGGGCTGTCCAATGAGCTGTCTGAAATGCTGCAAATGGAATTTGTGCTTTGCAACGTGATAGTCTGTCAACAACCACCAGTTGTAGGTGACTGCTGAGCATTTGAAACGAGGCTTGTAAGCCCATGGACTGATGTTTCTTTTTATTTAATTTTAGCTTATTTAAATCTTAATTTAAGTTGCCACATATGGCTAGTAGTTATCCTATTAATGAGTACAGAGCTATAGTATAATGCAGAACTTTGTTGCAAGACTTCATGGTTTTTCTAGGATGTCAAGGATACATTATAAGAGAGCTATCCTTAATCTTGGCTTTTTAAGCAGCTCTTTAAAAGATGATGATTTGGGGGGGTGGGTGGCGTATATGCTTTTCTGTTATTGGAAACAGGATTTTAAAAATATAATGGGGTATCAGTCTTTGCAAAATCTAGTCTATCTTTGAGATAGTTGGATGACATCACCAACTCAATGGACATGAGTTTGAGCAAGCTCCAGGAGATGGTGAAGGACAGCAAAGACTGGCATGCTATAGTCCATGGAATCGTAAAGAGTTGGACATGATTGAGCGACTGAACAATCATAATCTTTGAGATAACTGAGTTTTTTCTTAATTTTACACTAAATGATAGAAAATGAATCCTGGTTTCAGTCCATGGAAATAGAACTTATTCTTTAGTTTTAAGTAGAAAAAGAAGTATTTTCTCACTCTGTAGATTTTTTTCCAGTCAATAATTAAACTTCCCCATTCAAAAATTAAATTTGAAAATAATCTTAGAATGTCTTTCAGCTAATGAATATTTTTTTTGTGTCAAACATTGAATGATAAAAATAGGTCCTAGGACTTTCCTGGTGGCACAGGGGATAAAAGTCCACCTGCCAATGCAGAGGACACAGGTTCGATCCCTGAGTCAGGAAGATTTCACATACCATGAAGCAACTAAGAGTGTGCACCACAACTACTGAAGGCTACACACTCTGAGGCCCTTGAGCCCCAACTAATGAGGCTCTGCGCCACAATTGCCGACAGCCACATGCTAGAGTCTGTGCTCCCCAGCGAGAGAAACCTCTGCGATGAGAAGCCTGCACACCGCTCCTAGAGAGTAACCCCTGCTCTCGGAAACCAGAGAAAGCCCATGTGCAGCAGCAAAGACCCAGCCCAGCCAAATAAGCAAATAAATAAGTAAACATAAGCAGTGTGTGCATGACCAAAAAAAGACTACAATGAAATAAAAAAAAAAAAACCAGATCCTGTCCTTCGAAGTGGGAATTATAGATAGGTGTATTTTTCCCTAAAATATTTGACTGTAGAATAAACAAAACAAACAAACAAAAAAAACCTGGTGAAATTCTCAATGCTTTATTATATAACTCCTATCCTAAATAAGCTCACTTTACATTCCAAGTATGTTTCTAATTAATTAGCCCAGGACTTCTCAACTGGAACAAGCATTGGGCAACATCATATCCATTCATCTCAAAATAAAGGCTTTATCCTCCACCAATACAAAGAGGCTGACAGATAGGTAGCAGTCCTGAGAAAGTGACTCCTGTATTAGAAGACAAGACTAAAAGCATCCTGTAACTAATTTTGATAAATGCACGGAAGCTCTTATGAGAAGGCACGTTGAGGTATTTGAAAATCCGCGGTGACAGCGAGCAAGCAAGAGATTCTGACTGTCACCTGCGTGAAGGAGCGGCACCCTCAGTGTCTTGGCTTATCCCTGCCATGACGATGTTTTTCAAGAGGGGACCAAATGGTGGCCTGCTGCTCTAGGCCGGTCCTCGCTTTATGATGACAACATGCAGACACCGTTACCCTAGGGGACCAGAGTTCTATTTGAAGGACGCTTCCTACACTTTTAACCTTGGTGCATAAAATCGTCCCCACTCCAGAAAGTGACTTAAGATGTCAGTTAGACGACATTCCGTGAGATCAAGCAGCTGTCGTCTACTCAGATACAAATGAATCGAAATCAATTTCAGAACACTGAAATAAGCCAAGGTGCTGCAGAAAAACAAAGGCAGCCCATGCTTCTTCTTTTCTTATTCTCCCATTTATTTATTTAAAAGTTTTAAAACTTATCTATTTGTTTATTTTTGGCTGGGCTGGTCTTCACTGCTGCACATGGACTTTCTCTGGCCGTGGCCAGTGGGGGCGACCCTCTAGTGGTGGCGCTCTGGCTTCTCGTCACCGTGGTTTCTCTTTTTGTGCAGAGCACAGGCTCTAGGCTGTGAGCGCTTCAATAGTAGTGACATACAGGCTTAGTTGCCCCCACTGGCATGTGGAATCTTCTCGGACCAGGGATCAAACCCATGTCCTTTGCATTGGCAGGTAGATTCTTAACCACTGGACCATGAGGAAGTCCTAAACTAACAATGTATTGGTAGTTTCAGTTAGACAGCAAAGGGGCTCAGCCATAAATACATGCATCCATTCTTCCCCAAACCCCCTCCCGTCTAGGCGGCCACCTAACCTTGAGCAGCGTTCCCTGTGCTGAACAGTAGGGCTTGTTGGTTATCCATTTTAAATATAGCAGTGTGCACATGTCAGCTTCCTGGCAATTTGTCTTTTTAGGGGACTTCGTGTTTGGGAGGATGTAGAAGTTTCATTGGGGTCTGAAGGCATCGTTGCACTATGATGAAACCAGCCCAGATCCTGGCGGGGTCACTTCCCAAGCCCTGAGTCATTGGTCCCCTAGAGGAAGCTGAGGCCCCTTCCAGCCAACGCCCTGTCCGCTCAAGTGCCAGCGGCGGAGGAGGGAATATTTCACACCTCGGACAAGAGCTGCCCACAACTTGGGAGACCGTCAGAGCCACGAGGAAGCTGGTGGACAGCATTTGTCAGAGGGTTACCAAAGAACATGCACAAAGAGCAACCCCCAGGGTTGGCTAATATAATCCTCAGGCGGCCGAGTGTCCTCGTAGGAGAGGGCACCTCCTCTGAGAACCTGGTTGACGCCCACCGTGGGTAAAGCAGGGACATGTAGCTTTCTTAGGAAGAGATGCTGAGACTCTTTTATTACAATCAGCCTTGATCCGAGGCAATGGCTAGTGTGAACACAGAAGTGATATCGAAGAGGAAAATGAAACAGCGCCAGCAAGGGTTGCAACAAGGCATTACCTTCAGATCCGCCTGACTAAAGGTTTCCCAATTCCTCAGTGAAGATGAATTAGAACTTACAAGAGAACAATACTCTGTTTCATTTCTTGATTTACATATACAGTGCAGAGACCAGTTGTTTGAAGAAGTGTATGCCTCTGTTGGGCCTGCTGAGTCATCCTCAGTTGATCTTCTAGTAGTTGGTATAAAATTTCAACTTTAAGAAACTTCTTCAGGATCAGTTAGGCTGACTCACGGCAAGACCCACAGCAGCTGAAGAACCCCAGTCGACCATTGCTGTTAAATTCTGGGCACGGAATGGGGCGAGTTAAATAAGGCAGACCTTGTTCAGAATGACACCTCAGTGCTTGCTCTTTTCTTGCTGTGATACACATGACACTCTCCATAGTCATTGTTCATCCCCCTTAACTCATTTAAAAATATACATGGAACTGCTGATCATTCCTGAAAGTTCATGTTCCTCTTCTTCCTCCATTGTAAAATCTCTGAATGCTAGCAGCCATGACCACCTAGAAGAAAAACTGTCTTCCTGCCTTCCAATATCTATTTTCCCCATCATCCGCAAGAAAAGAATCAAGGGCTATAAAGAGTAGTGTGTATATCTTGGAAGTGTCACTAAAGGAGAGGCTGTAGCCTTATTCTGCCTCCTTTTTTCCTGTATTTCCTGCAGCCTGGAATACAGATATGATGGCTGGTACTGAGTCCTGATGAGAGTACTGGAACATCACGGTAGAAAGTATTGGGGGCCCTGATTACGATGGTCTCATCATTCCAGTCCTGGATTAGCCACATTCACATAAGAGATTATACAAATATTCATCTCATTTAAGTCAATTTTATTCTAACTTTTCAATCACGCTCAGCTGAACCTGATCCCAGTTTCTCCAGGAAAACATTTTTACTCTGAAAAACTGTGGATATAAATATTGAGCACACGTCTTAGAAAGTCATGCTGGGAGGAGAGATGGCTCAGAAACGGAAGGGGTGCAGGCTCGGTACTTACATAATAGAAATTATTTGCAAGAGTCATAGCTCTACATTTTTCCCTGATGAGACTGCCCAGTGCTCTACGGTTGGTGGAATATCAATATAATTGCTCATCTGTTTTCTTTCTTCAGAAATGAAATGCAGTTCAGAATGGAAACCAGGTCTTTCTTTTCTTAATCATTCCATAGGAGACAATCACATGAGTGACACCTCTTTGAAGACTCAATCCTTGTTTCTACTCTCTTACATTCTCAGCAAAGGTTTATCTTAAGCAATATTTGCAAATTGCTTCAACACATAGGCCTGCTGCAAATTTAAACTCAGTAAAGCAGAGAAGGCAGGGGTGTGGTGGTGGGAATCGTTCTTCGAACAGTCCATTGTATGCCGTGGGCTGCCCCCATCTTTAGTGCTTTCCCATAAAAGGCTTGAGAAAAGGAAGTTAAGCCGCAATCCCATTAGGTAATAGGCTGTGCATTAATATCATTTATCTGGAATGAGGAAGGGAAAGACTCAGCTTTGAAAGATTTTCCTCAATAGCATATTTCCCTTTGCTATAAAGCTGTCTCTGAAGCATCAGGTGAGACACAGGAGGAAACCTGCAACCTTTCAACTTACACCAAGCACTTTCCCGAGGCGAGCAATCTTTTGGAATTTGGAAAATGTTTCTCAATAGATGGTGCAGTTTGACAGCCAGTGCTCAACAGGCTGATTTCTAACTCAGGGAGCAGAAGTGGACATGACAAACAGTGGTGAGGGGCTTTGACTTAGCCCAGAATCCCTCATACTCTTAAAATTTTTTGAGGTTCCCCCCAAAAAGCTTTTGTTTATGTAGGTTATATTTAAAATATTAGAACTACTACTGAAAATATTTAAAATACTGATTTTTGTTTAAATAGCAATGAAAAACTCAATAGATTAATAAGATAAAATAATTTTAGTAAAATCAAAACTGAAAGAAATGTAAGATATTTGTTTAAAATAACTGATAAACTGTGCAATTTTTAGCAAAAAATAACTGATTTTAATGAAATTAATTATGTTTTCTGAATGGATCTTTTGCCCAAGTGTGATTTTGCCATATAATGAACCGATAATTGGAAATTTTTGCTCAATTGTGTGAATATTTGAGCTTCCAAATATTAACTATACAATGTTTTTTAAAAATCACATTTGTTAATATCACTGAGCTCATTAGAAAAATCTTTAAGCATCAGGAGGTTATCAGGCTCAAATTTTTATTTTTGGCAGAAATAATGTCTGTCATTTTCCTTGAAGTGGCAAGCTCTCTTTGTTTACTGTCAAGAAAAATTCTGTCAAAAAGATAGTTCAAATAACAATAGTTTGTTGTCAATTGTCTTGGTGGCGCTGTGGTAAAGAATCCACCTGCCAGTGAAGGACACCAAGAGACACAGGTTTGATCTCTGGGTGGGAAGATTCCCCTGGGGAAGGAAATGGCAGCCCACTCCAGTATTCTTGCCTGGGAAATCCCATGGACAGAGGATCCTGGCGGGTTACAGTCCAGGGAGTTGCAAAGAGTTGGACATTACTGAGCGATTGGACACACATGTCTTTCAGAGAAAAACGGTGTTCTATGAAAGAGTAGGCTATTTTAGCTTGCAACTCAAAACTGCATATGTGCTGGAGTATAGTTGTTGAAGTGCTTTATGCATGCTTCCTATTTTATCATGTAGAGTATTGAAAAAGACATCTGGTCAAGGGTCAAGGTTAACTAAGTTAATCATTTTCCTGTTTTATCGAGGACATGAGATAGTCTCCCCATCCCCCCCACCAACCTTCCTTGTGAGTTCATTGTGACAAAAAAAAATTACAGTGACTACTGATGTAGGCTGGAGCCCTTGCCTCGATTGTTATTAACACTAAGGCAGCGGCTATTATACCTAATTTTGCTTTTGCACAATTAGTGCAAATGTCAACACAATGAAAAAGGCAAGTGACTTCTTAGTATTATTATGAAAATCATTTTCCTCTTCTGGACCAGAACAAGGATCCCAGAGAATCCCTGGGGGAATCAGATTACACTTTAGGAATGGCTATGGGAGGGGTTTCTAGTATTAAATTAAGACCCATTGGCATCACATGGATGAAATTTACAATAATAGGGTCTTTTAACTGTCTTTTCTGCACTGTCTTTCCCATCAGGAACAAATAAACCAGGAGAAAAATGTTACAAATATTTATGATGACTGCTATAATCTAAAACTGATCAATATACAAGAAATATCTTACCAATAATTATTAACGTAAAAAAGTCTCAGAATACCTTTTAAAAAATTTCTATCCCTGAACACACTTCAGAATTTTAGAGGTGACAGTAATGATAATACTATAATGATATAATAATAATAATGAATAAGGACAAAATCTCCTTTGACTATATTTTCAGTAGCTCTTTTCCTAAAGATTTATACTATAAAAAATTTTTATTTATGTACTTATTCTTAATTTTGGCTGTTTTGGGTCTTAGTTGCCTGGCAGCACGTGGGATATTAGATCCCCGACCAGGGATTGAATGAGTGTTCCCTGCAGTGGAAAGCAGATTCTTAATCATTGGACTACCAGGGAAGTCCCCTACATTGTTTTATTTTAACTTGAAAAAAACTCTGCAATGCAGTTGCGCAGGACTTCATATCCCCTTCATTTTGCAGTTCAAGAGTCTAAGAAAATGAGATTCACTCACAGTCACAAAGGAAAAGGGCGGTAGAACCAGAGTTTCCTTCTGTGTGTATGTGTTACGTCACTTCAGTCATGTCTGACTCTTGGAGACTCTATGGACAGTAGCCCGCCAGGCTCCTCCATCCATGAGATTCTCCAAGCAAGAATATTGGAATAGGTTGCCATGCCCTTCTCCAGGGGATCTTCCTTGCCCAGGGATCGAACCCGCTTCTCTTACATTTCCTGCATCGTCAAGCGAGCTCTTTACCTCTAGTGCCACCTGGGAAGCCCGGCCACCAGGGGTTCTTCCTGGTTAACATTTGAAAGCCTTTTCGTTTTTTACCACCCTGAACCACTTGGTCCATCCGGCCTCTGCAGGCATGTTTCACCTCAATAAAAAGAGATGATTCCAATAAACTCAGAGACTGCAGACATCCCTAAGGCAGAGTTTGCTGAATAACTCAAAACCTGCAGGGACAGAAAATCTCCCTTTAGATTTTCCAGTTTCTATTTCTGCTGATAGGCTGAAGTGTATAGAAGGGAAGAAAGTCTCTCAGCCTGGGTTGGATCACTGGCTAAATTTGGAATTCCAGATTAGAGAAACACCCTCAGATGACAGAGCCTTCCATCCCTGGTATCCTGGAGGGACTCATTCTGAAACTACGCATACGTGTTTCCTTCCTCTTTGGAACTGTAGGGGAAACTTAGCCAAGGCATCTGCTGCCCTTGGCCTCTTGTGAGTGATGGGGGATACTATTTGGAGATTTAGGCAGAAAGTGATGAAGGGGAAGAGGATATGGGTGGGGGCCAGTGAAGAGTGGGAGAGAATGAAATGTGAGCCAGTGGTGCAATAAGTAGAAGCAGTTTTAAAACCTCGCATTTGTATTTCCCAGCCTGGTACAGGTAACAGAATCTTCCCTACCTGTCACCAGCGAGCAATTGCCATAACAATGCTGTATTTATGTGACCCATATTTTATCTCCCAAAGGCAGAGGAAGATCCTCAAAGAAACACATAGACCTCCAGTGGTGTGTAGGGACAAAGGACTGTTTTCCCTCCTCTTCTGTGTCATAGGGTCATTTTCTCTTGAAAATATTCATTTCTTTCCCATATCATTTCCATCGTGCTCTACACTCTTTAAATCCTGGCCCTGGATCTAAAAGGAAGGCATGAGGGAAGTGTTTTTGAGTGGAGCCCGCTTGACCCAAGCCAGCTGAGAAGTCCTCTTCCTTCACCTCGTGTCTCAGGGGTCAGAGAGAGATCATAAGAATACACGTTGCTTGGATGCAATCACCTCTTACTGATGAAAAACAGCTTGCCTGGGTGGAAAGCCTTTTTCTCAGACAGTGATTTGCCTAGGAGTTGCAATGACATTGCTCTTTTGTGCCAAGAACATCAATCAGCCCAAAAGTCCCTCTCCCATGAAAGGTAGGTGAGATCCTGGGCGTGCCCACACACGCATTTGTAATCCTTGTGTTTGGTGCTAGTGTAAATGTCAAGGAGGAATACTGGGATCATTCTGCCATTATTTGGTTTTCCTATCTCCCCCACCCTCACCCCTTTTATATAATCTCTTGACTTCCTCCCCACCCATCTCGATTCTGTTGTTTCTCCCTTTACTATTCTCAGTTTAAAAGTGTGAGTCCTTTGTGATGAAAGGTGATATAAAATCTAGGAAGGATGGAGAAGCATCATACAGAAGAAACGAAAGGGCTCTGGACCATGTGCATTTAAAAAAAAACAAAACTTGTCAAAACTGGGGAACTTTTGTGTAGCCATTTTAATATTGAAGATGGAAGAAAAAAAAGCAACATTTTCAGCATATTAGGCTTTATTATTTCAAGAAAGGTAAAAAAGCAACTGGAATAAAAAAAAAAACACGTGTGCACTGTATGAAGAAGGTGCTCTGACTGATCAAACATGTCAAAAATGCTTTGCAAGGTTTTGTAGTGGAGATTTCTCTTTGGACAATTCTCCACAGTTGGGCAGACCAGTTGAAGTCAGTAGAGATCAAATTGAGACACTGAGAACAATCAATGTTATACCATGTGAGAGACAGCCAACATGCTCCAAATATCCCAATCAAGTGTTGAAAATCATTTGCACTAGTTTGGTTATGTTAATCACTTTGATGTTTGGGTTCCACATAAATTAAGCAAAAAAAAAAAAAAAAAAAACTTGCTTGACAGTATTTCTACCTGTGATTCTCTGCTCAAATGTAATGAAAACTTTCCATTTTTAAAACAAAAAGTGATGGGTGATGAAAAGTGGATATTGCACAATGAAGAGGAATGAAACAGATCATGGGGCAAGCAAAATGAACAACCAACAACCACACCAAAGACTGGTCTTCATCTGAAGAAGGTGATGCTGTGTATATGGTGAGATTGAAAGGAAGTCCTCTACTATGAGCTCCTTCTGAAAAGCCAAATGATCAATTCCAACAAGTACTGCTCCCAGTTAGACCAAATGAGAGCAGCACTCAATGAAAAGCATCCAGAATTAGTCAACAAAAACCGCATAATATTCCATCAGGATAACGCAAGACCACATGCTTCTTTGATGAGCAGGCAAAAACTGTTAGGGCTTGGCCGGGAAGTTCTGATTCATCTGCTGCGTTCACCAGACGTTGCACCTTTGGATTTCCATTTATTTTGGTCTTTACAAAATCATTTTAATGGAAAAAAAATTCAATTCCCTGTATGACTGTAACAGGCATCTAGAACAATTCATTACTCAGAAAGATTAAAAACTTGTGGGAAGGTGAAATTATGAAGTTGCCTGGAACGTGGCAAAAGGTGGTGGAACAAAACAGCAAAAATATTGTTCAATAAAGTTCTTGGTGAAAATGAAAAGTATCTTTTAGTTTTACTTAGAAACTGAAGGCCCTTTTTGGTCAACCCAATATTCTCTTAGGGAAGACACTCTTTACCATGAGTACAATGTTGGTAGAAATATGGACATTAAAGGCTGATCTAATGATGTTTCAGACGGAAATAAGGAACTTAGAAACTGGAGGAAAGGCAATCCTTGTTATAAAGTAGCAAAGAACTTGACTGATTTATGTTCTAGAGTTTTGTGTAAGATAGAAATCGTGAGTGATGAAACTGGATATTTAGCTAAGGAACTTTCTAAGCCAAGATGAAGACGTATCTTTCTCTTACTGCTTAGAGTTAAATGCAAGAGAAGAGAGGTGAGTTGAAGGAGTTGTTAACCAAAAAGGAACCAGAGCTTAAAAACTTGGAAAATTCTCAGCTCATTCATTTTGCAAAAAAATGAGGAAGGCATTCTGAAGAGAACACTAAAGGTGTTCTTGTTCATTTGATAAGATTAGTGAGGGTGTAAACCACAAATTTAATGAGCCGTTTCAGCAGAAACCCGGAATAAAGATGGGATTATACCATCAGAAACACAGCCAGCTGGGATTGCATGAAACAGAGGAAGCAAGAGTGACAGAAGACTGTCAGATGTCTGGGATTCTGCAGGACGGGGCAGGGGCTTCCCTGGAAGTCCAGTGGTTAAGACTTGGTTCTTCCAATGCCAGGGCGCGGGTTTGATCCCTGGCTAAGGAACTAACATTCCACATACCACACGATGTGGCCAAAATATATATATACACACATAAATATTTATATACATATATATATGTATATATACAGGACCAGACAATAGGGCTATCCAGTTGTAAACATAAATTATCCTTCAAGAAAAGGGAAGAATGGTGCCAAAGATGACTCAGAGATCATCAGGATTAGCACCAGAGGCCCAGGGAGCATGCCCTGTTCCTTTTTGTTTTCAAAGGGTGGGGCCGTGTCTTGGTATGAGCAGGCCAGAGTCTCTGGGACAGGGCCACCCCCAAAGGCCATGGGGATGACACTGATGAGCCTACTGCCCCAGCAGGCCTGGAAGGATGAGCATGGAGCCAGAGAAGATTGCTCTTGACATCTACTGTCTAATGGAGTTTAGCCTTGTTAGCTTTTGGACTGGCTTGGGACCCAGCGCCCCTTTCTTCTTTCTGATGTTCTCCTTCTGAAGTGGGAACATCTATCCTATGCCTATCTCACCATTGTATTTGGGGGGCAAACAGTTTGGTTTCACAGGACAGAGGAGCCTGGTGGGCTACAGTCCATGGGGTCACAAAGAGTTGGACATGACTGAGCAAGGCGCGCACACACACACACACACACGCACGCACACACACACACACACACGCACGCACACACATACACACACACATGCACACGGTTCATAACTGGAGGAAATTTGTCTCAGGATGAATCACATCTCAAGTTTCACTCATAACTGATTTAGATAATATTTAGATGAGCCTTTGAGCTTTCAACTTTAAAGTTGAGTCTGGCAGGAATTAAGACTTTGGGGCTGTTGGGATGGGGTGGGTGTATTTTGCCTATGAGAACGATGTAAGTGCTGGCAGGCCAGAGGGTGAAGTAGGCTGAACTGTATCTCCTCCAATATCAAGTTACTATGTTGAAGCCCTCATTCCCAGGGTGAGTGGATCTGGAGACAGAGAATATAAGGAGGGAATAAAGGCTAAATGAGCTCATAAGGATGGGATCTCAATCTGACGGGACTGGTGTCCTTATAAGCAGAGGAGGAAACACCAACTGTCTCTCTTTCCCAAACCCTTTCTTCCTGAAAATCTGCCTGTTTCTGGGCCACAGAGGGAAGGCCTTGTGGGCACCACTCAAGAAGCTGTTGGCAAGTGAGGAAGGAGAGATCTCACAAGGAACCTAACTGGCTGACACCCTCATCTGGGAACGCCGGCCTGCAAATCTGTGAGAAAATAGGTGGCTGTGGTTTAAGCCACCTAGTCTGTGGAATTTTGTCACGGCAGCCTGGGCTCAGACTCTCCTCCCCTCCTTTTGATCTCTCTGGCTCACTTCTTAGCCTGCAACCCACAGCTCAGTCTCCACCCCTCGTGCAGAGCCACATCACAGCCCAGGCGTGACCTGAGTTATCTGTTTGAATATCCTCATGATCCAAGCAGAGTGGAAACGAGGAGAAGAGTTACAATTCACTGGATGACAGTAAATTGTCGAGAGCAGTTCTGTTACCTGCCTGTCCAGAGATAATTTTAATTTTAGTATATGTCATTAAACTTCAGGAGAATCACCGGGTGTAGCTTATTTCAGTTAGCCTGTGGAATTTTCTGAAAACCACATGTGTAAGGTTTACGGCTTTCTGTTGCACCAGGTTTTTTAAACCAAAGTTAGCTGCGACAAATCAACTTTATTCACACCATTGCTGTTACTATTTGAAGTCACAGCTAGGTGGTATGGCTAGCATACCTGCACAGGAAAGTGAAAAAGGCACATCTTTTATAACATGGTGATAGATGAATTTTTGGAGCTCAAGTTTAATTCTCTAACTTTAATATTTTTTGAAACAGTGGTGCTACAGTCTTCTTGTTGTTGTAGTTGTTTAGTCTCTAAGCCATGTCTGACTCTTTGCAACCTCATGGACGGTTGCTGGCCAGGCTCCTCTGTCCATGGAACTCTCCAGGCAAGAATACTGGAATGGGTTGCCATTTCCTTCTCCAGGAGATCTTCCTGACCCAGGGATCAAACCCAAGTCTCCTGCATTGCAGAAGGATTCTTTCCTGCTGAACCATCAGGGAAAACCACAGTCATTTTATTATTTAGCACAAATATTAAAAAGGTTAGACATGAATGAGTCAAAGTTAGCCTATGACCTCTTTATCAAACCTTAGTGTTCTTACATATCACCTGAAAGGTTAGTTAAAAGACAGATTCTGACCTGGCGGGTCTTGGATAGAGCCCCAGATCCTGCATTTCTGAGTTTCTATTTCTGCTGCTGCTGCCGATCTAGCAAAGGTTCCGTTTACTGTGTATTAGACTGAATGTTGAGGTGTATGTTCTTTTTTTTCCATGAATAAAATATCACGTGAGCTTGAGTTGGTCTTCTTTTTGGCAGCATATCACACGTCCCCTCTAAGAATGGTTCAAATCTTCTACTTGGAAGAGCTACATTATAGGGATTGTAAAGTGCTTTGCGCTTCAAATGCTTGACATGAACATGAGCTTAATACTGACTGATTGGTTAATTTCCAGAAAGCAGATTTTCAGAGATATGTAATGAATGTCTCCCCAATGATATATAATGACACATTCCTATTAGGGGCTCTCGAATAATGTGCATTTAGAGACAAGACAGAGTTAATGGCGTGAGAGCCACTGAGAAAGCATGGCTAATCTGAGACCAGCAATACAGCTCTTTTGCAAATTGTCCTTCACCAGAGGTAAGAAATTGGTTTTGGAAACGGTCAGGAAGTTTGTTTCATAAATTTATGACTGGGTGCCTCCTGGAGTGAAGGAGAGGCATTGAAAAGTTTGGCAACAGCTGGTAAAGCCAGAGTCCTTATTTGCAAGATTTGGTAAGCACTTGGGTGTGCTATTGTTTATTTCACTGTGACTTACGACAAGCAAATTCCTATTGCTGATTACGACCATGGCTGATTATGGCCTTCTTGGGACATTCCTCCATCAGACAGTAGGGACTGCCAGAACCAGGCTTGCCTGTGGGCGAAGCAAGGAAATTACCAGAGGTCAAGGGAAGGCTAAAATTCTTCCATGAAGCAATCTTCTGTACCTTTTCAGAATATGTGTGCCTGTACATACACATATACATGTATGCATGTGTAGAAGGTAAGAGGTTATAATTCATAAAGTAAAATTAAAATTCAAGAGCATTTTTGACATTAAAAAATGTGCTTTACCTTCCCACTCCTACTGAACAAGATTCCTCAGAAGTATACAAGATAAATCAACTTCACAGATGTTGAGTGTTGGAAATACTACTGTGCCACATTTGTTGTCAGCGGCTTAAGTTGGATAAAGGTAGTGCAGGTATTTTTGTATGTTTTGCTTGGTATTCTCTGCTTTTGTTTTCTTTTGTAAATTAGACTTGACCCTGGAATTTTGTCAATATGACTTTTAGTCTTACTGTGTAAATATAAATGATTGTGGCTGATTCTGATGGAATTCTATACTTATGACCGAAACTAACTTTGAGGCAGCCAAGGCAAGAATGAAAAAGGAAAACAGAAGATAGATATTTTCATTTCACACATAATTTGTGTCATTGACAACACTTTTGCTTCATCCAAATCATAAGAGATATACAGCATTCTTTTTGTGTATTGGTACAAAAGATACAGGTGTTTATGGCAGCTGCCAGCAGTGAATACAGCTAAAAGTTTTGCAGGTAGTTGACTTGGAGAAGTATTTTCAGGCTCAGCTCACTTCAACTCTTAGCTCAAATAATCCCAAATTTCTGGGTTTCTTGCCATTATCAATGAATAGAAACTTTCAGCATTGCTAAAAGTTGTCATGTTACATGGAAAACATTTTGGATAAGATTGAGTTTTGAAGAAGTTTCATGTTGTATTACATAGGGAATGCCTGTTCCTGCCTACATCTAAGCAAACTTTTCAACTGTTCATCAGGAACTCATTTAGTCTCCTCTATGTCCAGATTTCATTTTACCATAAAAATACTCTTTTTGACACATCATAAAAATGTTCTTTAAAAGATAACACCCCTTTAAAGGGTTTCTTTCAGAAGATTCCCTCTCTAAGATTTGGAATGAAAGGATGAGGTCAATTACTGCTGTGTTCTATAAGTCCAGTGGTCACTAAGCACGAATTTCCAGTGGCTCCTGGCATATCTGTACATACCAACAGGTTATCCATACCATCATTGCTTATAATATCGTTCAAATGCAGAATGAAATCCAGCAAGTATTTTCTGTTTAACTGGTGTAACATAGATCAAGCCATGTTTCCTGAGACTGAAAGGTTAGCATGAATCTGAGGGCAGATGTCTCTAAAATTACTGCAAATGCAAAATAAAGGGATGCTGGACTGATGAAAGGCACATGCCAGCAAAAAACCATAGTTAGGGGAGACCTACCCTTGCTGCTATGCCTCTAAAGTTAATTAGAAGGATACTGATAAACTATACGTCACAATACTCACATGTAACTCAAAGGATATTAAAATGAAACAAAGCAAAAGATGTTTCTTTGTTGAGTCATCCTCAACAAAACCTAGTCAACTGACTATCAACAGTCTTTTCACCATTTGATAAAATGAATAGACCAGTGATAAATACCTTTAGTAGGAGCATTGCAGTCTTACATGATGAAAGCAATAAATGACATAGGCCTTTCTGCAGTCAATAAAACAAGTAAAATCAAGAATCACACTATATACGTGGATCACATTCCTTTGATGGATATCTCTCCAAACTCAAGGTGTTGCTGATGAAGTCATACTTGCAACTTCTGTCTTCTGAATTTCCAAAGAGATTATCATATTGTCTAAAATGCATGCACTCTTAGGTGACTGACAGAAATGCATTTTAAATTTACACGTGTTTAAGGATTTTCCTGATAGTTCCCGTGGTTCAGACTTTGCCTTCCATTGCAGGGGGTGCAGGTTCAATCCTTGTTTTGTGAGCTAAGATCTCTCATGCCTTGCTGCCCAAAGACCAAAACATAAAACAGAAGCAATATTGGAACATATTCAACAAAGAGTTTAAAAATTGTCCACATCAAAAAAGTCTTTAAAAATTAATTTGCATGTGTTTAATTGTGTATATATAAGTATGCAACTAAAATATCCTTTCGGCTTTCTGCATTTATGTTAGGCTAGATCAATACACCTGTTAGGTACTGGTTGACTTGGATTCAGTTTGCTTTGTTCTCCATCTCACTTGCTCCTAAGACCTGGTGGTAACATAAATGTTCCTGATATATTGTGTAAATATATGCTGATTCCAGTGGGATCCTATATCTACTACAGAAACCAACTTTGGGGCAGCCAAGGGAAGGATCAAAAAGGAAAACAGGAGAAAGATATTTTCATTTCACACATAATTTGTGCCATTGACAATACTTTTGTTTCACCCAAATCATAAAATAAATTAAAAATTAGGTTCCATTTCTGCCTCTTATCATGTCAACACTCTAAGGTAAAATGTTAAGCATTTTGAGCAAGACTCTAAAGTTTGTTAGCTAGTAAAGGTATTGAAAGAGGGGCTAATTTGATTTGAATTCCAATAGTGGTGAACTTTCCAGAACTTTCTGGTCTTGGTAATTCTACAAGAAGATAAGGTAGCATGCCTGACTTTTAAGTTGTATCAATGTCAGTTGAACTTGAGATTGATAGTCAGGAAGAGAAATGGTGGTGTGGTTTTAAGTTTACCCAAACATAATTTATGTCTTTATTCATGTATGTGTTTATCCAATATTCACCCCACCCCTACCAGAAGCCACACGCTCTGCCAGATATGCAAACACGAATGAACTTGTCCTCTAGGAACCAATAATTTTAAATTTAAGAGATAAAGAAAAATACCCAAATTGTATCCAAGAAGAAAAACAAAGAGGTCACATAAAAAGAAATGAAATCCAGCAAACTACTATATAAGGAAGGGATAAACAACAAGGTGCTATTGATACAGTATTGACTATTGACTGTAGTCAATATCCTGTAGTAAACCACAGTGGAAAAGAATATGAAAAAGAATATATATATAAAAGTAACTGAATCACTTTGCTGTACAGTAGAAGCTAACACAGGGCTTCCCAGGTGGCTCAGTGGTAAAGAATCAGTCTGCAATGCAGGAGACTCAGGAGACACGGGTTCCATCCCTGGGTCAGGAAGATCCCCTGGAGGAGGGCATGGCAACCCACTCCAGTATTCTCGCCTGGAGAATCCCATGGGCGGAGCAGCCTGGTGGGCTACCGTCCATGGGGTCACAGAGAGCTGGACACGACTGAAGTGACTGAGCATGCACGCAGAGGCTAACAGAACCTTGTAAATCAACTCTACTTCAGTAAAATAAATTTACAAAAAAGAAATTAAGTCCCAGTAACCTCAGAATATTTCTTCAAACCCCTAAATGCCGAAGACAATGGAGCAACTTACAGGATTGTGACCAAACTACACTCGGTATGTCGTCACTCTGGTGGGGATCAGAAAATATGCTCCCCCACTTTCTTTGAGAGGAAAAAAAATGCTTCAACTCATACCATAGGCAACCAAGCACTGAATAACATTGGAACTTGAATTGTGTAAGGAGCAGATTAGCAAGGAATAGTGAAACTAGTGATTTAAGAGCTGAATGCAGCTGTCAGAAAAGAGAAAGAAAAGATACATAACAGAAAAATAATTATTTTTTCCACAAATAATTTGGCAGATCACTCAAATAATGTAGACGCTGTTCTACACAGATTAGAGCAGTAAATTAAACAGACAAAAATCAAATAAAAGTGTGAGCTCTTTCTTCTTAGAGTTTATATTCTAGCAGAAGAATGAGAAAATGAGCAAGATAAAATAAGTGAAAGGCATAATACAAAATAACACCATAGCAACAATTTAGGCACATTACCTGAGATTTTATTAACCCTAATTGGAATATAGATAGAAAAGGATAGATTGGTAGATAGAAAAAAGAAGTGAGCAAGAAGGATAAGTTCTGTATTTTTATGAGACAAGAAAAAATTTTGTTTACTTTCAGGTACTTACACACATGTGAACACACCAAAGGACAGAAAAATTATTTCTTAGATAAAATAGAGGTCAAAGTAAACAGCACTAAATGGGACAAAAGAACAATTTATATTAATAAATAATAATAAAAGTCAGAGTATCCCAAGGCAACCTTTTTCTTCATCTGACTTGGTTTTTGCTCTTGCATCCTTGACTCAGAGAAGGGCCCTACAGCCTCAAAGTCAAAGGCTAAAACCTGGACATCATTCTTCCCTCTCCTCTCACCCCACACTCCCAATTCATCACTCTCCAAGTTCTGTTTTTCCACCTTCTAAACACATCTCAACCATCTGCTTCCTTCCACGCTCACCACTGCTTTGCTCACGGAGGGGACCACCATTTCTCATCTGACTTTCTACCTCAAGCAGTCTCCAAACTGGTTCCTTTGCCTCTTGTCTTGTTTCCATCAAATCTGTTCTTCCTGGGGAGATCAAAGTCGTCTTCCAAAGTCATCTTTCTCAACAGGGACATCAAAGTAATCATTCAAAAGTTTTTAAAGTAAAACAATCATTTCAAAAAATGACGATGTCATGCTTAAACATAAAACCCCATTGACATTCCATTGCCCAGACTCCAGAACATCACCCTTTATGGTTTGCTTCTTGATCACCTCTCCAAGCTGTTGTCACTCACCCTCTAGCAGATCTGGGTGAGCTCCCATTCTGAGTGTTCCACTAGAACCTGGAACTTGCCCTGTCAGATCACCTTTCTCATTAGAATAGCCTGCTGGTTTATCTGCAAGCCAAACTAGATTATATTAATAAACCCCAAGAAGCGGTGGACCTTGCCCCGAGGCCAAAGCTCAGCCATGAAGGGTTTTTATTATTAAATAAGAAAAAAGGAAGTAAGAGGGACTTCCCTGATGGCCCAGTGGCTAAGACTTTGAGCTCTCAACGCCGGAGGCCCAGGTTCGATCTTTGTTTGGGGTAACTAGATCCCACATGCTGCAGCTAAAAGAATCCATGTGTCACAACTTAGAGCTGGCGCAGCCAAATACATAAATAAATGCTTAAAAAAAAGAAGATGAAGCAAGAATTTAATCTAAGAATCTTGCAAAGAGAATAATAAAATATGCAAAAGTAGATTAACAGAAGGACTCAGCCATGATTAAAAAAAAATCAGAAAGATGATATTTCTTTGGAAAGGAACATGCAGCACATAAAATGTACACATCTTTGTAAAACACAACCAAGGGGAAAGGCATACACACAACCGAAGTATTTGATATGAGAAAAGATAACAGATATCAAAAACATCTAAGATTTAGAACATCTTTTAAAATGACAAATTTCCTAGATAAACATGTTGACCAAAATAGTCTTAATAATTAAGAAATCTGATAACTCTAATACTATGGAAAAAATGTGAAAAGTTCTCAAAAAATCATGTTTATAAAATGGATATTAAGCTGGACAGCTTTACAGATTTTCACATTTTTCACAGTGCAGATCATTTCTGCACTTAAATTAAAAAACTATCACATTCATCTTATGATGATGAAATGACTGTGCTGAAAAGCTGAATAAATAACTCAAAATTCCTGAAGTGAATACCAACTTCATCTTTGAATACAACTACAGAAATCTTTAAAATGTTAAAAATTACAATCTAAATATAACAGCACCTTAGATGCCCACCCACTGCACCCAAGCCAAATTTATTCTGAATTCAAGAATGACTTAATGAGAGAAATAGGTTAGCATATTACATAAATGTATCTAATGAGGAAAAAAATAGTAAAGCTCAGAAAACCATTTCAAAATCATTCTGGACAAATATTCCCATAAAACAAAAGCACAAGCGTGAGTTATTCAAATTGCTAATGAATATTTGATAGCTAAACAGCAAAGATTTTTCTTATTAAAATCAGCATTAGTACTATGAGGCTGAGCATAGAAATGCTCTGAGCATCAGTTTTGCCTTATGATTGACCAAGATCTGCTGGTGTGTTTTTCTTTGATTTTGAATTTTGAAGCCTGATTAGATAAATACCTGCTTCAGCTGGATTTCTGGCATCCTGAGATCTGGCCCGACCAGAAAATTATTTGATTATGTAAATGATCGTCACATCTAGTCAGAGATGATTCACAGTTAACATTGGGCTAACTCCTATGAGATTCTCATTTGTATGACAAAATGAGCAAATGTCAACCTTTTTTATGGTTTAGTCTAACATAAGAATTGAGAGGAAATGTTTGTTAAATAACTTTAGGGAGGACATCATATCTGTGGAGATAAGCAGAAATTCATGAGTGAACCAGACATTGTTAGCAGGTGTGTGCTAAGGTGTGCTAAAATATCTGCCTATACTATAAAGTATACTACTTTATAGTAAATAAAGTATCTGCCTACTAATACTGGAGAGATAAGCGACGCAAGTTCAATCACTGGGTTGGGAAGATTCCCTGGAGGAGGAAATGGCAATCCACTTCAGTATTCTGGCCTCAAGAAGCTCACGGATAGAGGAGCCTGGTGGGCTAAAGTTCATGCGGTTGCAAAGAGTCAGACACGACTGACGTGACTTAGCACACACGTACATGTGCTAAGGAGGGGATCTGTGCCTAAATTTCTCTCACCCGGGTGCTTAGAAACTAGTGTTTTCCTGCACTCCCCTAAAAAGTTGGTGTGAATTGAAACTGCTTGTCATCGGAACTCAAAATAGGCACCCCTACGTCAAAGAGAGAGTAACAAGGCACGGAGTCCCTCTCCTGGGACACAGTCCCAGGGTGCATGCGGCTGTGACCAGGGAGAGCATCCACCCTCCCCAGGATGCCACAAGGGTGGAGAGGAAACTGCGGATTTTCTCCGCATGAGCTCCATCCTTCACCAAGTGATGCTGGCTGTGGTTTACCTGAGTCTGTGACATGATGATATCCATTCTGCACCAGTGGAGGTCTATAAAAACAATAGATAACAGCATAAGAACAATGGAATTAGACTACAAATTGCTAGTAGTCTTCATAGGATTGTTTGCATTGCTAGTACTCACCTCATGGAATAAAATCATCTTTAAGAACCGTATTGAATTTTTAGTTATTTAACTTTGCGTCAGCTGGGGATATTTCAGGAAAGTATGCCGCTTGGGAATTTTTCATCTCTTGTGAAGATGAGTTAACAGCAGAATGTCAACATTACTGCCTTAAATTTCCACAGGGAGGTAACTCTCAAAACTTGTGGCCAACAATAATGTTGATGATTTAGAATGACACAGTGAAGACTAAGAGAGAAGAAGGTAAGAGAAAAATGAGGAGCTAAGCCTCAGTTGATGTTGCTAATCTACCTTTAGAAAATGTATTCACAAGAATACTGTAAGAAGATAGTCCTTCATATCTCTGAGTTTTCAAAGGTAAAAATTTTACTCTAAAACTTGTCAAAATGTTTGCTGTGGACTGGTAATCCTTTTCAGGAATTGAAAACGAAGGATTATTCAGATTTGTACAATCTATGAATCCTAGATACAAAATCCACTCTTAGTATGTATATCACTAAGAAATATTTTCCTAAATTCCATTTACTGTCAGCAAAAGTTCACTGAATTTTTAAAATATGCTATTTCTATATCTTGTATCTCAGTCACTGAGACATGTAGAACCCACCGGAAGTCCTTTTAAATTTGACAACATGGTGGATTCCTAGCGAATTAGTTATGTTTCTCTTTTATGTGCTGAATAAGAGATTTGAGGACACAGATAACGAATGTGATGAATGGAAAATCAGTAAAGGTAATTATTATCCTTGATGGGCAAACACGATGAAGGCTATAATTGACTTCGAAATCATGGGCACACACTCTCTTATTCATACCCCTCAGCTGTGTTTGGAAAACTAATTCTACACAGTGTATTTTAACAGAATTACCTACCCCAGAAGAAAGACGACAAGACTCTTCCTATTCTTTAATCAAAGATGAACTTCATGGTGATAAGAGATTTTGGAATGGGCTTCCTATATTTTAAAAAAGTAGGAATGTAACTATTATGTATAAAAAGGCTGCTTGAACCAAGTAAAGTGTCAGTGCTGCAGGTTACAAATAACCAATAACCACACCCACCCGCCCAGTGGGATGTACTAGCCACCAAGTGCTTGTTTGGTGTTCTAATTCTGGGAAAGTAGTTTGTTCGTTGGAGCCTACTCAAGAAATAATCAAACTGGTAAAACTTGAGTGCAAACACTTCTTACATGATTCCTGTTATAAAAAACACTCCTATCACTACACTCCAGAAAAGACTATAGCAATTTCTTTATAGGCAATAGAAGCTGAGATGCAGAGAGAAAAATCAGAGATTGATTATTCTGTTATCTTGAAAATTGATTACATTCCATTTTCCCATTTTTAGGTTCAAAGCTCTAGGACAAATTTTTGTCAGATGACTTACTTGAATGTAAAGCCTACTAGAAATATAGTAAAAGTGAAAGTGAAAATTTCAAGTATGATTCTGAAAGTATTTCAAAAGCTGTTACTCTAGCCGTGTACACAGCCTAAGTTGGTGCCATTGATTTAGTGAAACTAAGTCACCATCAATCAAATCTCCAAGGCTAGGAGTTAGAGAAAAGGAAACTGACTTTGCTACTGTCAGAGACGAAGGAAAGTTTGGTGGTGCCTATAAGCAGTGACTATTCTTGTATAACTAGCCAGAAAATTTCTCTCCTCTGCCAATTTTGCTGAAAGCGAGCATTTATTTATTATCATCAATGTGCAGTGTGATGCCCACAGGAGTAATTTAGTGTCTAGCAGGGCTGCGGAATTATCAGCCTTTAAATCATAGTATCAAATTTTAAATTGACTACTAAAAATGTTAGTGATAAAATTATAATGATAATTTTAAATAAAATCTCAGATTAACTTTGTTTTCCTGCAATTTGTTTGATGTTGATGATATATGACTTTGCCATGGCTTGGGTAAATAGCAATTTTTAACATTTGGTTTTCTACAGTCGTCCAAATTGTGTATTCAGTATCCCTCTATTTAATATGGCTCAGTAAATACCAGCTAATGCCTTAGATCATTAAATAGAAATGAGATATGATTCCTGAAGTAGTGGAGGTAACATTATTTGTGTTATCGTTCTGTCGTGTGCGACCCTGCGACCCAGGCTCCTCTGTCTTGGGATTCTCCAGGCAAGAATACTGGAGTGGGAAGTCATTCCCTTCTCCAGCGGATCTTCCTGACAAGGATTGAACCTGGGTCTCCTGCATTGCAGGCAAGTTCTTTACCATCTAAGCCACTGGGAAAGCCCAGCATTATTAACAAATGGCATAAATAAAATGGCAGAAAACCTATGCACCAACTGAAATATTCTCAGAGTCATTGTGTGAGTTCACTATTGTTGTTCAGTCACTAATTCATGTCTGACTCTTTGCAATCTCATGGTCTGCAGCAGGCCAGGTTTCGCTGTTCTTCACTATCTCTTGGAGTTTGTGCAAACTCAAGAGTTGGAGTTCATTAGCAACTCAAAAATTTTAGCAGCTTAGAGTTTTAAAATAAGATTTAAATAATTAGAAAGATAGTTTGCCAAGAGAACGCACTGGTCATAGCAAATACCCTCTTCCAACAACACAAGAGAAGACTCTACACATGGACATCACCAGATAGTCAACACTGAAATCAGATTGATTATATTCTTTGCAGCCAAAGACGGAGAAGCTCTATACAGTCAGCAAAAACAAGACCGGGAGCTGACTGTGGCTCAGATCATGAACTCCTTATTGCCAAATTCAGACCTAAATTGAAGAAAGTAGGGAAAACCACTAGACCATTCAGGTTTGACCTAAATCAAATCCCTTATGACTATACAGTGGAAGTGAGAAATAGATTTAAGGGACTAGATCTGATAGACAGAGTGCCTGATGAACTATGGACGGAGGTTCATGACATTGTACAGGAGACAGGGATCAAGACCATCCCCATGGAAAAGAAATGCAAAAAGGCAAAATGGTTGCCTGAGGAAGCCTTACAAATAGCTGTGAAAAGAAGAGAAGTGAAAAGCAAAGGAGAAAAGGAAAGATATTCCCATTTGAATGCAGAGTTCCAAAGAATAGCAAGGAGAGATAAGAAAGCCTTCCTCAGCAATCAATGCAAAGAAATAGAGGAAAACAACAGAATGGGAAAGACTAGAGATCTCTTCAAGAAACTTAGAGGTACCAAGGGAACATTTCATGCAAAGATGGGTTCGATAAAGGACAGAAATGGTATGGACCTAACAGAAGCAAAAGATATTAAGAAGAGGTGGCAAGAATACACAGAAGAGCTATACAAAAAAGCTCCTTACGACCCAGATAATCATGATGGTGTGATCACTCACCTAGAGCCAGACATCCTGAAATGTGAAGTCAAGTGGGCCTTAGAAAGCATCACTACGAACAAAGCTAGTGGAGGTGATAGAATTCTAGTTGAGCTATTTCAAATCCTGAAAGATGATGCTGTGAAAGTGCTGCACTCAATATGTCAGCAAATTTGAAAAACTCAACAGTGGCCACAGGATTGGAAAAGATCAGTTTTCATTCCAATCCCAAAGAAAGGTAATGCCAAAGAATGCTCAAACTACCGCACAATTGCACTCATCTCACATGCTAGTAAAGTAATGCTCAAAATTCTCCAAGCCAGGCTTCAGCAATACATGAACCATGAACTTCCAGATGTTCAAGCTGGTTTTAGAAAAGGCAGAGGAACCAGAGATCAAATTGTCAACATCCTCTGGATCATCAAAAAAGCAAGAGAGTTCCAGAAAAACATCTATTTCTGCTTTATTGACTATGCCAAAGCCTTTGACAGTGTGGATCACAATAAACTGTGGAAAATTCTGAAGGAGATGGGAATACCAGACCACCTGACCTGCCTCTTGAGAAACCTGTATGCAGGTCAGGAAGCCACAGTTAGAACTGGACATGGACCAACAGACTGGTTCCATATAGGAAAAGGAGTACATCAAGGCTGTATATTGTCACCCTGCTTATTTAACTTATATGCAGAGTACATCATGAGAAACGCTGGGCTGGAAGAAGCAAAAGCTGGAATCAAGATTGCTGTGAGAAATAACAATAACCTCAGAAATGCAGATGACACCACCCTTATGGCAGAAAGTGAAGAGGAAATAAAAAGCCTCTTGATGAAAGTGAAAGAGGAGCGTGGAAAAAGTTGGCTTAAAGCTCAACATTCAGAAAACTAAGATCATGGCATCTGGTCCCATCACTTCATGGGAAATAGATGGGGAGACAGTGGAAACAGTGTCAGACTTTAATTTTTTGGGCTCCAAAATCACTGCAGATGGTGATTGCAGCCATGAAATTAAAAGACACTTACTCCTTGGAAGGAAAGTTATGACCAACCTAGACAGCGTATTAAAAAGCAGAGACATTACGGCTATGGTTTTTCCAGTGGTCATGTATGGATATGAGAGTTGGACTGTGAAGAAGGCTGAGCACTAAAGAATTGATGCTTTTGAACTGTGGTGTTGGAGAAGACTCTTGAGAGTCCCTTGGACCGCAAGGAGATCCAACCAGTCCATCCTAGAGGAAATCAGTCCTGGGTGTTCTTTGGAAGGACTGATGCTGAAGTTGAAACTCCAATACTTTGGCCACCTCATGTGAAGAGTTGACTCATTTGAAAAGACCCTGATGCTGGGAGGGATTGGGGGCAGGAGGAGAAGGGGATGACAGAGAATGAGATGGCTGGATGGCATCAACTTGATGGACATGAGTTTGAGTAAACTCCGGGAGTTGGTGATGGACAGGGAGGCCTGGCATGCTGCGGTTCATGGGGTCGCAAAGAGTCGGACACGACTGAGTGACTGAATTGAACTGAAATTTAACTACTGAGACCAACTAGCATTGTGAAGAGTAAATGTTTCTTTTTTAAAAAATGCATTTATTTTGCAACATCAGTCTTAATTGCATCATGCAGAATATTTCATGGAGGCTGCATGGATTCTCCAGTTGTGGCTCTCAGAGCCCACGCTCAGTTGCTCTGCTGGATGTGGGATCTTAGTTCCCTGACCAGGGATCGAACCCACATCCCTCACTTTGCAAGACAGATTCTTAACCACTGGACCACTAGGGTAGCCCTGAGTAAATGTTTCTTAATTAAATTTGTCGGCTTAAGAAAGTTCTGGTCACAATTCCAATGGAACTTATTTTGACATTTAAAATATCAAAAGACTAGCTAGACATTAAGTGGGTAAATTGGCTAAGAATTTTTTTAAAAAATTAAAGTGATGGGAAGAAATTGCTCTCACATATAAACTATATTACAAAGTAATATTAAGTAGGATAGTATGATTTTAATGGAAAAAAATAGATCTGAAACAAAATAAACTGTTGGAAATATATTTCAAATCTATGGAAAAGGGATGATATTTGTGGTAAATACCATAGAAAGATTAGCTGTTTGGGGAGAAATAATTAAGAGCCCCCTCTCTCTCATATACCATTGATTGAATCAGACCTTACAATAATGCCTGGCACATAGTAAGTTCCATAAGTATTTATCAAAAACAAAACAAAACAAAAAACAAAGAATAAGCTATCAAGAAAAGAACCAGAACAACAACTCATGGATGCTCCGTTGTGTCCAACTCTTTGTGACCCCATGGACTGTGGCCCCCCAGGCTACTCTGCCAGTGGAATTTTCCAGGCAAGAATACTGGATCGGGTTGCCCCAGGGGAATCTTCCTAACCTAGAGATTGAACCCACATCTCTTGCATCTCCTGCATTGGCAGGTGGATTCTTTACTTCTACACCACCTGAGATAAAGAATCAAACACTTAGAAATAAGGAAAATATAAATTAAATTGGAAATTTCTATACAAAAATGTAAACATTAATATATTTGCTGACATGTTGTCCAACAGCAGAAACAAAATACAAAAGAAACAATAAGCTGGGTAAAACATTTCCTAGAAAATGTGTAAACAAATATATTAAAAGTTCTTAAAAATCAGTAAGAAAACCAGTAACATCTGTTGCTAAATAAGTACATGAGCAGACACATTACAAAAGAAATATGGAATTCTGACTTATAAAGATATTAATTCAAAGTAATAAAAAATTTAAAAATTGATAAAGATTTCCAATCATCTCAACATGTTAGAATACTTTTAAAACACATTTTATGAAAGTTAAAATGCTCCTGGTTAAAAAGGCCTCATAATTAAAATCAAGGGCTTCCCCAATGGTAAAGAATCTGCCTACAATGCAAGGAGACACAGGAGATGCAGCTTTGATCCCCGGGTCTGGAAGATCCCTTAGAGGAGGAAATGGCAAATGACTCCAGTATTCTTGCCTGAAAAATTCCATGGTGACAGGAGCCTGGTGGGCTACAGTCCAAAGGGTCGCAAAGAGGTGGACAGGACTGAACACACACAGCAAGGCAATTCAAATCAACATGCTGTTTGTTTTCCTAGCCCTCTTCCAAGTCCCACTCTTTGAAGGCAAGTACTTAACTCTTTATTTCTTCTCATATTTATGTTCATATCTCTGAGCAATAAGCTTAAATTGCTTTCCCTGTTTTTATTTTTATACCTCAGTTATTGATCTCTGCTGTGACAAATATAATTTCAGCCCTCTTACAATACACTTTCTTCTCCTCTCCTACCCTTGCAATTATATCACTTTTAAAGTTAAATCATTACATCGTTATGACCATGTAAGTATCATTCCCTGCAAAACCAGGGAATGTTTTATGATTATATGTCTTTTACAGTCGTTTGCCCCCTGATCCCCTGGAATTTCTGATTGCTTTTATTTTTTTATAGCACTAATTGCCTTTATCACATAGCCAAGGATTTTTTTTTTTTTTTTTAACTCTTTGTCCTTTCAAAGCAGGCTAGCAAATCCTCACCTGGACTTAAACTACCCTCCTAGTATCCTAGGATTTTCTCCTCCAATCTGGGCTGGTTGCTCTGCAAAGATTTGTTTAAAAGATTGTGTAGAAAAAAAGGGTGTGGTGAGACACTCATATAGTGCTGGTGGAGGGTAAATGGTTACAACCACTCTTGAGAGCAAGTTGTCAATATGTGTCAAGAGCTATAAACAAAGACTTTGACCCCATGTTTTACTTCTAGAAATTTCTCCTAATGAAGCAACCAGAGACATCATACAGAGTTATGCTCTAGGATTCTACTCAGTGATATTTATATGAAATATTGGGGGTGATTTAATTGTCCATTTACTCATGAATTGTTACTAGATTGTGGAGTACTCAGTATTTCTTGAAATTTATTGGTAGAACAGTTTTTGAAATCTACTTTTGGGAAACACCTCAAAGAGAGAAGTGGCTATCTTCACGCATCGAAAACTGAGGATGTAATAAATGGAAACGTAAAAAGAAAACCACATGATTGTCAACCAGCTGGGCCATGTTCCACATATCATCTTCATAAGACCTAGATAGAGCAAGCAAAGTCTGCCCTCAAAACGATTTGGAAATCAAAAGACACAGCATACACGCCGCAAAGTTCCAAGTGTTGAATTACTACAGCTCAGCTACTCACAGGGATAACCCTCTGCGGCATGAGTGCCCCACGTGGGTCCCAGGGGCTTTTTTTATAATGTAATGATGGTGGTGAGGCGTCCAAGCAATAAGGAAGACAGGTGAGAATCAATGGGTATGAGGAGCTTGGTAGGTATGTGAAACTGACAAGGAAGGGGAGAGGTATTAACAGAGAAAGGCTGAAAGTTCACAAGGAGCTGCAAACAATGGCCCCAGATCTAAGGTTCTGGGGAAAGGGTGTGTGGGGAGTGAGGCACCTTGAGAATGACGAGGGAAATTATGTCATCAGGGGAAATCCAGAGGTTTCGGCTGGGATGAGGGAGAGGAGTGTGTATTTGAGGCAACATTTCCAAATTTCTGAAGGTTTCTTGGCTCTCAGAACAAGGCAGAGGGAGGATCAGAGAGGAGGATGTCCTACAGGTTCCTCCGCTCAGAATGAAGGGCAGAGACACCAGAAATCTTTTCCTTAATGATCCTGAGGATGAGAAATTCTGGGAGTTGAGGGGGAAAGACACAGGGCTTCCACAGAACCAGGAGGGTGTAACTGACAGCCCCAGGATTACAAAGGAAATTTTGGAATGAACTGTGGAAATGCCTCCACAAACTTTTGTTTCAACTCGCTCAGGTCCACCTGTTTGCTTATCAGGATTTTAAGCATGACTTCATGCACAAATATTTGGGGGAAAGCCCTATGATTTAGTCATTTGAATGAATGCTTTGCAAGAAAATGAAGTGGTAAGGAGGATGGATTTAGAATTATGTGTTTGTTAAAGCAAAAAGCACAGTTGAGAGAGGGTTCAAGATGCACCCAGTAAAGATGGAAGATCCAACATTGGCTCAAGAGAGCTGGGACAGCTGGGTGCTGGCGTGGGAATGTTCCAGGGCAATGTGAACTCTGGGCTGAGTTCTGAGTCAGGGTGGAGCAAGGTATGGATCTGGCTTTCTGGCAGAAAGAATCTTACCCCACTGTTGAGGGAAACATCTGGCAGAAATGGCTATCATTTTGGACTAAACCGAGGGGGCAAGAGTTAAATAGTGAAGGAAGGTAAAACAGGGAACAAAAGGGATTCACCCTTTAGAAGTAGACACACAGAAGTTCCAACTATCCACCTGAGACAGTTTTGGTTCCCCACCCCCAAAGTGTTTATGTTTAACCTGGGCATAATTCAAAGTGGGTGGGGTTGAGGGAGGTGAGCATGTTTACAGATGTTTTCTTATTTCTCTTTGGGTAATTGTAAAGAGTCAGTGTGCACAAGTATCTTTAGAGTAACCATATTCCTGTGCAGGAGACAGTCCTACAACCTTAGAATCATTAGCACTTTTAATGTTTTGTTGGCCCACCTTTTGAGAAATGGTTCCTGTAGATATTAGTGAATGCACTTGAGTCTTCTGACAACCAAGATTCAGAGCAGCTCACACCCTCTTGGACCAGCTGTGACCTCATTCCAGAATCCCCAGCTACTGCACTTGACTTTCTGAATTGGACTTACAAATAGACGTTTTGGTCAATCTACAGAACTGAGTTTGTCCAGCGTTCCAAAGAAATCATATTCTGCATCATTTATCTACAAACACATCTATCAAAATCAGTGGAAGCAATTTCCTTGTGGGATTAACACAAAAGAAATCTGTTACAAAGGATGTATATTTGCAAATTACTGAAGGAGAACAAAAATACACCCAAGTTCTGTTGGTTACCTCTGCCCTCACCAAGGCTGTGGGCATTCACCTCTTGGACATTGTCCAGCCCACCACTCTGGGTTTGTACACAGACTTCTGTCTTCCTAATACTGGACTTCCATCATCAGCATTCTCACGGAAAAAAAAAATATCTTTCACCGCCATAAATCAACTTGACTGTTACTGATGCTTGGGCTGAAGTTACACAAACACCAGGAGATCTTGGAAGAGAGGGTTAAATGGATTACTCTTTATGCTTCTCACATTTCTCTGCTGTGTGTTCCTTTTCCGAACCATTTCTTAGTCTCAGCGTAATCATTTTCTCTATGCTTTCCAGGTCTTTGTTTAAAAAAAAATGTGTTTCTTTGAAATTGTCTTTGTAAACTGAACTTTGCATATGAAACTCTGTTGCCTTGATTTCTAAAGTGAGTGAAAGGAGACGGGATCGTGGCAGTTTAACTCTCCTTAATCTCAGGTGTGAGACTGAACTTTTTCTTTGCAACTCACTGAAACATTTGGTATTATTTCCTTTTAAGAGACAAAATGCCATTTAACAATAGTTCTTATATAACTATTTCACCGGTAACGTCCAAGAATTTCTATTGAGTAAAGAATAAACAGGTACTTGCCTGGTGGTCCAGTGGCTAAGACTCTGAGCTCCTAAAAAGCACGAGGCCCCCAGGTTCAATTCCTGGTCAGGGAGCTTGATCACATGAGGCAACTAAGACCATCACAGCCAAACAAAGAAACAAAAAAAAGATTAAAGAGCAATTTCTAAAGCAACATTGAGCTATATGCAAGCTCTGATAATGGTATGAATAGTCTCATCTTTCTGGTGTCTCAGTTTCTGCTCATCAAAGGTCCAATGAGTCTAGTGAGAAAACCCAGGTACCTGAAGCATGTGATTAGGAGCAGGCTATCATGATAAGGAGTGAGAGACCAACCTGAGCATTAATCCATCCCCCCAAGAGCTGTATAAACTTGAAAAAGCTTCTTAGCCTCCCTGAGTGTCGTGTGTGTAGTGAGAGATGAGATGCGGACAAGTAGAAGCCAAGTAATGGTCCTGAAGGATAACTACTTTTCTAAAGATGAAGGAAGAGTATATAAGAGGAGATATAATTCGAGGGTCTTGTTTAAATTCAGTGAGTGGGTTGGAGGGAGGGTGGGTAAAGAGAGGATGTTCTAGATATCAGGCGTGGCAATGTCCTCAGATGCGGATGAGGAGAGTGGGGAGGGAAGACGAGCTGGGAGTAGGAGGAGATGAAGACAGTAAGAGGTGACTAAGGCAGCCTTCTCTGCCCACGTGTTTCATAGTCTGAATAATGGCCTCTTTTTGGGGAGAATCTGATATCATAGGGCCCTTGATTTCCCAACTGGGAATTTCCTTTGTGAACCACACTCTCAACTTTGCTCCATCGCGATCTCATTTGTCTGAAGAGACAAGTCTGGCACACAGGGAACAAGGAGAGAAGACAGGGCTGTACCTCTTAGCCCTGTCACGAAGGTGATGGGGATGTCGAGTCAGTGATGAGCATGGGCTGGACTACTGCAGCAGCTCCAAGGAGGACAGAGCTTTGGAGGAAGCCTCCTGGATGCCAGCAGTGATGGGAGGTCTTGATGGGAGGTCTGCCTGGGCTGTAGGAAGCTTTGGACCAGACCTTGTCCAATGCCAGACAAGGTGCCTGAGCTGATGTGTAATAATTTCTGAATGTGTTATCTGAATGAAAGTAAGAATCTACATGTTAAAGGCTGAATTATGTCCCCTCCAAATTCACATGCTGAAGCCCTACCTCTCCCCATTCGTCAGAATGGGATGGTATTTATTATGCTTTTTTCTCAACTCTAAACTTTTTATTTTATACTGAGGTATATAGCCGATTAACTATGTTGTGGTAGTTTCAGGTGAATAGCGAAGGATCTCAGCCACACACATCCATTTATCCATGCTCCCCTAAACCCTCCCCAATCCAGGCTGCCACATGACACTGAGTAGACTTCCATGGGCTATGCACTGGGTCCTTGTTGATTATCCATTTTGAATATAGCAGTGTGTATATGAACACACTTCCCAAACTCCCTAACTATCCCTTCCCCCTGGCAACCATAAGTTTGTTCTCTAAGTCTGTGAGTCTCTGTTTTGTAATTAACTTCATTTGTATCATTTCTTTTTAGATTCCACATAAAACGGGCGTTACACGGTATTACTTCTTCTCTGAGACTGAAGCTGTATTTAGAGATAAGGCTTTAAAGAGGTAACTAAAGTACGACAGGATTGTTAGGGTCCTAACCCACCTGATGCAAAGAGACGACTCATTGGAAGAGACCCTGATGCTGGGCGGGATTGAGGGCAGGAGGAGAAGAGGGCGGCAGAGGAGGAGATGGTTGGATGGCATCACTGACTCAATGGATGTGAGTTTGAGCAAACTCAGGGAGACCGCGAAGGACAGGGAAACCTGGCGTGCTGCAGCCCATGGGGTCGCAAAGAGTCGGACACGACTGAGTGGCTGAACAACAACAAAGTCTTAGCCCAGTGACGCATGTCCTGATAAGAGAGGGGACCAGGACGCACAGAGACATCAGGCCTGAGCCCGCAGAGTGATGGCCTGCAGGAGGCGGTGAGAAGGCCGCCATCCACAGACCAAGGACAGCGGTCTCTCCTTCAACCACCCTGCAGACGTCTTGGCCTCGGGGTCTCGACTCCAGGACTGCCAGACCACCCATTCCCGTCTTTAACCCAGCCCTCTGCAGCACTTGGTTATGGCAGCCTTGGTAAAATAATACGCCACCCTCCTTATTGAATATCCCTCCAAGTGACTATTATGCCCTGGTTATATTTGCTGTCTGTCCCCATGGTAGCAACTAATTATGTTTAAACATTCTAAATGACTAAGCTAGGTGAGAGTTGAAGAAATGAAGAAATGAAGTTGAAGAAATAGGTCATAGGTGAATGGGGAACAGAAACAAAAGTCTATATGAAAAATGCAACTGAGATGGATATAAACTTGAGGGAACCCTTTCCACCCCTTCCCACCCCTTCCCAGTGACTCGGAAACTGGTCACTGCTTGACAGAAGATTTTCCTAGAAAACTGACTAGTAACAAAAGGGAAGCAGATATCAGACACATCATTTGAGCTCACATTTTCACCTTTGGGACAGGGGGAGATGAGGAGGAGGTGGTGGAATCTGGACCTCGGTTAGGGAAGCAAGCAGACTAGAGTCAGGGACAATTCATCATGTGACCGCCTCCTGCCTTTTCATATTGATACGTGCAAAATAATTCAGAACAAATGTCAAGGGCAAAAAGGGAGCTAGTAATTGTTGAGCTGCGCTCTTAGGGGCCTGGGTACCAAAGATAGATTTGAAAGAAAAAGTGAAAGACAGGGAGCTTGCGGAGATGGCAGAAGAGGCAGAGGAGAGTTGTAGAGAATTAAGTCCTGGGCTGGTGTTGGTCCAGTTATTATCATAGGCCCCTGAATTGCTCTCGTTTATTTAATGGGGATCCTGGCATGAAAGACACCCACTGAGACGCTGGGAAACTGCTACGACCTCCTTGTCGGGCAAAAGGCAGGCAGTCCCATTGCTGCGGTAGCAACTCCGCTGACCTGCAGGGCAAAGCCACAGAAAGCGGTGCTCCTGGGAAGCAATGAGACAGTCCAAAATGTTGATTTCATTTCAACCCAAATCCTAATTTGTTGTGTTTCTCCCCCAGTTGGAATTTAAGGATATGCGTTCAGGGCCTGTATGGTTCATGACTGTATTGCCAGCATCCAGAACACGGCCTGGTCCATAAGAGACGCTGTATAAATATTTCCAGGATATACTAAAGTCATCGGCTCACCTGCTCTTGGCCAGGCGCTGTGTGGGGGGCTTTGCAATCTTCGTCTCACTGACTTCCATCATAACTAAGGAGCTTTTCCCCAGGTCCTTGTGGAAACTGAGCCTCAGAGAGGCTAACTGTCGAAGAAAATAGCCCGTGTGTGTCAGATCTGGGATTCCACTCCGGCTTTCTCCCATCCAAGTACTAACCAGGCCCAACTCTGCTCAACTTCTGAGATCAGACAAGATTGGGCGTGTTCAGGGTGGGATGGCCATAGCCTCCACCCAGGCTTTATATTTTCACTCTCGTATTATCTCTTTACCTTGGGATTAGGGAATAATTCTGGTTCATTGGTGGGAGGACTGGGTTCTGACTACTCAAAACTTTTGGAAGTTGTTCTTCTGGTGCTGGTCTGTATATCCTTAAAGACCCATGATGTAAACTGTATAAGCTACTAGTCAATTTCCTTCCAGATGAAAATGTTTAGTGATATGCCAAGATGCCATGCAACCTTCAGAAACTTCCATCCTGGACTTCCCTGGTTGTACAGTGGATAAGAATCCACCTGCCAATGCAGGGGACCTGGGTTAGATCCTTGATCTGGGAAGATTCCACATGCCTCAGAGAAACTAAGCCCATGCATTAGGACTACCAAGCCTGTGTGCTGCAACCCCTGAAGCTGGGAAGCCTAGAGCCTGTGTTCCTCAAGAGAAACCAATGCAGTGAGAAGCCCATGATTCGCAACGAAGAGAAGCCCCTGCTCACCACAAGAGAAGTAAGTAAGTAAGCAAGTAAGTGTTGGTCGTTCAGGCGTGCCCAACTCTTTGTGACCCCACGGACTGCAGCCCACCAGGCTCCTCTGTCCATGAGATTCTCCAGGCGAGGATACTGGAGTGGGTTGCCATTTCCTTCTCCAGGGGATCTTCCCAACCCTGGGATCGAACCCAGGTCTCCTGCAAGGCAGGCAGATTCTTTACCGACTGAAATACAAGGGAAGCCCATAAAAGCCGTAAGAGAAAGCCTGTGCATAACAACGAAGACTCTGCACAACCAAAATAAATAAATAAATAAATAAATAAAACTTCTGTCCCAAGAGCCCCTGCAGTGGTATCCATGGAGTCCCCCCAAGGCCTCCTGCTTACACGTGGGCCACTGGGCTCCAGGGCCCTGCAGCTGACTGCCTGCTGCTGGCAGCCTGCTCCCCTCTCTGCACACAGCTTTCCTTAAGAGTCACAGGAGCAGACAGACAGTATAGTCCCAATGAGTCATCAGTGGCCCTGAAGCCACCTCTCACTCAGGAGGCAGGAGAGGGATGGGACAGAGTCTTGGCATGAATCCTTAAAGAGAGAGACTTGGCTTGCTTACACATATTTCTTTTGTTATAAAATCCTGATTAAAATAGACATCTTTCACTTGACACAGGAGATCTACAGTTAGTATTTTTCTCCTCTGCTGTAACCAAAATTCACTTTCCGCCCCACCTTTGGACTTGACCATGAATATGATAACTCATAAAAACAGAAAATTTCCCCCGGTTCCTTCACAGCAAGGTCCAGGGCAAACGCCTTCAGGAAGGATAAACAAAGGCTATTTTGGGAAAGCTGTAGGAGGCACTTAAAAGGCAGAGGCCTCGCACCCAAGGTTCCCTTCTTAATTAGCTGGTTAGGGTATAAAGTGAGGACTTGGAGTGCGAGGGGCTTGGCTTGTGTGTTTGGGGGGGTGCGCGCGCGTGCGACCAAGCCTGTACATGCATACAAGAAGAATTCAAACACACAGAGTTTTGCTATTTACACAAAGATGTTGATAGTTTCACAACAATTTCTAGGAGGGAAATTTTTTCTCCAGCTGGCGTGCTCCAACAGGGGAAAGAGAAGGGAACCCTGTGACCGTTTGTGCAGACATTGTGTTAAGAAGTTTATGTGCATCATGAATTCACTTTGTGCTTAAAAATCTGTTTTTCCCAAGTACCTTCTAAAAGTGAGTTACTAAGCAAAGGCTGGGACGCAAAGATGAATAAAGTACATTCCTTTACGCCAAGGAATTTACAGTCTAGAAGGTGAGGCAGGAGAACAACTGGTGATTATGATCGGGTGTAATAACTATTACGCAAGAACTCTGTACAGAGTTGTTATGCAGAAGCTCTTAGGAGGGGCACCTCTGCTTAATCTCAGCTGAAGGATGCCAAGCCTTCAACCAGGCAGTCAGAGCAAGCTGGATAAATACGTATGTGGGGGGGTGTGGGGGCGGTGGACTTTTCCAAGACTTCCCTAAGGAGGTGTCATTCACCGTAAGTTTTGAAACACTGGTGCAGAACTGTAGAGACAGCTTCATTGCAGGGAGAGGAGAGAAACACAAGGAAGCTGCTGGAAGCAAGAGAGGGCTTGACAAGTTCAAGGACGAGGCTCAAATATGTAAGGCTGGGAGGCAAGGCCATATTAAAGACTTCCCATTTATCTTGATGGCTGTGGGAAAGCAACAAAGGCTTGAAATAGAAGAAAAATACAAGATTCATTTTGCATTTCATGAAAATAAATCTCAGCATGCTGAATAAAGGCAGGTGATGAGTTTTGTTTGAGTTTTGATTGTCTGGAATGATAAAGGATGAAGGACTGGGAACCTTGCGACACATGTTGGTTCCTATGATCCCCTGACTATGAGACTGGCTCTCAGCCTAATTTTCTCCCCATGACACTCTTTACTGGAACTTCTAGTAAGTTATAAAATAAGCTCGGTTCACTGTCTTGCAATGCGGTGAGCAGATTATGAAGAAAGTGAGACTGGACACAGGGGACGGGTCACGAGGGTGTTGAGCAAAGAAGGAGTGGCTGTGATTCCAGGAGACAGAATGGATGCAACTGGGGAGGTGTGGGTGGGAGAGACAGAGGCGTCAAAGATGACTTGTGCCTTGCTGGCTCAGGCCCCTAGGAGGATGGTGATAAAACAATAGCTAACATTTATTGAGCGTTAACTATGTGCCAGGTACCATTCTATGTGCTCAACAGATAGGAACTCAGTTCTTATAACAGCCCAGTGATGTAAGTACCACTCTTGTCAGAGGAGGAAATGGAAAATGAAAAGGATAAGTGGCTTGCCCAAGGTCATATAATTAGCAAGAAACAAATTTAGGAATGGTCGGTTTATAGAGGTCCTGAAGACAAAAAAAAAAAAACAGGATGGAATTGCCCAGAAATGATCGGTTGGTGAGAAAAGGAAAAAGCCAAGGGCAGGACCCCGGGGAAATTCCAATATTTCAGGAGATGTTGGAGGAAGAGATGCTTGTGAAAGAGATAGAGTTGGATCAGCCCAACAGGTTGAAGATCTCAGAAGACAATAGGGTGAGAGATGCCAAGGGCCCCCGGGTTGGGGTTGCCATCTGCCTTTTCCAGAGGCGGAAATGGAATCGGGGAGGAAGTGGAGCTGGGATTCACTGGAGTCCTAGACATCCTGTGCTTCCTGCAGCTCCACGGCCCCTTGGCCATTCAGGCAGCATCTGGAGGACTGACACGTGGTTCTTATTTTTGGACTCTTGGTTATCTGGAGTGATAAGGAAGGAGGGACTGGAAATTAGTTATGTGTTAAAATTCAGATTATCCCTTTATTATAATGCTGGCTGTTCATTTACTTTCCTCTGCATGAAATTTTTTACTGGAACACTTAATGACTTTGAAAATGAACTGGTTTGCATTTTATCTCCAAAACTGGCTAGAAAGTATCTAGGAGGAGAAGCAGACCCCAATTTCTCCCCTACATACTCACTGTTGGTGTAGTTAGACTTGACAGCTCACAGCTCACAAAGCTTCTTGGCAATCCTTATTATTTGCAATAATTACCAAGGTAACCTCATGGAATATTTGCTCTGAATTAAAATTCAGCACAGCACATCAAATCTCTGCCTTCTCAGGTCACTGGGTAGCTGGTCAGTCCCTCTCCTTTTCCTGAACTCCGTAAGGTCCAGAAGGTGCTGTGGTCTTCTGGTCTTCCTCCTTGCAACAGCATTGCTGGGGCAACTCCTTGGGGTCCCCAAGGGTCTTTAATTCCTAGCCACTCTCCCTTCAGAGTCTAGTCACAGCCACGTAGACCTTTTATATATGTCACTCACACCACATATTTACTTTTCCTTCAAATTTTATATTAAAAAAAGTCTCTTGTAAAACCCAGTTTGATTACTTGTGTCCTTTATAAAACTAAACACTTGGCTTGCTTTTTGAAAGAATACTGTCTTTCCACCTGAATGTTTCTATTTCTATATTCCCCTTCTTTCTCTGCTTGTATAGCTTTTGGCCAAACATGTCAATTTTTATTTTATCTGTTTACTTGTTTGGCTTAAAGATCTAAAGAGACAGGAATTGTGTATGCGCTTTTTTTTTTTTTTTTTTTTCTCACCAGTGCCAATTCTATTTGCAATTCAAGCTCAGTGCTTTTCAAAGTTAGGGAGTTTGGGATGGACATGTGCACCCTGCTATATTTAAAATGGATAACCAGCAAGTACTGACTGTGTAGCACAGAAAACTCTGCTCAATGTTATGTGCCAGCTTGGATGGGAGGGGAGTTTGGGGGAGAATGGATACATGTCTATGTATGACTGAGTCCCTTCACCGTTCACCTGAAACTGTCACAACATTGTTAATTGGCTATATCCCAATATAAAATAAAAAGTTTTTAAAAATTGCAACATATGGTACCAGAGGCAGAAAAGAGGTACATTCTAGAAACATGGTCCTGTGGTCCCTAGAAATGGACGTGGGAAGGGCAGATTTATTATCCACTCCTGAAGCTACCCAGAGCAGTGCAGTGTCATCGTGAGGGATGGGTCAGTTTGAGTTTAAAGCTAGAGGTCAGTTTAAGCTGAGAACTAGAAGATGAAGTGCCGGGATGGAGGGTGATGAGCTTGTAAACCAAGATATGAGCTAAAATGAGTGCTCTCACTCCTGGGAAGCTGGAAAGATGGGAGGAGGGTTCAGAGAGAGTGAAGTTGGGCTGGTTTAGGGTAAATTTTGGTAAGTCAGGGAGTCTGAGCCCCGATTCCCTCTTATCTTTCATTTTACATCCTCTTGCTCTCATTTCTCAGAAAGATGCCAGTAGGAAAATCTGAACTGAATAGGAAATATGACTGGTGAAATAAAAATGCTGAAGAAGCTTAAATGAAACTGCAACCTACTACTCCTTTCAACAGTGTAAGCAGGGAAATCTTGAACGAGGGCAGATACAAACCATTGGTTTCCAGAAAGTTGACTCCAAAACTTACAGTAAAATTAGGTGTTAACTTCCAAGATTGTTAAAAAGGAAACTGTTCAAGAAGAATGAGAGGCTAAAAAATATGGCTTAATTAACTATGAGAAATCCAATCTGAAGCCACCCTGATAAAAAAGGAAAAAGACATTTGTATAATAAACCAGGAAGAAGTCTTATTGGAGTTGCTTGTAAAAAAATCTACATAAAAAATGGCAAGAGAGGAATATAACCAAGGACAAATGTAAAGATGGCTTTAGTCTGTCTGTGAAAAATATAATTCTGCAATAAAAGAAAAGAAAAGCTAGCTTCTGCAATGAGTTGAAACTTGCAAAAACACTCAAGCAGAGTAGTAAAAGGGTCTGTTAAAACCTGGGTTCTCAGTGAAGATGAGTAGCACCGCTCTGCTTTTGTGACTTTTAATAATATAAAAAACCAATAGAGAACATTTCTTTATCATCTATAATAACTTGGTCTTATTAATAGCATATTTTCATTATTAATATTTTCATACTTTAGAACAGCTTACACATGCAACTATTTTAAACAGTATTTGATGTTTTTAACAGATTTTCATATACAAGAAAATTGAAACCTTGCATTCACTATCATTTCACGTAAGGCTTTTTGTGTTTTACTTATATATAATTGGTTTAGCATCTCTACAACCTGATGTAAAACTTCTATAACAAATTTCATCCTGTATAAAGAAACAATTACAGTCGGTTCAAGTGAAAGAGGTTTTATCCTCTGATCATTTTTTTTTTTCTATTTTAGATATCTACAAACCGTGTTTTCTCCATTGCGCTCGGCATAGCTTGAATCCTAAATTTTCAGCAAGAACTGAGATTGCGTATGCTCAGTCTAGGAACCATGCCTTCATGATGATTGCCTCATCCTTCCTTCTTTTTCAAACATCCATGTACACAGTCTTCTGTGTTTCAGGATATTTTTTTTTCTTCTTGACTTTTCAAATTAAAATCTTTGCCATTACTTGTTCTGATATTAAGTGTTTTTCCCTTGTCAGCATCCAGGAACAGAGCTTACATAAAACTATACTTCTGTTTTTCTTTCCTTCTTTTTTACATTTAATCTTGATGATGTCTTGCTTTTTTTTTTTTCCTATCTGGATCCTTGACTTCAGAAGAATTGACGTGGATCTGTGTATACCTAACTAATTAAACCTGTCCAATTGACATGCTTGTCTCAACTAAGCAGCCTCAGTCAAACGTTCATGTCAGCATCTTGAGATAAGTAGCAGGTGATATTTTCTCATTTTATATTGGGAAAAGGCAGACAGCCTAAATACTTTGTCTGAGTGAGGGGTTGTTTAATTATTTGGTACTAGTTCCTGATAAGTTATATAAATTACATTTGGACCACGATATCATTGAGTTTCACTTTCTGAAGAATTGGGTGTTCTCATATTTTGGCATTCCAGCTAAATTTTAGATGACATCATTTTCCATCCTTAAATTCTCTTCTTTTCCAGTGTGTTCTTTATTCTTCTGCTCTTACTATAGAGGGTGGTGGTTATTCCAAAGGTGGCTGTTCTTTTCAGATTTAGGGTTTTTTGGAAGGGAAGGAAGTCTTTGAAAAATTACTAAGAATTTATTATTTATTTGTCCTTTCTAGATCATGTCACTAGGGTTTTGAACCCATATCACCTTATCTTTAAGTAAGAAGAATAAAGTAAGTATAGATTTGATGGAAAGAAACTAACAAGTATATTAGGATTAAACTGTCCTAGGTGTTTTCCCGTCCTCCTTTGAAAGTAGGGGGAAAAAAATCCATGTTTTAACTTAGATAAATAGATATTAACCAATCAAAGAGGAGCAGTGGTTGTTTGGCTAGAAATCTACACTATGGGAGCTATACTCTGTGGCCCCATTTTGTGGGATTCAAGTCACCATCAAGTGGCATAATCCTCCTTGGAAAGGGGAGAAGATGGGAGAGAATTGAGAAAAAGGAGGCGGCTCGTGCAGAGACCTGGTCATTAGTCCAAAAAGATAGTTTCTTCCAGATAATGTACAAAAATAGAATGGATGTTGGGGGAGAGAGAACAGCCAGAAAGAAACAATGCTGTAAAAGGCGTTATCTAGCAAATGTTAGCCCTCCCTGACTAGTCTTGAAACAACTTTGGAAGAAAGTCTTTAAACAAGCTACTTTGCAGTTCCCCAAATCTTTTCCACTTTGTAGCAAGACAACATGCTTTACATGGACATTATCAGTTTCAAGATTCTCTAACTAATGCTCCCTGTTTCCCTCACATCCCAGGAAGGAGGGCTGAGAACCGGGCCAGAGGATTTATGCCTCCTCTTCTTCCTCCTCCCCTTCCTCCTTTTAAAGTGAGTCTTCACAAGGACCAGGAGAGCGGAATTGTGGTTGCCAATGCAGAGAGGGTCTGGAGGATGGATGGATTGAGAGTTTGGGATTAGCAGATGCAAACGGTTATATAGAGAACAGATAAACAACAATGTCCTACACTACAGCACAGGGAACTATAGTCAACATCCTGTGGTTAAGCCATAGTGGAAAAGAATATGAAAGTTAATATGTATATCCATATGACTTCATCACCATGCTGTATAGCAGAAATTAGTACAATATTGGAAATAACTATACTTCAACAAATTAAATAAGCTATAAGGATATATTGTACAGCACAGGATATATAGCCAATATTTTATAATTTTAAATGAAGTGTAGTCTATAAAAATACGGAATCATTATGTTGTAGTGAAAGTGAAAGTATAAGTCACTCAGTCGTGTCCAACTCTTTGCGACCCCATGGACTGTAGCCCACCAGGCTCCTCCATCCACGGGATTCTCCAGGCAAGAATACTGGAGTGCAATTCCCTTCTCCAAGGGATCTTCCTGACACAGAGATCAAATCCTGGTCTCCTGCATTGCAGCAGTTTCTTCACAGTCTGAGCCACCAAGGAAGCCCACATACCATGTTGTTTGCCTGACGCTAATGTCATATTGCAAATCAACGACAAAAAATAGTCTTCGACACTGCTTTCCCTGGACTCTTACTATAGCCTGAAATTCAGCCAAAAGCAGACATCTCCTAAAAGCTTCCATTTTGTTCCATTTTTCTTTCCCCCATATTTCTCTACAATGAATCAACACAATAAGGTAGCAGCAAACACAATATCATCACCCCACATTCTCTGCTCATTTTTTTTTTCATTTATTTTTATTAGTTGGAGGCTAATTACTTTACAACATTGTAGTGGTTTTTGCCATACATTGACATGAATCAGCCATGGATTTGCATGCGTTCCCCATCCCGATCCCCCCTCCCACCTCCCTCTCTACCCGATCCCTCTGGGTCTTCCCAGTGCACCAGCCCCGAGCACTTGTCTCATGCATCCAACCTGGACTGGTGATCTGTTTCACACTTGATAATATACATGTTTTGATGCTGTTCTCTCGAAACATCCCACCCTCGCCTTCTCCCACAGAGTCCAAAAGTCTGTTCTATACATCTGTGTCTCTTTTTCTCTCTTACATATAGGGTTATTGTTACCATCTTTCTAAATTCCATATATATGTGTTAGTGTACTGTATTGGTGTTTATCTTTCTGGCTTACTTCATCTTTGCTCTTGTGAGTTGTATGTAGGGAAGAAATGTACTTCAAAGCCTTTTGACTTATTTCACTGTCCTTAGTAAAAACTGTCAGAGAAAGACAATAATCAATAAATATTAAATAATATGAACAAACTAAAGGAATTAAAGAACCTCTTGATGCAAGTGAAAGAGGAGAGTGAAAAAGCTGATGTAAAATTCAACATTCAGAAAACAAAGATCATGGCATCCAGTCCCATCACCTCATGGCAAATAGATGGGGAAACAATGGAAACAGTGAGAGACTTTATTTTCTTGGGCTCCAAAATCACTGCAGATGATGACTGCAGCCATGAAGTTAAAAGACACTTGCTCCTTGGAAGAAAAACTATGACCAACCTAGACAGCATATTAAAAAGCAGAGATATTAACTTTGCCAACCAAGGTCTGTCTAGTCTACAATAGTCATGTATGGATGTGAGAGATGGACTATAAAGAAAGCTGAGCACAGAAAAGTTGATGCTTTTGCACTGTGGTATTGGAGAAGACTCTTGAGAGTCCCTTGGACTGCAAGGAGATCCAACCAGTCAATCCTAACGGAAATCAGCCCTGAATATTCATTGGAAGGACTGATGCTGAAGCTGAAGCTCCAATACTTAGGCCACTTGATGCAGAGAATTGACTCATTTGAAAAGACCCTGATTATGGGAAAGATTGAGGGCAGTAGGAGAAAGGGACGGCAGAGGATAAGATGGTTGGATGGCATCACCGACTCGATTGACATGAGTTTGAGCAAGCTCTGGGAGTTGGTAATGGACAGGGAAGCCTGGAGTGCTGCAGTCCATGGGGGTCGCAGAGAGTTGGACACGACTGAGTGACTGAGCTGAACTGAGCTGAACTGAATTGAATATGAACAAAAAGTATATGGATGTTTTTTAAACTTCACAGAAAAAAAAAATTTAAAGACATCAATTTCCAGGAAAATTATTCTTGTAACCAGTCCAAAAAGCTTTTTCTTTTTTTTCCCATCAAAAGAACAAACTAAAGAACTAGAAATGCCAAATCAAACAATCCCTTAGCATTAGATATATTCTGGAACTTGTGAAATTGAATTAGCATTTTAAAATGAATCCAAATGCCCCTTTAAATAAGTAACCTTCTCTTTCCCAATTTTTTTTCCCTATGATGACAGTCAGCACACATGCAGTTCACTGCATACTCATATTTAAGAAAACATATTGTTGGAAGAGAAATTTTCTTCCATCAAAATCCTAGTTTAAAGAGGAAAACTTGAATTACATGTTGGTGGGCAGCTGATGAGAATAATAAAAATAATCCTTATATCAAATCTTTTCTCATGAAAGGAAGGGGATGAAAAGAAAATGCAGGCAGTCAGAGAACATTTCTAAAACTCTTGGTGGCTCAGATGGTGAAGAATCTGCCTACAAAGCAGGAGACCCAGGATCCATCCCTGGAGTGGGAAGATTCCCTGGAGAAGGAAATGGCAACTCACTTCAGTATTCTTGCCTGGGAAATCTCATGGACAGAGGAGCCTGAAGGGCTATAGTCCATGGGTTCACAAAGAGTTGGACACGACTGAATGGCTAATAAACTAACACTATAGTGAAGACTTTGCCCTACTGTAAATGACTAAGTCCAAAAAAGGAGATTTGCAAAATGTGGGAATAATTTTAACTCATTCAATATTTTTCTAATACAAATAAAATCCAGACCTTCTAATGGTGACATAGTCCATACACTGAACTGTCAAAATCAGCTGATTCACTAAGAAGGAGTTCTTCATGGTTTCTGTGGCTTTTCTTTTTTGTGCCCCATATGCATCCTGAGGATGTCACAGTGTGAGCCCTTCAGACATTGAACATTATGCTGACGCGTCACTGAGATATTAGAATTACCTGCACACATCACCAGGACAATCTTGCTCTCTTATATCTTCATCAATCGTTCGATCCAATGAAACTGTAAATCCAATAACCAACCCATCTTGCTAACATTCTCTGCCCATTCTTAGACCCTTGGCCACAGCTCCTAATCCCTCTCATCTCTGAAGATCTTTTTGCTATTCTTTAAAACATCCATTTAGCCTCTTTCATTCCATGATTAGCTCTTGAATCATTCTAGGATCACCATATTCCTGCTTCCCTGATAGCTCAATTGGTAAAGAATCCACCTGCAGTGTAAAAGACCCTGGTGACTGAACTGAACTGAGCCTGGAACATACAAACTGCTTAGAATCACTTGTTGGCACCCACGTGGACTTAGTTATCATATGTGCACATGATATTGAATATTAGAAGCTTCCTGATTTCTGATTTCTAATATGAAAATGAGTTTCAAATGAATCATTTTCTTGCTACTTTCTTAGGGTAGCTTTATAAATTTCAGCAGGATACCAAAGGATTTTTATTACACAGAAGTTGATAACAAGGATGGACCTTTGGCTTATTTTTTGCCGTTTTATATGAGGTGCAAAAGAAACTTTTTTCAAATAGAGACATGGTTGACACATAAGTTTGTGTAAGTTTAAGGGGTATGGTGTGTTGATTTGATACATTTATATGTTGCAAATTATTACCACCATAGTGTTAGCTAGCGCCTTCATTACATCACATAATTACCATTCTATTTTTGTGGTGAAAACATTTGAGATCTACTCTTAGAAACTTTCAGCCATAGAACACAATATTGTTGACTATAATCACCAGGTTACACACTACATCCTCAGATCTTACTCATTTTCTAAGTTTATATCCTTTGACCAACATGACTTCCATTTCCCTCATCCACCTCACCTCCATCTCCTGAAAACCACCATTTTACAAGAAACTTATTTTTCTTTTTTACATTGAGCAGAATCCCCTATGCTATATAGTAGGTCCTTGTTGATTAACCATTTTAAATATAGCAGTGTCTACATGTCACTCCCAAATTCCCTAACCATCCCTTTCCCCCATCCTTCCCACCTGGTAACCAGAAGTTCATTCTCTGGGTCTGTGATGCTGTTTCTGTTTTGTAGATATTACATTTCAAATACCTGTATTACAATATTATATTAGCTTCAGATGTACGGCATAGTGATTTGATACTCTTATGCATTACAAAATGATCACCATGATGAGTCCAATTACCATCTGTCAGCATACAAAGTCATTATCAAAGTTATTATTATCCATATTCCCTGTGCCATACATTAAATCCCCATGGTCTATTGATTCCACAAGTGGAAGTCTGTACCTCTCAATCTCCCTCACCTATTACACTCAGTCCTCTCCTCCCTCCCCTCTGGCAGCCACCAGCTTGGTCTCTGTATCCATGAGTCTGTTTTGGTTTTGTTATTTTTGTTGTTGTTTTTAAGATTTCACATGTAAGTAAAATCATATGGCATTTTCTTTATCTGTCTGATTTATTTCAAGGAGCATAATACCCTCTCATACTAGCCATGTTTCCTTTTATGGCTGAGTAGTATTCCATTATATACACGTGGAATTGTATATGTGTATCTATACACCACACCTTTATGCATTCATCTACCGTATCAATGGGCTCTTACGTTCCATGTTTTCAGATGCATAGGATGAAGCTCTCCAGAGCACCATCCAACTTCCTGTGCTAAATACCATTAGATCTTGACAGAAGGAGAAGCTGTTTGTCCATGACTCCTGGAGGTTATAATATGTCACAGGGTAACGCCCGCAGTGCACAGTGCTATGCAAAGTAGGAACTTAAAACAGTCAACAATGCATGACTGAACTGGTGGCCTGGACAGCTTCGACGAGCCCACACAAAACCAGCTCCCTACTTCTCTTGCGCTCTCCCAGCGACCTAAGGGCCGTTTTTTGTTTTTTTTTTTTCTTTGCTGAGCTCAATGCACATTGTCTCACCCCAAATTTACTGGCTTGGCAAAGTTGCAAATTTTATTACGCAAAAGTTGAGAAAGAGCGAAGCTGAGGAGTGCTAAAAACAGTACCCTTTGCTACTGTGTAGCATCTGTATTTGGGGAGCAGGGTATTTTATTTATAGCTATCTATTAATACATTAGCAAAAGATACAGAAAGAAACACACACACAAAATAGCTTTATCAAATAGTTGCCAGTGTTCAAGTGTAACCTTAAAAGCAAGAACAGCAACAGAAAACTATTCTACTGGGGGAGAAAAGCCATCTTGTTGACCTCTTCTCTCCCTTCCCTTCCCTTTCCTCTCTGAGCTGGATTGTGGCTGCAAAGAGCTGGGTTCTGGAGGGCTGGGTGGGAGCCTGGGGCCTGGGGCAGGGAGGTGGGATCTTCCCTTTTATTACTTTGTCCAGTGACTTTACCCTTCTCCTCTCCTCCTCCCTCCCCGGCCAGCCTTCGGGGAGAAGCAGTGGCAGCATCCAGCTTGTAAAACTGGTTTGTTGGGGTGCTTCCTCCCTCCCGCTCTTGCTTCTTGGCAAAATGTTTTGTTGGGCAGCTGCCCTGCAGATAGCTGCCTTCTCTGCACTTGGAAGGGGCTCCCACTTCCTCCTCCAGTAGGCAAGACGGGAGGACAGACACAGCCATTGCCCCAAGATGCACAAAGAAAAATGGAAACACAGACACACACACAGACACACACACACACACATACGTCCATTCTTGTCTGTGTGCATCCCAGAAACTCCAGACTCAAAGAGATGGGGGCTGGATGGGTCTTGGAACCACGGGACCCTCCCGGATCTGAAACCCCGGGCATTGATTTGAACAGAAGGTCAGGGGTGCTGGGAGGGGGGCAGAAGCTGCTGCCTCCGTTTTGTATTTATAATTTAAATAATTCACTGGATGACACAGCTGAGGAGGGGACGGCAGGCTGTGGGAAGGTGTGTGGGCAGGTGCATTTTGCTTCACTTTTCCACCTGATCGCTGGGCGCTGCTGGCACCTGCAGGGGCAACCTCACCAAAGTGGGGGTGGTTAAGAGATGGGCTTCTTTGCCAGAGGGTATTCCAGGCTGGACCCAGAGAGACTGGGAGGGGCTGGGCAGTAGTTTCTGGGGAAAACAGGTAGGTACTAACTGTGGCCAGTGTTTTGTTAAATTTTGCAGGAGGTTAAAAAAAAAAAAAGAATGGGGGTGGGACACATTTCCTGCCGAGACACATTGCCCAGGGCACCTCTGCCTCCTTGGGGGAAGCTTGGATCCTGTGAGTGGGACTTGGGTCTTCTCTGCGCTTCTGGGTCCTGCTGGTGGGAGGAGGTTTGGAAGATGCTGGCCAGAGCTGGCTCCCTGCCAGGTGGCAGCCAGTCTGAGGGAAGCTGGGCCCTCCTTGGCCCCCAGGGCGGGGCAGAGGTCAGCATACAGGGCGGGAGGCAGAGGGCCCAGACAGGGACCCCTGGGTGGAGGCCTCTCCTGGGGGTGGGGGAGGGAGGGTTCCTGACTTTCCCCCATCTTCAGCTCTTCGATGGCTGGTTTAGGGGACAGACCTCCTTATGGATCTGATACTGCTCCTCACTGTCCCCCCAACTGTGACTCCAAGGGGATCCAGGGAGACCAGTGTGCCCAGGTCCACAGCTTAGGTGTGGGGACAAAATTCTGTCCTTGTGATTCTAGAGTAAAGAGGAAGCAGAGAAGGCGGAGGAGGTGGCTCTGTGGAATTCTCCCGAGTATTAGAAATGAATCCAAGTTCGAATCTCCCCAAGGGTGGGTGTGTGGAGGTGGATTTAGAGTGACACACGATGAGGAAATGGAAGAAGCATCTATTTGATGGTGTCCCCAGGAGTGAGACACAGACACATCTTTCTCTGGGGCAGGAAAGATGCTGTAAATTTATCCCAGGGGCCTAACTCAGCAGCACAGAGGACTTTGAGGAAGCCAGGAAATCCTGGGCACCTCAGCTGTCTCACTTGAAAAATGAGGCTAATTGAAAAGGCCAAGTGTCTTGTCTTCATGTTTTGCTTTGCACGGAACAGCAGGTTGTCTCCTCCTCGGATAACTGCCCTGTGGGAACCTCGGGGGCTATGTCATGGTTGCAGAGACAGGAAATCGCTTGGAAAACATAAACACATTATTATTAAATGTGAGGCATTATCTGATCCCTTATTCAATGAGGGCACTTCCTCCTTCCCAACACGACCCCCATGGCATGTCCACCTAACCCTGCACAAGGACACCCCTTGGACATACAAGCAAAAGCCAAAGGAAAACAATGATCCAGAAAAGATGTCCCGATGTAGGGAGTATGTAGACTATTCCGAGGGGCAGGCTGCTTTCTGGGTCAGGCGTCAGCCCTTCCCTTCCTAAGCTCCCTCCTCAGGTGGCTGCCTTTCCTTCTGTTACTTATTTGGAAGCCGAGGCTGTGCCTTTTTGTCCTAAAACATCCGCCCCCGTAGCTCTCCGTCTCCCCCTGGCGTTCCTCTCTGCCTATTTCTTAAGATTGGTGCCTCACCCCCTCCAAGGTGGAGGGGATCCGGGGAAGCGAAGAGGGTGGATACAAAAATAAAAAGTTCATGGGGGTTTCTAATCAGCAATCCTAAAAGGATTGGGTATGTGCCTAAAAGGGTTCTTTTTTAAAAAAAACTTCCTTTCCTTGCCAATCCTTCTCCGATCTTTCCCACTGTGGACGCAAAGAACTCGAGCCCAACAGACTCGAGGGGAGGGGGGTCAGAAGTCAGAGAAAAGTGTATGGATCTATCTGCCAAGATAAACTGACCCCGAGTCGGTGGGGAGGGGAATGGAGGGAGAGAGTCCCCCGGTCTGATCAGCACTAAGGAATCAGAGAGACATAAAAGGCAAGTGAAGCGAACAATAATAATAATAAAAAAAATTCCCCCCGCACACAACAATACAATCTATTTAAACTGGAGCTCATACTTTTCATACCAATGGTATGACTTTGCTGGAGTCCCTCTTCTGATTCTTGAACTCCGGGGCTGGCAGCTTGCAAAGGGGAAGCAGACGGCTGCGCGCCGCACGGGCAGGTTTACCAAAGGTCTCTCTCTAATGGGTATTTTCTTTTTCTTAGCCCTGCCCCTGAATTGTCAGACGGCGTCTGCCTCTGAAGTTAGCAGTGATTTCCTCTAGAGCCCGGCCTTATCTCCGGCTGCACGTTGCCTGGTGGTGACTAATGACACAATAACATTGTCTGGGGGCTGGAATAAAATCGGAGCTGTTTACCCCCACTCTATAGGGGTTCAATATAAAAAGCCGGCCGAGAGCTGTCCGGGTCAGAAGCGCTCCTGCCTCCGCACTGGGACCGGCGCCTCCAGGGTCCGCGCGCCGCCGCCGCCGCGTGCGTACTGGGACCGCTCGCTCTGCCTCTCTGCAGGGAAGAAACTTCTTTTTTTCTCCCCGTTAAACAGCAATCAGGACGAAGTACCATTTTGAGATCCGGAGAACCCGAAGCGCTTGGAAAGAACTGAAGCTGATTTTTTTTTTCCTACCCTTTTTTTTTTTTCCCCTTCGAGTTTAGTTTGCAGGGGGAAAGATTTTGAACCCCTCCTTTAATCGCCCCCCCTCCCAGAATGGATTATTTCCCCATGATTTTCGCTCTGCTGTTTGTGGTTTTCCAAGGAGCTCCAGAAGCAGGTAGGCACGGCGACTTGTAAAATCCTTGAATGCTCCGGTCTTTTTTTTCCACCTTAATGCTTTTCTTGCTTCTGTTTCTCCCACTGAGTTTTATGACTGCCGCTCAGAGATCAAGTGCAGGGGAGTTAGTACTCAGAGCTCCTGAAGTTTTCTGGGGGGGGGGGGGTGGAATTCTCCATGGAAGACCATTGCTCCTCTAGCATTAAAGTGACATGATTATTATTGCCTAGTGTGTTTCTTGGTTTTGAAAAATATGACTTAAAGACAAGATGTAATTCAGCTAAATGTGTGTTTGCAATCTTTCTGTTCATACAGGTAAAAGGACATATAGCTATTTACATCTTATTCAAATACTGTTTTAATAGTGTGTTAATGTGTAGAACATTCATGCTTTTCAACTCGAAGCCAAGGAATTTTATTCAAGTCATTCAAGCAGTGTATGCACACTAAAATCACCTGCAGAACAGTCTGGGGGAAAAAACCCTCCAGGCAGTTTCAGGGCGAAGCAGATGTTTTCTTTAAACTTTGTCATTATTGACTTTGGGTTTCTTTTGGCAGGTTTTTGGCGCTCACAGCAGTGTGAGCTCCATTTCCAGTGTTCTTCACCTGTCCTGGGAGGGGAGCTAGAATAAATCTTGGCTACCGAGGGATTTAGATAGTGTGTGAGCATCTGCCCGTTTCTCTCTTTCTAGGGTCAGTGCACGTTTTTTGTCTTTTCGTGACCCCGATTGAAGAGAAAAGGATGTCAAGGGAATGAAAATCCTGGAATGTGTCTGATCATTTGAAATGTACAAAATTGGGCAGATAAGCTGCAGGGCTAACTTGTCAGTAAGAGGAGGCAAGGCTGCCGTGAGGAAGGGGGAGCTGGTAGATCCCACGCACGCCCTCCTGCTCCCGGGAATCAGAATCCAAAGCCCACAGAACCTTTATCTGGGTTCCGAGAGCGGCTGCTTTGTGCTCCCTTCAGTCCGGGTTTTGCCTATTCAGCTGACTTCTCTGTTTCCAGTCACCTCCCCGAAGCTTTGGATTTCCACCTAAGTTCTGAAGGTGCCACTCTTCTGAGCTACTCCCTGCCTTAACACAAGGTGGGAAGTGGTGGGTACTGAATGGAGGGAAGTGGCTCTGAGTCCAGGGAAAGACAGTATGACTTATTTAGTTGCAGGTTGTTTTGGTCATCAGCCCATTTTAAGCCACAGTAGGCTGCGCTCGGTTCCATGTAGAAGCCAACCTAAATGTCTCATACGCAGTGTTTCTAAGTATTTCCTTGAAGGCTGTGTCCTTCGTGGGGCTGGTAAGTCCTTTTCTAGGTAGCTGTTTCCCCTGCACTTGTTTAATCTCTCTGAAGGCAGATAAACCAGTGGCGACACAGGTGAAGTCATGTTGAGGAGGGGAAAAAAAAAAAAATCATCCTTTCTCCTCTGTGTTCCTTGCTGGAGGCTGGTAGCATGCTTCATCTGCTTTTACCTGCTCTGCTGGGTCTGGCATCCAAGCTGTGGCCCGTGTGCCTCCGGGCCTCGGAGCAGACACCTCCCTCTGACCCGCTGTGTCTCTCTCCGCAGCGGTCCTGGGCACCGAGCTCCGCGAGGGAGCAGAGAGCGGCGGGGAGAAGCCCGCTCCCGTCACGCCCTGGAGGCCCCGCCGGTCCAAGCGCTGCTCCTGCTCCTCCTTGATGGATAAGGAGTGTGTCTACTTCTGCCACCTGGACATCATCTGGGTCAACACTCCAGAGTGAGTCTCTAGAGGGCATCCTTACTCTAGGCTTTCTCCCCTCTGGCTCCACGGGAGACCGGAGCCCTGTTTCTCTGGTTACTGTCTGGCGTGGTCTCTGAAGGTAGCACTGTTGACCACAGGAAAGTGCCTCCGTGGGCAAAACGCCCCTCCAGAGGTGTCACGCATCTCGGGGGTTGGGGGGAACATCTTTGTATCAGGCCTAGGGGTGAATGTTCTCTCATTCCCTGGGTTTAAAGAAGCCACTGCTGAGGTCATCTGTGGGTTAGTCCAACCTGTGCTTCTCATGGGGGCGTAGAGACTTAAGAGGCAGAAGTGATGACAGAGACTTACAGGCTGTCTCCTCAGTTTACTTTTGGAAAAAACTAAGACCCAGATTGTTGAAGTCATTTGCAAGGTTGAGTTTGTGCGGAGTGAGACCTGGAACTTGAGTGTCCCGACTCCTTTGCCCTTGCCCTTTGGAAAAGCCTATTTCAAGACAGCAGGAGGAACGCCTTAATCAGATATCTCTTCTGCCTCCAGAGTGAAGAGAGCAGTTTCTCCCCTTACTCCCTGCAAAGTAATTCATTCACCAGAAAGAGCTGTAAACAAAAACGCACTGATTGTACCTGCAGAGTCCTGTTATAGCGAGGATGACCAAAATCCAAATACAATCAAGTCAAACCAAACAAAAACCACGGCAAGCCTAATATTTAGTAAGGTGATACTACCAAGGGGAGGACTTTACTCCTTGGGTGAGAATCATAATGAACACATTGGAAATTGCTGGAGAGCCTTCTGGCAAAGAGTCCTTCTATAGCCACATGATAATCACCAAAATCACCGGAGGTGTGCAGATATGGTATGAACTGCTCTCCAGGCAGTGTGTCTCCTCCAGCCTCCCCGGGGGCCCCTTTTAGCATATCCGCGTATCACTTGAGTTGAAAATCGGTTTTCAAAATCTTGTGAGTCATGGTTTTGCACGGAAGTCCCCTGCCTCCCAAGGGCTGTTAACTAAGTAGAGAGAAAAGGAAGAAAATATGAAACAGATACCAAAGCAGAAATGTCATAGTTTGGGCCACAAAACAAGGCTGCCGTGTCAAGAAGGAACTGAACTGTGTCCAGAGTTGACATGGAATGTCATCGACTTAGAGAAAGTGGTTTTCTCCCGGTTGGGTCCACACCCTCAGGGCCATTGATGGGCGCTGTTACCACCTTTGACTCTTTTAAGTTTCACTACCAAATGCTGTTCCCTCCACTGCCCTGAGCCACTTCCCTCCATTCATGCTCTCCTTCTGTCTTAATGGAAGGAGGTTGCCCCCAAAGAATGCAGCCTTTGGAGAGGATTAATTATGCTCATAGCTTTTGTTTCTCTCTTTCCATAATAGGCACATTGTTCCATATGGACTCGGGAGCCCTGCTAGGTCCAAGCGCTCCTTAAAGGACTTCTTTCCTACAAAGGCGACAGTCCACAGGAAGAGATGCCAGTGTGCTAGCCAGACAGACAAGAAATGCTGGAATTTTTGCCAAGCAGGAAAAGAACTCAGGTGAGTAGAAACACCTTTGTTTTTGATCAGCTTTTTGGCCCCCTGACCTTCTTCCTCTTGTGATGCTGTCTTCTTGTTTTGAAGAAAGCAGCAGAGACATTGAGAACAACCAGAGTTCCTATTGCTGAAATGTCCTCTCTATCTGTATTTTGACAGGGACCAAGACTCCATGGAGAAAGCCTGGAACAACCAAAAGAGAGGAAAAGACCATTCTAAACTCGGAGAGAAGTGTCTTCATCAGCAGCTCGTGGCCGGAAGGAAAACGAGAAGGTAAGAGACTCTTAGGAACATCTGGTCCCCTCCACCTATAAAGAGCCTGCAGTCATTCTTACCTCTGGGAGAAAGGCTTAGAGACAATATAAAGGGAAGGGAGGAAGGGGAGAGCTTTGTGTTCTCTAGATTTAAAAGAGCCAAAGAATCCTTCTCAAAAGTTTTTTTGATGTAATGGAAACTAACAGAAAAATAGCAATAATTTCCAAGTCGGTTCAGAAACAGTGGCTTACATAATGCGGTCTGCTGCCCTTTAGCACACACACCACTCATCCAAACAAAATCTATCTAGGGACACCTCTGTCATTTGGTCACGTCGAGTTTTTGCATCTCTCGGTCAACATATTTACAGCTTTCCCTGAGAAATTAAGAATCATTTCAGGGAAAATTTATTTTTTTAAATCACGTATAATCAAATTCTTCAAAAACATAGCAGTTATTCAGATGGCCAAAGGGAAAATAAAGTCATTAAGTAGGGTTGGTGAGAGTTAGAACATGTCGTTTTTCAGGTTGATTTATTCACTTTTTTAATAGGGAAATGCATTCGGTGGAGACCCAATGTCATTCTCAACAGCTTTCTTATTTTTTAATCAGTCATGAGCAGGGATCTGGATTAGTAATACCACAGGGTTGCTCTGAGGGGGTCTATAGTGATAAACCTTCCACAACCTAAGCATCCTGAAATTCACAAGCTACGGGGGAAGAATCCTGCTTTCAGATCTGTCCTATAGCGTATGATTCCCTCTCATGGTCAGAGGCATTTTTTTCCTAGAAATCCAGTAGCAAGAAATTCTAGGATCCAAGTGTTCTGAGCACAGGCCAGGAGGTCATGAACGACTTCTGAGTTGTTTACTACTGTCTGAGGCCATGCTCAGCGCTTCCCACGTGACCTTGAACTCTCCATGTTTATGAAATCAGGCCACTAGTGCCCCTCCGAGCTTCCCTGGTAGCTCAGCTGGTAAAGAATCCGCCTGCAATTCAGGAGACCGGGTTTCGATTCCTGAGTCAGGAAGACCCCCTGGAGAAGGGATAGGCTTCCTACTCCAGTATTCTTGAGCTTCCCTGCTGGCACAGATGGTAAAGAATCCACCTGCAGTGTGGGAGATCTGGGTTCAGCCCCTGGGTTGGGAAGATCTCTTGGAGGAGGGCATGGCTACCCACTCCAATATTCTTGCCTGGAGAATCCCCATGGACAGAGGAGCCTGGAGGGCTGCAATCCATGGGGTCGCAGAGAGTCGGACACGACTGAGAACAGCACAGTGCTTCTCCAGATGGCAAGATTATGTAAACCACCCTTTCTGAACTAACTTGGAAGTTGTTATTTTTTTCTATTAGTTTCCATTACATCAACTATTGAATCAATGTTACTGTTCTTCCCACCCAAAGAGAATATTAAACCTGCAAAAACGATAATTTTTAATTGCCATAAAACGTTTGCTTTGGGTCCTGCCTGTAGGCCTGATCCTTTTGAATTCCTTTCCCTCTCAAAGCCCACTTCAATTCTTTATGTGATTGAGAATTTGAAACCTTTGCTGAGTTTAAGTGTCTCCATACAATCCCACCAGAGTTGGAACAGTGCTTGGAATAGGGCTAAAAAAGAAAAGAAAGTCTCTCTAGTCCACCTTAAACTCGTGCTTTAAGATTTCTTTAATTCCCAGCCCCTGTAGATTTGACCGCATCACCCCCTCTCCTTGCTCACCGAACCCTGCCTCACCCTAGGCATCAGAGGCAGTTTGTTTTCATTTGAGGTTAGTAGAGAAGCACGCGGTCGTGGTTGAGGGTGAAAGTTGAGGATCCAGATTTAGATTTGTTTGTGCCAGATTCTAATTTTGGATGTTTCTTTTGCCCAAGAATAATTTTTTCTAAAAAAAAAAAAAAATTTATTTTCTCTTGTCTGGTTTAATAGGTTGGAGGCCATCCGCAACAGCATCAAAACATCTTTTCATGTTGCCAAGCTGAAAGCCCAGCTCTACAGAGATAAGACAGCGACCTACAACCGTGCTCACTGAGGGCGGGATTTGGGGGCCTGTCTGAAGCTCCTCGTCCACGGAGAGCCCTGGGCCTGACTCTGCGCTGCCCACGGGGCTGGGATCGAGGCAAACGCGTCCTGCCTGCTCAGACGGTTTCTTGTTCCAGACTGGCAGGGGACCAGCGCCCTGGACGCAAGCATTCCAGGAAAGGTTAAGGAGTGCCCCCAGCCAGTCTTCATTTGTCTGCATCTGAGCTGACTGTTTTCATCCGTCTCTCCTCCGTGGGGGTGACAATGGGGCCCGCAAAGAAGGCAAAGAGACCCAGTGACCTGCAGATTGGGATTCCTCCTCCGGCCAGAGGCGGAGAGGAGATTCCACTTGTGGGCGGAGTTCCCAAGAGGGTCCGAAGGGACTGTCTGTGTCTCTCTCAGGCGCCTGGCACATTTCAGGGAGAAACTCCAAAGCCCCGAGAAGATTTTTCTAAGGAATGCACAAATTGAAAACACTCGAAGGACAAACACTCGAGTTAAAAAAAAAAAAAAAAAAGACTTGTTTTTCTAATTCGTAAAATGCAAAACTGAAAGAAACTGTTACTACTGAAAATCAGAATCTGAGTTTCATGCATAGGAGACTACCTCATCTGTATTGCACTCTGACAAAGCATTTCCCACCTTTAATTATTGCCTCCCCAAACTCTTCCCCCCCAGAAAAAAACCCCATCCTAAATCCTAGCCTCGTGGAAGTCTGTCTAATGCATCAATAGTAGATATAACGTTTTCATGGTCGTCCACTAGCTCTGTTCCCTAAGGAAAAATGAAAAGATCAATTGAATCAAGACTTTCCCTTACTTACCTTGATTTTTGGAAACACAATGGTATAGGGTTGTTGTGGAGAGATATTGAAGGGTAAACATTGGTGATGCTTTAAAGCAGTAAAATTATTTTCCTTTATTGGCTCATGGAAGAGGTTGGATTACATTTTGATGTACTTATATTTTTATAGATATTTATATTCAAACAGTTTATTCCTTATATTTACCATGTTAAATATACGTTTGGGCAGGCCATATTGGTCTATGTATTTTTTTAAATGTATTTCTGAATGAAATTGAAAAAATGCTTTGTTTTGCCTGTCAAGGTAATGACCTTAGAAAATAAATATTTTTTTTCCCCTACTGTACTGATTCCAAATCATTTCTGAAATTTCTGAGAGGTGAGCCACAGTGGTAAGATTCAAAAAATGGAATGATTAAAGATGGTTTCTTGGAAAGGTGACAATCAGGAGAAAAAAAGGATCTTCGCTAACGACAACGAGAATTTGATTTATATCTTAAAAGTTGCTTTTAGATTGCATTTGTGAAGCTGCTCAGTCGTGTCCGACTCTTTGCGACCCCATGGATTGTAGCCTACCAGGCTCCTCCGTCCATGGAATTTTCCAGGCAAGAGTACTGGGTTGCCATTGCGTTTAACTAAACACAAAACAAAAATTCAGCTTTCACACCTCTGTCTTTTCCTGCATAGCCACTCTCTGCTTCCTCGCACCTGCAGACTCTCCAGGGACTTCATCCATTAACTTGGCTTGTCCTGTTAGGATCCAACAGTTTAAGCTGATGGTGTGGTGAGAGGTGCTTTCTCCATGTTAATAAACTAAAGGAAGTGATGCCAAGGCCACCCCCCTGAAGGTACCTAATTACACGCATTCCACACCAGAGTCGCTTTGAGAAAACGGCCCGCTCAGAGCGAGTCAGGGCTCCCAGTGGCTTTTTTATTTGCTCAGATTAAGAAGTTTGTTTATTGAGGAACACCAAGTACTTCTGCTCTTTCCCGGTAGCCCAGCCCTGGACACACGCCCATGGAGGCAGAGATGCCAAATGCTGATTCCAGGCCGCTCCTGCTTCTCGCCCCCTCCCCTCTCTCCACTTTGCCTCGGCTGACCTGCCAGCCCAGTGGGGAGAACAGCTCTGCAGATGCTTGTCCATAGAAGCCCATGAGAGCTTGATCCGCTTCTGAGAATCTTCACCGCTTTTCTCTAACAGGGTCTGAAAGAATGCCCGTGTTGGTGTTTGCTGCCTTAGTCGCTCAGTCGTGTCCAACTCTTTTGCAACCCCATGGGCTGTAGCCTACCTGGCTCCTCTGTCCACGGGATTTCCCAGGCAAGAATAACTGAAGTGGGTTGCCATTTCCTCCTCCCGGGGATCTTTCTGACCCAGAGATCAAACCCGAGTCTCCTGTTTGGAAGGCAGATTCTTTACCACTGAGTCACCTGGGAAGCCTCAAAGAATGCCTGGTTTTTCCTCAAATAGCCGCTCCTGGGGGTTACCATTCTCCAACAGTGACACGTCTGAAGGATGTTCAGTGACAGTCTTCAGGTAGGCAGAGCCAGTGCCCTGGGCAGGGTTTCCAGCTTTCCAGGCATCAGTTTTCATCTTTCACTGTTTTCTTTTTAGGAGACAGTCCAGTGTCTTTGGGAATGGCTCAATGGTAAAGAATCTGCCTGCGATGCAGGAGACATGGGTCTGATCCCTGGGGTGGGAGCATACCCCAGAGAAGGAATGCTCTCCAGGGAACATACCCTGGAGAAAGACAGAAGATCCTAGCGGGCTACAGTCCATGAGGTCACCAGGAGCAGGACACAACTGCTCACGCACGCACGCACCATCGTCTTTGGGGGGATTGCTTATAGAGCTCACTGTATTTAGCACACTGTTTCTCCGTGTGCGGTTCTCAAGAGGATAGTGAAGTTTTGCCCACATTGACAAGGGCCTTGGCCTGAGTTTAGCCCCTGCTTAATCCTGAATAGCTTTTCCATTCCCTGGCATCGTGAATTTCCTCATCTGTGAACTGAAGAGGAGGAACTCCTCTAACAGCCGGTAAGAGCAAGCCTGAGATCACGTGAAGAAGTGGAGGTGGTGGGCAATAGTGAGCATCCGAGCTTGGAGGATGGGGATCTAAGATATTTAAGAGGGAGCTGCCATGGGGAGAAGCGACTGAGCAAAAGCAAAACACAGGAAGCAGCAGAGATAAGATTTTCTTTTTCTTTCTTTCTTAAAAAAAATTATTATTCAGACTCTTAAATCCTCTTCCTCCATGCTTCCTGCCTCAGTAACCAGCAAGAAAAGTTTAAAAAAAAAAAAAGCATGAAGCAGTGCTCTTAGGGCATGAGAGTCCATAGTAAAATAAACTGGAAGGTTCTTAGTAAGTCAATATTTTTGGAGTATGTAGAGGAAAAGTCAAATATTACTCAAGGGATGAAAACTCATGGCATGGCCGGTCATGATTTTTGCTGTTTTTCCAGTGAAAGCATGCATTCTAGAAGCTCACTTAAGATTTCTCTCTTCACGTTTATTTCTCTCTTCATGGTCAGGAGCAGGCGGAGCTTTGATTTCAGGGCTCTACGGACCAGAGGATCCCGGGTGGGGAGAAGTGGTCTTTGGTGAAGTGAGAGCTGCCTGCTAGCACACTTCACTCTCACTCCAGGGATGGACTTCTTGTGTGATGGAAACCATTGCCCTTTCTCCTGCCTGCATTTCCCTGGGATGCTCGGGGTGTTAGACTGACCAACTAGAGCTTTCACAACCACCAGTGTCATACTAAGCAGGAGTTCTCTCAGGAAAGGAAGAGCAATCTTTGGCTTTACCGGACAAAAAAGCCAAGGCTCAGAGAGGGAAGTGACTTTCCCGAGGTCACACGGCAAGCACCTCTGGAGCCTGAGACCTTGAGCATGGCTGTTTCACTCAGAGATGATTGGAGGTCCATGGAGGCAGAGGCTCAAGCAAACCTTATGAGAGGGTTCTAGGTGGTGAAGCAAAATCACTCTTCATCGAAGCTGTGCCTTCTAGCCTTCCTGGCGAGGGCTGCCAGACCCATTCTTCTTAGTACCCTCTCAGGAGCATCACTGTGCCCAGAAGCCCGCTCATGAACATTTCAGTTGTATGATACTTGTTCACTGCCTCATCTTCATGACTCCCATGCACAGAAGGCAGAAAATCACTGCAATTTACAATGTCTGCCTTCAAATCTGGTGCCATGAGGGCTTCACTGACAACTTCTAGAAGATCCAACACACAGGAAGAGAGTGCAATGGTGATGAATGTGATGGCAGAGGTGGTAGTGTTTCCTCAAGCCCTGGGGGATGATCAGAGAAAGATCTAGGGCTGGTGCCTTTGGATAGTGAGAAGAGAAGGGCCTCAGCTGTGGGGGTCACCAACTGAGGCAAGTGATGTATTCCCAGCCTGACAGGCAGCGTGCTCTGGGAGGCAGCCCTTCAGGACTCTGACACGCCAAGTCTTCTTTCTGCAGCTCATTTTCCTCTTTTATATTCTGAGTCATTCCAAGCCTCCACCCGAAACTGCTGTGGAAGTGTCCAGGGATGAAATTAACAATCATTGGCACAGCAAGGACACTGACCGATTGGAACAGGCCAGGACAGTCATGGGGTGGTTCTATGGCTCCACCAGGTTCCTGGTGGTCTCCAGTTAGGCCAGATGTTAAACCTCCAAGTGTGGAAAAGTCCAGAAGTCTGGGGAAGCCAAAGGGAGCCAGGATGGAATTTCTAGACTTCTTGCTCCATGGCTGTTTACTAGCTATTATGAAAGTAAATATCTCAGCCGTAGCCAAGAAGCTACCTAAATGGAAGCAACCTAAATGTCCATCAATAGATGAATGGATAAAGATCTTGTGGTATGTATGTACAATGGAATAATACTCAGCCATTAAAGAGAATGAAATAATGGGGTGTATAGCAATATGGATGGACCTGGAGATTGTCATATTAAGTGAAGTAAGTCAGACAAAGGCAAATATTATTTACTATCACTTAGACATGGAATCTGAAATAATGATACAAATGAACTTGTTTACCAAACAGGAACAGATCCACAGATGTAGAGAATGAACCAAGGGGGAAAGGTGGGGGGTGGGTGGAGAAGGATAGACTGGGAGTCTGGGATCAACATGTACACATGGCAATATTTAAAATGGATAACCAGGGGACTTTCCTAGTGATTAGAATTCAATGCTTCCAATACAAAGGGCACAGGTTTGGTCCCTGGTCGAGAACTTGCTACATCATCCCTCTGGGTCATCTTTTCACTCTCCATGCCTACCTCTCTCATATACTGATCTCCTCTGGCTGAAGAATTGATGTTTTTGAACTGTGGTGTTGGAGAAGACTCTTGAGAGTTCCTTGGACTGCAAGGAGATCCAACATGTCAATCCTAAAGGAAATCAGTCCTGAATATTCATTGGAAGGACTGATGCTGAAGCTGAAACTCCAATTCTTTGGACACCTGATGAAAAGAACTGACTCATTTGAAAAGATCCTGATGCTGGGAAAGATTGAAGGCCAGAGGAGAAGGGGACGACAGAGGATGAGGTGGTTTTATGGCATCACCTACTCAATGGACATGAGTTTGAGTAAACTCCGGGAGTTGGTGATGGATAGGGAGGCCTGGCGTGCTGCAGTCCATGGAGCCCAGAGTTGGACACGACTGAGCAACTGAACTGAACTGAACTGAAGGTATTCTTGGTCTCCTTGGAGGTTTTTAGCAGGACAATTTGATGGTGGCCTAAACTAAGGTTTGCCTCAGACCAGAACTTACTAGGGTCCTTGATCTACCAGAACTTCTAGCCCCTTATACTGGAAGCATGGAGTTCTAATCACTTCACCACTAGGGAAGTCCACTGGTTATCTATTTTAAATATAGCTACGTGTACATCTTCATCCCAGATTCCCAGTCTATCCTTTCCCCTCCTACCTTTCCCCCTTGGTTCATTCTCTACGTCTGTGGATCTGTTTCTGTTTGGTAAACAAGTTCATTTGTATCATTATTTCAGATTCCACATCTAAGTGATAGTATATGATCTTTGTCTTTGTCTGATTTGACAAAAGATTGTCAAGAAGGAGTTGCTTGTAAGATTGGGTCTTGGCCTCTTAGATTAAATTTGGACCCAGAAAAGGTAGCCAGATAATTTCTCATTAAATCTGTGACACTTCAAATGGTGCTTGGTGATGCTCTTAGCAATGATCACAGCCTGTCATGGGCAAACTGGGAAGTATGATCACTCTAAAACAGGAGAAGCCTTGAAGGAGGTTAGAATTTCAGATCCACCTTGGTCTCTTAGAGACGACCTGGACCTTGGCCCTGTTTAAGTAGACTTGATGTCTGTATCTCTTTATCTTCAGACCAGGCAAGGACAGAGAACTTTCACCTTCTCTGGTGCCTCCAACCTTGAGCATAGCTTTTCAGGCATAGTATATCAATGAATTAATAAACGTACAAATGGGTGACAGGGTTCAGTAAGAGAAAGGCAAAGGTAATAATGAGACTTCAGAAGATTTATAACACCCACTTATAGGGATCTCTGGAGAGTATGTGTGGCTAAAATATTCTTTTATTCAGGCTCCACTTTAGTGACAATTGTCCCAGTTTGGGGTGAGTCTTTCTCTTTCTTTGTACTCCAGTTCACCCCAATATTACCACTATAATAACAATCTTCCCCCTGTGCTTCAGTCACAATTGCCATGGATGCACAGCTAGAAAGAACTTAAAAAATAATTTATATTTTCTCCCCATCTCAAAAAATCTCCCATTGCCACTCACTCTCTGCTTCATAGAGTACAAAATATTATCTACTGACAGTGAGTAAGAAGGGCCAGATAGAAAGACAGGTTTGAAAGCAGTATTATAATTTCTGAGTTCTTCATTCTTTATTATAAATATTTTCAAACATAGCCCACATGTGAGAGAAGAGTATAATAAAGCCATCATACACATCATACAGTTTAACAGTTGGCAAACATTTTCTTTTTTAAGAACTGTTTTTTTTTTTTTTTGGTGGTGCTGGGTCTTTGTTGCTGTGCTCAGGCTTTCTCTAGCTGCAGTGAGCAGGGGCTAATCTTCCTGCAGTGTGTGGGCTTCTCTTTGTGGTGGGTTCTCTGGTTGCAGAGCACGGGCTCTAGGGCTTCAGTAGTTGAAGCATTGAGGTTCAGTAGTTGTGGCTTAGTTGCTCTGCAGCATGTGGTATCTTCCTGGATCAGGGATCAAACCCACATTCCCTCCATTAGCAGGCGAATTCTTAATGACTGGACCACCAGGAAAGTCCCAGTTGTCAAAATTTGACTGATACTGTTTCACCTCTACTAACACTCTGCCTTCCTGGATGACTTTGAAGCAACCCTAAGTATCACTGGAGAAGGCAATGGCACCCCACTCCAGTACTCTTGCCTGGAAAATCCCGTGGACGGAAGAGCCTGTTGGGCTGCAGTCCATGGGGTTGCTGAGTTGGACATGACTGAGTGATTTCATTTTCAGTTTTCATTTTCATGCATTGGAGAAAGAAATGGCAACCCACTCCAGTGTTCTTGCCTGGAGAATCCCAGGGATGGGGGAGCCTAGTAGGCTGCCGTCTATGGGGTTGCATAGAGTTAGACATGACTGAAGCGACTTAGCAGCAGCAGCAAGTATCATTTTCGTCTCATCTGTAGGTATTTCAACGAGGATATAGTGAGTTGAGGGTATAGATATGCTTTGTTCAACCAAGTCAAATGTGAAATAGCCAATTGGGTATGTGGGTCTGGAGCTTAGAGGGAATGAACAATACATGTTCCCAGACCTCAGGGGACCCACCAAGACAAAGGTGGCAAACGTGTAATAGCTAATATTTATGCAGCATGCCAAATACTCTCTTGAGAGGTGTGCAGGCATCAACTCATTTCCTTCTTACTATCACAGAGTGAAGTAGGCACTTTCATTTGCTCTACTTTATGGATGAGGAAACTCAGGGACAGATTAAGTAGTAAGCTGTCCAAGGTCAGGCAGTTAATTAAAAGGCAGAGCTTGGTATGACCCAGATAAACTAGTTCACCAAGCTTTGTGACTAAGGAGAATTCGGCAATAAAGGCTACACTGTGGGATGAACCAGTCCTAGATTGATGGAAAAGTGACAGTGAGGTACTCTTCCTAGGGGAGGAGACAGGAAGTGTGTAGGTTTCTGGGAAAAGACTAGGAGGATGGGCCTTGAGGCCTTACCTAAGTAAGAAAGCACTCAAGAGTTTTATAACTCAATCAAAAGTATGGAAGAGTCTCAATAAAATACTTCATCTATGGAGAACTTGATAAGAAGAGGGTAGCCTAATGTGCTCATATGGTTGATTCATCAGAAAGGTAAGTAAGCAGGTATTTATCTTATCAAGAGGTAATTTATCCTACTAAAATTTGGAAAGGATATTTAATTCAATGATACTAAAAATCTTCCAGCATCATGACCACATTAAGAGAATAAAAATTCTATCTTCCTAAGTGATGTTGATTCTTCTGCTAAATTATCCTGCTAAAATCCAGAAAGGATAAGTAATTCAGTGATATTGAAAATCTTTAAAGAACATAACAACAATAAATGGGACTGCAATATCTTAGTTTCAAGTGACATCAACTGGATTTGAAATTTGGGGATGTGCTTTTAAAAATAAAAATAGATCCACTTGAATACATTTCAAATATATTTGGAAAATGTAACTAGATTTGTGGCTAATAAGATGAAATGATTCCACTAGAAGTCTCTGTACTTAACCAAAAGTGGAATTTATTGTATAGCTCAAGTGTTCTGCTAATTTCGTACTGTTTGTCACATGGTCAAAAATGTCCTTTCACCGATTTGTGAATTCCCACTTAAAGTATGGGTAGGGATTGCTTAACTCCCTGTCAACTTGAGTGTCTTCTTTAGGCTGGAAGAATTTGTACGATACCACTGGCAATCACCTTGTAGAGTATGTTGCTTACTGATTTGTTTCCCCCCATAACCGGTTCAAACTGGTCAATCCTAAAGGAAATCAACCTTGAATATTCATTGGAAAAACTGTTGCTAAACCTGAAGCTCCAATACGTTGGCCACCAGATGCAAAGTGCCAATGCACTGGAAAAGATCCTGATGCTAGGAAAGATTGAAGGCAAAAGGAGAAGGGAATGGTGGAGGATGAGATGACTAGATAGCATCACTGACTCAATGGACATGAATTTGAGCAAAACTCTGAGAGAGACTGGACGACAGAAGAGCCTTGTACGCCGCAGTCCATGGGGTCACAAAGAGTCGGACACAAATTAGTGATTAAACAACAACAACAATAACCGCTCCTTTTGCTCTGATCAAATGGCCATTGATGGTGCCCCTCAGTTTGGTGAAAGATAACATGCACAAGGAAGTTAAGGAGATAATTCTATGCAGGTTACTGCAATAAGGACACTGTTCATTGAGAGAGAATGTTTCAAGAAAAGGAAGGAGGCTTGGGATTTTATTGAAGCAGGTAAACAAGGAAGCTGTCCTTGAGTCTAATGGGAGTTATGAGAGAGATGGAGATGGTCTTCTCTGAATTGTAGAGAAGGGGTGGAGGGGAATATGAGAGATGCAGGGCCATTTGAGGTTAGCTATTTCTCAGAACCCTGAGGGGGACTTCTTACGCTTTGGGAACACAGGCTCAGATCAAGTTCAACATTGTTCTCCTTTTGTTCAAGAAGAACAAGCATCATCAGTGAGTAACCAGACAATAATCCTAAACCTTCTGAGTGAAGTGAAGCAAGATCTCAGAAATAGTTTCTCAAGGTGACTTCATGCTGCTACTGTAAAATCAGCTGAACTGTACAAAAGTGATGACAAAGGCCTGTGGTTTTAGAGTCCTGAAGATCAGATTCCTTTAAAAAGAATGGACGCCAGACACACAAAAAGGGAAATATTAATATAACAAATTGTATTAATCAGCCCAGTGGATTCCAGGAGGTCAGTGGAGGAATATCTTCCAGGTATGCAGTACTGCTAAGTGAGTTTCTTGGAACTCTTGAACTGGGATGTTGGTGGTTTTGGTCCTGGCATTTATAGGGCATGCCTGGACCCTTGAATTCCACCAAGTTTGCTGAGTGGTCCAGACAGTGCCTTTTCCAGGGGGAAATCAGACCTGTGAATGGTCTTATATGATGGTCAGTCCTTCCAAGTTCACATCAGGTCATTGGGCTTTTAGTCACAGTGCTTCTGCAAGTTCTAGGGAAACATGCCGTAGGGACTTCGGGTAATGTGCTCTAAGTTCACAGTGACACTGCATTAGGGATCAGAGAGAAAAACTGAAAACATTAGTTTGAAGGCTTATAGTCAGACCTTGAAGGAAATTTGAAGGATCAAAAATCTGATAAGGGTTGACTATTTGGGACGGTAACAGGAGTCGGTTCAATTTACAGTCAGGAACCCAAAGTGATTTTTCCAGAGTTGGGGAGAAGGTCAACTAACTTTCCACCAGACAAGACAGAGTTTGTATCTGCATTAGTTATCCAGTTTGAAAAGAGATCTAAAATATCTCAAAAGCAATGAACAGAGCTAGAATCTGATATCCTGGAAGGTTGTGCTATATAACAAACTGTTTTCCATTAAAACAGAAAATTCCCCTCTACAGTCACCATACTTTTGATGAACGAGAAACTCAAAGAAAGATTATTCTTGAGGGCAAAATCAGCCTAGTCTCATTAAATTTAACATACATATTTAGATAGACATGGCAAGAATGGTAATGTATCAAGTAGGCCATTTTAAGTCGCTTTCTGGACTGTTTTATAGGAATTTCGGATTGGGCTTTTATAAAAGCCTTTTAAAGCTAGGGGGTCAAGTCAAGAACTTGCTACCAGGTTTTGCCTGGAGTAGCTATAAATTTGGGCAAATTCCTCTCTTCTTCAAGTCTCCCCAGTATCCTAAGATTCCTGGTCAACCATGAAGAGACCTTCTTACTCACCTATGAGGCTGGGAATCTGTAAGCCAGTGTTAGACCTATTTGCCCACGAGGGCCTTGTGAACAATGGTTTCATAAAGCCACCCTTCATTCTTTGAAAGTATCTGGTCATATATGATTAAATGAGTCAAATAGGGCACTCCAGGTAAGACCTTGGTTGCATACTTTAAGATTTAAATTATGTCACAGTAACAAGAAAGAGACATTTGTGTTGAACCTATGCACGTACATTGTCATAGGAATAAAAATACTTAGCAAGATTTCTCTGAATTCTGGAAGAATCCAGCAGGGAAAATATATCATGTATAAATGTTTCATTTCAGTTTACAAAAGTCTACTCAATTACCATGAGTTATAGAAAGCTTAAGAGGAAAAAGAAAGGCCTTCCCTATATATATTTAAAAAATTGAGTTATTAGAATAACCAAACAAAAAACACAGTCTTTCTTCATCAGTTCGTTCAGTGTTACGTAATTCAGTCTTATTCTGTTCAGTCTGGAGTTAGCAGTGTCATAATCCAACTGTTGGTTGGTGTCATAATCCAACTGTTTCTCAACTAGAGTCTAGAAATCCTGATTCATTCCACTGGTATGATCTCCAAGTTGTTAAGCAACACCGTTGGAACTCTGGACCCAAAAGCACTTGACATAGCCCTTTTCATGAGTTCATGAGTTCAGTCCCTAAATCATATCCAACTCTTTGCGACCCCATTGACTGCAGCACACCAGGCTCCTCTGGCCTCCACGATCTTCCAGAGTTTGCTCAGACTCATGGTCTTGAAGTCAGTGATGCTATCTAACCACTTCATTCTCTGCCACTCACTTCTCCTTTTGCCTTCCGTCTTTCCCAGCATCAGGGTCTTTTCCAATGTATTGGCTCTTCACATCATGTGGCTAAAGTACGGGAGCTTCAGCATCAGTCCTTCCAATGAATATTCGGGACTGATTTCCTTTAGGATTGACTGGTTTGATCTCCTTGCAATCCAAGGGACTCTCAAGAGCCTTCTCCAGCATCACAATTTGAAAGCATCAGTTCTTCAGTGTTCAGCCTTCTTTATGGTCTAACTCTCACACCCATATAGGACTACTGGAAAAACCATATCTGACTTTATGGACCTTCGTTGGCAAAGTGGAATGACTATGGGATTACAGAGTTTAAAACAAACCAAAAAATTACCTGCATATGACAATAGATAAAATCTCTGTGGTTAACTTATTACTGATTAATTAAATATATATTTTTAAAAATTTTATATTGGAGTACAGTTGATTAACAATGTTGTGTTAGTTTTGGGTATTGAGCAAAGTGATTCAGTTATACATGTATATGTATCTGTTGTTTTTTTTTTCAAATTCTTTCCCCATGTAGATTATTACAGAGCAGAGATCCCTGTGCTATATGTAGGTTGTTGTTGCTTATCTATTTTAAATACAGCAATCTCATACATGTCAGTTCCAAACTCCCCATCTATCACCCCAGTCCTTCCCCGTGGTAACCATAAGTTCCTTCTCTAAGTCTGGGAGTCTGTTTCTGCTTTGTAAATGATTCCATATTTTAGATTCCGCATGTAAGTGATATCATATGATATTTGTCTTTCTCTGACTTACTTCACTTAGTATAAAGATCTCCAGGCTCATCCATGTTGTTGCAAATGGCATCATTTCATTCTTTTTAATGACTAATATTTTATTAATATACCATGTTATTACTTTTTTAAAAATAGTGAAATGTCTAATGATGGTTCATCATAAAAAAAATGCAACTGACAAAGAAATTTTGGTTGTTTAGTGGTATGCAAAACAAAGCAATAACATCAACTTATCCCTGTACTTTTTGTACATGGATATGTTACTAGTGGAGAAGGCAATGGCACCCCACTCCAGTACTCTTGCCTGGAAAATCCCATGGACGGAGGAGCCTGGTAGGCTGCAGTCCATCCGGTCACTACAAGTCAGACGTGACTGAGAGACTTTACTTTCACTTTTCACTTTCACACATTGGAGAAGGAAATGGCAACCCACTCCAGTGTTCTTGCCTGGAGAATCCCAGGGATGGGGGAGCCTGGTGGGCTGCCGTCTATGGGGTCGCACAGGGTTGGACAGACTGAAGTGACTTAGCATGTTACTAGAGCCAGGACAAGGCACTTGAGTCCAGCCCCTTGAAAGCACCCAGAGTCAGCAGTAACAGGCCGCCGCCATTCTGAACCCAAACAAAGCATGATGAGACGGTCTTTCTAGGGAACAAAGTTCTGTAATTATTTGCTAACCTTTACTTAGGAGTGTAAATAAACATTACTCTCTAGCTGTGGACAACCAAAGAAGCCACAAAATGGAAGATAATTCCCAATAAGTTCAAGTGATAAACTTTGTAACATGTGAACATAGAGAGTCTTACAACCTCATGAGGAAGAAAGCTGTGTCAATGCTAGAAGTGAAGACAGTTGCTCGCTTTGAGAGGTGGTCATGACTAGTAGGGGCTTCCCAGGTTGGCGCTAGTGGTAAAGAACCCAATGCCAATGCAGGAGATATAAGAGATGTGCGTTCGATCCCTGGGTTGGGAAAATCCGCTGGAGGAGGGCATGACAACCCACTCTAGTATATGTGCCTGGAGAATCCCATGGACAGAGGAGCCTGACGGCCTACGGTCCATAGGGTCACAAAGAGTTAGACACGACTGAAGCGACTTAGCATGTGTGCTAAGACTGCGTGCTAAGAGTGGTAGAGAGCCTGAGGGGCTTGTGATATTCTATTTCTTGCTTTAGGTGTGGAAAACATGTTTGTGTTGACTTTGGGGGAATTCGAGCTGTCCATTATGACATATGCTCTTTTCTGTGTCTTATACTTCAAGAAAGCTTCTCTCTCCCCAAAAGAAGTTTTGTTTTGTTTTTTTTCTCCCCCTTACTTCAGTAAATAAGTGCCAAACAAATATACGCAGAAGGATAGTTTGAAGTGGTGCCAGAATTATAGCGTGCTGCAGGGGCATAGATGCTTTGGTTCTGTCTGGCCATCAGCTGTGCATTTCACATGATGCAACTCATTTCATTGGTCCATGACCTCACTCTCCTTTCTGGAGTAAAGGCCTCCTTAACATTCCCCCCGCCCCAAATAAGGTCCCCATCTTGGCTGCCTACAAAAGGCGCCATGAGCACCATTGCTGTGTCTCAGGTTAACTTCCTTGTACATGTTGCCTGGGTTTGTCTGGTCTTGACACCATCCTGAAGATGGTAAAATGAGCCAGGTGATTTCATCTCTCGTGGCACACCTGGAGGACATTGCTTGGGAATGAGCCAGTTTACTGCTCACAGCCTGGGACATTTTTTTCCCACGAGCTAGCTCACGTCCCCCTGTCTCACAAAGAACTTCCTGCCTGGGAAAGGACATATCAGAGAATACAGAGCATTGTAACTAATGGGAAATACGCTTGACATGGGAGATGCTGTCCCCACTCCCTCCTCCCCCACCCACTCCACACTGATGTATCAACTCCGATTTCTTTTTTTTTTTTTTTTTTAATTTAATTTAATTTTTTTTATTCTTTGAATCAGCCATGGATTTACATGTATTCCCAATCCCGATCCCCCCTCCCACCTCCCTCTCCACCCGATTCCTCTGGGTCTTCCCAGTGCACCAGGCCGGAGCACTTGTCTCATGCATCCCACCTGGGCTGGTGATCTGTTTCACCATAGATAGTATACATGCTGTTCTTCTGAAATATCCCACCCTCACCTTCTCCCACAGAGTTCAAAAGTCTGTTCTGTATTTCTGTGTCTCTTTTTCTGTTTTGCATATAGGGTTATCGTTATCACCTTTCTAAATTCCATATATATGTGTTAGTATGCTGTAATGTTCTTTATCTTTCTGGCTTACTTCACTCTGTATAATGGGCTCCAGCTTCATCCATCTCATTAGGACTGGTTCAAATGAATTCTTTTTAATGGCTGAGTAATATTCCATGGTGTATATGTACCACAGCTTCCTTATCCATTCATCTGCTGATGGGCATCTAGGTTGCTTCCATGTCCTGGCTATTATAAACAGTGCTGCGATGAACATTGGGGTGCACGTGTCTCTTTCAGATCTGGTTTCCTCAGTGTGTATGCCCAGAAGTGGGATTGCTGGGTCATATGGCAGTTCTATTTCCAGTTTTTTAAGAAATCTCCACACTGTTTTTCCATAGCGGCTGTACTAGTTTGCATTCCCACCAACAGTGTAAGAGGGTTCCCTGGCACAAAGACAGAAATATAGATCAATGGAACAGAATAGAAAGCCCAGAGATAAATCCACGAACCTATGGACACCTTATCTTTGACAAAGGAGGCAAGGATATACAATGGAAAAAAGACAACCTCTTTAACAAGTGGTGCTGGGAAAACTGGTCAACCACTTGTAAAAGAATGAAACTAGAACACTTTCTAACACCATACACAAAAATAAACTCAAAATGGATTAAAGATCTAAATGTAAGACCAGAAACTATAAAACTCCTAGAGGAGAACATAGGCAAAACACTCTCTGATATAAATCACAGCAAGATCCTCTATGACCCACCTCCCAGAATATTGGAAATAAAAGCAAAAATAAACAAATGGGACCTAATGAAACTTAAAAGCTTTTGCACTACAAAGGAAACTATAAGTAAGGTGAAAAGACAGCCCTCAGATTGGGAGAAAATAATAGCAAATGAAGAAACAGACAAAGGATTAATCTCAAAAATATACAAGCAACTCCTGAAGCTCAATTCCAGAAAAATAAATGACCCCAATCAAAAAATGGGCCAAAGAACTAAACAGACATTTCTCCAAAGAAGACATACAGATGGCTAACAAACACATGAAAAGATGCTCAACATCACTCATAATTAGAGAAATGCAAATCAAAACCACAATGAGGTACCATTACACGCCAGTCAGAATGGCTGCTATCCAAAAGTCTACAAGCAATAAATGCTGGAGAGGGTGTGGAGAAAAGGGAACCCTCAACTCCGATTTCTTACTAATGCTTGGTTTTCACTCTAAGCTCTCTTTGTTGGTCACACCCATCAACATGCACATCCAGGAAAAGAAACAGCACCAGGGAAGACTGGCCTGTGCGAGTGCAATTCTTTGGTATCTATCACTGGCTGCCTTGAGCAGCTTGGAGAATGTGACTCCTAGAACTCACCGACAGAAGTAAGCTCCCTAAGAGCGTCTTTCTCTCCACCTGTGACGTGAAACCAGGGGTGAGGATGAGCATCCCTTGGCAGTATGTCTTTGGTCTCGACTTCAAGACCAAACCAAGCATTTGCTTTCTTTTGGTCAATTCCACTGGTCCTTCCACTCGGTCAATTCCACGACTATCTGACCCAGGGCCAGAGGAACTTTGTATCTCTACTATGCTAGACGCAATTGCACACACACACACACACACACACACACACACACACTCCTTCTTTCCTCACCCTGTGTCCAATGGGACTTAGAGGAAAATTTATTTCTCTTATCATATTCTGGTTTCTCTTGTCATAAATTAGTAATGTTGCAAAGTCATATCCATCTCTTTTATGACCCCATGGAGTATAGCCTTCCAGGTTCCTCAATAGCTCTGGAGTCATACAATTTGTATTCTTTTGGGTCTGGCTAAATTTTGCTAAGCATAATGTTTTTATGAATTGTCCATGTTAGAAGTGTAATGAGTAGACATTTTTTTACCTTTCTCCCAATCTTAAAGGAAAAACATTCAAAGTTACTAGTTTGAACAGTAGCTTGTAATTAGATCAAGAAAGTTTTCTTCTATTTCTAGTTTCTGGTAGTTTTCTATCATGAGTGGGGGATTTATCTTGCCAAGTGCATTTTCTGCATCTATTGAGATATTTTTTTCTTTATTCTTCTGATTTAGAAAATTACATTGATTTTTAACTTTGCCTTGTGAAATAATCTATCTTGCATATCTGGATAAGACCTACTTGCTGTGGCTTTTACTTGTTAATTATGACTGTCTGCATGTTGTTAGATATTATATACTAATATTTCATCAAGGATTGAATATATTATTTATGTGTACATTATAATAGCTATAACTTTCAAGTTCCTTTTGAAAATACCAATATTTCTTGAGGTCTAGTTATACCGCCTTTCTTTTGACAATAATTTCTTTTTTGCTTTTTTGTTTTCTTGCTTTCTCTCAACTTTAGATTTAATGGCAAATGATGTGCTTTTTAAAAGAGCAAGCTGTTGTTCAGTTGCTAGGTCATGTCTGACTCTTGACGACCCCCTAGACTGATAGACTGCATCAGGCCAGCTTCCCTGTCCTTCACTGTCTCCCGGAATTTGCTCAAACTCATGTCCATTGAGTCAGTGATGCCATCCAACCATCTTCTCATCCTCTGTTGCCCGCTTCTCCTCCTGCCCTCAATCTTTCCTAGCATCAGGGTCTTTTCCAGTGAGTCAACACTTCACATCAGGTGGCCAAAGAAAGAGACCAAGACAAACTTATTTCCACTCAGGAAAGGGCATGTCTCATCTTCTGTCAAACTTCTAGCAGAGTGGTTTGGTCAGTAACGATTGCAGTTGGGGTAGATTAGGCTCTGAGTCGCTGGGGTTATGTCCATAAACCACACCCTTCCCAGCATAGCCTTTCTGCAGCCTCCTATTTCGTATGAACACCGGGGTCCCAGAAAGTGTCCCGCAGGCCCCTGTTCAGCCCGCAGACTTCAGGAGTCCCCGGTCCCTCCACAGCAGGAGGGCGTCTCTCTCGGCATTTGTCCCTTACTCCGGAGATGGGCGGCACTGGGTGTGGAGCCGGGTGAGTGGGCATCTCTGCGCGCTTCCGGCCCACCTGGAGGCTCTCACGGGCCTCCTGCACCGGTGCCTTCTCGGCTTCCCTGCCCCGACCCCACAGGCCGACAACGGTGCCCCTTCCCTGGCGTCTGGTCCAGGCTTGGTTCCAGGCTCCTCCCTCAGCCTTCCACGGGCCCCGTGGAGCTGAGCTTCCGGGAGGTTCCTCCCCTCACTCCGACCCTTCTGGCAGTGGGCTGTTCCTGCCTGATTCTCTGTGCAGGTTCTGGAATCTAGATGGATTCGACCGATTTCTTCACACTCCGGCTTTGCCCTCACACAGGCACATGACCCTCTCTCGCCTTCCTCAGGATTCCAACCCTCTCCCAGCGGGGCTTGGCGCAAGGCCTGAAGGATGGGGCAGTGTTCTCGGTTATTCCACTCTCCCTTCAGGCTTAAGTAGTGGGCATGCCTCATGAGCTTCCATTCACCGTTGGCTTGAATCTTTGAAGACACCCTCGGGGCTTTTTATTCACCTGGGCTTGGAGACTCAGCTTTCTGACTCTTGAGACTGCTCTCTCTACCTTTCAGTCTGGAGGCCGGATTTCCCTACCAGGTTTTCCTTCTGGTTCTCTCCTCCGGTCTTTAAGAGTCTGCCTTGTGTCCTACACCCAAACGGGTGGTGACTGTGGGTAAGGGTACCATGAAAGGCTTTATCTCAGTTCTTATGTCCTAACTCCAGCCTTCAGCAGGCCACTGGGCTGTTCTCAGCAAGGCCCTGGGGTATCTCAGGGGTCCATCCTGTACGGCTCCTACCCTGCTTCCGGCTTCCAACCCAGAGCGCCTTACTGGGCTCGTATCAGCTCTCCTGCCCTGCCTCCAGCCCTTGGCAGCCTCTGCCTTGAACTAGTCAAGCCCCCGTGTATCTCATGTGAGTCCCTCAGGACACTGCCCTGCTCCCAGACTTCTGTGCACGGCCTCATGTGCCTGGGGAAGGCCTGGAGGAAAGAATGAGACGGTGAGACACTCAGTGTGTGACTAGGGCTCCTTGAGACTCCAGTCCACCACCCCAGCTAACCTCTGGGATCAGAAGTCTCTCGAAAGCTCAGCTGACTTCTCCGCACTCCCTCCTCAGTAGACTCCTCTTTAGGCCAGGGTTTCAGTCAAGGCCACGGGCTTCTCTGTCCTCAAATTCATCTTGTTTAGGTTTTCTTGCTCCATGGTTCTTTCATAGGTTTCTTACAACTACAATTACATAGATTCTCTGGATGTGATTTGCTGTAAAGGTAGAAGCAATAATCTTCTATATTTTTTATCCCAGCAGGAAGCAAATGTCTAAAAATAATATTTAAAAAGTATCTGGCAACTGAAATTCTATACGAACCATTAAAAAAATAAAGCAACTCCCTATTTCTTAATTTCTCTGAAGTGTTTCCCTATTCTGCCATCCAAACCACCTTCTGTTGCCCACCTCTTTGAAATCAGTGGTTCTCAGCTGGGGGTGGCTACCAAGAAAATCAAAAAGAAATGGTAGAGAAAGGAAAAATAGATGTATTATCTCCCTGATCCCAGGAAAACAGTGAGTGTATTTACACACAACACATCCCTGGCCACAGTGACTTGCCATAGTCAGGTTGGTCATAGATGTTGACAGAATGAATGCATGAATGAGTGAATGACTCAGGGGATAAGATTTAGAAGCCAACTGCCATCTGGTAGGTCCCCTCTATAAAGCCTTTCCCCAAGCATTCCAGTGTCTGCATTCCAGTACTTGTTAAAGGACTAAGGCATGTGAAATACATGTCCCAAGAGTTAATACAGTTATATCCTGAATTTTGAAGTTAACTAGGTCAAGTATCTCCTTACTTTGTTTGGGTGTTCTTGCAAAACCATTTCCACATTCATGACTGGCCACTGTGTTGGGCCCTGAGATAATATATTGGCAACTACATGGATGTTAGGGCTTCCTGGGTGGCTCAGTGGTAAAGAATCTGCCTGCTAATGCAAGAGACTCAGGTTTGATCCCTGGGTTGAGAAAATCCCTTGGAGGAGGACATGGCAACCCACTCCTGTATTCTTGCCTGGAGAATCCCCATGGACAGAGAAGCCTGGGGGGATACAGTCTCATGGGGTTGCAAAGAGTCAGACACGATTGAGCGACTGAGCATGCACACACTCGGATTTTGTTTTTAGGGGATCCTTCTCAGTATCTGCTCAACAGAAAAGCAAGTCAGTGAAGCCTTGTTCCTGATCTTGGCTATTCTGAAAGCATCGCCTCAAATGCTGTTTAAATCCTGAAAAGATAAACAACAGATTAGGCATAGTCTAGAGTAATAAATTTAACTCACTTGCTGAAACTCGGTGTTTTTAAAACCAATTACCAGAAGAAGTGTATATTTTCTAAAATCATTCTGGAGACAAGATGCAAGTCTTACCATCAATGTACCCAGACAGAGAAGTATTATGAGTTAGACTTACGTGGGTTGCTGGCTTTTATTTTTGTTATTTTTGCTCTAGTTATCTGATGTAAATATTTGAATGGATGATTTATTATAATGCTTGAGTCCTGAGGCTTTTTCACTGAGGCTTGAATAGTTAGTGGGGAAATGTTTTTCAAATATATTCCAATTCAAACAATTTAAGTAAATCACGTGTGTATGTGTGGGCATGTATATTTGTGTTCTGTGTGTTGTCATACAACTTTCTCACAGAAAGCTCTAGCAGTTTTTGCTTTCCTTTAAAAAGCTGCTCAGACTCATAAATAATGAGAATCTCATGAATGGATGAAATACAATTTATTCATCTTTTCGTGAAGCCTTTTCATTATTGTCCCCTAATTACCCATTTGATTTTTAAAGTAGATGTCCTGGGTGCCTTCTTAAAATTGCTGTAGTTTTAAGAGTTCTGGTGGAGGGGTGGGGATGTGCCATTGCCAGGTGGCCAGCATGGGTGAGTATTTGGAACACATACCTGGTCCCCTGAAACCCACCTTGACATAGGACCCCAGCTGGGTCCATTTGCTCACGGTCCCACTCAAAGTATTCACCCCCAGATATGTTGCATGAATGGGGTCCTCTTAAATGACCCTATAAGTCAAAGAGGGGAAGGACTTCCCAGGGGGCTCAGTGGCAAAAGATCCACTTGCCAATGCTGGAGACCTGGGCTCCATTCCTGGGTCAGGAAGAGCCCCTGGAGAAGGAAATGGCAAGCCACTCCAGTATCCTTGCTTGGAAAATCTCATGGACAGAGGAGCCTGGCAGGCTGCTGTCCATAGGGTCGCAAGAGTTAGACACACCTGAGCGACTAAACCATCAAACCACCACATAAGTCAGAGAGGGGAAAGGCCATCTCAAATAAAAAGGTCAGTCTATGGAAGAAGTGTAAAAAAGTGAAAGGTATTCAGTGCCTAACGACTCCTTTCTCCAGGGCTCAGGGGACAAGATGTGTCCCGGGTGTGATTCACCAGCGTAAAACTTGTTAACTCAGCCTAAGGAGGCCACAGACAGTGTTTGTTATCCTCATAGCGCTTTTTATTCAGCCAAACAGGGCTGCATGATTCTGACTTAGAAAGAGGGAATCTGTAATCTGAAACCCTGGATCTTTGTTGATCTTCGTGCACCTACCTTGTCTGAGATCATGGGGCAAGCATGTGCTCTTTATTTCTCATGAGGTCTGGACTCAGGAAGGCCGATCTCGTCAGTGGAGGACAGGGTTCAGATCAGTGTTTCTCCTATTTCCCTCCATGTGGGTCTCTTTTCATGTTCACGCTGGGAAAGGAGACAGAGGTGTGCACCCTTCCAGCTCTGACTGTGTGATCGTCATGAAGATAAGATCAGTAGATACAGGCTGAAGCTGCTGGTGACTAATTGAGACTCCATCTCCTCCTCTGCTCCTTCAGCAAGGATGCAGTGAGGAAACAGAGACAGGGAGCCCCCCACGCCCCCCCACACACAGCCTAGCAGGTTACCCCACTCTCTGCTCTGGCTGCGGCCCTGCCTTGCGTTTCCAGTTTGCAGTAAGCCCTCGGGGCAAGGCATTAAATTTGGTTTGTCTATCACTTTCCTGGGTGGTCGGCGCCCTGCCAGCTCCCAGTGGGAGATTCAGCTGAGGAGGGACATTGGCAACATCCCAAGGGTGTTAACAGGAGCTCACTCATTAAGCTTTTGTTTCAGCATCCAGGCATCTAATTAGGCTTTTTCTGTTGGAATTAGAAGTGTTTCTTTCTTTTTTTTTTTTTTTATTTGTAAAAGTGGTTTAAGAGAAAGGAACAGGAATGGGGTGATGATATGACAATCTTTAAACGTATAGTAGCTTCTGAGACATGCCAGAGAGTCATAAAGACTCCCAGCAGGAAGAATTCCTAGGCAGTCACTGTTAAGACTAAGAAATATGGTGAGATCCTCTTCTCCAGCTATCTTCAAGAACATGATTAAGCATAATTTCTCTGTAATTAGCAAGATAAAGCCAGCCTGGAGGAAGCACACAGGACATTATTTATTCATTCACTCCAGAAAAGTTAATTCAGCACCTGCCAAGAGACAGACAGCATGCAAGGTTATTCTGAGGAATAATGTTAATTGGAGCCAGCCTTTAACCCTCATATGGCTCATAATCTACTGACCATAGAATTCAATGATTTACTGAGGTTCCAAGGACTGCCCAGGTGGTTCAATAGTAAATAATCCACCTGCCAGTGCAGAAGACACGGGTTCAATTCCTGGATCAGGAAGATGCCCCGGAGAGGGAAATGGCAACCCACTCCAATATTCTTTCCTGGAAAATCCCAAGGACAGAGGAACTTGGTGGGCTACAGTCCATGGGGTTGGACACCTACTGAGCAACTAAACAATTGAGGTTGCTAGATGTTTTTTATTTAGTATAAAAATATCTAGTAATATCAACACACTAAATTTTAAAGCCTGCCATTCTACATAGATCAGGCTAGATGCTAGAGATCCTCTATGCTTCACAGTTTGCTTTTTTAAAGACTGGACTCATAGATGAGCTTGTGGGTTGGTCACAGCTCAGCTGATTGGTTTCTCATGCCAACCTTGTGGCTGCCTTCCATCCTCGGCTCTACACTCACTGAGCTGCTGATGCGGAGGTGGTGGAAGTGAACAGGTGGCAGCTGATCCACAGTAATTACGGGGCACCCTTCACACAAAGCGCTGAAACCAGGTGGAGAGAGGTCATGGGGACTTAGCGAATTAATTCATCCACATTCTGCTCAGTGAAATTAGACAAATTTCCAGGAAAGCGTCCATCCTGGTGTGGGGGTAAGAGAAACATGTCCCAGGTGCTGAATAGCAGAACATGAAGGCAGTAGGCCCCCATCCCTGTTTCCAGTGTCCATGGAACACTGATATTCCCCACCTCACCCCGGGAATGCTGCAGGCGTACGAATTGGCAAAGCAAGAGGAAGGCTCGGAAACCTCCGCACCTGATCCAGGAATGAAGGGAAGAAAAAAGAGAAGAAGAAAGGTGAAGATTTTATTAGTGTCTCAGACAAGAACAATTGACACTAAACTTTTGCACTCCACTTTGAAATCCCAGGTTATTAGTTCACATGCAGTGTACAAAACTCAGAAAAGCATCAACCCATAGGCTCCAGATCTATACAATGTGGTTCATAAAATGATAGCAAGATAAAGACTTCAGTCCATTCGTTTCTATTCCACTGCTGTTTGCTAAGTGATGGGCCTGTGCTCGAAATGATGGGCATGTGGAGCTAGACAGGATTGCCTATTCTTAGGAAGTTTAAGTCCTTTGAAGGATGTTGTCATGAACAAACAGATTCACTGAAAGACTAAAAGAAATATATGTGAAATATAGGTGTGGCAAGATGTAGAATATTTCAACTGGCTGAATTCTTTTTTAGAGAAAACATTTTGTTTGGATGAACTGTTTGGGGCAGGGAGTTAGATTGCAAACATACACTGACAATACCAATGGATGGCTTCTGCTTTGCCTTGAGGGGAGGGTAGATATTTTTAACTGGTGGGGTGCTTTATTTTTCAAACACTGTGGGGGTTTTATAATGTGAGAGCAGAATCTGGGGCAGAGATGGGTATCCTCACACAGTAAGGAGGAAGGAAATCGTAAGTCTATAGGGAGTGGGGGTTCTGGAGGGAGGAGAAGAGAGCTATCCAGAGAGGAACATAAATTCAGTTTAGTTCAATTCAGCTGTTCAGTCGTGTCCAACTCTTTGCAACCCCATGGACCGCAGCACACCAGGCTTCCCTGTCCATCACCAACTCCCGGAGTTTACTCAAACTCATGTCCATTGAGTCAGTGATGCCATAAAATGATCTCATCCTCTGTCGGCCCCTTCTCCTCCCGCCTTCAATCTTTCCCAGCAGAACATAATAGTAGGAGAGTGTAATAGTCAATTGATGTTTTCAACATGGCTCCCTGTGGGGTTTGTGAGATAAATAGTCTTCCTCTGCCGGCCTCTCAAAGGAGTCCTCAGTAAAATAGACTCAGGATGATACGGCTTTTGTGTATATTTTTTAAGAATCTGAGAACCCGTGTGACGTTCTATCTGCTTTGGTGGGAGGCTGGGGTGAGCGTGACAACTGGCATGGACTCCGTCACTGCCAATGGCAAACAACATCAACCATCTGGACAGAGGAAACCGCCTCCTGACCCATCTCCTCTTTTTCACCCTTGCTGTCTCATTTTTCCCCCCACCCTGTAGCCCAAATGATCTAAAACCTGAGTCAGATTGCATTCCGTTAAAAACTCTCCAATAGTATCCACTTCATTTAAAATGAAATCCCTTTTCTCAACCACCCCCATAAGGCCCTACTGGGTGGGTCCCTGGCTTCTTCTCTGAGCCCCGCTCCTGCCACTCCCCTGATTCTTACTCTGATCCATCTGACTTTCTTCTCCTTCTGGCTCGATCGCTTTGAAGCCCTTTTTCATGTCACCCACTTGCGTTCATTGTTTGTTCTCATGGATACTCTTCCTTCAGAAGTCCACCTAACTCATCTTCCCTTTCTTTCACCAAAAATGCCATCTTATTGCTGCCAATATCCCTTCCTTGCTGAGCTTTCCTCCACTCTCCCTCCCCACCCCTGACCTGGCTCCCTTTAATTTGCAGAGTTTATATGTTTGTTTCTTGTCTGCCACCCCCACATTGTTAGAATGTAAATTCACAGGAGCATAGGTTTTATTGGAGTTGTTATATCTCCAAATCCTACAGTAGTCCCTTGATATAAGGTAGATAACCAAAAAATAAATATTGAATGAATGGATGAATGAATGAGTGAATGAATGAGGTTGTACAGGGAGAGACCATAGAATGTGAAGAGAGATTTGAAACAGAGTGAAAACCTAGCCAGCCACTAAGGTTTCCCTTGAGAATTAAAAATTATTGTTTAGTTGCTAGGTCATGTCTTACTCTTTGCGACCCCATGGACTGCAGCCTGCCAGGCTCCTCTGTTCAAGAGATAACCCCTGCAAGAATACTGGGGTGGGTTGTCATTTCCTTCTCCAGGGGATCTTCCTGACCCAGGGATCGAGCCCGCGTCTCCTGTGTCTCTTTCATTGGTAGGCAGATTCTTTACCACTGAGACACCAGGGAATTGTTTTCAAATAACCTTATTCATTCTCTTCTTGGCTTGGAGCAGGTCACATCAGTGATGTGCTTTGTTTTATCTAATGAGATTTCCTGAGGGAGGCAGGAGGGAGACAGTTGGTCTGGCCACCTCCTTGAGGTGGGATGCAAAGCTGGCCTCTGAACAAGAAATTCCAAGCCAAGGAACCCTGGGTAGGTGGGTGGGGTGAGGAAGAAGTTAGGTAAGTGTGCGCTGTTATCCATCATTCAGCCTGTCTATCCTTCCAAGGCTTGAGACCCAGGTCACTTCCTGTTTCAGATGACAAAGGTCCCTTTAGGCTGGGAGCATAAAGAATAACTGTGAAAACTCAGGGAACAAAGCAGAGAATGAAGAAGAGCTAGAGGAAAGAAAAATAGAAAGTCATGGAGCCAAGAACAGATTTGGAATAAGTACCATATAAACAACCAGCCAGGTGGGATGGGAATGAGGATGTAGAGTTTGATCCCATTAGGGACTGCTTCTCTCCTGTCCCTCCTACCATGTGTCACCACCTAGGAGAAGAAACAACAGCAGTTGCTTGGGTTGTTTTCTTGATAGATCAAAGATACTTGGGTTAGAACTTAAATCTCAGAAAATAAGGCACTACAAATGCTATATATGATAATGCTAATCCAGTTGGCCGTTGAACAACACAGAAGTTAGGAACTGACCACTTATAAAGTCCAAAGTATAACTTTTGACTCCCCCAAAACTTAACTACAAACAGTCTACTTTTCTGCTGCTCAAAAGCCTTACCTATAACCTAAACAGTCAATTAACACGTATTTTGTATATTGGGAAAGACTGAGGGCAATTGGAGAAGAGGGCAATAGAGGATGAGATGGTTGGATGGCATCATCGAATTAGTGGACATGAATTTGAACAAACTTTGGGAGAACGGTGAAGGACAGGGAAGTCTGGCATGCTGCAGTCCGTGGGGTGGCAAAAGGTCAGACACGGCTGAGCGACTGAACAACAAATGTATTATGTTCTGCATTCCCATGGCAAGAGTGAAAAGAAAATGTTATTAGGAAAATTACAAGGAAGAGGAAATACATTTAGTCAATGCTATAATTTTTCTGGGCTTCCCTGATAGCTCAGTTGGTAAAGAATCTGCCTGCAGTGAAGGAGACCCAGGTTTGATCCCTGGATCGGGAAGATCCCCTGGAGAAGTAAATGGCAAATCACTCCAGTATCCTTGCCTGGAAAATCCCATGGACAGAGGAGTCTGGTGGGTTGCAGTCCATGGGATAGCAAAGAGTCCAGCGTGACTGAGTGACTAACAGACACACAGATGATTTTTCCAGTAGTCATGTATGGAAGTGAGAGTTGGACCATTAAGAAGTCTGAATGCCAAAGAACTGATGCTTTTGAATTACGCTGCGGGAAAAGACTGCTGAGAGTCCCTTGAACTACAAGGAGATCAAATCAGTCAGTCCTAAAGGAAATCAACCCTGAACATTCGTTAGAAGGTGATGCCGAAGTTGAGGCTCCAGTACTTTGGCCACTGATGGTGACTTATTGGAAAATACCCTGATGCTGGGAGAGATTGAGGGCAGGAGGAGAAGGTGGTGACAGAGGATGAGATGGTTGGAGGGCATCACCGACTCAATGGACATGAATTTGAGTAAACTCTGGGAGAGAGTGGAGGACGGAGGAGCCTGGCATGCTGCAGCCCATGGAGTCACAAAGAGTTGGACCACAACTCAGCAACTGAACTACAACCTATTAATACATTAGTACTGCCTTAAACGGTACAAAAATTGTCATGTTATACAAATTCCTAACTCTAGACATTAAAAATGAAAATATGAATAAGAAATTTATATTTTATTACAGGTATGATGATTCCTACATTGATGATGAAGAGCGCCAATCTGACTGCTCTGTGATAGTTCTAGTCTAATAGATGGTGCCAGGTACAGTCTGGAAGTGTGTGCATATATTTTGATAAATTTTAAATTTTTTATAATAGATTTGTACATATTTTATGGTAGTAAATATGAAGTATGCTAGTATCTACATATATTTCATGCATTTATGACATGCCTAATTTTTTCTTTATTTTTTTAATATTTCTAGTCCATACAATTTGTCTACAAGTTTTTTTTCAAATTGATGCAAATTTCCAAAAAAGTTGTTCAATATATTTACTGAAAATAAAGTTGAAAATAAAATTAAAAAAATATTGAAAACAAAGTCACGTGTAAGTGGACTCCTGAAGTTCAAACCTGTGTTGTCCAAGGGTCAATTGTAATGTCCACTGATTGCTGAGTGCCTCCACCCACTAAGCTCAGTAGAAGACCATTTCCATATTTTATCCCCACGTTTCACAACAGCATTGTAAGATGGGGATTCCCTCCATTTTATATACGGAAAAAAATCAAGGCGGGAAGCACTAAATGAATCTAGAAGTTTTGCTTCTCGGAAAACTTTCTCCTTGCTATTTTCTTTCTCACAGACGAGAGGGAAGAATGTAGCCTTGAGTAGAGTTGATAGTTACTCTAAGAAGTACTGAATTGAAGGTAAGTAGAAAAGCTCCAAGAATTGGATTCTAATTGTCTTTGACAATGCAGCAGTGGGTGCCAGTGTGCTTCAGTAAACACCTGCAGATTGGAGTCCAGGGAATGAATGAAAATATCCAAGATTAATGAGAGCGGACAGGGTAGCAGCAGGAGGGGCTCATCTGTTCACCCCACCCCTCCTTACCCAAACCCCTACGTTAGAGGGACAATACTGTGTCAATATGGTGTGAATTATTAAACACAAGCAGATTTATTTTTGGGGGGAAGGAGATTCTGGTGTTAAAACTGCAAAGGGGACTGCAAGAAGCTTTAAAGTAGTTGTTGGGTTAAAAAAAAAAAAGATGTTAGAGAACATGTCAAGGGAATCCTAAGGAAGCAAATATCACCACTTTTTCTTTTAAACTTTTGTCTGTAGTAATCATGTCTGGTTTGTAATCACAGACAATGGGTTGAAAGTTATTAATTTATTTTTTTAACTTACGCAGACGAGTTTAATTTAACTTGTTTGTTTATTTGTTTTTATTTTTTGGCCACGACGTAGGACATGTGGGATCTTAGTTCGCCAACCAGGGATCCAACCAGCGTCCCTTGCAGTAGAATTTTGGCATTTTAACCACTGGACCACCAAGGAAGTCCCTAAAACCCACTCTTGATTAGTTGTCATTAAGGTTCCCAGAAATGAGGGGACATATCAATGAAAAACAAAATGATATAAAAAGCTTCATTTTAATTTCCTCCAACCATTCTCCTTGAAAAGACTGCTAAAATTGGCTAAATCTGTAACTTTTATTTTACTTTCCTACTGTGTCTTTTCTCTCCCTTTCCAAATAGGAAAATGGACAGACAGAGGGAGCTCAGATTATTCCAAGGTTTTCTCATAAAGCGATCAAGATTTAGTTGCTCAAAGTTTGGGGGTTTAAAAGCAAAGGCTTCTTCACCAGTTGTGTGTGTGTGTCTGAAGGCTGCTAACCTATCAGGGGACCAACACGAGAAGCTTGCTAATTCGTCCATGAAAAGAGTCGTCAACTAAACAGCTCACCACCCAAGAGCTGCCCTAGGTTTCAGAGCAAAGAACCCAAAACAAACATCAGCAGGGGCCCATGGATTTGGGTCACAGAGATAAAAGGAAAAGACATATACAACGTGGCTGGATTACTTTATCTCCTCTCAGTCTGCAGCTCACGGCGTTGACACTCTGCGGCCAAGAAGCCAATGAAATTCCTGGTTGAGAGGAGTAAATCATTCACTGATACCCCACTTCTTTTAACTTTTTGAATCATTTATTCATCCATTTATTCACTCACAGTGAGCTGACTTCCTGTGTCCCTCTAAGAGTTGGGTCTGAAGAAAGTGAACTAGAGTACAATGCAGTTGCTATTGCTTTGAATATAAAAGAAATGCTTTGATGTAAGTGGCTGGGAAGTCCTTGGCAGGTGAGAATGTATAACCCAGGAACCCATAACATCAGAGGCCTATGCTTTCACCTGCTTTAGCTCTATCACATGTAGTGGAAACGCCTATTTATTTCTCTGTTTCTCACTCAGCGGTCAGCTCCTTGAGATCTTGTAACCCAGCACCCAGCACAGTTCTTGGCAAACAGTAGGAGCTTAGCAAATATTTGTTGAGTCAACTGAATGAGATTGGGTAGATTCCCATGATGTCAGCCATGAGGTAACTCAGCTCGGCAGCTCCTCTAGAATATTCCAGAAGGCGGGTGCGTACCTTGGGGGCAGGGGCAGACGCTCATTCACCCCGCTATCTGGCACACAGTGTTTGCTTTGGGAATGAGTGGAGGTCTGTATTGCTCTAGGGGTGGATGCCAGATAAACTTTTGGGATAGTCCCACTGCATCCGCAGCTTGGAAGGTCCCCCAGTTCAGCACAGGAATGGCTGATGCCTGGCTGTTGCTGGACATCTTCCCAAGGAAAACAAATGGGGGCCCCTTCAATAGGCTGGGTTTTTAAGCTGCTGTTCTTGTTGTATAGTTGATACATCGCGTCCACCTCTTTTGTGACTCCATGGACTGTAGCTGGCTCCTCTGTCCATGGGATTTTGCAGTCAAGAATACTGGGGAAGCATGCCATTGTCTTCTCCAGGGGATCTGCCTGAACCGGGGATTGAACTCACATCTCCAGCATCGGCAGGAAGACTCTTTACCACTGAGAGCCCCCAGGGAAGCCACTTCTAAGCTGCTCAGTGAGTCAAAGAGGTGGCCAGTTGGGCAGAAGACCAAGTTTGAGGACAGAAATAATATAGCAGAAGGAATGGCTTTACCCACGGCGCCTTAGTGCGAGTGTAAGAAAACTACCAGGAAACTCACGTCCTACTGTTGATAACCGCAGAGTAGGAAATGGACGAAACTAATGACAAGATGAAGAAATAAACAGTTTAATGGGAAAAGAGTGGTCCAAGGCTCCTAACTGGACCATGACTTTACCTTGCCTAAGATCATTTGTAAAAATAAATTCAACATGGATTTAAACATGAAAACAGAGTTAAACATGAAAACTAAAAGCATAAAAGGATTATAAGAAAATATAAGAGGAACACTTTGATCTCTTGAAAGGGGAACTATATATATATATATATATATATATATGACAATGCAGCAGAAAGGGGAACTATAGATATATATATATATATGACACGTGAGGCTTTCCAGGTGGCACTAGTGATAATCTGCCTGCCCATGCAGGAGACGTAAGAGACATGGGTTCAATCTCTGGTGGTTTGGGAAGATCCCCTGGAGAAGGAAATGGCAACCCACTCCAGTATTTTTGCTTGGAAAATTCCATGGATAAAGAAGCCTGGTGGACTACAGTCCATAGGGTCACAAACAGCTGGACACAGACTTCACATGTCTGCAACATGTGGGATCTTATAGTTCTCCAACAAGGAATCAAACCTGTGCCCCCGCTATTGGAAGCATGGAGTCTCAACCACTAGACTGTCGGGGAAGTCCCAAGGGAAACTATTTTTAAGCACAAAAGCCCAAGTAGAAAATAAACTACCAAAGTTTTATTTCCTTGTTCTAGCCTTCATTTTCATATTTTAAGCACTAACATATATGGCTCTTGAGTTAGAAACTATAAAAACATGTGTTTAATGATTAAAACAAATGAAACCTGCACTTGTCCCATAATATCTTACACCAAAAAAAAAAAAAAATACAATCCCCTGCACCCCATTAGGTTAACCTTTTCTGTGCTTGCTATTAAATTTCCAACCTACATTCAAAAACATGTATAAACATATATGTGAATGACCACGGAAGACTGAGAAATTCCACAGCACAATTCATCTCTGGTCCTGGGGTTCATGAAGAAATGATTTATAGTCTGAGATACCCCCTTTCCTACTTCTACCAATGTCTGAGAACTTTTGTCTTGAAAGAAATTCCTCCTTTCCCTGGACCTAACGCCTCTCTTCCATTTTACACTTGTTTCTTCTTTCTCACTTAACATAACATCCTCAACTTCTCACAGTGTACTCCAGCTGCCCGTATCCACAGCCCCATGTCCAGTTTGGCACAAATCCACATAATAAGCTTCACCTACATTTGCTGTGCCTGGAGCATCTATTGTGCTTTATACTTCAGATTATTCTGTCTGCCTAGATTTTCATTCTTCCTCTTTTCTACCTAACAAACCCCACTTATTCTTAAAGAACCAATGCAAATGTGATTTCGTGCATTAGCAAGCCTTTCCTAATGCCTTTGTGCAAGGGCATCTCCCTTCCTCACAGTTCCCACAACAGTGGGCCTCACACCCACTGTCTTGCTCATTAACTTTGTGTGGGCTTTAAACCCTGACTCAATCACAGGTGCCTTGAGGGCAGCAACCATGCTTGTGTGTGTGTGTGTGTGTATGTGTGTGTGTGTTAGTCGGTCAGTCGTGTCCAATTTTTTGCGACCCCATGGACTGTAGTCTGCCAGGCTCCTCTATCCATGGAATTCTCCAGGCAAGATTACTGGAGTGGGTTGCCATTTCCTTTTCCAAGGGATCTTCCCAAACCAGGGATCAAACTTGGGTCTCTTGCATTTCAGGCAGATTCTTTTACCATCTGAGCCACCAGGGAAGCCCAGAAAGCACGCTTAGTTCTGTCCAATTCAGCTTTGTATCCCCAAAATCTGGCATGGTGCTTGAAATAGAGTAGATGCTTATTTTATGTTGAATGAATGCATGAATGAATGAATGACACTGTGAATGGTTGCTACATTTCTCTGTTAAATAGTCTCTAATCCCTTGAGGCATAGTATCACTCCCTTCCTTAGCAACTTGACCTGTGAGAGAAAGAATTCCCACTTAAGACACATTTGTTTTATGTCTCATTTTTCAACTTACATACTGGAACCTGAAGCACAGATCAGATCAATAGGTAACTTTTATGGAGGGTTGTCCTGGGTCAGACACTGTGCCAAGTACAAGTCATCTGTTATCTCAGATTCAATGTTCATAATATCCCTGTTATATAATATATATATATTTATTATTATTATTATTATAATTAGGAGGCCTAAGAGAAGTTCAGTCATTTGCCATGGCTCACAGACCTACCCTGGTGACTCAGATGGTAAAGAGTCTCCCTGCCAATGCAGGAGACCCAAGTTTGATCCCTGGGTCAGGAAGATCCCCCTGGAAAAGGGAATGGCTCCCCACTCCAGTATTCTTGCCTGGAGAATCCCATGGACAGAGGAGCCTGGAGGATAGTCTCAAAGAGTCGGACAAGACTGAGTAGCTAACACTTTTCAGTCTTCACTTTCACAGAACTAATAAATAGAGAAGGATGTAGTCAAGGCTCTATAGATTCCCAAGCCCTTGTTCTGTTCCCTAGAACCTGTTATCTCATGATGGTAGAAATTTGATAAGAACAAGGGGTTCACTTATCAAAGTGAACAGTGTGTGTGTGTTTTTATCAGAGTCCCTCCAGGCTTCTTAAAATACTGCACTCACAATGAAAACACTGGTCCTCTGGGCTTCCAGGGTTTCCTTTAGGTGGACTGATTAACTGAGCGTCTCGAGGCCTGGAGAGAGATCAGAGAAGAAACCGTGAGGCGATGCCAATCCCACCCCAGGTTTCCTGTCCGCAGAGGCGAAAGGCGATCTGTCTTCTTCTGCAGTGGACTGAGGGATTTTGCTTTTTCTCAGCAGTCCAGATTTCCCAGCTGTCCCAGTTTCAGAGGCCAATCTTTTAGTCTTCACTGCTTTCAAAAGTTCCTTACTTGTGTGTTTCTCCCCGTTTTGCTTCTTTGGGCTGGAATGAGGAAAGAGAACTTCCCACTCTTCCCGAAAGAGTCCTTCAGGGCAGAGCCTGGCTGAGGACTCACCTGATCTCACATCCCTGCTGACAAACAAGCAAACAAAGGCGGAGATTTTACTAGCGATCCGTAAGGCAAGAGCGAACAGAGAAGCAGCTGGAAGTCAAGAAATCACTGGAAACTGCTTCTGCACTCAGGCAGCCCTGCTGGCCTTAAACCTGGGGGGAGCTAGAAACAGTCCTTGAAGCTCTTACAAGCAACCACATTTCACCTGCTTAGCACAAGCCAACAGAGATGGTTCCAAACACAGCAGGGAAGAATGAAGGGCTTGTCTCTGGGCCTGGCCTTTATCACATACTCCTCACCCTGGCAGTGTTGTGGGATCAGTTGTCAGCCGATAAGGGCTTTTCCTTGTCATTGTCCTAGAAGGAAAATTGACCTTTCGACAGGTGAACTGGGGAATCTTCCAGTATTAACTTAATGTTGAATGTTTATTTTCTCTTGTGTAGTTCTGGTTCACGTATTTTTCTCTTTCCGATTAGAATTGATGAGTTGGTGAGGCAGCCCCTAATGAGACCTCTTTCATTCTAGACACTGTTGTATGTAAACTCCGGCTACCCATGCCTGCTATACCAGCCACCTTCACCCAGGTAGCTCCTAGTTTGAGTCAGACAACACCTAGAGATTCATGGACCATTCAAGCTCAAATCAACGTTGCAGAATCACAACATTAATAATAATAATAGTAGCTAATAATAATAATAACAGCTAATAATAATGATAACAGCTAGCATTTATTGATGCTTTCTATGGGCCAAGACTTTTGCTGAATGTTTATATTTTATAATTTGGTTGAAATCTCAAATAGCTTTCAGCACCTCTACTTAATGCAGGAGTGGGCTGAGACTAATGGTGTTAAAAACGTTCCCAAGCCCGTTCTTGCCACCCATTTGAATCACAGAGTCATCCTTCCTCACCTAGTCCTGCTCTTGCAATTTAACAGAAGCCTGGAGGCATTGGGTGACGGCCTGGAGCCCCCCAAAAGTTACTCATTGCATCACTTCCTTTGTCAGCTGACCAATTGAAGCCCAAAAGTCTTGGAGACTTAAAGCAGTAAAGGTGTATGTTCAGAATGATGGATCTTACAGTTGACAGAGGCTGGGAAAATTTCTGACTCCTTCAGGAATCAGAGCATTGAGGGAGTTCTTGCAGAATCGTTGATGTGTGGGCAACAGATTTGCAAAGCTGATGACGCCAGACACCCCAATATCTATTCACGGACACTGATATTCACTCAATCATAGAGACAAAAGTCAATAACCAGGGCATCCTAATTTTTCCTCTTACAGTTCTCCCCAACTCTGCCCTCAGCCCTAGTGTCCTAGAAACATTTTTTCCTTTGCTCTCTCAGTTCTGACTCCTTCACATAATAAAGGGAATTTGGTCTCTGTCCGCTTGCATCTGATTTTTGTGATGGAAAATAGGGAAGAGAGAGAGAGAGAAATTGATACAGGAGTTGAGAGAAACCCAAAGGAGGAAGAAAGGGAAGGAGGAGCCAAAAAAGCTAGGGTCAGAGGATGTCATGTTAATGACTTGCAAGTGGGGACTCAAAACGTAAGAGGTTCCTGCACAGCAGGTGTGGAGGGAGCTGGAGAGAAGCAGACAGGAGCTTTAAGAAGGATTTCTGAGGGTCGTGAATTAGACTCCCCTCCCTTAATGTGCCTCCAGGGACACAGTAACAATTGTAATTACTTTTACTTTTATTTTTTTTTGGTGGCCACACAAGGTTTCTCCGAGTAGGGTAGCAGGTCGGGAATAGGCTCTGTGGAGCCGTTTATCAGATGCGTTGCACAATCATTTTACAAGCATTTATTGAACACCTATTTTGTTCCAATGATGCAAAGATAAACAAGGTAAGAGCTTTCCTTTGTTTATAAGACTCTTATAAACAGGTGTCTACCTTCCTGCCAGGAATGATTGCTTGACCTTTGCCCTTACTGGCTGTTTGTCCTGTGGGTCTGCATCTGCACCCAGTTAGAAACAAAACAAAATACACTCAAGGTCTCTGACATGGGAGGGGTAGACCAGCAAGGCCTGAAGTGAATTGAAAGACAACTTAATTCAAAGCTTTTATTTTTACAAATAAGGAAACGGAAGCTCAGAGGAGGAGGTGGCTTGCACTGGGTCCTGGTGCAACAGGACCCCAACAGGCATTAGAAAAACCTCTCCATCTTCATCCTGTCACAGTGAGCCTCTTGGGCATTACGGGGCGGAGCTGGGGACCACTGAATCACCATCATCACATCCCACCAACTGGTGAGCCCGACCCCCCTGTGGGGCCGCTCAGTGGGCAGAATGGCCATCAGGTCAGAGGACAGATGAGGGTGGGGGTGACTTCATCCTCCCCAGTGAGTCCTCGGACTGTGGGTCTCCCAACGCCTGGGCCCTGCGCCGGGAGGGCAGGGACTTTTTCTTCCTCGCTTTCTCTTAGACACCAAGCACCCATCCTGTGAATCAGGCTGCCGTCCTGGAGGCTCTGTGGCGGGCGGCTGACCCTGGACACCCCACCGTGGGCCAGGGTGAATGACTGTGACCCCAGCCTTCCCGCCTCCTCTGCCAGAAACGCGGGCCATGCTGTGAGTCTCCCGTGTGACCTCAAATAAGTCACTCGTCTTCTCTGGCCCTCAGCTTCCCTGTCTCTCAGGAATTACCTCTGTCTGGCCGTCACAGACCATATGTTTTCCAAAGTGTGGTCTGTGCCACCCTCAGCCCTGTTCCAGATCAGAATTGCTGGGAACACATTCAAAATATGTGTTCCTAGATCCCCTTTGGTGTACTGATGCTGGGGTGGGCCCGGGAATCTCAACTGTGGACCAGCCCCCTCAAGGTGATATTTTAATGCATTTTGCTCCCTCGGGCTGCTCTCAAGAAGAAAAATGTGTGTTCATTCACTCATTCATCCCACATTAATTATGCATCTGAGTGGCAGGCCCTGGGCTGCATGCCTCAGTTCAGTTCAGTTCAGTCGCTCAGTTGTGCCCGACTCTTTGCGACCCCATGGACTGCAGCATGCCAGGCCTCCCTGTCCATCACCAACTCCCGGAGTTTACTCAAACTCATGTTCATTGAGTCGGTAATGCCATCCAACCATCTCATCTTCTGTCATCCCCTTCTCCTCCTGCCTTCAATCTTTCCCAGCATCAGGGTCTTTTCAAAAGAGTCAGTTCTTCGCATCAGGTGGTCAAATGTATTGGAGTTTCAGCTTTAGCATCAGTCCTTCCAATGAATATTCAGGACTGATTTCCTTTAGGATGGACTGGTTGGATCTCCTTGCAGTCCAAGGGACTCTCAAGAGTCTTCTCCAACACCACAGTTCAAAAGCATCAATTCTTGGGCGCTCAGCTTTCTTTATAGTCCAACTCTCACATCCATACATGACTACTGGAAAAACCATAGCTTTGACTGGACAGACCTTTGTTGGCAGCCATTGAAATGGATGAACCCCACAAGCAGGGTTGGGGATGGGCACCTGGGGCTGAGGAAGGGGCTGTTGGTGAAGTGGGAGGGGAAGGGGCTCTGGGAAGAGGTGATAGCATCCTCTTTGTGAAGGGGAGTGGTGAAAAGAGAGGCTCAGAAAAGAGCCAGACCATGAAATCTAAGGAGTATGAACTACATCTCGAAGCTACAAGTCCTGGCTTTTTGTTTTTTTTTTTAATGTATAGGAGGAACAAATGAGCTTTGCGTTTTATTTCCCTCCCATTTTAACCTAAGAAAGCACACAATCATTTCTACCAGCCTGGTCCCCGCCCCACAGTGAGAATGGTTGGATGCTCTGGAGTGTCACTTCCGTCTCTACTTCTCTTCCAGTAATGAGGAAACCTGGACGCAGGTTCTCCAAACTCCAGCTGAGCATCTGAGTCCCTATCGCCCGTAATTCTACCAGGCAGGGACTTTCAAACTTCTTGCCACTTCTAGTGACTTCTGTCCTGGCTTAGTCAGTAACCATTCCACCAGTTTAACCAGCTACAGTGGGACTGCTCTGGAGGCTCAGAGGTAAAGAATCTGCCTGCCAAGGCAGGAGGTGCTGGAGACGCAGATTCGATCCCTGGATCAGAAAGATCCCTGGAGTAGAGAATGGCAGCCCACTCCAGTATCCTTGCCTGGACAGAAGAGCTGGTGGGCTACGGTTGATGGGGTCGCAAAGAGTCAGTCATGACTCAGCAACTGAGCGTGAGCACTAATGTCCAGTTGCATCTCATCCATCCTGGGGGGTTCTGTACAGTAGTTTCCACGACACCACAGAGGGCTGGAGTAAGAACATTTCCAAACATACAAAGCCACTACCCTTAAATGCATGCTGTGGACACCACTGGGATGTATTCAGTTATTCAGTCCTTTATTTGGAATCTGGTCACAGAGACATACTTTATCTTCCTGGTCTCCAAAATCACTGTGGATGGTGACTGCACCCATGAAATTAAAAGACGCTTGCTCCTTGGAAGGAAAGTGATGACAAACCTAGACAGAATTTTAGAAAGCAGAGACATCACTTTGCTGACAAAGGTCTATGTAGTCAAAGCTATATTTTTGCCAGTGGTCATGAACGGATGTTAGAGTTGGACCCATAAAGAAGGCTGAGAGCTAAAGAATTGATGCTTTCGAATTGTGGTGCTGGAGAAGACTCTTGAGACTCCATTTGACTGCAAAGAGATCAAACCAGTCGATCCTAAAGGAAATCAACCCTGAATATTCACTGGAAGGATTGATACTGAAGATGAAGCTGAACCTCCAACAGTTTGGCCACCTGATGCTAAGAGCTGACTCATCAGAAAAGCCCCTGATGCTGGGAAAGATTGAGGACGGGAGGAGAAGGGGGCTACAGAGAATGCCATGGCTGGTTAGCGTCGCTGGCTTAATGGACATGAGTCTGAGCAAACTCCAGGAGATGGCGAAGGACAGGGAACCCTGGCGTGCTGCAGGCCACGAGGTTGCAAAGAGTTGAACACAACTTAGCGACTGAACAACAACCACTTCTGCAAACACAGCTGTGACAAGCCTGGCATTTTTCCATTTTCAGCCCAGGGCAGATAGAAGCAACAGGTAAAAGCAAGGGGACCCACTTCACAGCACACAGACAGGAAGGAGAGTTCAAAAGGCACAGCCATCTGTTGCCTCCACAGAGGACAGAGACATAAGGTCTCCTACCCAGCCTGAGCCCCGGGGGCACTTCTAGCCAGTGGAGCAAACATTTTCATTGAAACAACCATTTTCATAGTCATCGTGTAAAGACTACTCATGTCTGCCGTGTTCTGTTTCATAAGGGAGGGCCAGGTACAGTAGACTTCAGAAAAAGATTCCGTGAAAATGCTTTCACCAAATGCTTAGAAAGGATTCCTTTACCCCTTTTTACACTAAGGGCTAGTGAAGATCACTGGGGCTAACTCAAGGGTCTTTCCTGACGCCTGCAAGACCAGGAAGACACTTCCTCCTCCCTGTCCCCTCAGGACCACATTGGGAATGGTTGCATCTCCAGGTTACCTGCCTGGCAGCCCCGGTTTTTAAATCAAGAGACCAGTGAATCCCATACACGTTAGATCAGCAAGAGACTGCTCTGCCCACAGTCAGTAAAGCTTTGTGTAGGTGGGATATTGGTGGACGTGAGATTCTGGCCCCCTCAAGGCTGAGTGAAGCTGGGATTCTTGGTTGACAGCCCCTAAGCTTGAAAAGCATGGCTGGAGCAGGGCTATTAAAAAACAGAAATGCAGGGACTTCCCTCGTGGTCCAGTGGCTAAGACTCTGCACTCCCAGTGCCGGGGGCCTGGGTTTGATCCCTGGTCAGAGAGCTAGATCCCACATTTTGCAACTAAGACCTGGCTCAGCCAAATAAATAAACAGATAGATATTATTTAAAAAAACAAACAAACAACAACAACATCAGAAACTCTCTAGGAGCTATTATTTAGTCCTTGGTTGATACTTCATGCTCCCCACAGACTCTCAAATTCTAGTTTCTTCACAAATCATTCTATACAATATGTAAAATGCTTTAAAGTTTTTTTTTTTTATTGAAGTTTAGTTGGTTTACAACGTTGTGTTAGTTCGTGGTGTACAGCAAAGAGACTCAGCTATACATACACACACATATATGCTTTCTTTTTCATATCCTTTTCCATTCTGGCTTATTACCAGCATAGGATATTGAATATAGTTCCCTGTGCTATTCAGTAGGACCTTGTTGTTTATTTCTTTTATTTATAGTAGTTTGTATCTGCTAATCTCAAAGTCCTAATGTATTCCACCCCTTCCCCCTTTCTCCTTTACTATGTTTATGAATCTGCTTCTGTTTTGTAAATAAGTTCATTTGTATCACATACAAAATGTTTTTGAATATATTACCTCAGTAAAAAGGCTAAAAATCTCTGCCTTCTTCTTATTTGCATTCTGAAAAAAAAAAAAGCCCAGCCAGGGAAGGGCAAGACTGTGCTTCTGTTAATAGAAGACATGAAAGGGAACCCTCTACACTGCATAACTTGTGCTTTTCCTGAAGTCTCCTTCTGCTAAAAAATTAGCAAAATCCAAAGGGGAAAATAAAAATGTTATTTCTTTTCCTACGTTTACCAGCATTGTTTAAGTCCTTCAATGTTGCTTCTTGCAAATGATTGACTTGCTGAGGTCCAAATTCCGTTGTTGGCTCAAGTCTGGATTTCAGATTTGTTTTGTCCAGTGACACTCCCTGTTTCTTGAGCTTGCCTTTGAATTGAGTCATAGCAGCCCATACAGGAGAAGCACCAGGGCCAGGGGTCGAGAGCCACGCTCAGATCACTTGGCATCTTCAGGCTTTTCTTCCTTCACTCCGCTGACATGACTTCCTCACGGGGTGGCGTGAGGCTAGCGAGAGACCACATGTGAAAACTTTTTTTTTTTTTTAAGCAAGACCCTCTCCAGCACACAGAGCCTTTATTATCTGGGCTTGTAATGAATTGCAAGGAGGATTGTAATGAATCACAGGAGTAGAACCTGCCCTTCCTTTTCTGGAGGACCTAGAATTAAACCACCAACCCAGAAAACTCACAGAGGTTATCTGTGCATCTTTTGGATACCATATCGAGTTCCATGCTTCTTCTTACCACTTGCTGCAAAATTGGCTCCCTGGAGAAACAGGTACAACGATAGAGTCCTTGGATGTATTGCCTTAGACAGTCAGCCCTGGGTGTTTGTCAGAAGCAGGTTTAAGGAGAGTGCCAGGAAAGTCCACCTATAGCTGTTTGACACCTGGAAAGCTTTCTAGGTGCACCTATTCTGATTTCGTTGTGATTGCAAAAGGACTGTGAGACACCCAGCTGTTTCCAGTTGGCGATTCCGTGGGCATTGTTGCAATCAGCCCCATTGTGTGGAAACATATGGTTGGTCACGGTTCTTGTCCGTGCAAAATTTCAGTTGCTAACATAATTCTGGCGGAAGAGAGACAACGAGACTGCATGAGTCCGAGATACGAGTTCCACTCTCCTGGCGTTCACCCCCTTGAGTCTCTGGATTTGGGTAGATCTTTCCTTTGTCCTTATTTGTCTTCCTTTCATCTCCTTTGCCAGGCCCCCAGTTGGCTGGTATTTCTGCTGCCTCTCTGTTGTTGACTGGAGCGGAGGATGTGTTTGGCTTTTCACTGCTTGTAACTAATTATTAACTCTGCCGGGTTGGTCATCGCTTTAGGTTAGCAGCGCTGCAGGAGGCTTTGAGATGCTGAGGCTTGATAAGGCCTTCCGAGGCTGCTCTCCTGGGCACTCCCAGGAACCTGAGATGCAGCGTGGCCCTACAGCGAGCCTGACCCATTTTCCTGCAGAGGAAATGTTCTGCTGATGGGCCTGGTAGGGGGGCAGGGAGAGCACCCTGATCTGACACCAGGAACCTCACACAGCCAAAATCCTTGTGGTGACAAGGTTGGGGTTTCACGTAGAGCAGGCCTGTTGGGCGAAAAGCAGCAGCCCGTCCACGTCTGCTGGGATGCCTCCTCCAGGCTGCCCGAGGACACCCTGCCACGTGTTGTACAGTCTGCTCACTGTGGAGAGTTGAGGGAAGGGCAGTTCTGAAGATGCATGCAGAGTCAGGCCGCGGGGACTGTGTACTGGAGTTCCGGTGGGGCAGACGCGACGTGGACCCTGGGAGACAAGGAGAGGGGTTCGGGAGTCAGAGGGGGGAGATGCAGACAAGAACCCCTGACCCCGCTTTGGCCTCTGCACATGGGCAACCCAGGGTGAGATATGTATATATGGGTTGTGTGGAGAATAGATTGGTCCAGAAATGCTTCTCCAGGGGAGAGGCAGAGAGAACTTGAACTAAGGTAACAACAGAGCACGTGGAGACAAGAGAACAGCTGTGGGCAATGCCAGGGAGGTCAGCCTGCTTGACGCTGGGGACTCCAAGCAAGGTCTTGGGACCCATGGCCTCAGCATCACTTGGGAGAGCATGAGAAAGGTAAATTTGCCAAGCATCCCAGCTCTGCTGACTCAGACTGCATTTTGACATGACCCCGAAGTAATCCATGTGCTCCCTTTGAAATGTCCAAAGCACTGCTTTAAGGCTGCCTGCCTAGCAGGGTGCAATGCGAAATGACTATGTGATGACTTTGACCCTGTGTTCAGACATCACAATGGCTCAGTGGCTAATGGTGAGTGCTTCCTGATGACACGACATCTGTCCAAATGAGCTTGCTATAATGACATGGTCTGTTTTTAAGGTCCTGTCTGCAAGGCGGGAGACCCGGTTTCCATCCCTGGGTCAGGAAGATCCCCTGGAGAAGGGAATGGCTACCTACTTCAGTACTCTTGCCTGGAGAATTCCATGGACAGTCTACAGTCAGGCTATAGTCCATGGGACTGCAAAGAGTTGGACACAACTGCACAACTAACATTTGCTTCTTAATACCCTCTCCTTTTCTCTGTTGGTACAGATTTCTTCAAGAATCCAGAACCATTTTCCCTGACTTTGGGTGTCTACTGAACTGGTCCATTGTACCTTTTGTGCCTAGGCTAATTTTGTCTTTCTTTTTATCTCCTCCATGACACTTTCTTATCTGATCATTTATTCTCTCAGTTCAGTTCAGTCGCTCAGTTGTGTCTGATTGTTTGCGAACCCATGGACTGCAGTACACCAGGTCTCTTTGTCCATCACCAACTCCCAGAGTCCACCCAAACTCATGTCCATCGAGTCGGTGATACCATCCAACCATCTCATCCTCTGTCATCCTCTTCTCCTCCTGCCCCTAAGCCCTCCCAGCATCAGGATCTTTTCCAATGAGTCAACTCTTTGCATGAGGTGGTCAAAGTATTGGAGTTTCAGCTTCAGCATCAGTCCTTCCAATGAACACCCAGGACTGATCTCCTTTAGGATGAACTGGTTGGATCTCCTTGCAGTCCAAGGGACTCTCAAGAATCTTCTCCAACACCACAGTTCAAAAGCATCAATTCTTCGGCGCTCAGCTTTCTTCACCGTCCAACTCTCGCATCCATACATAACCACTGGAAAAACCATAGCCTTGACTAGACGGACCTTCATTGGCAAAGTAATGTCTCTGCTTTTTAATATGCTATATAGGTTGGAAAGTTAGGGCTTGTTAATTTAAGTTAAAATGCTGGTGGCAAGTAATACTCAGATATTTTACTCCTTCCAAAAATATTTCCATATTAACAGAACCTTAATTTATAGTCATCAGAGATGAGACCATTTCAAGCATTGAGTTAATGAGGAAAACGTGGAAGTACAGGGGTCTTAAGATGCCCTAACTAGGCAACACCATCTCCTGTTGCTCTTTTACACATACCTTGTGGCCCTGAAATTCTTGATCTGTGGGACTCTGTTCATTCATACTTGGAATGCCATCCCCCGGCTTCGCTGCCGCTTCCGGGCTGAGGTAGCCGCCCTCACGTGGTCTCCTTGGGCCCTACCTCCTTCCCAGCCCACCAGCACCCTACACTCTCATTGTTGATTTACACGTCCCACCCACACTTGACTCTGTGTCTTTTCATCTTTACACCCTCACAGAATTAATAGAGTGCCTTGGTCATACCAGAGGCACGATAAATATTTGTTAAATGAGTCAATGAAAGAATGTGTGACTGTGGCTGGTCTGGGGTGTTGGATGGGTTCTGGGAGTCAAACAGTAGTGCGTTTAGCAGTTTGGGATCGGAACCCCTGAACGAATGCTCAGGTCAGGAGCTACTTTGTCTTCTGAACGGATTTTGAGTTTCTCCGAATTTCCCTAATGGGACATTCTGGCCAAGTGTAAGCTAAGAATGTTTAACGTTTAATGTCCCCACCTTAACTTTACAGGCAAGCATTGAACGTTACTGCACAGACTTATTTGCAAGAAACTTGAATAACACAGACTGTAAAGTGGGTTTGGTCACTTATTTTCACTTTTATGGGTGTTTTATTCATAGTCACAGAGGTATTTTTACTAGGCTTTTACTTTTTGAGCACTTAGCACCCAAGGAACAATAGACTTGCCCTTACCAGAAGTCTGCTCTGCCGCTCTGTTCACTGAGGGATTCCTGGACGTAACTGATGCAATGTCTAACTACCCTCAAATTCCACGACAATAAAGGAATGTCACAAATACCACAGTGAGAAAATACTTCTGTTGTAGCTTCAGCTTGGAGGACACATTTCTCCCCACCTTACCTTCAATAATCTTCTTACAAAAGGAGGAAACAAAGATAGATCCCTGGAGACAAAGAGTAATGGCGTCTGGGTGCACATGAATGGACACATGGGTTTTCTTGTTGTCTTTGTCCTCAATGATCCTCTGTTGTTGCAAACAGAGACTATAACTTATCCTGATTGGCAAGTCAGCCTTTTGAATGATCTTTTAATTCTCCTCTACTAATGATCCTCTGAACATAGCCACTGATCCCTTCTCCTTGTCCTTCATCCTCCATAAAAACACCTCTGAAATTTAGTTCTCATTCTTTAAACTCTTAATCCACACACTAGCCATCTCTTTTCATTATTTCAGCTCTCTGTTTTCCCATAACTCTACCTAATGTTAACATTAGGTGTACACAGGGTTACACAAGGGTCTTTTCTAGTCATCATTGCATATGTATCATGTAAGAACATTGAGAGTATCAACACTGAAAATGGATCCGAACTTTCCAAGCCATGAAAACATTGCCTAGCTTACTAGAAATCACCAGCGAGCCACTCATATGCATCAAGGTCATGTTTCTTGCTCACCAGCAGGACTGTAGTGATCCCTTGTGCACCATTGTGGAGAAATGTCCTGAGTTCATGCTCTGATCATTAGAAGTTGATTGACTTGCACACGGTCAAGACCGATGTAATATGAAGATGGAAAGTGACCTGGAAATGGTGCTCGCTGAAAGGAAAGAGGCACAGAAGACCCACTTTGCCTCTTTCACAATGTTTCTTGGCTCTAATCCCAACTTCAATATAACTTAAAAGACTTCACGGAATATTCTCTGGTGTCTGCTATAGTTTTGCCAATTCCTACAACAATGTTATTTCAGCTGTAACAGAATTTTTGACCAAACGGAATCTGAGATTGACTTGTACAAGGCAAAGTATGCCTGAAAATGATGAATATTTTTCCACATTTCTGTGTTGCATATCTTGAGTTAAAATGCTAGATTCTTAACTTATCATGAACTTGGGCTACCACTGCCATTTAGCAAATGCAGTTGGTCACAGTAGCTTGCAACAGAGACGTGGGTGTCTGGCTATGGTATAATCATGGCAAAGCAACAGTCCCTATTTCATTGCATGAACCATTTATTATGGAATAGCCAAAAAGGAAGAGGAAAGAAGGAAGAAAGGAGAACTGAAGGAAAGAAAGAGAAAGGAAGGAGGAAAGAAATGCTATGACCAAATTTAAAATGCATTAGTCCCACCTTAGTGACAAAGGATTTTTTAAAAAAACATTGTGCCAGAATAGACACAGATAAATTGGGAGTCCTTAATTTCGTTAAAAAAAAACAAAAGCAAAAAATGTAGGGGCAAGCAGCATTTAAAACCCTGTAAGGCAAAGAATATTATTCTGTGCTGTTTTGATTATATTCTTTCCTTTTTTTTTTTTTTTTTTGGTATGTATGTGTTTTGTTTTTTACTGTCTAGAAGATGACAGCTTATATAGTTCAGTGACATAAATTACCTGAACAGTTCCCTGGAGGAATTCCTGGCCAAAAAAAAGGTCACCTGGCTCCAACATTCCCTGCTTTGCTGCCACAAGAGCCCTGTGTGCCCTCCAGAGCCTGGAGGGTATTATTATTCTTGTTATTGTTGTTTTCACAGCCACAGTTGGTGCAAGAGGTAGAACATATGCTCCCACTGTCTAAGAAGGATCATGGTAGACTGTTACTTCCTCTTCAGCACTGCTATTTTGCTTCTAGTATTTGACAACTAGAAATAGGGAAAAGAGACCACCAGTGATGTCTGGGCAATTATGAAATAACGGCTGTCCACGCAGGGCTGGATTTTGTAAGTTCTACCGTGTATCACTTCCCATCCTGAAGATTCTGTCCTGATTGTGTTTATCTTTGCTGTCGTATCTACAATAAGATGTAAACCTAGTTATAAATCGTCTGGCACCTTTTAAAGAGACACAATCATCTCACTGTCTAGCTTTTGCTGCTATTAAGGGCTGATGCCCAGTTGTGGGAGGTTCTCAGGCAGGCTCTCGCTTATTGAGTCCAAATCAGGGATGTTCAAATGTTTGCAGACAAGGGCTCAGTCAGACCTGCAGACTGCAGATGCCCCCTTTACCTGATCGGAAAGGGGTGGCCCCACCAGTTTCTCCAGGTTTGTGCTAACTGTCTCTTTCATATTTCTCCTGGAGGGCCTAGGTATACATTGAAATGTGTCTAGAGGCTAAGAAATATGGGGAAACTCAACTTTAGGCAGGAGTGAGCCTCACTGATTCAAAATATCTCAGAGCAGAGAACGGGGCAGGCTTGCTCTCCTTTCTCCCTCTCTGAGGTCCACTCATTGCAAAGATGAGTTGGTGTTGTCCAAATGCGTCCATGTGGAATGAAATGTGTGCGTGCTCAGTTGTGTCTGACTCTTGATGACCCCATGGACTGTGGCCCGCCAGGGTTCTCTGTCCATGGAGTTTCCCAGGCAAAAATACTGGAGTGGGTTGCCATTTCCTACTCCAGGGCATCTTTCCAACCCAGAGAACAAATCCACATCTCCTGCATCTCCTTCATTAGCACGCGGATTCTCTACCCCTGAGCCACCTGCTTTGGTCCAAAATACCAGACTGAAAATACGCTGAGTGTCAAAAAGAACAGCAAGTTAAAACCATCAGTTTTTCCTACAGGTGGTCACCGAGTCTCTGGTTTCCCATTTGTGTGATTAACACCAGTATCCACAGTAGGATTTTGAACTTGATCCCCATCACCTTCTAAAAAATGCTGTGGGTCAGCTCTAGTTCATAATGGTTACTACTAACCACCCCAAAGGTTCCGGTCTGAATGGTGGAAGCAGCTCCTCCTCACTTTACTTGCATTCAACCTTCTCTCCGCCCTCCAGTGAGGGCCAGAGCAAGCCTGGGAAAGGCTGTCTGCAGTGCGTCGTGACTATCACCTTATACCTCCATCAACTGGTTTCATTTTTACATCGCCCCTTCCTCTCTAATTTCTTAACACAGTCTTTCTGTTTTCAATTCACATAATGTGCTTGTCCTGCAGTTCACAAGACAAGCTGGAGGTCTGCCCTTAAGGCTTGCTACAACTTTCCACTCACCTGGAATTCTCTACTTCTTCTTTACTCTCTCTGCGGCTCGCAAGATGCAAACTCCTCATGCAGGAAACCACTCTCGTAAATTAGGCCCCAGGTTTGACTACTTCTCACTTTCTGTCCCTTGTAAGTTGTTAGTCTATTGAAATGTGAGCCTGAAGATCAGTGCAGTGGTTCTGGACTCTGGCTGAACTCTAGAACTACCTGGGGTATCGTAAAGAAGCACCGGTGCGTGGACCCCATCCTCAGAGATTCTGATACAGTCGGTCGGGGATGGGACCCCGTATCGTTATTTTTCAAAGTGCCTCAGGTGTTTTTTTAACGTGCAGCAAGAATTCATAATTCCCTAGCGAGTCCCATGTCCTCTTGATAGACTTAAGGAAGTGGAATTTCACAAAGTTGAAGTGAGTCGCCTAAAGCAGAGTTCTGGGAGCACTTCTCACTTCCCGGGGGCATCTGTGCCATGTCCGGGTACCTGGGAAGAACCGCTGGCCCAAGGTTACAACGCAGTGAGTGATCAGAGCCAGGAATCGAATCCAAGCGTCTTGATTCCTAACCTCTAGTTTGTTCCACTTCACCTCCCCCAAATGGAGACCTCGTTATTGGCAAGGGCTTTTGAAATCAAAATTGCAGCAATTGTTTTAATCTGAATTTGGGCTCATTAGAACAACCCCACTGACTGGAGACACTAGAAAGAATCTGGGAGAGTGGCATTTACTCTTGAAAATTTTTCTTGTTATGAGTCAATAAGCACGCCCTCCCAGGTCTTTTTCTTCGTCTCCCTCCGCGCCAGCCTGTCCCCACGCCCCCACTGATAAAATCTGTCGGTTGGGTTAATAGTTTTGACTTAAACTTTGTGGCATCACTGTGGGACACGTGCACATTACAATATTAAAAAAAATTTTTTTTAATTGAGGTATAGTTGCTTTACAATGCAGTGTTAGTTTCTGCCGTATAGCAGAGTCAGCTATGGGTACGTGTATATCCTTTTAGATTTCCTTCCTGTTTAGGTCACCACAGCACATTGAGTTGAATTCCTTGTTCTATACTATAGGTCCTCATTGGTTATCTCTTTCATACATAGTAGTGTATATATGTCAATTCTAGTCTCCCAGACCATCCGCACATTAAAATGCAATAGTTCAAGAAATCGCAAAAGTGAAGAAAAAAATTAGAAAAGTACTAATTGAGAAACTGACATATATTGAAACATCTATTTGAGAAAGGACATTAATGATAATTCACACACAACCTAGTTTAAGACTTCCAGCAACATATGAACTGCCCAACTAAAGTAACTTTGAGACTATCTATAATGGCAACCTGGAATCTACATGAAGGTATTTAAGACTTTGAATATTGGGATGGGGAACACACGTAAATCCATGGCTGATTCATGTCAATGTATGGCAAAAACCACTACAATATTGTAAAGTAATTAGCCTCCAACTAATAAAGATAAATGGAAAAAAGAAGACTTTGAATAAAATGTCTGTTTTCAATAGCCCACAGAAAATCCATCAGGAAGATCACCATTTAGAAGCAAATGTAGGGGACTTGCTCAGACATCCACCATCCAGACGGAAAGTAGCCTGTTTCCCACTGCTTTTTACCATTTTTCTTTTGATGAAATCAAGGCAATTTCTGCATATGTGATGACTTGATTTTTTCCTTTATTTTATCACTTCCATCTGTGTAGTTGTGAAAGTTTTAGCAAGCCGATAAACTCACGTTGGGTCATGCTGATTCTTCAAGCTTTCATTTAGTTAAACTTTTTCATGTGCTCCCATGCGCTCTCTAATCCATATTATCTATATTACCTGCATTCTTTGCAATCATTGACCACTCTCTTTGTGAAACTCTCTTTTCTCTGATCTCTGGACCACCTCACTATTTTGGTTCTCATTCTTTCCTTGTTTATTCCTTTATTCTTTCTTTGTGTTTTTCTTTTTTTTTTTTTTTTTTTGCTTCTCATCTCCTACATGTAGGTATCACACTTGATTTTAATTTTTTTTTTTTTCACACACTCCATCCTAGAATCTGGGGCTTCTCCGGTGGCACAGCAGTAAAGAATCCTCTTGCCAGTGCAGGAGATGCAGAAGACCTGGGTTCGATTCCTGGGTTGGGAAGATCCCTTAGAGACGGAAATGGCAACCCGTGCCAGCATTCCTGCCGAGGAACTCCCATAAACAGAGGAGCCTGGCAGGCTGCAGTTCATGGTGTCCTGAAGAGTGGGACGTGACTTAGGGACTAAACAACAATAGCAGTCCTAACTCATTCACTCATAATTACAACTGTCTTCTCTGAGTGGAATGGCTTTCAAGACTGCCTCTGGCCCTGGCAGCCCTTCTTGAGGCTAATCTCACTTTTCTAATCATCTTTTAAGTGATTCCTGTTGAACGGTCCTCCCATTTCCCAACAGAATTGGTAAACTCTTGCCTAACAAACTAGCTCCGTTTATTAAAATCCTTATGTTGGCAAATGACACTGGTTTTTGTCCCGTCACCCAGGCTCAGAACCTTTGAGTCATCTTGCTCCTTATTCTTGCTTGACTTCTGTGACCAATTCATGGCCCGCTGAACATTCATTTTTGTGAAACCTCGCTCTTATGTTCCTTTTAATTCAGTCCCCATTGTGTGGCCAAGTTCAGCCCCTTATTATATCCTGCCAGTGCTACTGTTATAGTCTCCTTGCCGAGCCTATTGTCAGCAGACTCTTATCTATTAGTACATTTTAGGCAACACAACTGAGTTATTCTTATACATGGTCGTTGGTGCAGCATTTCTTCAACTAGATTGTATACACAGTAAAACCTTTAACCAAAGGCACACATTTTAGATATTCAATAAATATTTGTTCAGCCATTTATTCATTCATCCAATCCAAAGTTGCCAGCTATTTGATAAGCTCTGCTAGGTGTTGGAGTAGAGACTGAATAAAATACGGTCCATGACCATAAAGGTGCTGTGGATTCCTTATTGAATGAATGAATATAAGGAGGGAAGTGAAATCAGTGGCGAGAGGGCTAATTATATTAGAACAATATTGGGAAAGTATGAGCTTTTGAATCAGGTCCATGTAAAAATCACTTCTTAGCAGCTCCGTGACTGCAGTCAAGGATTTGGACTAACACAAGCATTGGGTCTAGAATACTAATGCTATTAGAGGTCCTCCGAGAAGCAGAAGGCAAAAATAAGACCAGACATGGCAGAGATTTATTGGAGAAAGCACTTGTGAAGGATGAAAAAGAAGGTAGAAGAGTATGTGGGGAGAGCAGTAGTCTGACCCCTGGGAAGCAGAGAAGGAGGAAAGTCTGGTTCAGAAGAGTCTTCAATTCCTGAACTGTTGCAAGGAAGTTTTGGCCAAGCAGTTGGGTGTCTTTGAGCCAAAGTCACTTGTCGGAAGATCCCTGAATCTTGCAGAAATGACATCTGTGCTTCAACATTGGGTAAAAGCAGTTTGCCAGAAGCATGGATCCCAAACATGTGGTCATGAGTCCGGGGGGCAGCAGCTGCGGTTGTCATTTCTGTTTTGCTCCCCTCGGCGGGACAGCTGAACAGCACATGGACCCAAAATGCAGTTGACTGAAAATAAAACTCTACTAACTCTTGCTTACATCAAGAGTTGAAAAATGTTTTCTGTAGAGGGGCGGATAGTAAATCTTTCAGGCTTTGTGAGCCATATAATTCTGCCATAGACATTATGTAAATATGTGTGACTATATTCCAATAAAATTTTATTTACACCAAACAGGCTGGAAACCAAACTTTGCCTGTGGGGCTTAGTTTTCTGGCACTTGGTTTACATGAATAAGATGATAGTTTCCTCATATGATGACAAGTTTAGAGATAAGAGGTTACAGGTGATGCTTGTGTTGCACAACATGACCTAACATTTTTCCATTTATTCTCAGCATTTTAAAAGCTAGCAGTGACTTTTCTGTTGTCTATCCGTTACATAAAGGAGACAGTTATTTCCCCCTAATCCTCTAGCATTAATGAACTAATTAGTCAATTAATCATATATTTATTGAGCAGCTATTTCAGGTCAGGCATTATTCTAGGTGATCCTATAGATAATAAAACAAATCTTTGTCCAAATGAAGCTGGCATTTTACTAGGGAGAGACAGATAGTAAACAAGAAAAATAAGTTAAATATATAGTACTTGATGATGGTAAATGCTATAGACAAAATAAAACCAGGAAGAGGGTAGCATGTTCTGGTTGGTGGTAGCAGGGAGCAGTTGCACTTTAAATGGAGTGAAGGACTTAGTGAAGACTCTGAGCTTTCCCCTTGCCCCTGCAAGGGGCACAGGTTCAATCCCCGGACAGAGAACTAAAGATCTCTCATGGTGGTGCACCAGCCCCCTCCCGAAAAAAACAACCTAAATAGAGTGAGTGAGAAAAGGAGCCACTGAGAAGGTGACATTTGAATAAAGACAAGAAGGTATTTAAGGAGTGAAACATGCAACTAGATTGTGGAAAAATCTTCCAGAGAAGGAATTTATTAAGTGCAAAGTTCTGATGCAAGATCAGTGTGGCTGGATCAGAGCCAAGGGGAGAGGGTGCAACATGAGATCAAGTAGGTAAGGGAGCCAGGTTAGCTGAGACTTCCGAGCTTCGCTGATGACTCTGACTTCTACTCTGAATGAGATGAGAAGCTGTGGAACCACTGTGAGCAGAGGAAGGATGTGGTCTGATTTACAGTGTAACAGACTCATTCTGGGTACTGTGTTGAGACAGCACTCAAGGAGGAGACAGGATGCAAACATGGACACAGTCAGTATCATCAAAGCTATGGTTTTTTCAGTAGTCATGTAAGGATGTGGGAGTTGGACCATAAAGAAGTCTGAGCACCAAAGAATCGATGCTTTTGAAGAGTGGTGCTGGAGAAGACTCTTGAGAGTCCCTTGGACAACAAGATCAAACCAGTTCATCCTAAAGAAAATCAACCCTGAATGTTCATTGGAACGACTCTTGCTAAAGCTGAAGTGCCAATACTTTGGCCACCTGATGTGAAGAGCCGACTCATTGGAAAAGACACTGAAGCTGGGAAAGACTGAACACAAAAGGAGAAAAGGGTGGCAGAGGATGAGCTGGGTAGGTAGCATCACTGACTCGCTGGACATGAATTTGAGCAAACTCTGAGAGACAGTGGAGAACGGAGGAGCCTGGCATGCTACAGTCCATGGGGTTGAAAAGAGGCGGACACAACTTAGCAACTAAACAACAAGGAGGTTTCTAAGCAACAAAAATCGGTGACTTGGAGCAGACAGCAGCAGTGAGGGCAAGGAGAAGCAATAGAGCTACTGAATCTGAAAGTGGATTGGATACGGATGGAGGGTGAAAGAAAGGGAGACAAGGATGACCACATGTGTAGGTGTGTGCACACGGGAAGGCAGAGTTGGCATTTACTTGGGTGGCAGATACGGCTAGGATGCTCCGGACAGATGGAACCTGTTAGGCCGAGGTTCTGACACAAGGATATTGAGCAGGAAGTTGTATACAAAAATCTGGATTTAGACTAGAAGTCTAGACTATCAGTATCAATTTGGTAATCTTCTGCATATGCTTACATATCATTAACTAGAACTTTGTCATACAGTCGGGCTATCCCTAGAGATAATAAGAGAGAAAACAAATGTTTACCTTTTCCATATTCCACGATGAAGGGCAGCAAGAGAAAAAAAAAAGTGTCTGTTGAGTCAGTCAACTGGCAATGTCTATATTTAATTTCTCTGTAATTCTTTATGTACAAATTGAGGGTAACAGAATCTACTTCATGTGATTATGATGAAAATTACATGAGGTAAGCCACAGAAAGTCCCTGGTTTACATAACATATTCTTTAAATATCTGAGTTCCTTCATTTCACTTTCAGTGGCCTGAGATCTCATGGTAAGTTGTTAACTCAGGCTAAAATACTTATCCTTAGACTTCCTCATTTAGCAAAATGATGACAGTGTTGTTTTTACAATCATTACTATGACAGAAAAGAAGTTTTCTTTTTTTTTTTTTCTCTAAAGTCACATATTTTCCACAGCTGGATTGGTCAAGCTGAGTTATTCTCCTTTCTGTCATCTTTCTTCTTGTTTCTGGGGTTTTGTTTTCATTTTTACATTTCAGTTTCTGTACATAAAGATGATCAAAGTATTCACAAATTCTTGGAAATGATTAGCCATCCCCAAACAGAGTAAGTCTCCCCCAACCCAAGGCTTCACTGGAGAGAGTTTAGGAAGGATGTTGGCAAAGAACAAAGAAGTCCAAGGCCAGGAGCCTGTCTAGTTAAAGTGAAGGTGTGTGTTTGGGCCACTTAATGGAATAACATCAAAGAGAATGCAAGGGCCAACAGAGGAAAGATAACTCCAAAGAAGTTGTCATCCAGGACTGAGAACACTCCTTCCCACTCCCAATTTGGCAGAAAGCAATGTGGTAGCATTCCAGAGTCCTTTCTCACCTCATCAGTTGACTTTTTACTTAAAACTACATTCTTTCTCCAAGACCAAGGACAAGGCAAGACGTGTGTGAGAGTTCATACCTGTAGAGGGTGGCCATGAAGTCTTGACTCTTAGATAATATTATTTTATCATTTATGGTAATGTGATGGCAATAAAGCTTTTGGAATATGTTTGTCTGTTTTTCCAGACTTTGTGGTCACCATCTGTATCTGTGTATGCATGTGCTTCCCAGGCACAGTGGTAAAGAACTACCTGCCAATGCAAGACTCTCAGCTGTGACCCTTGTGAAAGATCCCCTGGAGCAGGAGATGGCAACCCACTCCAGTATTCTTGTCTGAGAAATCCCATGGCCAGAGGAGCCTGGCAGACTACAGTCCATGGGGTTGCAAAAGAGTTGGACATTACTGAGTAACTAAACAACAAAGGACAAGGGTGTGTGTGTGCGCATGTGTGATAGTTTGCTTGGGCTGCTGTAACAAAAATGCACGTGAAAAAAAAAATACAAGTGATTAGGGGGCTTCCATTACAAATAGTTGTGAATAGAAGAGAAGCGAAAGGCAAAGGGGAAAAGGAAAGATACACCCATTTGAAAGCAGAGCTCCAAAGAATAGCAAGGTGACATAAGAAAGCCTTCCTCAGCGATCAGTGCAAAGAAATAGAAAAAAACAATAGAATGGGAAAGACTAGAGATCTCTTCAAGAAAATTAGAGATATCACGGGAACATTTCATGCAAAGATGGGCACAATAAAGGACAGAAATCGTATGGACCTAACAGAAGTAGAAGATATTAAGAAGTGACAAGAATACACAGAAGAACTATACAAAAAAGCTCCTTACGACCCAGATAATCATGATGGTGTGATCACTCACCTAGAGCCAGACATCCTGGAATGTGAAGTCAAGTGGGCCTTAGGAAGTATCACTATGAACAAAGCCAGTGGAGGTGATAGAATTCCAGTTGAGCTATTTTAAATCCTGAAAGATGATGTTGTGAAAGTGCTGCACTCAATATGCCAGCAAATTTGGAAAACTCAGCAGTGGCCACAGGACTGGAAAAGGTCAGTTTTCATTCCAATCCCAAAGAAAGGCAATGCCAAAGAATGCTCAAACTACTGTATAATTGTACTCATCTCACACGCTAGTAAAGTAATGCTCAAAAGTCTTCAAGCCAGGCTTCAGCAATACGTGAAGCGTGAACTTTTAGATGTTCAAGCTGGTTTTAGAAAAGGCAGAGGAACCAGAGATCAAATTGCCAACATCCACTGGATCATTGAAAAAGCTAGAGAGTTCCAGAAAAATATCTACTTCTTCTTTATTGACTATGTCAAAGCCTTTGACTGTCTGGATCATAACAAACTATGGAAAATTCTTAAAGAGATGGGAATACCAGACCAGTTGCCTCTTGAGAAATCTGTATGCAGGTCAGAAAGCAACAGTTAGAACTGGACATGGAACAACAGACTGGTTCCAAATCGGGAAAGGAGTACTTCAAGGCTGTATATTGTCACCCCGCTTCTTTAACTTATATGCAGAGTACATCATGAGAAACACTGGGCTGGATGAGTCACAAACGGCAAGCAAGATTGCCAGGAGAAATATCAATAACCTCAGATATGCAGATGACACCACCCTTATGGCAGAAAGCGAAGGACTAAAAAGCCTCTTGATGAAAGTAAAAGAGGGGAGTGAAAAAGTTGGCTTAAAACTCAGCATTCAGAAAACTAAGATCATGGCATCTGGTCCCATCACTTCATGGCAAATAGATGGGGAATCAGTGGAAATAGTGACAGACTTTATTTTGGGGGGCTCCAAAATCACTGCAGATAGAGACTATAGCCATGATATTAAAAGAAGCTTGCTCCTTGGAAGAAAAGTTATGACTAACTTCAGTTCAGTTCAGTTCAGTCGCTCAGTCATGTCCGACTCTTTGCGACCCTATGAATCGCAGCACGCCAGGCCTCCCTGTCCATCACAAACTCCTGGAGTTTACTCAAACTCATGCCCATCGAGTCAGTGGTGCCATCCAGCCATCTCATCCTCTGTCGTCCCCTTCTCCTCTTGCCCCCAATCCCTCCAAGCATCAGGGTCTTTTCCAATGACCAACCTAGACAGCATATTAAAAAGCAGAGACATTACTTTGCCAACAAAGGTCTGTCTAGTTAAAGCTATGGTTTTCCCAGTAATCAGGTATGGATGTGAGAGTTGGACTATAAAGAAAGCTGAGCACCAAAGAGTTGATGCTTTTGAACTGTGGTGTTGGAGAAGACTCTTGAGAGTCCCTTGGACTGCAAGGAGATCCAACCAGTCCATCCTAAAGCAAATCAGTCCTGAATATTCATTGGAAGGACTGATGCTGAAGCTGAAACTCCAATACTTTGGCCACCTCATGTGAAGAGTTGACTCATTTGAAAAGACCCTGATGCTGGGAGGGATTGGGGGCAGGCGGAGAAAGGACTGACAGAGGATGAGATGTTTGGATGCCATCACCGACTCAATGGACATGAGTTTGAGTAAACCCTGGGACTTGGCGATGGACAGGGAGGCCTGGCATGCTGCAGTCCATGGGGTCGCAAAGAGTCGGACATGACTTAGCGACTGACCTGAACTGAGCTGATGACAAAAATGTACTTTTTTCCAATCCCGAAGGCTAACATTTAAGATCCAGTTGTCAGCATGACTGGTTTCTTCTGAAACCTCTCTCTCTGGCTTGCAGATGGTGGTCTTCCCCCTTTGTTCTCATATGGTGTTTCCTCTGTACATCGTCTGTACCCTAGCTCCCACATCTTCTAAAAACACCAATCTTGTTGAGTTAGAGCCTAATTAGTCACATTCTAAGGTACTGAAGTTTAGGGCTTCAATATGAGTCTTGGAGTGACACAATTCAGCCCATAATAACACGTCTGTTTGTGTGTATATACACATACATGGGCTTCCCCGGTGGCTCATATGGTAAAGAATCTGCCTGTGATGCAAGAGATAGGGTCTCGATCTCTGGGTCGGGAAGATCCCCTGGACAAGGGAATGGCTACCCTCTCTAGTATTCTTGCCTGGGAAATCCCAGGGACAGAGGAGCCTGGTGGGTGATAGTCCATGGTGTAGCAAAGAGTTAGGCATGACTTCACAACTGAGCATGCATGCAAACACACACACACAAGTATATATATGATTGTTGTTGTTTAGTTGCCAAGTCATGCCTGACTATTTGCAGCCCTATGGACTGTATCCCACCAGGCTTCTCTGTCCATGGGATTTTCCAGGCAAGAATATTGGAGTGGGTAGCCATTCCCTTCTCCAGGGTACCTTCCCAACCAAGGGATCAAACCTTCATTTCTTCCATTAGCAGGTGGATTCTTTACCACTGAGCTGCCAGGGAAGCCCCTGTATGGGATTAAATACATATAGAATAAATCTGTAAAATAAAATATACTCTTTTATAATTATATTATTATATGTAATATATTCTATTTGTATGGTTATACTTATACACACGATTCTCAGATGCTGTTCAATTTGTGCTTGAAATTTCCTCCTGTCTGTAGAAATCCCAGTTCCCTGACTGCCTGAGGCTAGCTTCCCCATGTAAGTGTAGATCACCTGTTGCTCTGCTCTGCCAGAGGCTGGGTGTTGTCTGGATTAGTTAATCTTTGCGAAACGCTTTGAAGGGCAGGCTACCTTAACCTTCTAACCTCCCTGTGCCTGTGAAGTATGAGGGGAGGTGCTCAGCTCCTGGGGCAACTTCACCTCAGGAGCCTCTCAGAGGAATCTCAAAGCATAAAGGGCTCCTGGATGGGGGATGCAGGGAGCCAGAGGCTCTGTGCTTTTGTTTCCCTAGAGTTCCCTTCACAGCCAGCAGGAAAGGTGACCACAGCAGGGTAGACTTCTGTTTAGGCTGGGGAAGCAAGGGGCCAGCCAAAGACCAGGAAAAGCCCCATGCTTCTGGGTTAAAGATAAACTGAGAAGGTATTTTAAGAGCTAGCTGTTGGTCTAGTGGGAACAATAGATAAGTTAAAGGTCTGGGGATTTAGCCAATTTCATCGCAGAGTAATTTTTTTCTAAAGAAACTATAAATGACATAAAAATTGGCAACAACTGTTCACTTGAAAAGAGATTTTTCAAGAAGGCTTGACTTTTCCCCTTGATATACGGTCAAAATAGGCAGAAGGAGCTTATCTTTCACTATAGCTCTTACTTTCCTCATTGGAGGTGACTTCTCTGCTTGTCAGTTACAGGGTGGCCGATTAAATAAAGACTGCATGTAGGTACTCATTTGTCTAAGTGCATGCTGCTTAAAGCACCAAGCCTAGACCAGCAGATCCAACTCTCCTTTCAGTCTGTGAGAAAGCCAGAGCTTCAGGACCCACCCAGATCTGCCAAATTAGAATCTGTAATACTTTTTTAATGTTTTAACATTTATTTTGGCTGTGCTGGGTCTTTGTTGCTGCTCAAGGCTTTTCTCCGGTTGCAGTGCTCCGGCTTCTTAGTGCAGTGGCTTCTCTTGTTGTGGAGAACCGGCTCTAGGGTGAGTGGGCTTCAGTAGTTGTGGTGCACAGGCTTAGTTGCCCAGCAGCCTGCAGGATCTTCCCAGACCAGGGATGGAACCCATGTCCCCCACATTTGCAGGCAGATTCTTAACCACTAGGAACACCCTAGAGTCTGTATTTTAATGAGATCTCCAGTTGATCTCTATTCATAATAAGATCTGAGAAGCAGTGGTCTAAGGCCCTGCCACCCCATTAGTGATTTTTCTGGAAGGTAGAGTCTATATACAAAAGTATGATACTCTATTAGAGATTGTTTTTGTGTAGTACATGTGTTAAGTAGCTGTTGAACAAATAGGTGTGTTTTGATGATTGATAGGTCTAAATTCTTCTTGTTCTTTAGTTTGAACATTTCCAGTTTATTATTTATCTAATTACACTAATTCTATGCTGTGCTATCATGCGTCAGTTACTTGACTCTCTGTGACTCAGTTTTGTCTTCTGTAAAATGGGATTTTAAGTAGTATTTTTCTCATAACACTCTTGTAAGCTTTAAAGAAAGCGAAAGAGTGAATGTGAAGGTCGCTCAGTCGTGTCTGACTCTTTGTGACCCCATGGACTATACAGTCCATGGAATTCTCCAGGCCAGAATACTGGAGTGGGTAGCCTTTCCCTTCTGCAGGGGATCTTCCCAACCCAGGGATGGAACCCAGATCTCCCACACTGTAGGCAGATTCTTTATCAGCTGAGCCACAAGGAAAGCCTGTAAGCTTTAAATGAGTTAATAAATGTGAAACACTCATATTAACACATTGCTCCTGGCATATTTTAAGAACTCAGTGAATGTTAGGGGATTTCCCTGGGGGTCTAGTAGTGAAGTCATTGCTTAGAGGAGCAGGGGATGCAGGTTTGATCTCTGGTTGGGGAGCTAAGATCTCACATGCCGCAGCCAAAAAACCAAAATGTAAAACAGAAGCAACATTGTAACAAATTCAATAGTCTTTAAAAATGGTTCACATCAAAAAAATCTTTAAAAAATGTTAGCTAAAAACACAACAGAGCAGGGCCTCCACAAATACTTTTGTTATTAAACTCTCTCCAGGTAAGATTTGCTATATTTTTCATGAATATATTATTTGGTTTGCATCTGTGTACCACCTTCTCTATTGATCTTTAGTTCTCTTGAAGGGAGAGTAAAAAACCTCTCCTGTCTTCTCATAATGTCATTTATCTAGCACAATGCTTAGCATACAATGAATTCTTTATTGTGGAGTTCTCTATGTTCATGTGCACAACCATTTTGATAGTTAAGCTTGATTTGACTTGCTTGATATGTTCCCAGTGCTGCAATGAATAAAATGGCTATAGTCATATGTTTGTCCATTCCCTCATTTGACAAAGTTTTGCACCTACTCTGTTCCAGATTCTGTCCTAGGTGCTGAAGATACAACAGGAACAACTTGTTTGAAAATCCTTTGAGGTTTTTATTCTAAAGAGAATAAACATTTATTCTAAAGAGAAGCAGAGAAATTCGGTGGTCATGTTGGGAGACTGGGGGATGGGGTGTCAATAGAAGGTTAAGAAGATGGAGGCTATTACAGAATGTTTGCACACTCATGGGCATCCAGACAAGGTGATAAGGAGGGGGGAAGGGTTGGCCTACTCCTTGAGATAACAACATGAGAAGATGGGATCTCACGCTTAAGTGCTGTGGTTGGTCTTTGTCGGCAGCAATGGCAGCTTATCCAGTGGCAGAAAGGAGAGGAAGTAGAACCTAGGGAGGGGCACAGATGCCAGCAGTCGGGCAGAGCGACGGTGGGAGGCCGGGAGTTCCTCTTCTGAGAGCTACTTTTGAAAAACCGAAACAAGAAGCAAAGTAGCTATTTACAATAGCTGGGACGTGAAAGTCACCTAAATGTCCATCACAAAGGAATAGATAAAGAAGATGTGGTACTTAGATATGATGGAATGTTACTCAGCCATAAAAAGGAACAAAACTGGGTCATTTGTCAAGATGCAGATGGACCTGGGGATTGTCGTATAGAGTGAAGGAAGTCAGAAAGAGAAAAAATATATATATTATTAATGCATACGTGTGGCATATAGAAAAATGGTATAGACAATCTTATTAAATAGATCCAGACATAGAGAAGAAACATGGACATCGAGGGGGGAAGGGTGGGCGGTGTGACAGGTTAGGAGGTTGAGATTGATATATATATAATTGAGAGTATGTATAAAATAGTTAACCAGTGAGAACCCACTGTATAGCGCAAGGAACTCTACTCAGAGCTCTGTGGTGACCTCAATGGGAAGAAAATTCGGAACAGAGGGGATATATGGCTACATACAGCTGGTTCACTTTGCTCTATAGTAGACACCAACACAACACTATAAAGTGACTATCTTCCAAGAAAAATTAACTTTAAGAAAGAAGGAAAGTAGGTATCAGCTTAGGGTGATGCATAAGGGAGAGAGAGGGAAGGTTCAGTGGGGAGAAGGTAGGAAAGAGTCAGCAAGCATAGTGGAGAGGAAATGGGGTGTGAGCGTGTAGAATGCCTGCCGGGCAGCAGTGAGATCCAACTGGGAGTTTGTGGTCAGGACTGCCATGTGGGACCAGGCAGCGTCCTAGAGTTTCTTTCTTTGTTTTTCTCTTTCTTATTTTTTTCTGGTCTCTTAGCGACCCAGGTGCAGGTGCAGGTGTGGACTGGGCCAAGAGCTGTGCCCGTGAGGTTGGACTTGTGGTTTGGTACTATGTGCACACAGCCACTGGAAAGACTAGATATGCCAGTTCATTAGGAAACTCACAGACCAAGTTCACTGGATCCGAATTATTCACATTACAGGAAATGATTTACTCTCAAAGAATATGCCGTTTCCTTGGTATTACTCTGTGCACATTAGATTTCTACATTCCTGTTTTCAAAGACGTTTATCTCTGAGGAAGTAACATATTCACATATTTCTTTGCCTATGTCATTTTTAACTCTGCTTAGACCCAGAGTTTAAGCATTTTCATGTTCCCGAAAGCATGGGGACCTTATCTAGTGCATACTGGTACAGTGGGCAGCCCCCACCTGGAAATGTGTTTATTCTGCTGACTCAGTAGTTTGTTGATAAGCCTGAAAGGGTTAAACCAACTATTTCCGGGGCTTGTGGTATCTCCTCTATGTCAGGATTTTGCTTATTTTATGTTCGGAATCGAAACCTTTTGTTTCCCCCATAAGGTTGAGCAAGTCCTTAGAGAGAGATGTGTGTCACCAAAATTTCCTTCTTGTCCCTTTCCTCCACGCTGTCAACTGACATTATTACCCAACTTGCCTGCCTGTCCTTTGCCTGGAAGGGCATTATTCAAAAGAGATCTTGAAAGCCTAGGACACCCACAGGGAGGAAATGAATTAAGTTCATTTGCTAGAAAACCTTTTGCAACCTCCTGTGGCAAGCTCAGGGGTTGCTGTGTGTGCTCCCAAGTCTCCCCGGTGTCTGGGCCACTCTCGGACAATGGAAAGCCGACTGTGTCCCTGGTCACCAAATCGTCCTTGACATGCGGGTTGCGCTGTGCTCTCCCACGTCACTAAATTGTCCTTGACATGGGTGGGGGGTGGTTCTGTTGTGCTCACCAACATACACACTGCTGGCTGTGTGCGTCTTACCTCCCACAGGTGCAGAAAGTACCCAGGGGCTTCCCCAGAGCTCTCTATCTTGTACATCTTTGGTTTGATCACAGTCTGTACCCTCTTCACACCTCCCCTCCCTCAAGTCTTTCCTGATAATGCCAGGGTAGGGACATTCTGTTCCGAGATCATTAGCCAAGAATGTTACCAGACTGGCCTGAAGAGGTTTTTCTCTGGTGTGGGCACTCCCCCCATTTGTGCAGAGAATTGGAAAATCACGCTCAGTGCCACCCAGGACTGCATTTCCTCACCTGTGCTCCCCACTAGAGAGATGATCCCTTATTTCACCAAATAATGCCCCAGATGAATGGTTATGCAGCATTGGGAAGAGTTTGATGGCTCTGGGATACTTGTCCTTGAATTCATTCTTCCAACTGGTTTAGGGGTCTGGCTTCATGTATCTGGGGACAGTGGCTCTTCTAAAGCACAAAGTCAGAGGAGCGTAACATTTGTGCTCGCCTGCAACCCACTCCAGTGTTCTTGCCTGGAGAATCCCAAGGACGGGGGAGCCTGGTGGGCTGCCGTCTATGGGGTCACACAGAGTCAGACATGACTGAAGTGACTTAGCAGCAGCAGGCTCTGGAGGGAATCTCTGAGAAAACTACAGAATCAAGCATTGATTCACAAGTATTTATCAAGTACCTACAGTGGGCCAGGCACTGCACTAAGGCACATTTGATTGAGTCATTTGATTCTTAAATGTTGCTGCATTTCATAATCTTCTGGGGAACTTAAAAATAATCCTGAGGCCCATGTTACAGCTCATACCAAACTATTCTCTGGGGAAGAGAAACCCAGACATCATAATTTTCTGAAGTTCCCCAGCAGATTCCAGTGTGCTGTCAAGGTGGGAACCAGTGCTTTGACAACGCTCGTCAACTTTAATATGAAAACAAATACTCTGATTGTTAAAAATGCAGATTTTGGTTCAGTAGGTCTGAGGTTGGGGGCTAGGAGTTACATTTTCCTAAAGTTCCCAGGGAATGTCACTGTGCTTGTCTGCAGATCACACTTTGAGTGGCAAGCATTAGGGTTCCTTCAGGTTTTCGCTGACCACCTAACACAGAGTAAACTCTACCCTATTTCTCTATAATTCTCCAGCACTATATTCTGCTTGCTTACCTCTTAGAATTATCACAGTTCATACTTACTTGTTTCCCTGTTTTCAGAAGGGCCCCTCCCAGTGGTGTAGTGGGGGTACTTCCCAGGTGCCTGCCATTGCAGCAGATGCAAGAGATGTGGGTTCAGTCCCTGGGTTGGGAAGATCCCCTGGAGGAGGACATGGCAACCCACTCCAGTATTCACGAGTGGGAAATCCCATGGACAGAGGAACCTGGCGGGCTACGGTCCCTAGGGCCGCAAAGATTTGGACACGACTGAAACAGCTTAGAACACATGCACGCCGAGTGGTGTAAGTGCCAAGAAACCAGGAACCATGCCTATCTGTTCTATATAAATTAACTCAGCCGGTAGCCCAGTGTTCAGCACAGAGAAGGGAGCTGATGGATGCTTGTTGAATGAATGACGGCAGGGCAGCCTGCCCACTTAGATCCCTTTTTCTATTTCCAGTGGCACAAGAAGCAGAAGTGAGAATTGCCCAGAGTTTTCCATGAGTGCATAGAGTGTATCTATGAGCATGTTTCACTTTGACTGAAGAAGCAGGGTCTCACTTAAGAAAGTCAGATCCTTTCTTAAAAACCGAGCTTGAGTGGAAACACTAGGAAAATCTACTGCATTGCCTAGATCACCTTATTCCGACAAAAGGTTGAATCATCAGTTTGCCAGTATTACCTCTGCAGGTCATTGCAGCTCTTAAGATAGCGCCCAGGGTAAATAATCAACAGAGAAATGCCATAAATGTCTCAGAAATTGAGGTGACCTTGGAGCTAGTTCATTACTAACCTGATACCGTATCAGAGGCCTCAGCTCACTGAGGTCGGCAGCATGCTGTCTTTTGCCAAAGCCGAGACTTAGACGGCAAGCATTCCAAGAACCCTGTTGAAACCCTCGTTTTCAGTTTAATTCGTGGAAACACAGAAAGGCGGATTGATTTCTCACGGGTGGTGCAGAGGTTAGAGGTAATACTAAAGCTGCGTGTACAGCAGATAAAGGACTCCAGCAGTCCAACTAAAGCCATTTGGTGGGATTAAGAGAAGAGATAGAAAAAGTATCCAGTCTCTCTCTCTCCTTTTCTTTTTCTTGATGGTCTAACACATATGTCTTTTTAATGTATTACTGACCCTTACAATAGAAACGATATGGCTAAAATGCTTATAACAGTAACCCAATCAGAGTAAAGTAATAACACTGTCTACAAAGAGCACAGTTTAACTTCTTACAACTATTTTCTTAAAGCCCACCAGTTTCTGTTGAGAGCTTCCAAAAGAAATCAGTGGCATCACCATTTGGCATAAACTCTGCTCAAGCCCATGTTTTCAGCATTAGTAATATGTCCTATAATTTGAACCTGAGGCCCTGCAGAGTTACAGAGGGCTGGACAGAGCACTGATGAGTTAAGGCGTAAATATTCCAGTCTCATACCACAAAAATGGGGGGAAATGTGCCAGTTCTATAAGTTAGCTTTAACCAGAGGAATTAAAGACCCCATCACCTAAAAGTTTAGCAAATACTGCAAGGGTACATCCACGGGAGGAGAGGGCTATTATTTTCTCTGTTATCCTTGAGAAAAACCAAGGCAAAGGGGGAGTAGTTGGTTCCCTACAGTCACTGAGCAACCTTGGCTTGGGAAGGTGGGGTAGGGGAAAAGGACCAGAGCATCTCTGATTCCACCCAAGACTGCAGTCTACCCAGCAACGAGGTTTCCCTCTTCCTAGACTCACGGCAATGGACTTACGTATTATGTTTTCCTTAATTTTTCTAATGGGATGTGACAGAATCAGCCGTCTGTTTCAGGCATATATATTCTGACGGTAATGAACTGTTGCGTTTGTCCTAAGTGCTTATTTAGTTTTTCATTTTGAAAAATTGGTGATCATCTTTGACCTTCTCCTTGGTGCCGAGAATGCCCATGGGCTATGTGCGCTGAGGAGGGTTAGTGACGCCACCTTTTCCACATTCCACATTTCAGAACAATAAACAGGGATGTGGCCAGAAGGTGTTGGGGGTGATTTAGAGACAGAATGTGGACCATCTATGAATTTGGTGAATTTGCTTGAATCAGCAATGTTATTTAATTTGTATGTGTGGAAAAGGAAACTTTTGGTAAAGAGGACTGTCCATCTCTCACTCACATTTCCAAGGTCTGGAAGTCACAATGTCTAAGTCAGTTCAGTTCAGCTGCTCATGTCCAACTCTTTACAACCCCATGGACTGCAGCACACCAGGCTTCCCTGTCCATCACCAGCTCCTGGAACTTGCTTAAACTCATGTCCATCGAGTCAGTGATGCCATCCAGCCCTCTCATCCTCTGTCGTCCCCTTCTCCTCCTGCCTTCAATCTTTTCCAGCATCAGGATCTTTTCCAACGTGTCATTTCTTCGCATCAGGTGGCCAAAGTATTGGGGTTTCAGTTTCAGCATCAATCCTTCCAATGAATATTCAGGACTGATTTCTTTTAGGATGGACTGGTTGGATCTCCTTGTAGTCCAAGGGACTCTTAGGAGTCTCCTCCAACACCACAGTTCAAAAGCATCAATTTTTTAGCACTCAATTTTCTTTATAGTCCAACTCTCACATCCATACATGACTACTGGAAAAACCATAGCCTTGACTAGACAGACCTTTGTTGGCAAAGTAATGTCTCTGCTTTTTAATGTGCTGTCTAGGCTGGTCACAGCTTTTCCTCCAAGGAGCAAGCATCTTTTAATTTCATGGCTACAGTCACCACCTGCAATGATTTTGGAGCCCAAGAAAATAAAGTCTCTCGTTGTTTTCATTGTTTCCCCATCTATTTGCCATGAGTGATGCCTGGAGCTGAGCAATTCTATGTGATTAGTGTCTAGGAATCTATACAGCAAAAATGTAAATGGACAAGAGTAGAAGTATGCCAAAGGAAGTTTCTTTATTTGTCCTTCAGCTGTTTGTTTCTGAATCCTAGGAGAAGGGGATGAAAATCATTCCCTGTGGGATCCAGGGTAATCTTTGTATAATCAATGCGTATGATCCAAGATAATCTTTGACGAACAAGAGTATCATCAGAATACAGTGATACAAATGAACTTATTTACAAAACGGACGTAGACTCACAGGCAGAGAAAACAAACACGTGGGTACCGAAGGGGAAAGGTGGTGGGCGTGAGGGGGATGAATTAGGAATTTGGGAGTAACTTATACACACTACTGTATATAAAGTAGATACCCAGCAAGGACCTACTGTATAGCACAGGAAACCGCACTCCATATTTTGTAATAATATGGCGAAAGAATCTGAAAAAGAATATATATGTATGATTGAATCACTTGGCCGTACACCTGAAACCAGCACGTTGTAAATCAACTCTACTTCAATTTTAAAAAAGGATGCCGTGTCTCACATTGCTCTGAAACCTGAAGAAGCTGTCTTGAGAGACAGTAACGGTCCTAGCCTCTCAGTGCTGGATACTACATGGATGGTCTCACCTGACATGGGCTATTTAGAGAACAGAGCTAGGGGCCTTGCAAAGAATCGAGAGCTTGATCTTTGGGGAAAATGTTTCTTTCTTGGTTCTAATTTTAAAATAGATCTTCCTTAATTTGAGCCTCTGTCTATATTACTCTAACTTCTACACATTTTATCTTAGTTGTCATCTCTAAAACAATGTATATGATCAGTCCTTCTTCTGGCCATTTCATATCCTTTATGGTTCAATTTGTAAGTTTAAAAATGAAAGACTCTCTAATGAGATGGATGAAACTGGAGCCCATTATACAGAGTGAAGTAAGCCAGAAAGATAAAGAACATTACAGCATACTAACATATATATATGGAATTTAGAAAGATGGTAACAATAACCTTATATGCAAAACAGAAAAAGAGACACAGAAGTACAGAACAGACTGTTGAACTCTGTGGGAAAAGGCGAGGGTGGGATGTTTCGAAAGAACAGCATGTATATTATCTATGGTGAAACAGATCACCAGCCCAGGTGGGATGCATGAGACAAGTGCTCGGGCCTGGTGCACTGGGAAGACCCAGAGGAATCGGGTGGAGAGGGAGGTGGGAGGGGGGATCGGGATGGGGAACACATGTAACTCCATGGCTGATTCATGTCAATGTATGACAAAACCCACTGAAATGTTGTGAAGTAATTAGCCTCCAACTAATAAAGAAAAAAATAAAAATAAAGATTAGTGAAAAAAAAAAAAAGAAAGACTCTTTCTCCACAACAATCCTTTGGACACTTGAAAAAGACATTAAGACCTGTCTAACTTAATTTTTTTCTTCGCTTGAAATGTAAATGACTATTTTCTGTATGGTTCTACACTCCTTATTTGGTTGCCCTTCTTGCATTCTTTGATTTATCAGGCAATCAATTGTTCACACAAAACTCTATTTTCTGGGATATACAAAGTGCAGGACTCTTGTTTTCCTTGTACCTTCAATAAAGTAGGTTCATTGTGTATTAATTTCCTTTTTAGCAGCTTTGTTGCACAGTCCTCATCTGCCTTGAGCTGAGTCCACCTTCTGGCTAAGACTGGGGAGATGTCTGTCCAAAGATTCATGATAAGTATCTCCAAATACATATTAAAGTTGCCTTGAGGGAGGGTGGAACTCTACCTAAGAGTAGATGCTGTAGAGAGGCAGATAACTATGAAGAAATATAGAGAGGAACTAGAGCTTGAAAGAGAACCTGGATTGTCTTGTGGGGTAGCAAATGTCCCTTCACTGGAATTTATTCCAATGTTTAGAGGGACTGCCAACTCTTCATGAACTATAATATTTGATTCAATTCTTAGGGTGTGTAACTGTAGTGGCCTCTTTGTCTTTATCCTTCTCCACTTTATTTTTTCAGTTTTTTGGTTTGGTTTCCGACAAGCCCTTCTCTGCACTGCATGGCTCAATAGAGCAAACAGAACTCTGTGCCTGATGGAGCTGTGCATGCATGCTTGATTTTTGCAGAGATTGCACCATTTGCTCGGTTCCAGGCTTCAGATGCATTTAATCTTGCTATTCTTCTAATAGTTTTAGCTCTTACATTTAGGTCTTTGATCCATTTTGTGTTAATTTTTGTTTAGGATGTAAGGTGAGGGTCCAGCTTCATTCTTTTGCGTGCAGACATCCAGCTTTCCCAATACAGGTTATTGAAGAGACAGTCCTTTCTCCATTGAATGGTCTTGGAACCCTTGTCAAAAATCATTTGACCCTGTATTGCAACGTTGATTTCTAGGTTTTCGACTCAATTGCGTTGCTCTAAATGTTTGTCTTTATCCTACTAGCACACTGTTATTAGTACCACTCCAGGATTCTTGCCTGGAAAATCCCATGAACAGAGGAGCCTGGCAGACCACAGTCCACGGGGTCGCAAAACTCGGATAAGATTGAACTAGTACTTTCACTTGCAAATGTTTGTCTTTATATGGGAAGTATGAGATCCCCAACTTCGTTCTTTTTTCAAGATGGTTTTGGTTGGTTATTCAGGGGTTCCTTGAGAGTCCATATGAAGTTTAGGATGAATTTTTCTAAGTCTGCAAAAAAAAAAAAAAAAAAAAGGTCACAGGGAGTTTGATAGGAATTGCATTGAGTTTGTAGGTCACTTTGGGGAATACTGACATGGTAACAATGCTGTCTTCCAAGCCTTGAACACAGAATGTCATTGATTTATTTTTGTCTTTAATTTCTTTCAGCAATGTTTTGTAGTTTTCAGTGTACAAGTCCTTGCCTCCTTGATTAAGTTTATTCCTATTAATTTATTCTTTTTGATGCTATTGGATATGGAATTATTTACTAATCTTGCTATCGACATCTCATTTTACAGATGAGGATGCTGGGGAAGAGAGATGTTAAGGAAACTGCCCCATTCGTAGTAGTTGTAGCTTGATGCTACTCCCAGACTGTGGAGTCGGGATTTGAACTCCCAGCAGCATGACTCCAGAGTTGTTCTTGAATATCCCACTGCATTATCACTGTAGGAAGTGGACTGCAGGTCCCTCAAGAGCCTTCAGGATGGTTAAAAATTCTAGCTGATTCACAGTGGAAAATCAGGATTTCTGTGGTTTCTGACCACTCCTCCCTGTCCTTCCTTCACCCTTCCAAACGACTTCTTTCCAACAGTTCATTATGAAAGGGAGACAAATTGTAAACAACAAACCTTCAGCTTTCAAACTTTAGAAGCCTGATGAAGATTTATAGCCTATTCTCTTTAGAGTGACCCTTTCCTTCCTTTCTTAACTGCAATGTGAATCACTCTTATCTACTTTTGTTTATTTTTTTATTAAAAAAAAATTTTTTTTACTTACTCGATTTCCCAGAATAATTTCAATAAATGATTAGAAGCTGGTTAGGACAGGCAGCAATAAATTTTTTTAAATTGAACTTTGTAGTAGTGACTTTGGCATTTTCCTTATTATGGATATGTCTGGATTGTACAAGGATCCCTTTGTATGACTAACCTCAATAAACCAATGGCCCAAACAGAGGCTTCATTTATATCTGGCAAGGTAGCACCAACCTACCTCAGGTGTCCAACAGGTATTAGGTTGATAATCTCTCACAGGATCCCAGGTATAAAAGGCTTGAAAATGCATGTGGAAATACTCCAATGTTTCACCTGATTTTTTAGGGCAGGTTACGAATAACTCAATGAGGAATCCCCAGATGAGAGTGCTAAAAGAAAAAAGTTTGCTCTGTAACACTCTTTATGCAATCAGATGAGGAGAGAATGGAGGGAAAAGGGAGTGGTTTTGCATTCCTTTCTCTCTCTCCATCTATTCAATTAACCACCAAATTGTACTCATTCTTATTCCTAAAAATCAATAAGTCCAAAAAAAAACAAAACAAAACAAAACAATAAGTCCTCTATATACAGATGAGTTCCATTCTGAGGGTGTTCGGAAGTCAAACTTGTTCACAGCTGTTCAGTCACTCAGTCGTGTCCCACTCTCAGCAACCCCATGGACGACAGCACTCCAGGCTTCCCTGTCCTTCACTAGCTCCTGGAGCTTGCTCAAACTCATGTCCATTGGGTAGATGCTGCCAGCCAATCACTTCCTCCTCTATCACCCCCTTCTCCTGCCCTCAATCTTTCCCAGCATCAGCGTCTTTTCCAAAGAGTTGGCTCTTCTCATCAGGTGGCCACAGTATTGGAGCTTCAGCATCGATCTGTCTATAAATCCCAACAAAGTTCCCAACAAACACAATTGGCTATATTTGACTGTGCTGTAATAGGTTTATAATACTTTGCACACAAATAATACACAGAAAACAAACACAATAATTAAGGAAGACATTTTAAATCTAACAGTACTGTATCTTGAAAAAGTACACTAGTACCAGCTACATCACAGCTGCTTTTTCCCTTGCTTCTGGACATTCTGGGCTTGAAATAATTACTTACTATATACAACACTGTACAGCACAGGCAGAAACACGTGTAGGGGATGCACACGCTTGACAGTGTACACGCATGAACTTACGTGACCGCTTGACAGTGTACACACATGAACTTACGTGACCGCACTTGCGAATGCACATTTGTATCTTTGATAGTTTGAAACTTGAAGGTTCGTATGTAGGGGGCTTACTGTGTCCCGCAGGTCCACTCTTGCTCTATCTCCGCGGCTACCATCTCCCTTCATGCTACCATTATCATTTGCCTAAATGACCACTGCAGGCCGCTGACCAGACCCCGTCTTCTAGTCTACCCCCTAGGTAGACTCCTGAAAAAAAAATCCCACCTGAAAAACTTGACTTTGAATCATATCACTTCTCTTTCCCACCCCTCCCTCCATCCTATTTCTTTTTTTCTATTCCTCTAGCTAGACTTTTATGGCATGGCATGGTGTATTCTCTCTGTAGCATTAGCCCTCCTCTTGTATACCAGTCAAGGTCCACTCTGGGAAATGAAAAAACCACTGTAGTTTCAGACAGAAAGAAATTTAATATAGGGAATTGGTCACAGACATGATGGAAGAACTGAGGAAGCAAGCAGAGGAGGTGACACAGCTCAGAGGCTGCCAAGAAAAAGAAATAGTTACCATCCTTATGCCTGGAGGCAACCAAAGGGGAAGATGGTATTCTTTGATCTCAGAAACCAAGCAGATGCTAAAATATGAGCAGACACTGAGAGAGGAGACATCTTGTGAGACCTGAAGCTATGGAGGGGAGACAGCTCTTGCTTGGGAACTTACTGAAAGGAAAAGGAGGTGGGGCAAATACCAAGCTTTTTTCCCCCTTTCCTCGCCATCTGGGGACTGGAATGCAGAGGTAGGAATTTAAGAGATACCTGGAGTAACAGGCAAATTTGGCCTTGGAGTACAAAATGAAGCAGGGCAAAGGCTAACAGAGTTTTGCCAAGAGTACGCACTGGTCATAGCAAACACCCTCTTCCAACAGCACAAGAGAAGACTCTACACATGGACATCATCAGGTGGTCAATACCAAAATCAGATAGATTCTGTTCTTTGCAGCCAAAGATGGAGAAACTCTATACAGTCAGCAAAAACAAGACCAAGAGCTGACTGTGGCTCAGATCTTGAACTCCTTACTGCAAAATTCAGACTTGAAGAAAGTAGGGAAAACCACTAGACCATTCAGGACCTTAATCAAGTCCCTTACAATTACACAGTGGACATGACAAATAGACTCACGGGATTAGATCTGATACACAGAGTTCCTGAAGAACTATGGGTGGAGGTTCATGACATTGTCCAGGAGGCAGGGATCAAGACCATCCCCAAGAAAAACAAATGAAAAAAAGGCAAAATGGTTGTCTGAGGAGGCCTTACAAATAGGTGAGAAAAGAAGAGAAGCTGAAGGCAAAGGAGAAAAGGAAAGAAATACCCATTTGAATGCAGAGTTCCAAAGAATAACAAGGAGAGATAAGAAAGCCTTCCTCAGTGATCACTGCAAGGAAATAGAGGAAAATAATAGAATGGGAAAGACTAGAGATCTCTTCAAGAAAATTAGAGATACCACAGGGACATTTCATGCAAAGACGGGCAATAAAGGACAGAAATGGTATGGACCTAATGGAAGCAGAAGATATTAAGAAGAGGTAGCAAGAATAAACAGAAGAACTGTATAAAAAAGATCTTCATGACCTAGATAACCATGATGGTGTGATCACTCACCTAGAGCCAGACATCCTGGAATGCAATGTCAAGTGGGCCTTAGGAAGCATCACTACAAACAAAGCTAGTGGAAGTGATGGAATTCCAGTTGAGCTATTTCAAATCCTAAAAGATGATGCTACGAAAGTGCTGCATTCAATATGCCATAAAATTTGGAAAACTCAGCAGTGGCCATAGGACTGGAAAAGGTCAGTTTTCATTCTGATCCCAAAGAAAGGCAATGCCAAACAATGCTCTAACTACCACACAATTGCACTCATCTCACATGCTAATAAAGTAATGCTCAAAATTCTCCAGCCAGTCTTCAACAGTATGTAAACTGTGAACTTCCAGATGTTCAAGCTGGTTTTAGAAAAGGCAGAGGAACCAAAGATCAAATTGCTAACATCCGTTGGATCATCGAAAAAGCTAGAGAGTTCTGGAAAAACATCTACTTCTGTTTTATTGACTACGCCAAAGCCTTTGACTGTGTGGATCACAACAAATTGTGGAAAATTTTTCAAAAGATGGGAATACTAGACCACCTGACCTGCCTTTTGACAAATCTGTATGCAGGTCAGAAAGCAACAGTTAGAACTGGACATGGAACAACAGACTGGGAAATTCCAAGTCGGGAATGGAGTACATCAAGGCTATATATTGTCACCCTACTTATTTAACTTATGTGCAGAGTACATCATGAGAAATGCTGGGCTGGATAAAGCACAAGCTGGAATTAAGATTTGCTGGGAGAAATATCAATAACCTCAGATATGCAGATGACTCCACCCTTATGGCAGAAAGCGAAGAAGAACTAAAGAGCCTCTTGATGAAAGCGAAAGAAGAGAGTGAAAAAGTTGGCTTAAAACTCAACATTCAGAAAATTAAGATCATGGCATCTGGTCTCATCACTTCATGTCATATAGATGGGGAAACAGTGGAAATAGTGAGAGACTTTATTTTTGGTGGGGAGGGGGGCTCTAAAATCACTGCAGATGGTGACTGCAGCAATGAAATTAAAAGACGCTTGCTCCTTGGAAGAAAAACTATGACCAACCTAGACAGCATATTAAAAAGCAGAGACATTACTTTATCGACAAAGGTCCATCTAGTCAAAGCTATGGTTTTTCCAGTAGTCATGTATGGATGTGAGAGTTGGACTATAAAGAAAGCTGAGTGCTGAAGAATTGACGCTTTTGAACTGTGGTATTGGAGAAGACTCTTGAGAGTCCCTTGGACTGCAAGGAGATCAAACTAGTCAATCCTAAAGAAAATCAGTCCTGAATATTCATTGGAAGGACTCATATTGAAGCTGAAAGTTTAATAATTTGGCCACCTGATGTGAAGAACTGACTCCTTGGAAAAGACCCTGATTCTGGGAAAGATTGAAGGTGGGAGGAAAAGGGGACGACAGAGGATGAGATGGTTGGATGGCATCACCAACTCAATGGACATGAGTTTAAGCAAGCTCTGGGAGTTGGCGATGGACAGGGAAGCCTGGCATGCTGCAGTCCATGGGGTTGCAAAGTGTCGGCCACAGCTGAGAGACTGAAATGAACTGCCTTTGGCTTCCCACCTGGGTTCTTATTGCAGCCACAGGATAAGAGGTGTGGGAGATGTGACTCTGTCTGACACACAGCAAGGCGGAGGAGGGTAGAGAAGTAATCTGTATTTTCAACTAATACCCTCTTTTCAGGATTCAACTTAAATATTGTTTCTCTTGGAATACTCTTCCTGACATTCAGTTACGGCTCTCTCATTAAATGTATTACTTTTTATTATAGGTGCTCACTTAATTAGTGTTTTCTGAGCTAAATATAAGATCTCTAAGAACATCCCTGGTCCCAATAGCATAATGATATTCATAATAAATATCCGTGGAATGAGAAAATGATCTTAGTCATCCCTCCATGGAAGTTGTACCAGTTTATACTCCCCAAAACAATAAAAGTGCTTATTTCTGGACATTTTCACCAGCTTGTGTGTAAGTAAACTAATTGGTCCTTGTAAATAAGAAAGTTGAAAATGGTATGTCAGAGAAGTTTATATTTGCATTCCTTTTATTGTAAATGAAGATAAACATCTTTTCAGCCAACTCATTGGAAAAGACCCTGATGCTGGGAAAGATTGAAGGCAGGAGGAGAAGGTGGCAACAGAAGATGAGATGGTTGGATGGCATCACTGACTCAATGGATGTGAGTTTGACAAGCTCCAGGAGGTGGTGAGGGACAGGGAAGCCCAATGTGCTGCAGTCCATGGGGTCACAAAGAGTTGGACATGACCTAGTATCTAAACAACATATGTTTAAGAATCTGCAGTGACTGATTATTTGTATATTTTTGCCAGTTTTTTCATTTAGCTATTGATTTTTGTCATATTCATTTATAGGATTTTTTTTTTTCCTAGCTCTGTGGCATGTGGGATTTTAGTTCCCTGACCAGGGATCAAACCCCTGGCCCCTGCATTGGAAGCATAGTCTTAACCACTGGACCATCAAGGAAGTCTATGTTAAGAGAATTAGATCTTTACTTCATGTAAGTTATGAACACTCTTTCTTTCCTTTTTTTTTTTTTTATTTTTTGGTTACACTGCAAAACATGTGGGATCTTAGTTCCCGGACCTGGGATCAAACCCACACACTCCCTGCATTGGACATGAGGAGCCTTAACTACTGGACCTCCAGGGAAGTCCCTGAATTTCTTGATTTAGTGTATTTTGAGACTTTGAGCTTATCATCATTTTACCAGGCAAAACTTTTCAAATTTTGTTGATATTTTCTTTTATGGCTTCCGATTCAATATGGATTTTGATGTGTACTTAGCCCTCTTTGGGCTTCCCTTGTGGCTTAGCTGGTAAAGAATCCGCCCGCAATGTGGGTGACCTGGGTTTGCTCCCTGGGTTGGGAAGATCCCCTGGAGAAGGGAATGGCTACCCACTCCAGTATTCTGGCCTAGAGAATTCCATGGACTGTGTAGTCCATGGGGTCACAAAGAGTCGGACATGACTTAGCAACTTGGGCTTGGCCCCCTTTACTCTAAGGAGTATGTATTTTAAATCTCTTGTTTTCTTTTCCTTTAGTATTTTCTTTCTATTTTTATGTTTAAATCTGTGATAAGCCTGGAATTAATTTTGATATAAGGTAAAAGGCATGGATGAAATGTTACTCTTTTTCCAAATTTCTCTAGTTGCTCCAATATCATTATTTAATAACATGTATTTTTTTCTCATGAATTTAAAATGCTAGTTTTATCACATACTACCAGTAGCTATCTCTGCATTTATATCTAGATTTTCTATTATATTCTATTGATTTGTCTACTGATGCAACAGTTCCATCATGATTTAATAACTACAATATTTTTTCAAGCATTGAAAGAAAACAATAACCAATTTAAATTCAGAAAAAAATTAACATGCAGAAAAAAACTTTCTTCAAAAATGAAGGTGAAATACATAAGTTTTCAGACAGAGTTGCATAATTAGTGAAAAACGGTCTGCACCAAAGGAAAAACTAAAGGACATTAAGCCCAATCCTTCAGACCTAAAAACAAAAAAGGATTCCAGACGGAAATATGAAAATGTTAGAGGAAATAAAGAATAGCAAATGCTGAGGGTACAAAATAACCTTCATCTGGGTGGGAGAAAATGGAGAGGAATTACTAGATTGATGCAATATTTATATCTTGTTTTGGGTACATACAATTGTCAAAACTTATCAAACAGAATATTCAATATCTATACATATCACTCTATGAAATTATATCCCATTTTAAAAAGATATGAAAGCAAGAGAAGGAACACTTACACTCTTCAAGAGATGGCATAGCATTGGCTTTAAAACTGACCAGGACATTACAAGAAAGGATTATTACAGACCAATCACTCTCAGGAACATGTATGTAATGTTCCTTTAAAAATTTAGTGAAACAAACTCAGTGATATTGTAAAGGATAATATACCATAGCAAGTTGGATTTTCCACCATATTAACACTGAGAAAAATCAATGATTATCATAACACATACAAGAAAAAAGCATCTAACAAAAACTCTAAAAAACAGGAAATAAAAAAGAATTTCCTTAATCTGATAAAAAATGTCTACAGGAAAAAAAGCCTATAGCAGACCTTATACTGAATATTGGAATATTAAATCCTTTCCTCTTGAGATGAAGAATAAAGTGACAGTGTCTTTGTAATCACATGTGAAGTTGTTATATGGTGATTGAGATAAAATAGGCACTCAATAAATATTAGATATTTAGCAATTTTTACAACTCTCTAATTAGAGTCTTTCAGCTAACTCTGTACTGTATCCCTTTTAATTATTATTTTTACTTACTTATGACATTTTATCTATTTGATCTGTTTTTAGTTTTGGTTTTGTTTTTATCTTATTTACAAACTGTCATTACAGTTTTACCTCTGTTACTTAATTTTCTCCCTTTAATTTTTAAATTTACTTTGATCTTTGTTATATTAATGCTTCTATTGTTAGTTGTTACGAGAGCCATTCTAACTGCCTCCAAGTAGCTTTTCTCTCCATAACTATTCACCAACATAAAGGAGAGATATTTTAATTTTCATAATGGGATCCTGTCAACGGTCATTCTTAAATTTTACCTACATGCTTAGTTTAATTTTCTAATGAAGTTTAAAAAAAGTATTGGTGAGTATGTGAAGGAAAATGGAAACTTGTACACTGCTGGTAGGAATTTAAATTGTTTGTAGCAATTATGGAAAACAATGGAGATTCCTCAGAAAGCTAAATATAGAACTATGATATGGTCCAGCAGTCCCTCTTCTGGATATATACCAAAAGGAAATGAAATTAGCATCTGAAAGAGACATCTCCACTCTCATGCCCTCCTGTGCATTGCAGCATTATTCACAATACCCGAGACTGGGAAATAATCTGTGTCCATTCACAGATAAATGGATAAAGAAACTGTGCTGCATTTACACCATGGAATATTATTCAGCCTTCAAAATGGGTATTCTGCCCTCTGCAACAACATGGATGAATCTGGAAGACGTTAGGCTAAATGAAATTAACCAGACACGGAAAGACAAAAGGCTGCATCATCTCATCTGCATGTGCAATCTAAAGAAACTTAATACTTAGAAGCAGAGAGTAGAATGGTAGTTAGCAGAAACTGGGAAGTAGGGGAGATGGAGGAATGTTGATCAGAGGGTAGAAGGTGGCACTTATGTAGGAGGAATAAGTCTAGAGATATCATGTACAGCCTGGAGATTATAGTTGTTAATATTGCATTGAATGCCGAAAATTTACTGAGAGTAGATCTCAGGTGCTCTAATCACATACAAAAAAGATAACAATGTTAATTACCTTGACAGTTATTTCATTATGCATATGTGTATCAAATCATGTTGTACATCTTAAAAAACATGCAATTTTCATGACTAAAATAAACATTGTCATGTATGCAAAAAAGGCCACATAATGCAAAACAAACCATTAATCAGTATCCTTACACTCCTCCCTAAGGAAGAGAAGGTTCTGAGGCATGCTCTTTCTCCCCTCAGTTGTTTAGTTATTCAGTCATGTCCAACTCTTTTCAACAGCATGGACTATGGCTTGCCAGGCTCCACTGTCCATGGGATTCTCCAGGCAAGAATACTGGAGTGGGTAGCCATTCCCCTCTCCAGGGGATCTTCCTGACCCAGGAACTGAACCTGCGTCTCCCACACTGCAGGCAGATTCTTTACCATCTGAGCCACCAGGGAAGCCTGATGTATGTCTTAGGTTCAGTGCATCTTAAATACAGAAGAAAAAAATGTTGCCAACGTTATTTATGTTTCCATTGAGCGTTTCCTTGTACTTGCGACGACTTTATACCACTTTGTTGCCTTTGGAGCTTACTATTTCCTTTAGTGTTCACTCTTTTCTTTCCTTTGATGAACAAGAGTCAATCCTCCCTTATTCACTGTATCTACTTACAAAAGAAAATATCTTCATTTTTCACTTGCTCTTACATCATAGCTTAATGCAGTCTGAAAACCTAGGGTCGCTTTTTTTTAAGGTTCATTTACTTATTTATTTATTGGCTGTGGTGGGTCTTTGTTGCTGCACGCAGTTTTTCTCTGGTTTCGGTGAGTGGGAGGATTCTTTAATTGCAGTGTGTAGGCTTCTCATTGTGGTGGCCTCTCTTATTGCAGAGCACGGGCTCTAGGCTCATGGGCTCCAGTAGGTGCAGAGGGTGAGCTCAGTACTTGTGCACAGGCTTAGTTGCTCCACAGTACGTGGGATCGTCTATGCTGCTGCTGCTGCTGCTAAGTCGCTTCAGTTGTGTCCGACTCCGTGCGACCCCATAGACAGCAGCCCACCAGGCTCCCCCGTCCCTGGGATTCTCCAGGCAAGAACACCGGAGTGGGTTGCCATTTCCGTCTCCAATGCATGAAAGTGAAAAGTGACAGTGAAGTCGCTCAGTCGTGTCTGACTCTTAGCGACCCCATGGACTGCAGCCTACCAGGCTCTTCCATCCATGGGGTTTTCCAGGCAAGAGTACTGGAGTGGGGTGCCATTGCCTTCTCCGGGGATCTTCCATGACCAGGGATCAAATAGGTGTCCCTTGCATTACAAGGCAGATTCTTAACCACTGGACCACCAGCGAAGCCCCAAGGTCACATTTTGTAATTTTTTTTCCCTTAAGTACATTGGAGATTTCCCCTCACTTCAGATCTTGTGGAGGAGGAAACGGCAACCCACTCCAGTACTCTCGCCTGGAGAATCCCATGGACAGAGGAGCCTGGTGGGCTGCAGTCCATGGGGTCGCACACAGTCAGACACAACTGAAGGGAGTGAATATGCCTGTGCCCTTTTCTGCCAACAAATCTCTATTTAAAAGGCAATTCCAGTTTATACTTGATCACGGGAGATGAAATGGTTATGAGGGTCTTTTAATGAACTGAGTATTACCTAATCCACTGCATGTTAGTATTCTACCTCCATTGTATGGAGATGGTATATGAAAAACTGGACCTGATGGTCAGACTTCTGGAGTTTCAAGTGTAACACTAATGTGATCCGACATGTTTTAAGAGGATCACCGTGGATCTGTGCTGAAAGCTAGGGTAGAAACAAAGAAGCCAGACACAGGGTGTTGCAGGAACCAGAAAAAGATCATGGTGATGTCTACCTGGGTTCCAGCAGGGGACGTGCTGAGACGTGCTGGAATTTAGGATGCATTCTGAAAATAGAGTCCACAGATTTATTAAGGGATTAGCCGTGAGGGAGGTGGAAAGGGTGAGAGAGAAAGCAAATTAAAAATGATTTCAAAGTTTTAGGTTGAGCGACTGGGGAGGTTGGGTTGCTATTTCCTGCCATGTGGAATTGAGCAGGAGGAGCAGCTCTGGGAGGGAATGAGGAACGTAGGAAGCTTGAGCTGCACACTCAGCGTCTCAGTGAAGACCTCACGTAGAAGGCTGAGTATTGAAGTCTGGAGTTCACATGAGGATCTGGGTTGAAGAGCCATGGTTCTCTGTCATAACACCTGTGATAATCTGCCAGATTTGTGTGCATGTTTGTACCCTTAAGTAAACTGTAAGGTCTTTAAGGCTAGCAAAAGTTTGGAGATGATTTGTTGCCTAGGAAAGAGAATGTAGGACTCCACTTGGCTGACAAAATGCTGGGAAAGTCACTGATTTGCAAAGCAGGTTGTGAGCCTTCAGCATAGCCGGGCAGGCACCCTGATGCAGACCCTTGCCACATGGAGACGGTATTGTGGGGCTGAGACCAGTGGTTCCTGTCTTCACATGTTCAGTTGCCATTTTTTTTTCATGCAAATTCTGCAAAAGGACGCACACGCTTCTGCTCGCTGAGGGAGAGGTTCCAAAATGCAAAGCTGATGTCATCGTGCCTTCTATCCATGCCAGCCAGCTTCTTGCTCTTTCAGGGATTCCCTCCTCCTCCTCCACCAAAAGCTCCTGGGCATTTTGCCCACCAACATTTCCCTTGTGCCTTTAGGGAAGGACCGTGTGAAAGAGGTGGGTCAACACCATGGTCTCCATTCTTCTCTTGTCTTTCAGGACAAGTGTCCTTTCAGATCCAACATTTGGGGTGCTTTCTGTCTCTCTTAAACTCGTGGTTATGCCAGACAGACATCAAAGGAGGCTGTTGGGGTTGGGGACAAGATACAGACACATAATGTCCATATAAGACATGGATACAGGCTGTTGAAGCAATGGGCCTTCCTCCTCTCTCTGAGGGGGTCTTCATGAATGTGTTAGAAAGACATAAAGAGTTCTCTCTGTGAAGTATAACCAGCCTTCCGCACATCTGGAAAGCTTCCCCAGCCTGTTTGAAGAAAGCAGCTGGAGGAAGACCAATGTACCCTGGCTCTGCCGCTCTCAGCATCACCGCACGTCGCAGAACCTTGCCTGGAGAAGTGCTGAGTTGGCCGCAGCAGCAGCTGTGGCTTCATTCCATCTGGCTGCTGGAGGTTTGTCCATGACCGGGGCATCCTTCTCTTCATGTGGCCCACCAGGCTGCATTGGACCAAGGATGGGATACCTGAATCATTCCGGGAGCCAGACCTCCAATGGTAATGTCCTTCTCTCTTCCCCTCCCCAGTTTCCTTGTGAAAAGTGAAAGTCACTCAGCCATGTCCGACTCTTTGCGACCCCATGGACTATACAATCCATGGACTTCTCCAGGCCAGGATACTGGAGTTGGTAGCCTGTGCCTTCTCCTGGGGATCTTCCCAACCCAGGGATCGAACCCAGGTCTCCCACATTGCAGGCGGATTCTTTACCAGCTGAGCCACAAGGGAAGCCCTGCTTTCCTTGTGGGCATGTCCATATTCACCGGCCAAAATCCAGGTCTGAATTTTGTCATCTTCCTGGTCATCAGAGTCACTTTCCTGTCACACAGCAGTTGCTTGCTGGCTCCGTTTACCAATTTGTTCAGGTTAGGGTCGTTTCCCAGGTGTTTAGATAAAATAACCAACATAATTAGGAAATTCCTGTATTTTCACACAAAAAAGCCTTTTTTCAACCATGCCTTCTCCTGGGTGCTTGGTTGCTGAGGTCAGAATTTTAATGGTGTCCACTGTAAGTAGAGACAGTAATGTTGTAGGTGTTCTGTGCTAGAATCGGAAACAGCACAACGCTACTTTCGTCTTCATCCTCAACACCAGCATTTCATGAAGCTCCAAGTGTGGTGACTCTTATTTTTATTTAAATTTGTATAGAATATAAAAATCCTAGGCATCTAAGTTTCAAACCATCTTAATCCTCTCTTTAACTCTTGTGGCACTGCCTACTTCTCACTTTGGTCAACATAATCCTTTTTCAGAAATGATAAACAAGAAGGGAGCCATTGTAAATTGTAGCAACACGTGAGGGGTTCATCTCATGTTTTCTGCAAGAAGCAGATGTTTATGATCTGTAGTATTGGACCAAGCACAATGACATGTTTAAGTCTTGTCTTGGTCTCTTTCTCTACCATTGGGCAAAATAATAATTCTCTACACGTCTAGTTCTCCAAAAAGCCTATTTTTAATTATTTTAAATGTACTCTGACTTTTATAAAAATCCTCTCTTGGTTTCTTTCAGGACTTGTCCATTTGTCTTAGGGGGGACCCTTGAGAATCACAAGCTTCTGATTTTTATCAGGTTTGAGAATTCACAAGAAAACCAGACAGTAAGAAGTATGGGCTCCTTGTACAATGGAAACTAATACATATTTTTAAGATTTCAATAAAACTCAGAATGTTTTTCCATTGATCCCCTTCAAATTTATTTTAACAAAGTGCATACAGCTTTGTATATTAATTAAAACCTATGCATACTGAGTTAGACTGGAGTCTTGAAAAACCAGCCAGCACCTCGTCTTTCTTTCACACACACACACTGCTCCATGAAAGGACAAGTCTTTGGGAAATTATTAACGCCATTTTCACTCTAAGTAGGGGCTCAGAAAATAAACATACTCAGAACAAAACACAAATGTAAATTGATGGTAATAACAGTTAAATGAAACATTGTAAAGCCAGCATCGTAAATTCTTCAAAGTTTAAAGAACCGTGGAAAACTGAACTCTAATGGAAACTATTAATAGCTCAGATTTCTGTCTTGAATTCATAAATTTTAGGGAATTCATCTACTTGCTGGTATTTCATCCATTCCCTGAAAGTTCACAGCTAATCCACTGAGTTATTATATTTTTTTAAAGATCCATCATTTAAATTTATTTTTTATTAATTAATTTATTTATGGCTGCCTGGGTCTTCATTGCTGCTTGCAGGATTTCTCTAGTTGCAGCAAGTGGGAGTTGCTGTCTAGTTGCAGGGCGTGGGCTTCTCATTGTGGAGCACAGGTTCTAGGCGCATGGGCTTTGGTACTTGTGGCCCATGGGCAGCATGTGGAATCTTCCCGGACTGGGGATCAAACATGCATTGGCAGATGTCTCCTACATTGGCAGGCAGATTCTTAACCACTGGACCAGCAGGAAAGTCCCCTAATTTTTAACCTATCAGAGGGAATCTAAAATTGTCCTGTGGAGATTATAAAACCCTATTTTACCTTCCTCAGGGCTTAAGTTTACCTGGATTATTCCAGGTTATAAAACAATACTATTGAAGATACTCTCTGAAATATGCTTACCTCCCACCAACACACACACACACACACAGACACACACACAGACACACACACACACACACATGAAGGTTATGGACTTAAGAGCACATGTATGCACAGGCACCTGTGGGCACACTCAGCATGCAATAGTTCAGGGGCTGGCAGTGGGCGAATTCAGTTCTTCCCCAAACATATTTTGTGCTCTATGCCTCCTCCTTATACTAGAGCCTATTTGTGACTGCTTTAGTTGAAGTGTTGAAAAGAAGAAGAGCATTTTAGGAGTCTGCCCTAATGACGATTAAGATGGATGCTTAATGAGTACAGTTTCTTAGCTCACTCACTCTGCATCGTGAACTTTCCGCAGCTGTCCTTACTTGGCACTGTTTAAAGTCTGTTTTGCCATATTTGTACTGCTGCTGCTGCTGCTGCTAAGTTGCTTCAGCCCTGTCCTACTCTGTGTGACCCCATAGATGGCAGGCCACCAGGCTCCCCCCGTCCCTGGGATTCTCCAGGCAAGAACATTGGAGTGGGTTGCCATTTCCTTCTCCAACGTATGAACGTGAAAAGGGAAAGTAAAGTCACTCAGTCGTGTCTGACTCTTAGCGACCCCATGGACTGCAGCCTACCAGGTTCCTCGGTCCATGGGGTTTCCCAGGCAAGAGTACCGGAGTGGGGTGCCATTGCCTTCTCCATTATCTGGGCTGCCTCCTTTCAATTTACTGGTGTTCTGTATGCTCCATGATGGTTAATATCCTAGGTTTACTGAGGGTATTTTATCATTTATAGTTCCCAATTATTTTAAGAGTTGTATACCATTACAGTTTCCATTCTACTGTTGAGAAAACTGAAGATTAGAGAGATCACCCTGGCCTCAATCTCAGGTCTGGTGAATAGTTTGAACTTGGGTCTGTTGGCCCCAAGATACATGCATGCTTCTAACCCCTATGCTAGACTGTCTCCAGAGTTCCAAAATCTAGGCTAGACTAAAGGTGGTATCTGCTTCCATCGTACATTTAAATTAAGAAGGAAAGAGAGAGAAGTTTACAGATTCATTAGCTTTCTCTATTAGTTCTTCAGAAAAACCAGAGTAATTTTTCTCACAGAAAACCCTTATTGAAGAAGTTTCCTAAGTCTGAGGCTGAACCTCAGGCTGATAAATAGCAGCCATAGAACAGAAATCTACAGATTAGTGCCCACTAGCAGGTCACCAGAAGCCCAGGTTCCTTAGAGAACTTTCCTCGGAGGGGTTTCCATGTCCGTCTACCTTTAAAGATGGCCGCCTTCCCCCCGCCCCTTCCTGTTGGTCTCTGGTCTTCAGCTTCTCCCAGGGCTCCCTCACTCCTGGTATTCTCTCTCAGCCACGCTGCCGTGACCCTCACTGCTTTTCTGTTCAGCTCACTGAACTGGACGGGTAACACCCTCATATTTTGTTCCTGGGACAGCAAGCTGTTTTGAGTTCTTAGTTTCTCCTTGTTCTCTCAGCAGTCGTCACTGTAGTTCTCATTTTTTTTTTAATGGTCCCTTTCAGTTCTCTAGTCAAGTTCTTTCTCGCACAGAGCAGTCTGAAAGGTAACTGGAGTGTCTCGCCTCACACTGCCTTAACAGCACCCCCTCACGCCGCCCTGCCAACCTCAGTCACCGTTCCTCTCGCCCCCTGGGAGCCAGGCCTGGATGGTAGGGACTGGCCTCCATTCTAGGCCAGCTCTGCTTCTGGGCTTCAGCCCTCAACCTCAGTTTGTATCAACCACTGCCATTAGAACGATGTTTTAAAAGAATTCAAACTTTATTAATACTATTTTAAGTGGGAGCTAAAAATTATTTGGTAGGGGCTTCCCTGGTGGCTCAGTGGTAGAGAACCCACCTGCCAATGCAGGAGATGCAGGTTGAATCCCTGGGTCAAGAGGACTACCCACCCCACCACCCCAGTGAAGGAAATGGCAACATAATCCAATATTCTTTCAAGGCCTACAGTCCATGGGGCCACAAAAGAGTCAGACAAGATTTAGTGACTAAACAACAACAAAAAACTATTTGGTACTATTAATAAATAGAGAACAAAACTTATAATAAAGTAGTACCAATAAGAAATAAAAATTACTTTAAGAACATATTTGATTTTAATTTTATTCCTTTAAAATTTATACTTTATAGTCATAATGATGTAGATATAAATGTATAATTTTAAAATAATGAACTGTGCCTATGTAGATGGATTTGTTTAGTACTTTTCGTATAGATAGGAATAAATAGGCCAAAATAGATGCTAGAAATGGGGTCTTTGAGATGAAGAAGAAATAGCAGGATGCTCTTACACAAAAGTTTATTAGGAACATTTAAAGATTGTTGTACAGTGAGTAAAAATGGATTTTTTTTTGTCTTCTCGCCCATGATTTTGTCTTTAGAATGTCTTCTAATTTCAGTGGCATCTCCATTTCATTTTTCCTCTTTAAATTGGAAACGCCAGCCAGGCCAACTTCGTCTCAACCTTGCAATGCCCTGAAATGAAGAGTCAGACATGACTGGGAGACTGAACAGCAACAAAGGCTAAGCACATTACACCTCTGTTCCACACTTTCCGCTGCCTTCCCAGTTCGACGCCCCCAATGGCCATTAAAGCCGTGCGGATTACATCCCACCACTCTCCCTTCCCGCCTCATCAACTACCGTGCTCACCTTCATGGACTCTGCTGCTCCCTCACTGGCCCCTTGCTCTTCACTCATGGCGGGCAGCTCCTCCCTCAGGCTTTCATCCCTTCAGGATTTCCACATCGTCAATGTGCCATGCCCTCCTCCAGGGGGTTATTTAACTATAGTACAATGTAACTATTATAGTTTTATAATATATGGAAAGGGAGGTTTGGTTCACTCAAGGGCTAGGACTTCTTGGAAGGGATCAATACTATTGTTTTGATGCATCATATTTGAGATGAGAACAAAGGATTTCACCAGAAATAATTTGGGCTTTCAGCAAATACAATATTTAACTTGGGAGACCTATGTATTTTTAAAATTCCAAGAAATATATTTAGAAGAATTCTCTTTCAATATATTTGTTTCTTAGAATATTTATTTTAAAAATGCTCAGATCCTCTCCAAGCCTTTTCTACTCAGAGTCCTTACAGAAGATAAGTTCATGGATGCAGAACTGGAATTCAAAGGAATGATTTTATTGATTTTCTATTGCCCAAGTAAAGGAACTAGAAGGAAAATACCTGAAGCATCATCAGGACACTAGATTTTTGGAAAAAGTAAATTCTAGAGATGCCATGGGATAACCTAGGAAGCAATGTGACTGGGTGAACCCACTGAAGGAAAAAGACATGTTAGGGAAAGCAGTAGAGAAGAGATGCGGTGTTAGGGTAACATCGACTTCAGAAAGCCGTGAGCATTGGGAACAATTTCATTCCTATGGAATAATCTATCTTTTGGAAGGGGAGAGGACTGAGAGGATGATTTTATCAGAAGTAAAGACCACATGCAGAAATACAATCAGAGTTATTACCAGTCTTCACAGAAAATGTTCATTTTTAAGGGAGCTGACAGCACAGATATTCGCTTCTCTTAGGAATCAAGCTAATTCTGGCCTCAAGGTAATGGAGGAAATAAGAACCCATGGGGCCGATGGTGCCTCTAAGTTATTTCCTCTGCTCTGTTCTTACCACATTTTTTATCAGCGAGGAAGGTCTTCAGGACAGAGGTCGTGCCCCAGTTATCATCTCACAGGACATTCCTGAGGTCACACATTTCCAGGACACAACTGAGATACTGCAAACGGGAGCCAAGCAGTTGCTTTCCTTCTGCCTTAAAGAGGTTTCTGCCAAGCACCTCATCTTTCAGCAGCTCTTATAGAACAAGTATGTCAAGTTCTCAATGCCCTGCTGAGTAACAGGCCTCACTTATTTCTGACTTTTCCCAGGTAGAGACACTAGTTATAGGATACACAGTCTCTTTTGATAGTCTTGTTGGGTTGGCTGAAATTCATCTTTTATGATGTCATGCATGTATTAAATTTCAAAAATGGGATCTTGTCTCTATGATTCTTTTTTTTTCACTCTTCCAACTTCCTTTTTTTTCATTTATTTTTATTAGTTGGAGGCTAATTACTTTACAATATTGTAGTGGGTTTTGTCATACATTGACATGAATCAGCCATGGATTTACATGTACTCCCCATCCCGATCCCCCCTCCCACCTCCCTCTCTACCCGATCCTTCTGGGTTTTCCCAGTGCACCAGGTCCGAGCACTTGTCTCGTGCATCCAACCTGGGCTGGTGATCTGTTTCACCCTAGATAATATACATGTTTCGATGCTGATCTCTCAAAACATCCCACCCTCGCCTTCTCCCACAGAGTCCAAAAGTCTGTTCTGTACATCTGTGTCTCTTTTTCTGTTTTGCATATAGGGTTATCATTACCCTATTTCTAAATTCCATATATATGTGTTAGTATACTGTAATGGTCTTTATCTTTCTGGCTTACTTCACTCTGTATAATAGGCTCCAGTTTCATCCATCTCATTAGAACTGATTCAAATGAATTCTTTTTAATGGCTGAGTAATATTCCATGGTGTATATGTTGTCTCTATGATTCTGATGCAAGATGCTTCTACATTCTTTTTTAATCATGAAATATGACTTCTTTTAATGGTCATCAATCAATAATCTTTGTTAGGTTTTTAACTTTGGTATATGGAAAGAGCTCTCTTGTTCATTTGAAGATCCTTGAAATAAAGGGCTATATCTAATGCATCTTTCTTTCCTTACAACGTGGTACTTGCCCATATTAGATGTTCAGTAAAAGCTTCTTAGATAGGTGAATAGCTCAACTGATAGATGAAAGATTGATTTAAAAATTCAGACCTAGTCTCTGTCCCTAAGAACCTTAATATGTAGGTGAGGAAACAATATACAATTTAGTTGAAGCCTTAACATGGGATAATAAATGCCCAGCAGGCGGGACATAGATGATAAGTTCTCATGAACTTCTGAATAGATTTCCTGGTGGAAGTTGGATTTGATCTATGTATTGACAAGTGAGTGGGATTTCAGTAACTGGAGAAGATGTTAGGATCTCCCTCGCTGGGTAGAGATAGGAGTAAAGACCCAGGTATGGAGGTATATCAGATATGTTCTGGGGATAGCAATTAGTTTGTGTGGTACACACAATGAAATCTGTTTAGCAGAGGAAGCAGGCCTAGAATGCCAAAGGAAGAGGTTTCAGTTTTATCCTGTAGACAACATTGAACCTACAGTAATAGAACTAATCCTGTCACCAGATACTTCCAGAATCCAGGGGTGATGTGAGAGACACAAGTTAAGGACAGACATAGAGAGAAGTGCGGTAAGAGTGACGCATGCTCCGATGAATGTGCGAATTCGGGTATAGTGATTGATTCTATGCTGGCTTAGCACGCAAGACAGCTGGCCCAGGCCCTGTCTTCAAGTCGGTGCCCAGAGAGAGCAAAAAAACAATAGGACAATGGCTTCAGGAGGAAGGGCCCCAGACACTCAGCCTCGGGAGCCATCTTCAGGCAATTCATCTCACTTCTAATTGTCCAGTGTTTTCCTATGAGACCAGAAATCCTGCCCGACATGCTGGCCCCTGGACAGCCTCCGGCAGCGCTAATTACCAGTGTTTTCCAAGGTCTCCAAATCTATCCTGAGTCATGTAGAAAAACCTCTAAATTATTTTCAAGGACTTTCAAAACTCACAGGAAAAAGTCATCGAATTCTTTAACACTACACATGTCTCTCCTTCGATCAAAACATATACAAAATAACCGAGATTTCTTTATACTTCAGTGACTGAAAGCCACATGCAGAAATTTTTGCTTCATTTTTACCCCTTTTTAGGGAGTAGCAAAAACCAATAGCAAATTTAGTTTTTGGCTGTGTAGAGAATTATCACAATGTTAAAATATATTTTTCAAATATGGTTTATAAAGGCCCATGCTTTTTCCTAAATCTACACCGACGGTTTTTCAACCTCCAAGTCAGAAGAGACTACTTAAGTTTGGCTGGGTTTGCAGAGGAAGCACCTTGCCCTTCCTAGAAATGTAGCTTGTTTTAAAAATGAACTTCAAGAAAACAAATCGATTCAGAATTTTAATGTGGGGGTGGGGAGCTTGGCTTCAGCTAAGAGAACTTGATATCTTCCCTGTGGAGTTTTTTGGTCTCACAGCTTCATGGAGTAAGAGGGAGTCGTGCATTTGGATAGCAGCCATTCTAGAAAAATCTAATCAGAATAGGATTTGGTGTTAATGACTTTGGTAGTTTAGAGAAATGGAAACTGAGGCTGAAGGAGGTGAGGCGGTTTTTGTATTTCTGGAGATGTTTGGTACTCATAAGGATGCCTGAAGTTAGGGTCCTCATCCTCACCAGGTAGTTCGGGAGAAATAGCTCCCCTGAACATGCTAACCAGAGTCCCACACCCAGGCCCATACAGGCAACCCCTGTTTGGCCTTGACCTTGTCTAAGCATCAGAGTTATATCGGCATTATCTACCAGCAGGTGGTCCTACCTGACTTTCTTCTTAGCTTGTCAGCATTTCCCCTGCCTGAACCTCAGCTCCCTGTCCTCCGGATAACCTGTGACTGATCACCTTGGATCCCTGCCTTTCTTTCCTGCTCTGACCTCTCGAAAGTGCTGTAGGCCTTTGACTTTGACCACCTGAGTTCCCACACCTGGCTCCTGCTGGCATTAAGCCAGGAGGACATTCCCACCCAGGTGTCCCACTCTCCAGTCCCGACCTTGACTCTGAATTCCTTGCTTCACGGCCATTCTCAGACCCCACACTCCAGTAAGACCTCATTACGGAGGTCTGTGGAGTCACTTCCTTGGGAAGTTTTCATAAGAAAGGCTGAATAAACTTGCTTAGATAGTGCGCGTCTAGCCTTGGCCTCAGAGGCGTCCTTGTAATTCTGTGACCCTCACCAACATTGTTGCTGCAAACCACAGGGGCCACGCTGGAAAGAAAGAATTTCTGTGGGTAACAAAAATTTCTGATGATCTCCCCTCAGGTTCAATTTCAGGTCTCCCTCACAGGAGATGTGTCATGTTTGTGTAAATGTAAGTCTTAGAAATACGAAAAGGAATGTAGAATTACAGCGATGTAGACTAAAGCAAGAACCACAAAAATGAAGGACTTCTATTTCTCCTCTAACCACTAAATGTTTCTAGTAAGCAATCTAAATTGGCAGCCCTTATCATTTATTTCACCTTTAGAGAGATTTCTGGAACTGTAAATTGTGCTCGCATGCTGAGTTGCCTCAGTTGTGCCCGACTCGTTGTGACCCTGTGGACCGTAGCCCACTAGGCTCCTCTCTGCCCATGGGATTCTCCCTGCAAGAATCCTGGAGTGGGTTACCATTTCCTCCTCCAGGGGACCCTCCCGACTCAGGAGTCGAACCTGAATCTCTTATGTCTCCTGCATGGCAGGCGGGTTCTTTACCACTGGCGCCACCTGGGAAGCCCTTGTTCAAGGGGTTGGAAACAAGTCAGGCTTTTTTGAATGAAGCCTCCCCTCACACATCTGTGTGCAGATCGTGGTGAAGACTTCTACAGACTGACCTTGGGGCCCAGAAAGGTGTAAGGTCAGAGCATGTCTTGGAAACAGAAAACAAGGTGAATTGATGACAGACATCGAAGAGTCTGGGAGAGACAAGCCCTGGTCAGACTGCTCCCTGTCAAGCCCTGTGGGACTTGCAGGACCCCCAGAGTTGAGGTGAGGCAGGTAATGGGATTAGGCTGAAGGAAGCCCCTTTTCCCCCAGTGTGTTGGTTTAGCACACAGGCTGCCGTCTTTTCTGTTAGACATTTTCCATTGTGCCTAGAGAGGGGGAGGGGGGTATTGGTCCCACAAAGAAGGACCCCGAGGCTCAGCCCAGGAGCCACCTCCAGGCAATCCATCTTACTTCCTACTGTCCACTCTTTTCCCACGAGAGCTGACTTGCTACTCGACACCCTGGCCCCCGGACAGCCTACGCTGGGCATTTCCTGCAGCAGCACTGATTCCTGGTGTCTTTACAGGAATCCTGACCCAGAAATGCACCTCAATAGGTAAGAAGTTAAAAAAACACAAACAAACAGGGGAACCAAACGGAGAGATAAAACATTCTTGGGCTCTGAGGAACTCAGAAGCCTGAGGTTGGAGCCCAGTTCACACGTTGGTCAGCCAGTTCTGCTCAGGCTGATAAGTCATTTTGAGAAAAACAAATGAATTCATATCTGATAAACCAGCACATTGATAATACCGAATTCCTTTCGCCTTTCTAAGACGCTGTCTGGCAGGGGGATGGGCAAGTCCTTGCTCTGCCAGGGCTGAGGGAGGTGAGCTTTACTGTAGGTGCGCACAATGGACTATTTCTCGGTTTAGCCAGTCCTACCGGGATTGGACTGGGTAGCTCCCGCTTCCCCCCCAAATAATTTAGACGTGTCCCCATACCTGCTGTGAGAAGGGCAGCTGATAAAATCTGTTTTGAGAAGGTCCATTGTTCCAATCACAAATAAGAACAGCTGAGTGGATCCCAGGAGAGTTTTTATGATTTTTTTTGAAAATGTTTTTGAGGGGATAGTTCCTGGCTGTCCCACCTAAACGGTACTGCCCACACACACATACGTCGACACAAATGTGAAAGAGATTCTCCTCAGAGTCATTCTCAGATACCACACAACCCAGTGACTCCAGAGAAAAACAGGTTGAATACGTTAGAAACCCGGGCTGGATCTGAATTGCTAGCTTTCTAGATTTATAGGGTGACTCCTGAATTCTGCATTCAGACTTGGCATGCCTTATATTTGATAATTATTCTTTTTTTTTAATCTTTACACACTCTATTTTCTTGTTTTATTGGGTTTTTTGCTTGCCATAGCTCCAAGCCATTTCTCCTGCCCTTCTGCACTTAACTTGTATTATTGCATCATTTCTTTATTGTCAGGTCAAATTACACTTTTATTCTATTCTTCTCGATGTTAAATGGCAGAGCAAAGATGCTTGAGTAATCTAGTGGCTATAAGCATGGCTTATATTAATACAAAGTGGAAAAGCAGCCCAGAAGAGCAATTTCTGATTCTTTCTGAGCAAGTTGAGGATCTTTTTATGCAAAAGATGATATTTAAGTTGGATTTTGAAGGACAAGTAGGAAATAAGCAGGTGACTATTTCCAAATATAGGACTTCCCTGATGGCTCAGAGGTAAAGAATCTGCCTGCCAAGAAGGAGATGAGAGTTCAATCCCTGGGTCAGGAAGATCCCCTGGAGTAGGAAATGGCAGCCCACTCCAGTATTCTTGCCTGGGAAATCCCGCGGACAGAGAAGCCTGACGGGCTATAGTTCATGGTGTCCCAAGAGTCAGACACGACTCAGAGGCTAAGCCACCACCACCATTTCCAAATACATATGGCACAGTACTGGCCTGCTTAAATATTCATTCATTCATTCGCAGAAAAACCTGCTTGAGCACTGGGAATATGATTAATAAGATGGACCTGGTTGTGTTCATCGAACAAGGTGATGTAGTTGTTTAAGAACTATAGACAAGTAAAAAAATTATAATCTGACTGATGCGGAAGCTGAAGCTCCAATACTTTGACCACCTGATGCAAAGAACTGACTCATTGGAAAAGACCCTGATTCTGGGAAAGATTTAGGGCAGGAGGAGAAGGGGACGACAGAGGATGAGATAGTTGGATGGCATCACTGACTCGACGGACATGAGTTTGAGCAAGCTGCAGGAGCTGGCGATGGACAGGAAGGCCTGGCGTGCTTCAGTCCATGGGGTCGCAAAGAGTTGGACACGACTGAGCGACTGAACTGACTAAATCTGGCAAAAAGAAGAGGGACAGTGTACTTTAGCAGCACATTCCCTCAATGGTTCAGCGGATAAAGATAAATCCACCTGCAATGCAGGAGAAACAGGAGATGCAAGTTCAATCCCTATGTCAGGAAGATTCCCCGAGGAGGAAACTGCAACACCCTCCAGTATTCCTACCTGGAAAATCCCATGGGCAGAGGAGCCTGGCAGGCTACAGTCCACAGGGTCACAGAGAGTCAGACACGACTGAGCGGCTACGCACAGCACACAACTCAAGTAGAAAGATGAGGAAAATTAGGCCCCCACTTCCATTCTGCCTCCACTTTGGCCCTTCCTCAGCGAAGGGAAGAGTAAGTCTTCTCTTGTTATTTTTTCCACAGCAACAAAGCAAACTGTTTCTTGGAGTCCCTTAGGAGAATTATCAGATATATTAATAGTTTTGATCAAAAGATTCCACATTAAATCTAAATGCACCTTCCGGTTTTGCTCCCGTAAATCCAAATTAAGAGATCTTCCTTAGAGTATGGATTAGATGTTGTTTTCCATCAAGTACGGACCTCGGTGTGTAACTGTCTGTACTTCTCATTTGATGCTCCTGGGTCTCAGACAGTTCTGAGGTCCCAGAGAGCATCCTCCTCATCCACACTGGGATGTAGATGGTACCCCTTTCTCACCTGCAGCCACTGCACCTGAGTCTATGGGGCAGATGCCTCTGGGCCTCCCAGTTTCTCTTAGTTCCAAATAAGAAGTGTCAACTAAGTGACCAACAAGGCCCTTTTCAACCATCTTACATTCAGAATTTCCTTTTTTTTGTTCACTTGCTAGACGAGTCTTTGAGATCAATAGTGCTTTTGTATCATTAGAGGGCAGACTTCCCTTGGAGTAGAAAGTGAAGGAGAGTCTTGAGAAATTAAAATATTTGATATGATGCGTTGGTTCTTCTCTTGGAGGGTGAGCATCAGAGAAGGAGGGAATGGAGGGCAGAAGAGACAATGAAAGAATCAGTCACTCAGCCTAGAGCAAATGTTCACTATTAATTGAATGTTTAGTGTGTAGGGAGATGTGTCAAACTACAGGTCCCACTGGTAGGTCATGAATAAGTTTATTACATGACAAATAGCAGAAAAAAAATAAAACAAAATAGAAAACATTGTGTATTTTGTGTAATAAGAAGACATATCTATTCGTGAAATTTTGCTTTCTATATGTATGGGTAGGGATATGTACTGAATCACAATATGAAATTTATTCCTAGTTGTACATAAAGCTTGAACATTTTGAGAAATATTGACCTAAGGGATCAAATGTTACCTTAAGGGTTAAGTGTTTTTAATATTATACACTGACATGAAAATTATTTTCATACTTATTTAATGTGAAAATTTTATTTAATATAAAATAAATGTAATGTCTGACTGAAGCACAGTAAGACTCATGCAGATAAACCAGAATAATAAGTATTACAGAACGATTAGGAAATAATCCGTTTCATTCATGGATGCCAATATCTTTTGCCTTGAAATTGGCAGCACTTTCCTCTCTTATAAATCCTTTTTCTTCTCTATTGAAATCCTTCGCAAACTGATTATTGACTTTGAAGTCAGACCTGCATCCGGATCCAAAATCCCCCATTCCCTACATGTAGGACTTTGGGAAAATTCTTCAGCATCCTTCTGCCCAGTTGCCTTGTCTTTAAAATTAGGGCAGTTGGGCTTTGCACATAGAGTTGTTTTCACCATATCAGCTAATGTTGGAAAGTAATTAGCCCAGGCTCTAGGACGTAGTGAGCTCGCAATAAATGATAGCTCTCATGGTTAAAGACAATTAAACAGTATTCCCTTCTTCTTAATTTGGGAAGCTGAAGTCCAGAATCAGCCAAGTGATGGGTGACAAGCCAGCCTCCAGCTCCACCTCTTGGCAGGTGGCATCTTTGTCCTTAGGACCTACGTATTTGGTGAGAATAATAAGTTAGCACAGATAGCAAAGAATAAAATTTGATCTCAACTCACATTCACCTCCTTCTGACTTCTACTCCAATCTGGCTAAGAGGCTGTACCATTTCTGGGCTGTTTTCCAGTTGAAAAACTGAAGAACGTGGTGTCTCTGTGTAGGGTGAGTAAGTTGGCTGCCCCCTTGGGACAGCTCACTGGCTTGAACGGGATTTCTCTTCCCACCTCTGCTTCAGGTCATTATCCTGTAGCATAAAGTGTGTGTACAAGCAGAAGCTTTCAGAGTGTCCCATAATAGAGGAATTCCATACAGGTCACACAGCTGTTTTTTAATAAGGCTCCAAAATCTGGTTATTTCTCAGTATCACCAATTGGAGGTGATAAAATTCATGTGATGCTCATGAAACATGAAACATCTTTTATCCCCCTGAAGGTCATCGTGTGCCCTCTCTTATGGTCAACAATCTTAGGGGACCCCAACTTGGAGCTTTCCCAGAGACCAAGTCCACAGTTCATAGTTTCCACGAGTTAGTGAAGAGATTGATGGTTTGTCTAAAACATATGACAGAATTTTGTACTTTTTGAGTTGTAAGACATTACAGAGATCATTTAGAACAAATCCTTCGTTTTGCAGGTAAAGGATATTAGACTATTTGCTCAGTTTTGTCACCTGTTTAATGTGTGGCTCAGAACCTGAACTCAGACATCCTGTCTCCAGGCCGGGTACATTTCCCACTGCCTTCTAGATTCCCAACAATGGGTCTGAAGCAAAGGCAGTCCTTCCATAGTTCAAGGTCATGGTACGACTATTTGGAGTCGCCTTCACAAAGCAGGCTGGCAAGTTCTCCCTCAGCCCAGCCATAGGACAGACTTTCCAAGGGAGCCCGGAAACTGGGCTTTCTGCCACTCGACATCCCTTATTTCTCTCTAAAGTACAGAAAAGGACTGGTTCCTTTTCTGAAGGCATTTGACTACAGGTTTCAAAAGTTAGTGAATATTCATGACTTTTAACTCAGTGATCCCAGGTTGTAGAAATTAATCGTGAAGAAAAACTGGATAAGGGCAAAAAATTTAGCTGCAATGATGGCACGGCGTTGTTTTTATAACAACACGATCCTGGACCTGGGGTACTGTTTAAATAAATGGCAGTATATTTATATACATAAATATTTTTCTAAAATAAATATGCTTGTTTTAGAATGATTAAAATGGTGTTTTAGGAAGAAAGAGAAAAAAACGATAAACCTAGAAAATGTTCTTGATACACTGCTCAGGAAAACTATACAGAATGATTCTAAGTTTGTAATAAAAATCTACATTTATACCTATATTTGCTTAAAATGAAGACAGATTTAATATTCCAATATATCAAAGGTGGGTGGCAAAACGACTGAGCCATTGATGTGTGTATATATATATATATTTTTTTTTGACCACACCACAAAGCATGCAGGATCTTAGTTCCCCAACCAGGCATCAAACCCACACCCTCTGCAGGGGGTGCACAGTCTTAACCACTGGACTGCTGGGGAAGTCCTTGGGCTGCTGGTACTTTTGTCTTTGGATTTTACTCTACTTTTGAACAATTTGAAAAGGGACGTACATTGCTTTTGTCATGAGACAAAAGTACTATTTAAAGTCTGATTTCTTTCCTCACTGTGCTTCTGAAGTAGTCCCCAAAAGCTGAAGATATAGGATGGCACTCTAGACCTTACAAGGGGGGTGCAATGGTGAGAACAGAGAGCACCATAGTCTGAAGAGTTGTTACATGTAGCGCTTCCAGTCCTTTGGGTTTATTGTAAACTTCATCAAGCACAAGATTTTTTTTTTTTAATGTTTTCTTCTAGACTACCTGAAGGCAATAAGTCTCAAACATTCTTAAAATGAAAGCCCAGTTAAACAGGGAAAATCTCCATGACTTACCCTCTCCACTTTCCACCGGTTGTAGCAATTTAGAGAGAAACAAAAGGAAGCACATGGCAGTATAAGAATTGCTGGCAGGATGTAAGAAGTACTTACTGCATGTGAACATCACATGGACTTACATGCATGACTGAAAGTTATAAAGCATGTCAAGTAAACCTAAACTAACCCAGTGTTATTACTTTTATCTTGTTAGTAAGTTGCCCGTGACTTCGAGCAAATGCACAGAAGGCCCATCACCCCTGGAGGTGATGCCCTTCAAGTAGAGTTTGGGGCTTACATTTGCTCTCGCACATGGGTGTGGGAGTCATATTTGAACCAGAACACATATGTATCTTAGTTTAGTAACTAGGAAATTATAGCACAAAAATAAACCTCGTGCCAAAATGCATCACTCCACATTACAGGGTTAATCAAATAAATTACATCAAGCTAGGATAATAATATCACTGGACCAAGAGTAATTTATCACTGAAGAGCAAGATTGATAGGCATTAGAAACTCCAACCAACCAAAACAAAAACGATGAGGCACTGTTGTGAAAGTCACCTTCTCAGAAAGGGCGGAATTTCAGCTAGCAGCATGCCTGCCTGTGTCACAGGGCCTGGGCAGTACTGCCATGAGGCTCTATTTTTTGTGTGAGTGTGGAGTGTGAGGTCAGCATTTTCAGTAAAATCCAGTCATAGGCTATTCTCGGATTATGATTGTGAAGTTTGTATAACTTTTGACCATTAACTTAGCAGATTGGCTCTATGCAAAATGGAAATCCATGGCCTTGTACTGCCGCCCGTTTGTAGCCTGCTTGTAAGAATTCAGGGAAGGCCTCATTTAGAATCGGGGCTTCCCTGGTGGCTCTGCGGTAAAGACTCCGTCTACAATCCAGAAGCCATAGGAGATGCAAATTCAACCCCTGGGTCGGAAATGGCAACCACTCCAATATTCTTGCCTGAGAAATCTCACGGAGAGAGAAACCTGACCCGTTACCATCCATCGGCTCGCAGAAGAGTCGGACATGACTTAGCGACTAAACAACAAAAAATAACATTTAGAATCAGCATTCTGTCTGAGGGCCACCCATGTCCCAGGTTAACTCTTTTGATCACTCTGGGTTTAGGGGATTCTTTTAAAAAAAAATGTTTTTTTTTTTAATGTAGACCATATTTTTTAAAGTCTTCATTCAATTTGTTACAATATTACTTCTGTTTTATGTTTTGGCTTTTTGGCCAAAAAAACATGGGATGTGGAATCTTGGTTCCCTGACCAGGGATCAAACTGGTACCACCTGCATTAGAAGGCAAAGTCTTAACCATTGGACCACCAGGGAAATCTCTAGGGAAGCCTTAATATAAACTGAGGAAATGAATAAGAATCTGGTTAACTGGTTTACCCAGGGCCTCTGCCGGGACCAGAGGGTGGATCAAGAGCTTCTGGAATATCCAAAAATCTAGAAAGTTTTTCTCCTTTTTTCTTTTCTTCTTCTTCCTTTTTTTTTTTCCCTCTTTCCTGTGTTTCTATCGCCCTCTTCCTGCTCAAGGAAGAGTAGTAACAGAAATAGAAGACAGGTTATGGAGACTATTCCATGCCAATGTTTTAATTTTGTTTTTTCTTCCTGGTGATTTTTCATTTTCTTGGTTTCTTAACAGCCATCTCTCATCTCTGAGAAATTAATTTCCTTTTTCAGCTGCTCTGCATCTGTAAGCCAAAGAAGTAAAGGGGGAGTTTTCAAAACAAAGGGAAGATGTTGGAATCTTTCTAATAGCCTCTATCTTCAGGGAATTAGTGATTGTGAGAAAATTCCTAACTAAGCCCAAAAAGAAAAACCTAGGAATCCTAACCAGTAAACAGGCACAGTGATGCCTGGGCCTTCAGAATGTTTGAGAATTAGCTGTGATTTATGCGGTGGGGTGGAGGGTATTAATTCCAACATCTGAAAGAGCTTTGCATGGCCCCCTCCCCTTAAAAATGGTTTGGCTTGTCAGATGTCATCTGGCCCTGACAGTTCAGATGGCTCCCTCCAGGGACAGAGGACAGTGGAATGGTAGGAGCGGTCTGGCAGCCTCAGGATCTTATAGGCGCTGAGACTGCAATAGGCTGAGGCTCTAGCTGTGTGGCTGGACCAGGCCCTAAAGCTAAATAGGGTACCAGACTTGAGGACGCCCCTGGTCACTCCTGCCTATGCAGGGGCCCCGCAATTTTTGAGGCCATCTGGTTAGCATGAGTCAGGCCTTGGCACCCTTGGACATCGGTGAGGTTTGTCTTCTGGCTCTTGCCTTCCGGCTGTCTTATCTACAACCTTCTGAGCTTCTTAAGTCTTCTTAAATCTTTGTATCCAAACTAGCTTTGGGCTTCTCAGATGGAGCTGGTGGTAAAGAACCCGCCCACCAAAGCAGGAGAGGCAAGAGATATGGGTTCAATCCCTGGGTTGGAGAGATCCCTGGAGGATGGCGTGGCTACCCACTCCAGTCTCCTTGCCGAGAGAATCCCATGGACAGAGGAGCCTTGCGGACTACAGTTCATGGGGTCGCAGAGTTGGACATGACTGAAGCAATTTAGCCCGGAAGCTTGCTTTAGAAAGTGTGCCGATCACTGCCTGACATTTGAGTCTAGACTGAGGCTGACCACTACCTTTCTGAATGGAATTGTCACTTTCATGCTTCCCTCAACTGATACAGAGAAGGTTGTGTCTCCTGGCAGAGAGAGTGCAGTACTTTGGGGACTTGGGCGGGGGGCGGGGGGCGGGTGAATTTTCCAGATTCTCTGAAATCACAGGGCTGCTCCTTCCTCAGATAAGACCCACTGCAGGGGCAATGGTTGAAAGGTGTGAATTTAAGCCGAAAACCATCTATGGCTACTGCCAACTGTCTGCCGGAGGACTTCCAACAAAGAATTCTGATTTTTTTATTCCCCAGGGAAGAAGTTAAGCCAATGCAGAAGTGCCTCTGCCATGTCTTATATTCTCCTGGCTATAAGAAAGTCCTTGGGCAAGTGCCCTAAAAAAGCCACACCTCAGTTTTCCTCATCTATAAAATGGGTGTAATAAAAATGGTACCATCTTTCAGGAGAGTTCCAGGTAAAAGTACTGTACAAAGACATTTAGAAGAGTGCTTGACACATGGAAATCACTCTTGAGCCCCCTCAACTGCTCCTCTTTGAGGCCTGAGGAGCAAAGGATTGGGGCTGAACTTTGGATACTGTCCATAGGTAAGGCTTCTGGTTTTGTCTGTTTATTTATAAATTGAAATGATTACAGTGAAGCACAATGAAGTAATAGCAGGCCATCTTTTCTCACTTCAGGCATTTAGGGACCCCAGGACAAGGGCTTACCTCTAGGAGACCTCCTAGGTCTTACGTGGGTGTCTTGGTTCAGAAGAGAAAGCGTGAACCCAATGCACTTCCTTCCTTCGGCTGCTCTTCTAACATAGTTATTTAACGTCTGGCTTAGTTCACCATGTGCCCTACCTATTAATTTGGGTTTGTGTCCCATGTCGACCAGTGACCCAAGCCAAGAACCAAATTCTCTCTTAGAACACAAAGTGTGTGTGTGTGTGTGTGTGTGTGTGTGTGCTCAGCTGTGTCTGACTTTTTGCAACCCCATGGACTATAGCCTGCCAGGCTCCTCTGTTCATAGGATTATCTCCACAAGAATACTGAAGTGGATTGCCGTGCCCTCCTCCAGGGGAGCTTCCTGACCCCAAGATTGAAACCATGTCTCTTGTGTCTCCTGCGAAGGCAGGCAGATTCTTTATCCTGAGTCACCAGCGAAGGAAACCCCCAGCATGCAATACTAAAAACAAAAAAAGAAAGAAAAAGAAAGAGAAAAGGAATGAGAAACCTTGAGGATATAATCAATCAGCTAATATAAAGTTAATCCGCAAAATCCTACAAAGGTAACATACATTTCAGTCACAGCTCCATTGGCTGAGGGGTGTCTTAGTCCAGATCACACGTTAATATTACAACTATGTGTTTATGCATCTGTTTTTCCTGCTAGACTCAGTTCCTGGTCATTTCTGGAGTGTGCTGTGTGGCCCCAAAGTCAACGTGGGAACTTCTAGGTATAGTTCATCCTCTTAGCCCATTACCTCACCTCTGGTCACTGGGACTAGTCAGGGATGAGATGATGGTTTAATTCTAGGAATGCACACAGCATTAGGAGAGGCAGGATCACATGGCATCCCAGAAAGAGGCCAGGAATGGTGGTGCCTTCTGGAGCTCAGGACAGCACGGGCCATCCATGGATGTGCACTTGATGTGGATCTCCACTTGATGTCTGACATTGAAGCTCCCATTTTCCTGTCTGTCTCTGTCTTACTCAGGGTGCTCTAACAGAATACCATAGACTGAGTGACTTTTAAGCAACAGGATTTATTTCTCATAGTCCTAGAGGTTGGGAGGTCCAAGATCAAGGTGTTGGCAGATCCTGGTCTCAGAAGAGTCTGATTCCTGGCTGCTGACTGCCCACTCCTTGTTGCATCCTCACATAGTGGAAAGAATGCTAGCCAGCCCTGTGGCCTCTTCTTAGAAGGGTATTAGTCCCATTCATGGGGGCTCCATCCTCATGATCTAATTACCCCAAAGATCCTACCTCCAAATAGTAATACCATCACAATGGGATTAGGCTTTCGACACATTAATTTTGTTGTTCAGTCCCTGAGTCATGTCCAACTCTTTGCAATCCTGTGGACTGCAACACGCCAGGCTTCCCTGTCCTTCACTATTTCCCGGAGTTTGCTCAAACTCATATGCATTGAGTTGGTGACGTCATCCAACCATCTCAACCTCTGTCACCTTCTTCTCCTCCTGCCCTCAATCTTTCCCAGGATCAGGGTCTTTTCCAATGAACATTCATTTTGGGAGAGACACAAACATTTGATCTGTTGCAGTGTCTCTTTGAGACATCAACTTCCAGTGCTACCAACATCTTTCCACACCCCCTTCCTCCACTCACAGTAGCCAAGTAGGACAGGCGAGGGGCTGTGGAGGGAGAAGGGCTGTCGTGTCTACTCCTAACATCTTGGCGGCACCCCTGAGCATTGCGGGAGCCCTGGGACTCTCTTAGTTCTCACTTGCACCTGAAGAAGATGGAAGTAAATCAACAAACCACTTCCCGACAGGGCCCCAAAGGGACTGTGTCCCATGTGCTTGCTAAATAGCATTAGACGCAGAATTTGCAACACGGTTGTTTTGATTCTCACCCTTGTGACAAGCCATCAGTAGATGTGGCAACGCCTGGGATGTGGAAAGTCACGTTTCTAAAAGGAACCGGCCGATATTCCAAATTCTGTGGCTCTGTCCTACTCTAGCTGTGGCTGCACTCATCTTTCTCATCCACAGTAAATCTCTAAGCCGCCGCACACTGTCCTTGGTGAGAGAAGGACAGAAATGTACACCCCACAGGAAAGGAAACCTCCTAAGGCACAAACCCGAGCTGCCCAGAGTTACCTGGATGGAACACGGTGCTTTTGCTGTTTTATTTCATCTCAGTCCTTGTGATTCAGAGTCAGATGAGGAGAGAAGAAAGCAACAAGCCGTCCACGAGGAAGGAGACCCAAGAGAAAGGAGAGAAGTCATGATCGGGATGGTAAGCAGCTGATACACTACCATATATAAAATCGAGAACTAACAGGAAGTTACCGCATGCCGCAGGGAGCTCAGCCTGGTGCTCTGTGAGTGACCTAGAGGGCTGGGGTGCAGGGGTGGGAGGCAGGCGCAGGAGAGAGGGGATATGTGCACACACAGAGCGATTTCACTTTGTTGCACAGCAGAAATCGTAAAGCAAGAAAAAAAAATCATATACAATTAATGTTAAAAAATAAATGAACAAAAATGAGGGCTAAGATATGCAATACTGTTTTTCCTTGCATGAACTCATATGCATTTATACATTTTTTCAGCAAATGGTTGCGGGTCTGTGTGCCAGGCTTTCTTTTAAGTGCTTGGTACCCTTAAGATATATTAGGCCTTGAACTTCTCAAATGATGGTTTCGTAATTCATTGTCAGCTCTTAGCAGTTTGTCTCAGAGAAGGCAATGGCAACCCACTCCAGTACTCTTCCCTGGAAAATCCCAGGGACGGAGGAGCCTGGTAGGCTGCAGTCCATGGGCTCTCGAAGAGTCAGACACGACTGAGCGACTTCACCTTCACTTTTCACTTTCGTGCATTGGAGAAGGAAATGGCAACCCAACTCCAGTGTTCTTGCCTGGAGAATCCCAGGGGTGGGGGAGCCTGGTGGGCTGCCGTCTATGGGGTCACACAGTCGGACACGGCTGAAGCAACTTAGCAGCAGCAGACGCAAGTTAAAAAAAAAAAAATTACTGTATCTCCTGTTAGAACCTCTGTTCCCTTTGTCCTTAATCCTGTGTCCACAGGCATGGAGAACAGCCATCAGAACAGGAAATCATCCTTAAGTGCAGCACAACCTGGCTGCCTACCTGTCTCTCCTGCGAGAGAATCCCAGTGAGAATCCAGCATCTCAGCACTTGCCCCATGACACTGAAGTCGGCTCTTTCTGAGGGAAACACATTAGTCCACGCAGGCATGAGATCAACTTATTAATCTTTTTATTTCAGGGCCCAGCCCCTTAGCGTGCTTAAGGGATATTAGTTGAAAACAGCTGAAGAATTTCCTCTGATAAAACACAGTAAAAACAAATAATTTTGCTACTTGCCCAATTGATTAAAAAAAAAAATCCTTAAATTGGTAGCCAGGTGTGACTTGCTTTCTATTCCTGTGACCACTGAGAGTAAGTGACGATCTTGGTAACAATGCAGCAGGAAAGATTGACTTTCATGCAACGCCTATGTAGACAATACTGGCAATGAGGTACCGTACCGAAGGGCATGATTATTGTTGTGCCTGAGCCTGTCCTTCGCTTGGTAGGATGAGATTTGAAGCCAGCTGACCAGTCAGAATGACCTGAGAACCCCCAGGGTGTCACACGAGAAGCCTTGAGAGCATCGTGTTATAAACCGGTGGCGAGGGGATCCAGTCTCTGACAGCATTAGGACAACACGGGAAGAGGGGTCTTGAAGCATGAGCAGCACACAGATACCACAACCAAAACTCCTCCCAGTTTGAGAGATTTTCCTTTTTACCCTCCTCAGGCTCCGCTCTTCCTCCTTCAGCTTTCCTGACAAGCTGTCATAAAAATAGTTACGGTTGGAGCAAGATTCCTGTAAGCAAATTGTTAGCCAAGACAATAATACCAATGAAAAAAAGCCTTTCGGGCTGAATCATTGTCCTCAATGCAGCACATTTAAAATGGATCTTATTTCAAGTGATTTAAGACGCAGAGAGGAAGTAAGGTGGGTGCCCGCTAGATAGCATCTTTATCACTGATCCCGCCCACCCCGCCCAGTTTCATCCTGACCCTGGTACCTCCCCATCGCCTTCCTGCTGGGGACCCTCCCATTGTGCATTACTGTATTCTTCTTCTTTTTGTTATTTGGCAACCTCTGTTCTGCTCAGAAGGGCATGCAAAATGACTGCTTGTGGAACTGCTCTCCATTGTTACGGAGACAATAAAAGGATGTCTGATAAGCATCTTACGACAGATTTTTCTCCAGCTGAAGCATGTTGGCAGCACAATTTTCCAGATTTGCATTCTACCTGTGGCTCCACAGAGCTCCTCAAGACTCCTTGCCAAGAGTGAACATTGTCCGTTCATTTCTGGAGGCCACACGCACTTAGTGGCGATACTGTCTTAGAGCTGGCTAATTCTCACACGACTGACTGGTGGCCATAAATCTCTGGTTGCTCAGAAAGACTTTTGAACTATCTCAGTGTTTAAGGGAAATCTATTTGACTGAGAATCACGTGAACAAGTACAATGTTGTCTGTGATTCAAGAAAGGGTGGATTTAAATAAAGGTGTTAGAAATTCAAATTCTTTTCTGCTTTTTTAAGTGATTTTTTTGATGTGAATCTTTTGTTTTTTTAATTGAATTTGCTACAATATTGCTTCTGTTTTATGCTTTGGTTTCTTGGCCACGAGGCATGTGGCATTCTAGCTCCCAGACCAAGGATTGAACCTATACACACTTCATTAGAAGGTGAAGTCTTAAATCACCGGACCTCCAGGGAAGTCCATCAAATTCTTTTCTAAGTGAAAGTGATAGTTGTTCAGCTGTGTCCGACTCTTTGCGATCCCATGGACTATATAGTCCATGGAATTCTCCAGGCCAGAATACTGGAGTGGGTAGCCTTTCCCTTCTCCAGGGGATTGTCCCAACCCAGGATCGAACCCAGGTCTCCCGCATTGCAGGCAGATTCTTTACCAGCTGGGCCACAAGGGAAGCCTCATTCTTTTCTAAAAGTTTGGTTAAAAATGATACTTTGCTTTATGAAATCTTAGAAATGTTTCAGACTCTGGTGTCATAGCTTTTTTTCTTTCACTGGAGATTTTCAAGAGACTCAATGACCATTTTTAAAAACATTCTTGAGGGGTATGTTTATGTGGGTTGGAAACTACACTATATGGCTTTTAAATGCCAACTCTAAGATCAATTTTTCTATTACTTCTTTAAATAAAAGCAACTCCTATTTATTTAACATATAATTAAATTAAATTAATTTCAAGTTACATGTCCATCTGTAGGAATGCTTATTGGCTGAAGCAAAACTCTTCTTTTGGACCCTCTACTCAACTGTACTAATTAAGTGTGTATAATGACTTCCCTGGAAGTCCAGTGTTAAGACTCCATCTTCCGATGCAGAAAGTGCAGGTTCGATCCCTGGTAAGGAAGTTAAGATCCCACATGCCTCATGGCCAAAAAGCCAAAACACGAAGCAGAAACAATGTTGTAATAAATTCAATAAAGACTTTAAAAAAGGTCCACATAAAAAAAAATCTTACCAAAAAACCCCATAACTTTATTTTATGTGCGTACAATGTATCAAGTACCATACTAAGCATTTTATTATAGCAGGAAACTAAAGGCATCTCCGATACTGTCAATGAATTGAAATATTATTGACGAAACAAGTCACAGGAAGACAGAAAATTAATTTTCAAATACCAAATTGCTGCCCAAAACTCTTTGCTGGAAATGCGGGGCTTAAGGTCTAGCAGAGAACACCCCAGGATGTGAGGTTGAAGAAAGCTTTCATTACGTAAGTGGGGTTTGAACTGTCCTATTGAAGAAATTTTTGACCTATGTGTTTTCACTGCTTCCATTTAATTATATATTTGTGGTTAATCAAAAATCAGCTTGGAATAGTAAGTCCTTTATTGTTTCCTATGTCTCTCAGAAGGTCACAAAAGTAGATAAAAACATAGAAGACAATCCAGAAGTAGATTTACAGAACAGCTAGACTTCAGAAAAATAAACTTGATGGGGAAAGGACAGACTTGTTTATGGACAACACATATCTCCAAGAATCATAGTAATGTTTCGACATCTTGGTGTAACTCACTCAATTTAAGCTTAAGTATTTTCAACCTAACAGTCACCAAATAAGAAGATACAGCTGGAGGCAAATGAATGCCTTAGAAACTCTAGGTCAGTATCATCAAAGGGATGATGATTGCGACATTTTGGAATTGTTGAGAATAGCCAGTGTGATTCCTTCTAATACCCTGTGAACAATAGAGCAGGCTTTAAGGGATTGGACTGCATTTCTGCATTTTGTAACATTTGGTAAACATAAAGTTCCTCCATTTTCTGTTCACCATATGTGGCGTATTTTCTATTAGCATAAAATTCCAGTGACTCTTAAATAATCCAGATTCAGTGACAGAATGTGACTGACATTCTGTTTAAATCAAATAGATGAGCAAAATTGTACTTAGTCTCTTATTTTGGAAGTAAAATAGCTTCTCTATGATACTTATATACATTTTTGGTACAAGATTTCTTTTTCTTGCAAACATTTTTAATAATAAAAAGTATTGTTTAGAGACCAAATATTATGAACTAGTTTCATGACAGAATAATAGTGTTTGCTTGGCATATTAATTATTTTAAACATTTTATTAGAATTGAAAAGATAAGCTTCCCATTTAATTTGTACTCTAGGTAGTTGAGTTTCAATCACTTTTTTTTTTTTTTTGTCTTTACATTTTGAAGATGGCAAAAGGAAGGAAAATTAATGCACAAGAAGCATCCAGCTTCACCCACTTGGGGAAAATTTTTAAAGTTTACAATTATTTTGTGGAGCATGTACTCAGCCTGCGCTAAGTCACGTCAGTCATGTCCGACTCTGTGAGACCCCATAGATGGCAGCCCACCAGAGAATCCCTGGGATTCTCCAGGCAAGAATACTGGAGTGGGTTGCCGTTTCCTTCTCCAGCACATGAAAGTGAAAAGTGAAAGTGAAGTCACTCAGTCCTGTCTGACTCTTTTCAACCCCATGGACTGTAGCCTGTACCAGACTCCTCCGTCCATGGGGTTTCCCAGGCAAGAGTACGGGAGTGGGTTGCCATTGCCTTCTCCCATGTACTCAGCCTAGTGCTAATTAAATTACTCTTTTCTATATTAAGAAGTAAGTTTTTTCCAGACCCTCAAAGAGCTTTCCATCTTGCTAAGGAAAGAAGACTCCTACTTGTGACTTAATAAAGCAAATAAAGCTTAAGAAAGCAAAAGATGGAACTTGAGTGATTCGGAATCATAACCGACTGAGGGTAGGAGATACACAAATGGGCATCAGAACCATGGGGGAATGTTGGGGAGAAAGTACCAAAGATGTGATCTTTGAAGTGGATTCCATTCTGGAAAAGCTTGATGGCAACAAACATGGAAAGGGGGCCAATCTGTTCACAGCCAGTGAGAAACAGTCACTTAATCAAGTAAAGAAACAGAAAGCAACATTCAAAGGAAGCAAGCAAACAAAAAACCCTTCCTAACTGGAGTAAAGTGAAGAACAGCAGACACAAGCAGATCAATAGTGGATCAGCGGCTAAGATGAGGCCAGGTGATGGCTTTGACATTTAGACAGAAGAATCTATAGAGATAAGATGGATGCCTGACTCCCACACAATCCTGAAGAAAGCTGGAGAAGCCCCAGCTGGATGAGGCCTTTCACTCCTAGTGTAAGAGGATGTTTTCTTTCAATCCCATTAGAGAAGGAAGTAGGGAGAAAAAATTATCTCATTCTCAGTGGTGTCGTCTTATATTTAACCCAAAATTTCCTTAAACTTGTGGTGACTGCAGTGGATTGTTTGCTAACTTAATTCTAAAAGCTGTAAGGAGTAAGAGAAGCATTCAATCACTAGGAATCCGACAGCTTGCATTTTACTTTGTTTTTAAAAAAAGACCTGTACTTGGGGCTCAAATTTTTCATTCACATATACTTATTCCAGTCAGATAGGGCAGCTGTTCTGTGTAAAAAACAACAGACTCAGTAAGAGGACATTGAATCCCAGCTCCACCTCTTAATATAGATCTTCAAGAAGTTATTTTACTTACCTGTACCTCAGTCTTCTATACAAAATGAAGAAGAAGATGATGGTGGTGGTGGTAAAAATACCTATCTCATAGAATTAAATGTATATCTATAGTATAAAATGCATATTGTGTGTGTGTGTGAGTGTGTATATATATATGTATATATATATACACATATATATACATGAAAGAGAAAGTGAAGTCACTTGATCATGTCCGACTCTGGGACCCCTTGGACTGTAGCCTACCAGGCTCCTCCGTCCATAGGATTTTCCAGGCAAGAGTACTGGAGTGGGTTGCCATTGCCTTCTCCAGGGGATCTTTCTGACCCAGGGATCAAACCCGGGTCTCCCACTTTGCAGGCAGACGCTTTACCATCTGAGCCAACAGGGAAGCCCTGTGTGTATACATATATGTATAGTTTATTGAATGATCCTTTACACAGAAGCGATCAATAGGTATTAGCTGTGATTATTTTATTATAGCAAAAGTGTCCCTTATATTATACCATAATTAAATGTACTAGTGAGTGAAAGTCACTCAGTCATGTCCAATTCTTTGTGACCCCATGGAATACAAGGCCATGGAATTCTCCAGGCCAGAATACTGGAGTGGGTAGCTGTTCCCTTCTCCAGGGGATCTTCCCAACCCAGGAATCAGACTGGGGTCTCCTGCATTGCAGGCAAGTTCTTAACCAGCTGAGCTACCAGGCAATCCCTTAATGTACTAACATTTTATTATATCTATAAAGAAAACTATAAGATATTAGATTAAAAAGTTTGAGAACCACATAGTCAAAAATAGGAAGCAATTATAGTTTTTCAAAAAGTTACCTGATGAAAAAAATTTCAGGAAGATTAGTTAGCGTTCTTCTCTTTTTAATTTATTCTCACTGTACACATTTTTACCTGTACAAGCTTACCTATCTCCATGGCTTAATTTATAGTAGGTCTTATGTGCTGACATCTGAAGTTTTATCTCCAAACCTGACCTATTCCTCTAGCTCCAAACCTGTCTATCCAGTGGCCTACTAGGATTTTATTATCCCTTCTGGGAACTCAGGATGAGATGGTTGGATAGCATCACCAACTCAAGGGACATGAACCTGGACAAACTCCGGGCAATAGTGAGGGACAAGGAGGCCCGGTGTGCTGCAGACCATGGGGTCACAAAGAGTCAGACACGACTTAGTGACAATAATGGCGACAGCTGGGAACTCAGGGGCAATGTTTCAAATTCAGCTACTCTCCAATCTGTCACGTTGGTAGAACTCTAATGCCCTGGTTCTTAGAAAGCAATCCCCTATCAGTAACACCAGCATCACCCAAGAACGTATTAGACCTGCAAATTCTTGGCTCTATCCCAGACCAATGAATCAGGAATTTGAGGTTGGGGGGAGAGAAGGATACCTATATGTGTTTTTAAAAGCCCTGCCCGTGAACCTGATGCATGCTAGAGCCTGAGAACTACTGGTCTAATATAAAGGCTTACACTTTGTTCAGTATCTGATCTGTGACTCTCTCCTCCTTCACAGAAAGGACTCAGGTTTTCAAGTAGAAAGAATTATTCTGGTGACTTAAGAAGGGAATGGATGGGAAGGTACAAGACTAACTCTAGAGACACCTACTTAGCAACTAATGAAATATTACCTGGGGCAGGACAGTGGGATGTTTTATAGCTAAAACAAGAGTGGACCAGTTTCTGTTCTTTGAAATCCACTGCTATTAGCTCCCTCCTTTAACTAAGTACTCTTAATAAGCTTCAGTATTTTCAGTCAAATTTTTGAAAATTATAATCAAACAGTTGGCATTATAAGTCTTTTAAAAGGATGAGAAGTGGGTCTTACTGGCCAAAGATAAAATAATTTACCTAGATTTTGTGAATCATGGTGTCCATTTGTGTCCATTAAGAAAAAACTCTTAACCTCTAAAGTTTGTCTAGGAGGGTAGATGGGAAGCTTATTGATATAATTAAGGAAACTGTACCCATAGAACTGTCCTAAATATATCTTAATGTATCTGGAAATAATTTTACATTAAAATCAGTGTGAAAATTAGATCACAAAGTGAAACTAGATTTTTAAAATATTTTTTTCATATTTGTAACTTACAGAACATTATCAAGGCAGTCTGAACACACCTGTTTTCTGACTATTGACCCCTAAAGATGCCATCGTTAGCAAGCCAACTTCCAAATGATTTTCTCTTTGAAACAGAGGGATGACTGGGAGGTTGGGATTAGCAGATGCAAGCTATTATATATAGAATGGAAAACAACATGGTTGGAACTATAGCAGGGAACTATAATCAATATCCTGTGATAAATCATAATTAAAAGGACTACAAAAAAGAATGTATTTATATATGCATAACTGAATCACTTTGCTGCACAGCAGAAATTAACATAATATTGTGAATCAATTGTTCTTCAATAACAATTAAACGTGAAACAAAATAAAAGATTTGAAAAATGAATTTAATATATCTAACATCTGTTTGATAAAAATTCCAAAAATGGAAAAAACAGAAAATGAAGGAAAGAAATAATCTAAGAGGGAAAAGTTGTAATATTATCAGTCTTCACATTAAGTGTATAAACAGGGAAAAAATGCAAAACCAAAATCAGAATAGTATAAATAATAAGACAATCATGGATGTATGCATTCTGCATTTTCAGAAATGCACAGACTTAGGAAGTTTATCTCCCAGGCACTACTGTTGTAATGAGAATAAAGTAGCAAAACGAGAGAAGAATATAAAAAAGAACATGGAGTTGAAGAGAGAAGGGAGCTAAGTCAGTACATGGTAGAGTTACTGGAGGGTAACCACACAGCAAAGAAAACACTAAGGCCAAGTCTGAACATGAGTAGCTGTTCTTCAGAGAAAACCATTTTCAAAATGAAAACATTATACATTTAACAGAGTGATGTAATAAAGAAATTGGGCCATCTCATTCATGTATCAATAATAAAGGTGGTTTACATTTCTTTTTCCAGTAAAAACAAAACAAAAGCTTGACAGAAAGTACAAGAAAAAGCTACATTTTAATAAACTAATTATAATCTAATTATGAAGCGAACAAACACTTGGCATGGTTTGGAAGAATTCACATATGGTGAAAGAAAGAGGTTTCATTTATTCTTGCTCTTGTGATATTTTCTATTTGAGTGACACAGCTTAAAGGCATAGGATGTATTTTATCTTCAGTCATACTAGTTGGTTTTATAGTAAACAATATTTTGCAATACATTGCAAAAGAATATTTTGTAATCAACAGTATTTTCCACTTCTCTGCTGAAATTCTCGATCTTGACTTTTAATCACTTGAACATAGTAAGCCTTACTATTTTAAAGTTTATGTCTCATAACTATTTCTGAACCCCTATGAGTCTATATCTATTGTATGCTGTTTATATTTTGTCTCCTCAACCTCTCCCTCCTTTTCCTCTTCCTTCTTTTCTTCTTCTTAAATCATTTTTTACATCTCCTCTCTTCCTAGTTCCTAAATATCTGTTGATTATTTTGGCACAATAGTATCTTGAGAAGATTCAGTAAGACTGTTTATCTAGAAGCCTCTACTGATATCTGAAGAAAGGAGCTTTTAAAACTTATTGGGTCTCAATGTGTTTTCTGAAACATTGCCCTCACTCTCATTCCGCCAGACAATCATTCTTGGCATTCTCAAAAGTATATGCAGGTCATTTTAACTTTGTATGTGATGGATAAACATCCACACCACAGTAGCCAAAAATAATACCCATTTTGTGCTGGCCTGATGGGTCGTTCAGATTAGGAACAAGTTCAAAGCGACTCTATTCTCTGGAAGGGGACTAGAGTAGGACTTGTGTATTTAAAAGCTTTCTTTTTAAATCAGATATTAATTTACAAAAGTGGCTTCATCTGTGTGAAAGCTTTTAGGCTTGCTAGGAGGTTGTGTAGTACAGAAAGGAAGTTTGCAACTTGACGGAGACACTAGCAATGAATGTCAGTCCCTCATGTTTTTAAATAGATAGCATCAGGGTAGGGATTTTCTTGGTTTAATTTGCAGTTAAAGTGGATGTGTGGTCCCACTTTCTCATCTAATCAAGTGAGGATTCAAAGATGGCAAAAATCCAAAGTGATATTAGCCTAGATATTAGCGATGTTAGCTTACAACTACTGATATCATGCTCTTACAAAAGGAATTGGATGCCTTTTAATAGCTGCGCTAACTACTGCCCATATTGGAAACAATTGAGGCCATCTCTGGACAGACACCTATTACCATGTCTCTTCGGTCAGCCAAGATCCATGAGCATATCCTGTGTTCTTTATCTTTCTTCTCGTGATGGGCTGAATTGTGCCCTGCCCTTGACACCCCTGAAGTCTTAACCCCTAGTTTCTCAGAATGTGACATTATTTGGAATTAGGATTGGTGCAGCTGTAATTAAGTGGAAGTCATATTGGAGTATGCTGCTGCTGCTGCTGCTAAGTCACTTCAGTCATGTCTGACTCTGTGTGACCCCATGGACTGCAGCCTACCAGGCTCCTCCGTCCATGGGATTTTCCAGGCAAGAGTCCTGGAGTGGGGTGCCATTGTCTTCTCCCCATATTGGAGTATAACATGCTCCTAATTCAATATGACTGGTATCGTTGAAAGAAGACAGCCATGTGAAGAAGGAAATATCTAGCCACCAGCCAAGGAAAGCCTGAGGCTAAGGAAGATGGAGGAGGCAAGGAAAGATCCTCCCCTCAGAGCATGACTCGGTTGACACATTAGTTGTAGACTTCAAGCCTCAAGAACTGAGAGAGGGACTTCCCCGGCAGTCAGTGGTTAAGATGTTGCCTTGCAAATGCAGAGGGTGTGTGTTTGATCCCTGATCACGGAGGTAGGATGCCACATGCCTCAAGGCCAAACAACCAAAACATAAAACAGAAACAATATTGTCACAAACTCAATAAAGACTGAAAATGATTGACATTAAAAAAAAAAAAGTCTTAAAAAAACCCCAAGAACTGTGAGAGAAAAGATTTCCCAATATATGGTAGTTTTTAATGACATCCCCTAGGACATGAATACATGTCTCCTGATCCCCAAATGCAAATAAGCTGGAATATAAAATTTATATCTCCACAAAGTCACCTCAAATGGAGAGAAAAGTAAATTATTTATTCATGATCAGGGAGTATAATCCCAAGAAGCTCATCAGATGTCTGATGTTCTACTTAAGTCTAATGTTTCATCTTTAAACTTCAAGCAATTTTAAATCTACTTTCTAATCCATCTACTCTTTTCCCCAAGTAAATTTTAATTTTTTAGAGCTGTTTTAAGTCCCCAGTCAAATTGAGCAGAGGGCACAGAGATTTCCCATGTGCCTCTTGTCCTCATCACCTACTGTAATAACTTTCCCCATTATCAACCATCCTCACCAGAGTGGTACATTACAGTTCATCATTACATTGATGTGCTGTTATCATCCAAAGTCCAGAGTTTATACACTTGGTGTTGTACAGTCTGTGTTTTTGTTTAGTTGCCAAGTTGTGTCCAACTCCTTGCAACCCTATGGACTGTAACCCACCAGACTCCTCTGTCCATGGGATTTCCCAGGTAAGAATACTGGAGTGGGTTACCATTCCCTTCTCCAGGGGATCTTCCCAACCCAGGGATCAAACCCAGGTCTCCTGCATTGCAGGCAGATTCTTTACCACTGAGCCACCTGGGAAGCCCTGTATATTCTGTGTTGTTTTTTAGTCTCTAAGTCATGTCCAACATTTTTGCGACCCCATGGACTGTAGCTCCCCAGGCTCTTCTGTCCATGGGATTTCCCAGGCAAAAATACCGGAGTGGGTAGCTTGAAAAAGACTCATACCTAGGCTTCATCCCAGGACAGTTTAATCAGCATCCCTAAGAGTGACACCTGAGCACCCAGTAGTTTGCCCAAAGTCATGCAGCAAAGACTGAACTGAAGTCTTTTTGCCTCTTAAACATCTGGACTTTCCTCAGCCACATGGAAAAGATTTCTTTAAAATATAAACAACTGCTTAGTTCTCAAAGATTGCAAAAACTTAAATGAAGATTTAACTTAAAGTGGAAAAGAATTTAGATATGAGGAAATATTTGTTGGTCCATCTGAACATAGACTCCACAGACTGTGTTTTGGAGTACTGGTCATAAGTTCAAAGGGCTGGCATAGACAGTGCTCTGAGAGCTCCTTCAAAGCCATGTGCTGAAAGAATTAATGGAACGTGTAGGGTGACTATCAGAAGGATAGGATTTGGATGGTCTAATAGTTTGGAAACAGTGGACAAAGCCTACAAACTATGTCAGATATTCACATGAGTCAACTTTTTTGGCTTATCATTGCCATTTCCCCTTCTTCTCCTATAGGTATTACCTAACAAACGCATGGGTGACTTCCTTGTATCAATTTCAAGAGCATCAATTTTTGGGGATAAATTACCTAATTTAGTTTCCAAATATATTCTCTCTAGCTGTGTACTCTTAAGTAAGGTACTTCACTTCTCCGTGACTCAGTTCCTTCAACTATAAAATAGGAATAATAACGGTATCCTATCAGTGCTGCCTTCGTCACCCAAAACCCTCATCCCTAAGATCTCCCACAGCTTTTCTGGGTGGGAATGCAGGAGAACTTGGTTGGCAATTTCAGCTCAGGGTTTCTCTAAGCCAGGGTTTAGGCAACAATCTTATGATGGCTTGGTCAGGGCTGGAAGATCTACTTCCAAGGTGGTTTGCTCACATGAATCACAAAATGGTGCTTATTGTCGGCAGAAAGCTTCAGCTTTTCTCCACAAAGTGGAGAACTCTGAACTGCTTGAGAGTCCACATGGCTTGCTATCTGACTTCCTCCAAAGAAAACAACCCAAGAGACCAAGGTGGAACTTGCTGTGCATTTTATGATCTAGCCTTAAGGTCATACCCCACCCCTCCTACAGTATTCCATGGATCACACAGACCAACCCTGATTCAGTTTGGAAGGAGACTACTCCCTTCTGTGAGGAAGTAGAGATCATTGGGGACCATTTTGGAGGTAGGTGCTGTAAGCACCTAGTTCATAGGCTTTTTGCAAAGATATATGTGTATCCACGTAGAATAGAGCTCAGACCAACAGCTAAGAAAACACTTAGGTGGAGCATAATATGTTGTGTGTGTGTATACCTCACATTTAGAAAAGAGCTTGTGTGTGTGTGTGCATGCTCAGTTGCTCAGTCATGTCCAACTCTTCCTGACCCATGGACTACAGCCCATCAGGCTCCTCTGTCCATGGGATTTTCCAGGCAAGAATACTGGAGGGGGCTGCCATTTCCTTCTCCAGGGAATCTTCCTAGCCCAGGGATCAAACCTGCATCTCTTGCATCACCTGCACTGGCAGGCAGATTCTTTACCACTACACCACCTGGGAAGTCCACAACAGAGCTTAGACCATAGTAAATGTTATATAACTAAACAGAAATTTCAGGAGTGGCCATTAGTATTATAGTTTAAAAATCACCACTTGCTAAGTTGCTTCAGTTGTGTCCAGCTCTTTGCAACCCTATGGACTGTAGCTCGCCAGGCTCCTCTGTCCATGGGATTCTCCAGGCAAGAATACTAGAGTGGGTTGCTGTGCCCTCCTCAAGGGGACCTTCCCAATCCAGGGATTGACCCCCGGGTCTCTCAGGTCTCCTGCATTGGCAGGCGGGTTCTTTACCACTAGTGCCACCTTAGTTCAATCAGCTCAGTCACTCAGTCGTGTCCGACTCTTTGTGACCCCATGCACTGCAGGATGTCAGGCTTCCCTGTCCATCACCAGGAAAGTTTGGGCACCTGGAGTTCACCCAAACCCATGTCCATTGAGTCGGTGATGCCATCCCACCATCTCATCCTTTGTCGTCCCCTTCTCCTCTGCCGTCAATCTTTCCCAGCATCAGGATCTTTTCAAATGAGTCAGTTCTTCGCATCAGGTGGCCAAAGTATTGGAGTTTCAGCTTCAGCATCAGTCCTTTAAATGAATATTCAGGACTGATTTCCTTTAGGATGGACTAGTTGGATCTCCTTGCAGTCCAAGGGACTCTCAAGAGTCTTGTCCAACACCAAAATTCAAAGGCATCAGTTCTTTGGCACTCAGTTTTCTTTATGGTTCAACTCTCACGTCCATACATGACTGAGAAAACCATAGCTTTGACTAGATGGACCTTTGTTGGCTAAGTAATGTCTCTGCTTTTTAATATGCTGCCTAGGGTAGTCATAGCTTTTCTTCCAATGAGCAAGTGTCTTTTAATTTCATGGCTGCAGTCACCATCTGAGTGATTTGGAAGCCCAAGAAAATAAAGTCTCTCACTGTTTCCATCATTTCCCCATCTATTTGCTATGAAGTGATGGGACAGGATGCCATGATCTTAGTTTTTGTCCCAGTGCCACATGGGAAGCCCAAAAATCACCATAGGTGATTGTAATATGCAGCCAGGTTTGAGTACCATGCTTCTACACCAATAACTAGCTTCATCATGATAATCCACCCCAAAGCCCCAGTTGACAGATTCTCTACCTTGGCTGCATATCTAAGAATCATCTGGAGAACTTTAAAGAATCTAGGCCTTCAGGTTACATACTGGGCCAGTTCTATCCGAATCTGTGGTTCATGGGACCCAGAGATGAGAATTTTTTTTTTTTAAGCTTCCTAGGCTATATTAATACACAGTCAAGTTAGAGACCCACTTCTTTAATTATTTAACTTGGATTATTATATTCCAATTTTTCCCATTTTATCCATGAGCTGAGCTCCAACAACAGCATTTAGATGCTGGAGACCCAATTTCACTTGTTGAAAACAGAGGGAAGACCTTTGACTCACCCTCATGTGCTGGAAATGCTGCAGATGGGCGGGAACGCGCAGCATGGCGCCAGTTGCTCCCCATCTACACCCTGTGTGTCTGGAGGATTTGAGCCTCCAGCATGTCAGCCAGGCTCCTTTGGCCGGAATTTGCCTTCATGCAAGAGTAGAAACCTCCTAGGCATGTGATTGCCGGGCCAGGAAAATGTCACCCACGGCCAGAGAAAAACCAGCCTGCCACAAATCTAGAGTGAATGGCACATGAAACCAATTTAGCCAAAGTGCCTGGAGAAGGATCAGAAAGCATCGTGAGATGGCCATTCAGGAAACAGTACTTATTCAGATGCACCTGGTAAAGATTCTAGGTATTGTTTGGGCACCGAACATGCCTCAAACTCAAAAGCGCGGGGCTGCCTGCCTGCTCTGTGTGAGTCTGCATCTGTGTGGCCTAGACAATTGCAATTTGGGGGAAGATGAGTAATAGAGGGGGAACGGCAGCCATATTGGGGCCAGAAAAATGCGAGGTAAATGGCAATTTCCGGTGAATGATGCCATCACGCTAGATATAGAAAATCTGTGATGTGCTGGAAAAGTCAACCCTGTTTGCAAATATTTGTGATTGAAAGAAGCTCTTAGCAGACTTTGCTTACTTCTTTTTCTCTGTGCTTAAACCTATGTTTGTTTTAAGTAAAGCTTTATCCATGTGTTTCTGATTCCTTTACACATAACTCATCAGAGTCTTTATTTTTGGGGGAAAAAAAAAACTATTTAATGTCCAAGATGTTTTTGCTTTTTAGCCTTTTAAAGCATTTTTTTTTCTCTCTTTGAAAGGGGCTGAAATCACATGTTTGCCAAGTTGAGAGCCCACTCAGCTTTTGTGAATGCAGGATTTTGACCACTGTTTGGGATTTGAATTTCTTCACATTTGCCAAAAATGTAACTTCCTGCTTGTTTTTAAAACCCAAACCCATTTTGAAATTGAATGTGAGACTCTCAGTGAAACCTGAAGGCAACAGATTTGCCCTTCCATTGATTCTTTTTTCCCCCTATTGTGCAGCTTATTAAAACCTTTATGTTACAATCTTTGTGACTCTGTGGAACAATTTTTATTTGTGTTGCCTGGTAATAAAAGAAAAATATTTTGAGCTTGTGATGGTACCTTTTATCAAGGATCTCAAAACTGACTTGCAAACATGAGCACAAAACTATGACAACATTAGTTTCCATATAACCCATGATGAATACAGCAACTGATTTGTGGAAATAAGAAGAAAGTAAGAACGTAAAAGGAGAATATATGAACTGGAAAGCAAGCCAAATGGGCCATTAGGACTCCGATAACTATTTTCTCATATGTACCTTAAGAAAACTAGTTAGGTGTCTCTGTTTTATAACCTCTCTTTCTTAGAATGAAAGGACAGGGGAACCGATCATATTAATCAGATTGAGCCAAAGCTGTGTTAAAATGATGCAAATCACCTAATAAAAACTAAATAAATTCTAGTCGGTTATTCCAATATATTTATCTACATAATGTTGTATGCTCTGTTACTTGGAATGCTTTCTTTTTCTTTACTAACATTTTAATTATAGACGCTTGATTTAAGTCATCAGAAAGAGGAAGAAATAAAGCGTAAGAAAGTTGTAATGAACTATTGTCAAGGAGCTGGAATAAATATTATTTTCATAGATGCA